>NC_059133.1:35934504-36559504 GCF_020740605.2 Lemur catta
TGTATTCATATCTTATTAGTTATTTGTTTCAAAGTTCATATTAAGTTGTGGTTTTTATATGATCTTAGCCTTCTAAAAATATTTTCTCTAAAAAACTCTAAGCACCTTAAATGTTAAAAAATGCCTGTACATCAAAATAGTTTCCTAATATTTTTAATATCTAAATGGTATTGATGTGCATATCTGCAAGTTCCAATTCCAAAGTTCTATGACTATTTTTCTACTCAATATAGAAATCAGAATTTAAAGTCTACTGTAAGAGTTTAATACGTATAGGGACTGAATTTTTGTACAAGGGACATTTGAAAGAATGGATGGGTCTGATTGAAATGATTTTGATAATAGAAAACTACCTTTAACATCTGTAACATTAAGCTCTCCTTGACATTTTAAAGAAATTTTAAAATCCCTGTTCTTTTGAAAAGGCACGTCTATTTTTAAAAGTTGGGATGACTCGTACAATGGCACAAACTAAAATGGCTTATTGTGGCAGGAAGGTTTCCCCAGCTTTTGGATGTATGATCCAAAAGCACACTCTACTTACTGTATCAAGGTAATGTTAAGTAACACTTATGTAATATGTATTTCTGATCTATCTTTGAAAGTTTTAAGGTTCTATTCAGGTCTCAGACACATATTAATGTAGACTCCATGTCCCATATTAATATTTCTTAGGATACTAAAAGGTGATCAAATTGGAAAATGGAATTATTTATTTAGGGTCTAAGCTAATGGATTATGTGAGGGAAACCAAACCAACCAGACCAACAGCAATTGGAAATCATCAGTTATAACAAAGAGATAAAAATCTGTCTCACCTTTCACCATTCTTTTTTTTTTAGACATATTTTATGTATCAGGCATTGTATTAGGTGCATTACAAATATTATTTCCTTTGTTTCTCACTGGGCAATGGTTCTCATTCCCATTTTATAAATTTAGTATTTGTTTAAGTATAATTCATAATATTTACTGCCACAAAATGAAATTTTGTGCATGGCTCCTGGGAACTGACTCTACCCTCTTGCCCCAGATGATGACATGGGCTCAATATCATTGAGTTTGTTTTGAGAACCAAAAAAATGTGATGCTTGTTATTCAGAAGCACAAAAATTAAAAAGTTAAGATTTTTAGGAATGATGCTATACATCTGGCATATAAAAGTGCAGTGTTGCAGAAATAATTGAGGCTTTCACATCTGGCTGTTCATCGAGTTCATAGGCAGCTGTGAGTCCCCTCAAGGACTCTGGGGAACAGGGGAAGCTGCTCTGAGATATATTACTATCTCGTGTGGTTACCTCTTTTATTACATCTTTGGCCAGCCTTCCTGTCTTCCTTCATTTTGCTTCTGGTAAAATGTATTCTTTGCTAATTAAATTGGGAGCATGACTTTGCTGTGTCTGGGTGATTGTGTTTGTGAACATGTGTGCAAGTATGTGTTCTGTGCATTTGTATGGGTGGATGATATGTATATGGTGTAGTCTGTGTGTGTGTGCATGTCTTTGTGTGTATATGTGTGTGGTCTTTTCCCTCCAATCCATAATCCAATTCCTTTAGGTAAAATATCTTTTTCTATCTTGTGAATAATTACTTTGTTCTTTTGTAATTTTTTGCCACTCTATCTAGGGCACTAACTTTTCCTCTTCCCTTCCCCCTTTTCTTTTTTATCTTTTAAACTTTTCTGCTCACTCCTAATTAAATTATAAGGTAATGAAAAGGAAGAAAATTCAAACCAATTCACATAGCACCTTCTATGCACATAAGTGCACAAAGACTAATAAATATTCCTTTCTCATGGTATCACTTTGATTTTCCTATAGGTCTCAACAGAGAGTGGGGGCACATTTTGGTCAGATTTAATTCACAAATTGAGAAATGATTATGATGGCTTTCAAGGTATATTATAAATACTCAAAATCACTGTGACTTTTTTTCCCTCAAGATTTTTTATTTTCCTGTTTATCTTTTACCTGTAGTGAATGCTATCGTTACCAGTCATTTTTCAGTATATTTGTTTTTCAGTAGCAGAAAGATAGGAAGGAAAAGAGAATATCAGCATCATTGGATATGTTTTCTGCCCACAAGGTATGGCCAGAATTGGGATCAAGCGGCAGAAAAGTCTCCTCTGACATGAAAGGCATGCTACCCTTCAGTTTCTAATTAGGATGCCTGAAGGGCAATAGAATAGTAGCCCCAAAAGTCACATAAAATCAGGGGTTTTCTTGGAACTGAAGAGGGCAGACTTGAGGGAAGAAAGTAGGGGAGACACGAAAGCTACAGAGTACCCGGGCAGAAGAATGAACAGTACATGGTACATGTGTGGGGAGTAGTTATTTCCTACTATGAGCATGGGTATAAATTAGCATGATCAGTCTCATGGAGATCAAAAATAAAAAATCACCTCCCCACACACATATTTATGGTGGGTTTTGCTTTATTCAGGAATATTTTAAAGCAGTATAATAATTTGAAGATTGGGAACTAAAATTCTTTTGTCTTGATTCACCTGTTATATTATAAAAGACACAAAGGAGTCTTTGTCTAAAATTTATTAGCTAAGGAGTGAGCAAAGGTTTTATCTTCTCATATATGAAAATGGAAATACTTTAGTAATAAGAAAAATAAGCTTTGAAATTAGTGGAAAGTAAAACATCTACGAATAGATTTTTAGTCTTACATAAAACTATGTCCTTCAATCTCCACTGGGAAATATCCCTCTGAAATATTTATTTGTTTAAAATAAATTTCTTTGCTGAATAAAAACAATAGATGTTATATGTACTACTATGTCATAAACCAAATCATTTCATTTTCATTTACATATTTGGCTAGCCTTCCTTTCTTCCTTCCTCCTTTATTTAAACATTCTTTGAGGTTAGCAGTCAGTACTAACAAAGGGTCTGGTACTGTTGCATGGCCGAATAGAAACACATCAACTACGTGCTAAACTTTGTGCTCAAAGTGCTGGATTGCTCTCTGGCATGCTGGGGTGAGGAAGAAGCTCATTTCGCTCAGATCCAGTAGAGGAGATGGGCACTAAAGTGGAGGCATGTTCTACGTGCTCTGGGAATCCAGGGGAGGAAGAAAGTACCTCCACCTAGGAGGATGTTAGATTAGGTTAGGAAGAGTGGGGCCAGACTCCTGAGTCAAAACTCTGATGTATGAAAGAACATGGTACTTTCTGGAATGATGAGTAGGTTGGTTTGGTGTTCCCATGGGGGATAGAGGGTAGCTTATGTGTTGCTTTACCTGTTTTTTACGATTTTCCTCTGTTTAATCTAACAACATTTTTGTTTGTTTTCTTTACTGAATTGCAACTACCCATCCCTAAATTATTTGAGAGAATCTTATGTCCTTGGGTTTTGGAAACACTGGTGATGAGACAGAAATGTATTTATTACCTATTATCACGTTACCTTATTTGTAATACTGTAAGATTTTCCTCTCCCATGTTTATTCATGTATATGAATGAATATTATGCTTTGGTTTATAAGGAGATAAGGAAACAGATTGCACAGGACAGAGATGCTGCAGGCTGGGATCCTGGTAGGAGACAGCGGGGAATGGCAGTTATGTAAGTATTTCCTACATAGTTTTCAGGGGCAGAGCAGCGTGGTCTCAAAAACATTATTATGCTTTTGCTGCAGGCAACCATTTTCTGGGTAAGCAAAATCCCACAAACTCTTCAAGGGCATCAACAAGCAAATTCTCCAGCTGCCTTTTCCCCTGATAAAATATAAACTAGTAGTGGTAAAAATTAATCCATTATTACAAATGATGCCAACTTAACAAAGGGTCCTATTCCAGCACAAGGAAATCCATTATCCAATTTTGAATCTAGAGCCTTAAGATGGTCTCACAAAGAGTGAGATGAAATGCAAAATATAGACATTGGTTTTGTGAGGTTAGAAGTGCTACCATGGCAGGGTGAGGTGGCTCACGCCTGTAATCCTAGCCCTCTGGGAGGCCGAGGCGGGTGGATCGCTCGAGGTCAGGAGTTCGAGACCAGCCTGAGTGAGACCCTGTCTCTACCAAAAATAGAAAGAAATTATCTGGCCAGCTAAAAATGTATATAGCAAAAAATTAGCCAGGCATGGTGGCGCATGCCTGTAGTCCCAGCTACTCGGGAGGCTGAGGCAGTAGGATCACTTAAGCCCAGGAGTTTGAGGTTGCTGTGAGCTAGGCTGATGCCACGGCACTCACTCTAGCCCAGGCAACAAAGTGAGACTCTGTCTCAAAAAAAAAAAAAAAAAAACCAGAAAAAAAAAAAAAAAAGAAGTGGTACCTTCTAACTGTTAGGTAAACTATAAAGTGCTCTGCAAATCCCAACAATGTTATGATCATTTTTGATAACTAAAAGTCAATCACAATTAGAAAGATAGAAGTAATTACTCTTATCTTGGGCAAGTCACTAAGATAAGCCTCTCAGAGTCTTGGCTTCCTCATCTACAAAGTGGAGTTATAATATCTTCCTTGCAGAATTGTCAAAATTATAGATAACATGAAAATTGCTAAGCACAGATCTTGGCAAATGGTAGGCACTCAATAAATGGTAGTTATATTTATTATGATTACAACAGACATTTCTAACCATCCACAATTTTAGAAAAATCCCACAGAAAGATTCCTTTTAAATTGTTCTAACAAAACAAGTACAACAAGTATTTGCAATTCAAGCTATCTTATGTTTTAGGTGCTCAAAAAAATCAGAAAATGCCTATGACTTTATATTTCAAATTTCAGTCAGTGTGGGAGAGTTCTAAGAACAAAGTTTAAACCTTTAAAGGATAAGAGATGCAGTGGAATGTCAGGAGCAGCAGAAGAAAAGGGAAAACACAACTTCTTTATGGCAACAGTCCAGGACAAGTGGGTGATTTTCAGAATGATAATAAGCTCTCACTACCCCATGGCTCAGGGCTGCTCCCACTTCATGCGCAGTGGGGAACCTTCTGGGCTCTTCAATATCAAATTGTACATGCAAGTTATTTGTAACAGAACATTGAAAAGTCAATGAAGGCAAACCTGGTAGGCAGCTTCTGTCAGAAAACATCTGAATCAATAGGACACTATCAGAATTGTCTTTCCAAAGCAAAACACAAAACTGTATTAACCAAAAGCATGACAGCTCTGTGAAATTTCCTCACTACAGTAACTTAAGCAACACAGACCTGGGGAATCGGGCTTTAGTGCTTCACCCAACAGGTCAGAAAATAGCAACGCAACGTTATTATGGATCGTGTTATTGAGGAGCACCTGAGAGATGTGACAGTTCTGAACGAGGTACAAGGTCATATGCTTAAATCTTTAATCATTTCTATAATGTAAGAACATTAAAATAAGCTAGCATAAGCAACAAAAAGATTTTTTAACTTATTTTTTTTTTCTGGCTGCTACTTCATTCTATTACTAGAGCTTCTACAGAATGGGAGATTAAGTAGAAAAAAATAACAAGGACAAAAACATTAAAATACTTTTCCACTGCTAAGAGATAAACTTCAAACACTTTAATTTAACCTTCGTGATCTCATTACAGCCTCAACTTTAACCAGTGGTGCCATGTGCTTAACTAAATTATTCACCAATTAAAATAGAAAACCAGCATGGAAGTGCATCATGTAAGGTCAAGATAGAACACCCTTTCCTCTGTAAAGCTTTCCAGGTAGTATTAAGCTATGTCCACCTGCTGGCTTCCCAAGCACTTCTTATTTTCATGCTACTACATTGTAATTGTTTAAAAATGCATTCCATTCCACCATTTCACTACAATGTGAATTATTCCAGGGTGGAGACTGTCCTGTTCATTTTTGTTGCCCAGCACCATCCATGGCATGGAGGGGCAAGTGTGAGGTGACAGTGCAACAGCCTTGTATCTGGAAGTCCTGTTCTCAAATTCCAACTTTGCCAGTTATTAACTGTGAAAGTCATACAACCCTTCTAATCCTCAGCTTCATCATTTATAAAATGGTGATGGTGTCAAACATTTCAGTATCTTTCACGATAACATTTATGTATTCAAAGTTATATAATACATGTGTATGAGTATGTATCTTGTATTTAATAAATACTAGCTATAAAATTATTAGTAAGCACATAAGGAATGCTTGTTGAAAATATTAATATTAAAGAACAGATTATTTCCTTCTTATTAAGATTCAGCCAGTAATTCTTGAACAATAATATTCCATAATACACACATTAGAAGTTAAATCATAGTAATAGAAAATTGAAGGCTATAAATTTACATTCCTATTTTGAATCAATGCTTTCTTCCCTATTATTCTATTTATTTTTATAGAAATGGCACTTTAGAAGTACTCCTAGCTTCACAAATCTTCTAAAGAACAGTCAATGTATAAAGACAGATAATCAAATGAAGACTGGGTAATTCCAGTCTGAGCAGTTAAATAAATAGAATAAATATTATTCTATTTATTTTTATAGAAATGGTACTTTAGAAGTACTCCTAGCTTCACAAATCTTCTAAAGAACAGTCAATGTATAAAGACAGATAATCAAATGAAGACTGGGTAATTCCAGTCTGAGCAGTTAAGATGTGGCCTAGTTATGACTCGTAAATCCTAAATTATATTAAACCCATCTATTTCTTTTGCTGATTGCCTAACTGAACTAGTTTTGCATGATTAACTTTAGGGTTTATGATATAAAAAGAGAGATGTCTTATAAATCATGAGCTCATTACATTTTACATATTTGCATCATATCCTTTCTTTAGGGAATTGGCAATAAGATTTCACTTCAGACAACTACATTATTCAATAAATTACAGGATGAATGGAAAAGCAAAATGTGATATGTACAGATAATGGAATATTATTTAGCCTTAAAAAAGAAGGAAATTCTGACACATGCTACAACATGTATAAACCTTGTCATGATACTAAATAAATAAGCTACTTACCAAAGGACAAATACTGTACAATTCCACTTATGTGAGGTACCTAGAATAGTCAAGTTCACAGAGACCGAAAGTGAAATGTTGGTTGCCAGGGCTGGGGAGAGGGAGAATGGAGAGTTATTGTTTTATATCTACAGAGTTTCAGTTTGGGAAGGTGAAAAAGTTCTGGAGATAGATGATGCTGATGGTTGCACAACAGTGTGAATGTATTTCATACTACTGACCTGTATACTTAAAAATGGTTAAAATGGTAAATTTTATGTTATATATATTTTACCACCATAAAAAAGTCAAAAATTAACTATAGATTTGTGTAAGGCTAAGGATATAGCTCTTGAAAATAAAAGCGTTTTATTACAGAGCATTTGAGGACATAAATTAATCTAACTTCTGTGAGGGGAAAAATAAGAGACCAAAGAACTTCTAATAAAGCTACTGCCATGATAGATCTGAGTGAAAAAGTTATCTTTTTGGTTCAACCAGCATTGAGCACCTACGCTGTGTCAGGTTCTGAGATATGAAGCTGATCTGCCTAGCACACTTGTGGAGCTCACTCTCTTATGCAAAGAGAAATTTATCAACTATTATTTTCATGTAAGTCCATGAAACAGTTTGCACATCTAAGAGAACAGCTAAGAGATTTTTAGCATTATATAGACCTGGGTCTGCAACTGGCTCAAAATTTATAAGCTATGTTATTTTGAGCGAGTGAGTTTGCCTTTTAGAATCTCAGTCTCATTTATGAAATACGAATATGAATAAGCACTTCACAGGAATGAAATAGCATGTGAAGAGCTCATCAGGGAGCAAAGTGTTCAGTTAATGGCATTTGTTGTTGTTTGTGTAAATCCTAGGGCAGAGGCATACGCGGGCTGGTGCCACCTGACAATAGCTTGGTATAACCAGGTACAAAGGTCTGGCCTGACCTCGGCACACAACTTGCGTAATGGTTGATGTCAACATAGGGCCCAGCATTTGTTTGTTCACTGGTAGTGGGAATACTATGGAAAGCATATTAATTATATTTATATATGGTTGTGATAAAAATTGAAAATTAAAATTGGAAGATTATTTTCTTCATATATAAGGAGTGGTATAGATAATACAAATAAAATTATTTCCTTCATATGGGGGGACACTTAAATATTTACTTCATAATGGATGTTTGTATATTTTGGGAACTTAAAGGAATTAAAAGTAAAATATAGATAAACAATATTATTTAATCATGCGCTTTACATTTAAATTTTACATTATAGAAACAAAGAAGCACAGGTAATCTGTAACCTACTACACCTTATTGACAGGGCTTCCATTACAAGCTTTACAAGACCCATTGGGAAAATTTGTAGGTATTTAAATAAAGAAACTATGGGCTTCTAAGTAGAGGATTGGAAGAAAATGTAACAGCTTAAAAGCAGCGCAGGGATGCTGCATCTAAGGCTGGAGCCCCATCTGCCTTGGTTCCTGTCCCTAAGTATCTCCACCCATACAACCCATGCTTATCACTCCAGGACCTCACACTGCCCAAAATCCTTAAGTCATTATTTAAGTTAACAGTTGTGGGCCAGGGCTGGGGAAGGGGAAAACAGAGGGGGGATGCTGGAGACAGGGCTGATGTGAATACTTTGATCCAGTTATTTTTTTCTTAGAAGTTTCTCCATACCAGCTGTATTGCAGCATTTTGATCAAGAAAAAAGCTGGGTTAGGAAATTTGAAGCCAAAACCACTCTAAAGAAAAGACAGCTGGAGAGTATCAGATGGGAACAATTACTTCAAGGAAAAAAGCAAAGGTGCAAAAGAGGGAGACTGCTATGTGAAAAGCCACCTTTAGTTATTTTTCAAATTTTGGGCAGGGTCAATCGAGTGTCAGGAAAAATGGAGAAATGTTTTGCTCTACGTTTTCCTCTCATTCATACAGTCACCATCCCTAATGCTATAAATATTGTGGTTCAGTGTGAGCTGTGGGTTTTCACAGGTTTGTACGACCACTCTGGGCAAATATCTGTCTTATAAAATGGAAAACAAACACCTTAAAATAAATTTTGTTATATAACTCATTCGTAAGTTGGGGACTGCTTGTATTTATGGACAAATCTGGCCCTGTCTTTTATAAAACACATTGATAATTATCAGTTCTTATCACGACTGGAAACAATATTTATAGTCATAATTATACAACTGTGCAAACTCATTTTTCATAGAATTATATTAATAGGCACAATTCAGATCAATAACAATTTTGTTGCATTCTATAATGCAATAATGAGTACTATGACATATATGATGTTCCAAGACATAATTTAAAAACATTAAGAAAATCTTGTCTAAAATGAGGAAAAAATAGTTTAAAGTTCAAAGGAGAAGGAATATCCAAGACTAAATCCTTTATAGTTCAAATGTTACATACCAAATAAAAAATAAATAACTTCCCAGAAGATGTTATAGCAAATTTTGTCACTGCTACATGAAAACATAAAAGGGATAAGCAAAAATCCTGAGCAACTTGCAAAACTGCTAAGAATTATTTCTTATAGACTATTGAAAATCCATATAACACCACTTGTGGATGTCATATTTGGGGAGTTATAAGCCAATGTATTCTGAGCATTTGTTTAGAGATATTTTTTCTGAAATATTTTGTACAAATTCATAAATGTAGGCTTTGCCAGTATTCTTTTGAAATTGAAAAACAAAAACAATTGCAGGGTAAGCAATGATATTGACTATAGGAAGAGGGGACATAAATTGATAACATGTACAATGGAGCATATGCTGAACCAGATTTTTCATATTTCAGAATAGGAAAGAAATAAAGTTGTTTGTATATTTTAAAATAAACTTTCCAATGGTCTTTTTTTCTTGTATTCTTATAAGACTATACCTAATGTTCTTATCTTTTATCTTCTATTTCTTATCTTTCTTAAGCACAAAATCCTTTTGTCAGCTCTAAAATGCAATGTGCTCTACACTTCTTAGTCACATTTTAGTAATATTTTAATCAATTACCAACTTGTTTTAAATCTATGGGTTTAAAAGCAAAATTATAGGAGATTTGTACAAATTTCCTATGTTAACAATCTTTCATTTACAAAGTTTTAATCAAATACAATTTCTAAAAGCTCATTCATTGTTCCTGGGCTAGCAACACAGGCATAGTCTATCGATAAAAAAGTAGTCACTTTTAACAATTAATTCAGAGTATTTCTCTTCATAAATATTTGATAAAATCTTAAGGATTAAACTTTACATTGTACTATATAGTGGGCTTGAATTAAGAGTCATTTTCTTTGCATGCTATTTATGAGTGATTTAGCATATAGTTGTTAAATAATAGACAATTCAAATCTGAGAGGAAAAACTGCTCCAACTACAGAAATGTACCAAGAAGAGAAAAAATTTCTTCCTTGGAAACATGTGCATTATTTTCTCTAGGATTATTCAAATGAACAGAAGATCTCATTACTTAAATGAGATCCCTTCAACATATAACACACAAAATCCTATTTCAATACAATTATGAAAATGACATTTCAAATCAAAGAACTCACGTAGGTCAAACTGACAGTCAACATTTTTCCAATGAGTAATACACAGAATTGAAATTGTGTTTAAAAACTGAATTATATACATAAAAACAAAACTTTAAGAGAGTCAAATCTAGGTGCTGAGAAATGTTTATGTTTTGCCTGAATGACGTAGTTTGCTCTGTTAGGTTAGCAAGATGATGGAAAAAAATCCATGTCAAAAAGAAATTTCTTATTTATTTCATGTACTGCAACTCACTGAGATTGGCAAAGTTTTTAAAAATTGTTATATGTGATAGAAAAATCCGAGTCTTCAAATTATTCTTATACTCAGAACTATGTAAACATGCCCATAACCTGCTCTGAAAACTCAAAAAAGCCTTTCATATATTTGGAGTTTATGTTTTAAATCAAGAAGCAGTTTTTCCAAGTGTGAAAAATTTAAATTATAGATTTTATAAATTTCTGATTTAAAAATTTCAAGTGTATGGCTATCCATAACTCTAACAGAAAGGATGTTATAGAATGCTCTTTGTCAAGTTAAGCTGCACATGGATATTCTTCACACAGGCAAGTAAAAGAAACATCTGTTCTCCCTGCCCCTCTCAAACCTCAAAAATAAATAAAATGGATTACAGATAAATTGCATTTATATATCACAACCATGATTAATTATATATAATCATTCAAAATTAAGATGTGATTTGTGCATCAAACTTCTTTGAGGGCTAGAAAATTTTTATTATGTAAGTATAATTTGTATACATCCTAGAAAATTTATTTATGAATTTTTACTTTTTATATCAAATTTATATTCTTTCCATTGAATTCAGTCTATTTTGATACATTTCAAGACTGATTTTTTTTTTATTTTACTAATTCATTAGATTTTACTCTAATATTTCTGTTTGAAATTTTAGAGAACTGCATTTTCAAACTCAATGGTACCAAAAGTGATACAATATGGGTCATAAATATGGATTTTGCTTTTACACCTTAATTTTATTGCTTTTGATATTTGCATATTCAGAATTTATAAATGTCTACATATTGGAAATCTTTATAATGTCAACAATTCTACCAAAAAGGATGGCATCAAGATGTAGTTAATTATGCTAAATGAAAGCATACTTAGGAAAAGTATTATCATTATCAAATAATAGCTAATTAAGGAAAAACATTTAATAGTTAAGTTGTGAGAAGATTAGGAAAAAAATGTACTGAGGAGAACAAGCTATAGATTTTAAACTTGCAGATGATTGTCATTTTTTAATAATTCCAATTCAATGACTATAAACAAACCAAGCATATAAATACTAGTAAAAATTTTGTTCAAACTAAATTTCATATCACATCCAGAGAGAGTAAGGCACTTTGATTAATTTAACTTATCACTGTTTTCTTCCTTAGAGTTTAAGATGATATAACGCTAGTCAAAAGATAAGATGGAGTCAGCATAAACATTTTCTGCTCCATAGATGCATCACAAAGATTACTTTGCCCTCTTATATAAGAGGATTATAGGACAAATAATTTTTAGTTTACTCCAGTAAATTGAAATTGAATTATAGAAGGCTCCACTTGCTTATTATGCTCATTTATTATCTTAGAAAATAGAAAAGTGAATATTTCTATAAAAGACATTTGTAAGCTCTAATTTTACAGAAGATCTATAATAATTATTGTGTCAGCAAAGTACTTACAGTTCTATTAGGAATTCTGGGGTATTTTGTTCTTTGTTTTCTTTCTTTCAGAATTTTTTTTTCTAAAAGGAAAACAATACATAAAATGGTTAGTTGACTACACATAGTTCAGAATCATTTCAGATTGTCATAAATATATTAATTGTACTATGTAATGTTTCTACTTAAAATCTTGCAATATATACATTCAAATACAAAATGTCATACATGTATATCTAGTATATATGGTATAATATAAGATAGAAAGGTTAGAATTTAAAGTTGTTTGGAGAGCTACATATCAACAATCTGTGGATAGTTTATGTACTGATTTTTTGAAAAATAATTATGCTTCCTAAAATATAGTGTTTCAATTTGAAAATTGGAATAATACTAATCTAGGCAGACATTAGAGAATATTACACTGTTATAGTCATTAAAAAAGAAATCACACAATTCTGTCAATAAAATGCCTGATATTATAGAGTATCAATATAATTATGATAAATTAACCTTATATGTCCCGTATTACTTTAAAAATCTTTTTAAATTTTTAATTATTATAGGTGCATAATAGTTGGATATATTTATAGGGTACAAATGACATTTTGATACAGGGATACAATGTAAATTAATCAAATCAGGGCAATTGGTGTATCCACCGCCTCAGGTATTTATCATTTCTTTGTGTTAGGAACATTCCAACTTCACTCTTTTAAAGTATACCCTAACTTATTGTTGATTATAGTCACTTTGTTGTGCTATCAAATATTGTTAATTCTATCTAGCTATATTTTTACACCCATTAACTATCCCCACTTTATTCCCTCCTAAAATACCGTGACCCTTTCCAGCTTCTGGTAACCATCATTCTACTCTATGTCTCCATGAGATCAACTGTTTTTAATATTTAGCTCCCACATATGAATGAGAATAAGTGAGATTATTCTTTCTGTGCTTGGCTTGTTGCACTCAACATAATGTTCTCCAGTTCCACCCATGTTGTTGCAAATGGAAGGACTTCATTCCTTTTTTGGGGTATATAATGTTCCATTGTGTATGTACCACCATTTCTTTATTCATTCATCCATTGATGGACACTTAGGTTGATTCCAAATTTTGGCTATTGTAAATAGCGCTGCAATAAATATGGGACTGCAAATATCTTTTCAATATACTGAATTCCCCAACTTTGGATACATTTTCAGCAGTGGGATTGCTGGGTCATATGGTAGATCTATTTTCAGTTTTTTGAGAAACGTTCATACTATTCTCTTAGTGGATATGCTAATTTACATTCCCACCAACAGTGTTTGAGGGCTCTCCTTTTCCAACGTCCTTACCAGCATTTGTTTTTTTTTTTTTTTTTTTTTTTTTTTTGAGACAGGGTCTCACTTTCTTGCCCGGGCTAGAGTGAGTGCCGTGGCATCAGCCTAGCTCACAGCAACCTCAGACTCCTGGGCTTAAGCGATCCTACTGCCTCAGCCTCCCAAGTAGCTGGGACTACAGGCATGAGCCACCATGCCCGGCTAATTTTTTTTTTTTTGTATATATATTTTTAGTTGGCCAGATAATTTCTTTCTATTTTTAGTAGAGACGGGGTCTCACTCTTGCTCAGGCTCTTACCAGCATTTGTTATTGCCTGTCTTCTTGATAAAAGCCATTTTAACTGGGTTGAGATGACAGCTCATTGTAGTTTTGACTTGCATTTCTCTGATGACTAATGATGTTGAGCATTTTTTCATATACTTGTTGGCCATTTTTATGTTTTCTTTTGAGAAATGCATATTCATATCCTTTCTCATATTTTAATCAGATTATTTGATTTCTTCCTATTGAGTTGTTGGAGCTCCTTATATATTCTAGTTACTAATCCCTTGTCAAATGGGTAGTTTGCAAATATTTTTCTTCCATTCTGTGGGTTGTCTCTTCACTTTGTTGATTGTTTCCTTTGCTGATCAGAAATTTTTTAGCTTGATGTGATCCCATTTGTCCAATTTTGCTTTGGTTGCCTGTGCTTTGGGAGTATTACTCAAGAATTTTTTTGCCCAATGTCCTGAAGCATTTACATAATGCTTTCTTTTAGTAGTTTCATAGTTTCAGGTATTAGATTCAAGTCTTTTACTGATTTTGATTTGATTTTTTTCTATGGCAAGAGATAAGTGTCTTGTTTGATTCTTCTGCATATGGATATCCAGTTTTCCCAGCATTATTTATTGAAGAGACAGTCCTTTCCCCACTGTATGCTCTTGGCAACATTGTTGAAGGTAAGTTCACTACAGATGTATAGATTTATCTCTGTGTTCTCTATAATGTTTCAATCGTGTATGTGTTTGTTTTTATGCCAGTTCCATGCTGTTTTGTTTACTATATAAAGCTCTGTAGTATAATTTGAAGTCAGGTAATGTGGCTCCTCCAGTTTGTTTTTTATTATTCTGGGTCTTTTGTGGTTCCATATAAATTTTAGGATTATTTTCTCTATTTCTATGAATAATATCATTAGTATTTTGATGGGGATTACATTGAATCTGTAGATTTGTTTAGGTAGTATGGATATTTTAACAATATTGATTTTTCCAATCTATGAGCTTGGCTTATCTTTCCATTTTTTGGTGTCCTCTTCAATTTCTTTCATCAATATTTTATTGTTTTCATTATAGAGATCTATCACTTCTTTGGTTAAGAGGATTCCTAGGTATTTTATTTTATTTGTAGTTATTATAAACGGGATTACTTTCTTTATTTCTTTTTCAGATTGTTTACTGTTGGCATATAGAATTGCTACTGATTTTTTGTATGTTGCTTTTGTCAACTTTACTGAATTTGTTCACCAATTCTGATAGTTTTTTTTTTTTTTTTTTTTTTTTTTTTGAGACAGAGTCTCACTTTGTTACCCGGGCTAGAGTGAGTGCCGTGGCATCAGCCTAGCTCACAGCAACCTCAAACTCCTGGGCTTAAGCGATCCTACTGCCTCAGCCTCCCGAGTAGCTGGGACTACAGGCATGAGCCACCATGCCCGGCTAATTTTTTTGTATATATATTTTTAGTTGGCCAGATAATTTCTTTCTATTTTTAGTAGAGACGAGGTCTCACTCTTGCTCAGGCTGGTCTCGAACTCCTGACCTCGAGCGATCCACTCGCCTCGGCCTCCCAGAGCTAGGATTACAGGCGTGAGCCACCGCGCCCGGCCTCTGATAGTTTTTTGTGGCATCCTTAGGTTTCTCTAGAGACAAGATCATATTGTCTGCAAACAAGGATAATTTGACTTCTTCCTTTCTAATTTGATGCTGTTTATTTCTTCCTCTTGTCTGATTGCTCTAGCTAGAACTTCCAGTACTATGTTGAATAACAGTGGTCAGAGTGGGCATCCTTGTCTTGCTCCAGATCTTAGAGGACAGGCTTTCAGTTTTTCCGTGTTCAGTATGATACTCGCAAAGGTCTGTTTTATATGGCTTTTATTGTGTTAAGGTAAGTTCCTTCTATACAAAGTTTTGTGAGAGTTTTTATCATGAAGGATGTTGAATTTTATTGAATGCCTTTTTAGCCTCAACTGAAAATGATCGTATGGTTTTTGTCCTTTGTTCTGTTGATATGATGTATCACATTCATTGACTTGCATATGTTGAACCATCCTTGCATCCCTGGGATGAATCCCACTTGATCATAATGAATAATCTTTTTAATCTGTTGTTTAATTCAGTTTGCTAGTATTTTATTGAGAATTTTTGCATCTTTTTTTTTTTTTTTTTGAGACAAGAGTCTCACTTTGTTGCCCGGGCTAGAGTGAGTGCCATGGCGTCAGCCTAGCTCACAGCAACCTCAAACTCCTGGGCTTAAACGATCCTACTGCCTCAGCCTCCCGAGTAGCTGGGACTACAGGCATGCGCCACCATGCCCGGCTAATTTTTTCTATATATATTCCTAGGTGCTCAGATAATTTTTATTTCTATTCTTAGTAGAGATGGGGTCTCGCTCAGGCTGGTCTCGAACTCCTGACCTTGAGCGATCCACCCGCCTCGGCTTCCCAGAGTGCTAGGATTACAGGTGTGAGCCACTGCGCCCGGCCGAATTTTTGCATCTTTTTTCATCAGAGTTATTAGTTTTCTTTTTTGTTGTATATTTGTCTGATTTTGGTATCAGGGTGATACAGGCCTAGTATAATGAGTTTGGGAGTATTCTCTCTTCCTCAATTTTTTAGAATAGTTAAGTAGGATTGGTATTAGTTCTTCTTTGAATGCTTGATAAAATTTAGCAGTGAAGCCATTAGGTCCTAAGCTTTTCTTTGATTAGAGACTTTATTATTGCTTCTATCTTGTTTACTTGTTATTAGTTTATTCAGGTTTTGGAGTTCTTCCTGGTTCAGTCTTGGTGGTTAAATGTGTAGAAATTTATCCATTTCTTCTAGATTTTCCATTTTATTGGCATATAGCTGCTCATAGTAGTCTCTAATAGTCCTTCGGATTTCTGTAGTATCAGTTGTAATGTCTCCTTTTTGATCTCTGATTTATTTTGGTTTTCTTTTTTTCTTAGTCTGGCTAAAGATGTGTCAATTTTGTTTATCTTTTAAAAAAATCAACTTTTTGTTTCTCTGATTTTTTGTATTTTTTTATTTAAATTTCATTTATTTATGCTCTGATCTTTATTATTTCTTTTCTTCTACTATTTCTGAGTTTGGTTTGTCTCGTTTTTCTAGTTCTTTATTTGAAGCTTTTCTACTTTTTTGATGTAGGCACTTATTGCTATAAACTTTCCTCTTATTACTGCTTTTACTGTATCCCATAAGGTTTTTGATATATTGTGTTTTCATTTTCACTTGTTTTGAGAAATTTTTAAATTTTCTTTTTAATCTCTTCATTGACTCACTAAACATTTAGGAGCATACTGTTTAATTTTCATGTGTTTGCCTACTTTCCAATGTTCCTCTTGTAATTGATTTTTAGTTTTATTCCATTGTGGTCAGAAAAAATTCTTGGTATGATTTCAATTTGTTTAAATTTTTTAAAGATTTTTTTATGGCCTAACATATGGTCCATCTTTGAGAATGATGCATGAGCCGAGGAGAAAATTGTGTATTCTACAGGTATTGGATGAAACATTCTGTAAATATCCATTAGGACCATTTGGTCTATAGGGCAGGTTAAGTTCAATGTTTCTTTGTTGATTTTCTGTCTGGATCATCTGTCGAATGCTGAAAATGGAGTGTTGAGATCTCCAACAATTATTGTTTTGGAGTCTAACTCTCTTGTTAGATCTGATAATATTTTCTTTATATATCTGGGTGCTCCAGTTTTGGATGCATGCATATACTTAGAATTGTTATATACTCTTGCTGAATTGACCCCTTTATCATTATATTTTGACCTTCTTGGTCTCTTCGTACAGTTTTTGTCCTGAAATCTATTTCATCTGATAGAAGTATAGCTACTACTGCTCTTTTTTGGTTTACATTTGCATCGGATATCTTTTTCCATCCCTTCATTTTCAATCATGTGTGTGTTTTATGGTTGAAGTGTATTTCTTGCTGACAACATGTAGTTGGCCATATTACTTTTATATTTTATATTTTTCACTGAAGTTAGAAATACTTCAATATGTTATACATATTTTCCTATTTTCAGAAGCTAATCAATGACTAGATATAACCTACTAACTATTCTGGTATATAGGATAAACATATATGTATACAGATATATAAATACAGATATATAGATATATTTGTATATATACACATATTTGTATATATGTATATATATGTTACAAACTCATCAGTAGTTAGTTGAAAAATACTGGCGTATCATTGCATAAAAAAGAACAAATTTCAGTTTATACGGTAGAAAAATTAAATCCTTCCCAAGAGTTAATATCAAGAATTGCTTTAATATATTAAAGATGTCAAGAATTTTTGATTAGGTTTACATGTTTGCAACTCATAAATAAAAAATTTCACAGGGTTAGAGACAAATACCTTTTTATGTAAGTTCTCACATTTCTATTTTTAAAATATTTAGGTAGAATGAAAACCAAGAAAGAATGTAATATTTAAAATAGGTTCATAGCAAGTATGTTTCTCTGTTTTTAAGAGTTCTCACAGCCTCTCTTTTCAACAGAACTACAAACATATTATAATTGCAGCAGCTCTAGCTATTGGCTCACATAGGTACTCAGCGGAAAAGATCTGAAGTGACAGCTACATTTCCAAAACTGAATTTACGGCATCTGTTCAATGGTTAAGCCTCCAAGGACTGCTTTCATGTTATTCCTGTTTGAAACTCAACTGTTTTCTAGTAAAATCCATTAGGAAGAGGAATGTTAAAATGCACTTAGATTTGCCTGACTGCCTCTTAAAATATGACTTTGAGCCACAATCAATTTTAGATAAGATTTCTATAGATAGTTTTAGTATACTGACACTTTTCTTATTAAGACAAAAACTACAGTAAGAATCTATGAGCATACACATCAAGGTAAATAGAATGACACAGAGCTCTTTATAAGAAATATGGGGGGGAACCTGTTAAAGAAAACAAAGGCTTTCTATTTTTTTTTAAAAAAAGAGAATATTTGACATTATACATATTGTACATTATTATTTACCAAGGGGCAGGCTTCCCAAAGGGATGCAGTGAAAGGATTAAACAGTTTTTCTGACTTATGAGCCATCTGCAGGGATTTGATTTCATTTTGGTTTTGCATGCATATCTATCACAAGGATAAATGGGCAAGCCTGTTCTACTGTAGGGGACAAACAACTATTTTATTCTTAATCTATGCTCTGAATATGGATGTGCATGGTATTTCTCCGGTAGCTAATTTCTGTCTGTTGCATGTATAAACAACTTCCCTTTATTTCAAAGGAAAAAAAGTGAAAATAGGACAGGATTATTCTGCATCTTCCATCATCTCTTTGGCTTTACAGTAATGTAATTGGTATCAGTAGGTCTGACTCAGATGGTTTCCTGGTATCAAGTCTTGAATACTTTTATGTTTTTGTATAATACTTTTAAAAAGAACATGAATCTGTTTAGGTAGGTTTGTATGTTTTTCACAAAGTATTATATGCATTCATAGTCAATAAAGCTCATGACTCTTTAGGGTTCTTTTTTTCTAGTTTTAGAAGCAGGCTTGAGAGGAAGAAGAAAAAATATCTGAGATTTAGGGAATTCTACTGCTTCAACAGTGGCTAGGAAGCAGACTGCTTATACCTTGTAGCTTTAATCATAATTCTATTTACAGAATTAAACAAAACACTGCTTGCTTTAGGCATTGTAAATACTACAAATACTTTTCTTGCCATTTTTTGGACAAAAGAGAACTATTTATATTCCTTTTAGTGTTGGACATTTGAAAGTGCACAGCTGTAAGATTTTTTAAAAAGAGGACTCACTTTCAAGAATGACAACTAATATTTATATCTAGATTTTGCTTTTAAATATCTCAAGTATTTCATTTTGATGAAAATATTGATTTTAATTGACCCTTCTGTAATCTATGACTGAGCTAAATATTTATTTCAGGTTGTTTTTAAAGCATGCACTATGAATCCTTGTAACATGGCCACTTATAAACACTATCCCTTTAACCCTGAGTGGATGGGGACGGCAAGTCTCCTAATCTCAAAGTCTAAATTTCAAAACTAAAATATTGATAAACTCAGAGTTTTCTCTTGGACCCTCTCCTATCGAAATGCCCAAACTTGTGGTTAGAACATAGTTACAAGGTTGATGTGCTATTTCCTCAGCACAGATATCACTAATCCCAAGGGATTTTGTTAGATATATTTTGGCTTAAATTCTTATTCTTGGAACAGCAGTCAGCAAAGCAGAGATTACTTTTTAAAAAAGGACACTGTCCAGGTCATTACTGACTGAATGTAAGCTTTTAAACAGAAAATAAAGGATTGCATGACAACTAAATTCATTGCCTGATTCTGGATTAGATCCTGGACTAATGTGAAATAAAACAATTAGCTATTAAGAACATCATTGGTACAGTGAATGAAATTTAAATATGGACTATGACTTAGATAGTGGTATTATATTAATGGTAAATCACCTGTATTTGATAACTATTCCACATAATGTAAGAAAATGTACTGTTCTTAGGAAATACACTGAAATATACACTAAAGTATTTAGGACAAGGCATACCATGTCTCCAACTTATTCTCAAACAATTCAGAAAACTTTTTGAACTGTATATACACATACCTATTCAGAGAGAGAGAGAGAGAGAGAGGAGGCAGAGACAAAGACAGAGAAGACATTGAAAATAATGTAAGACAAAATGTAAACACTTAGTGAATTAAGGTGGAGGGCATATACGAACTTATACTATACCTGCAACTTTTTGTGAGAGTTTGAAATTATAAAGAAACAAATGTTACCAAAATAAAAGATTATCTAAACATCTTTTAAAAATATTAAATACAAATACAATGCCAATTTTCAATATTAATACTATATTATATAAACAGTGGCTATTTTTATTTCGTTCAAGCACAATAGTATTTTATTCTGTCTGTAACTATAAAAGATAATGATATTTATTTCGATAACTACCGAAGCTATTAGGCAGTGGCAGGAAATAATCCATCAAGTAATAAACAAAGAAATGTTCTATAAATATTCACAATCACTATAAGTACTTGTGGTGTTGCTGGAACAGCATGCAAGGCAATGATACAAAATTTGTAATTTCTTTGAGATGAAGGTAGAAGGCCAAATGATTGTACCTCATATGTAGGGCAGAGGAATTTTTCTATTTTTTCTCTTTTGTGTCTAAGCATTGACAGCCATTTAGGAGGCTTAAGTCTACAAGCCTGTCCTCATTATTACAGAAGCAAACGTTTACCGCAAAGATTTAAAATAAGGGAGAGGGGGCAGGGAGGAAGGAGCTACTCATTTTTCTGTTGTGACACTTTATTATACAAATCAACAATACTAAAACAATCGTTGGCAGTCAGAGTTACAATAAGCGCATATTGGGTTCAACCATGTTTAACATTTTCATTATGCTCAAAATAATTATTTTAGAATGGGGGGATGATAATGAGGCAGAATGGCGCTAACTCAGGGGAGCTAGTATGCACCTTGAAAAGGAGAACGGGAATTAGTTAAATGAAAAGCTTGGGGAAGTTAATTGGGGCTGAGTGAAGATAACAGCACTATCAAAGCATGAAGAAATAAAACTATTTAAAAAAATGTACAGCGGAAAGTCACAATAGGCACACCTAACGGAGACAAACTCTGCAGAGATGTGTCAGCAGCAGAATTGTGCCTGTGGGGTGCGGGGGTGGGGGGCTCTGTTAGCCTCCAGCCCTGAGAAATGGTGCCTGTCACATAAATAAATGTTCCTTGGATAAATAATATTGCATACTGACAAAAGTAAAATTTTATATCATATAATCCTAGTTTTGACTCTGCCTCTATTCAGTCTATGACCTTAGGCAAACCACTCCATCTATTTTGACCTCAATTTCATCAGCTATGAAAGGAGAGAGTAGGAAAAGGTGATTCTAGAAGGTGCTGTCCAGCTCTCTGTATATGGTTCTGTTTATTAAAATGGGCAATTGTGAACATTATTTTGTAGAAGAGAATAGCCTGATGTAAGTCCAATATGAAGAGAAATGGTGAAAAAAGGAAAAAAGAAAAGTTGAATAATAAAGAATCAATGTACTACTTCAAGTAATGGAAAATAAGTCCCATTGAAAGAGACTTTAATATAGAAGAGAGAATGCAAAAGATAATTTACGGTTTTTATATGTAGAAAGTGACATTTATATGTACTATTGATACAGCCATTAGGTGTAAAAGTCTTTACCTGCTCTTTTGCTTATAATCAGAGTGACTCGATACACTTTCTGTTTCTACATTTAGGGTCCCCTAGTGAACAGAAACGGAGAGCGTTCAAAAGAAACTATAAAATGCTAGGAGTTTAGGTAAATGTTCTTCTACTACAAGGTCATAGATTTGGGACTGCCCGTCTTAGAGAAGAGAAAGCTGAAGAAACTCTCAGCACTGATGTTTAACTCCCTAAAAGCTATCTTACTCAAGACCCATCTGGCATAACTGCTGACACCTTCATGAAGCTCTCCCTGTCAACACGTGATTTTTCATGCATTTTCTTTCCTACAAGCTTGGCAGGCACTTACATTCTGTAACAAACAGTTCAGCACTTAACTTAAATGATCCATCCTTTTTCCCTAGATTCATTTATGCTGCTTTTGTCTTGACAATGAAAAGAGGCCATGAGCCATACATTTGCGTTTCCCTACAATAAGGTAATACTTAAAATGAGTAGATGCTCAATTAACACTCATCAGTGGATGAAAATACTCTGAGCTGAGAAAATGGACAGGAATGCTGATTGGGACCTGCCAAAAATGACTTTTTGGCCATGAAGGCTAGTTGATGATGCTGTGACTTCTGTGATGCTCCTGCTTTGCTTTTTTTCCCTCATCATGTTCACCTGTATGTTTTTGGGAAGAGAGGCCAGCAGACTTATCATACAGGTATCAAAGGTGCACAGCTGGTTAATGAGAAAGCTCTATTTAAATAGCCTTAAAAGCAGCTGACGCTATGGCTTGAACTCTCCTTGCCACTTGAGTTTGGTCCACTATGTAGGTGAACAGTGCCATTTAATCAGTGTTATCAGAGCAGAGCAGAATGTCCCTTATGATTCTACATTCAGATCTAGACCACTGTGACAATGTCCCTGTAGGAAAACTGGAGGAGCTTTCTTACCAATTTTGACAGAGAATTGGTGTTATTGTGGGCAGGAGGTGGTGGGTAAGTGGAATGGCCTCAAAAAGAAGAGGAAGGTACAAGGGAGAGAGAATGCAAAAGAACTGGTCCATTTTCAGAGGGCATAGGTATCAATGCAAATTCTCGTACTTCAGTAATTAGATATTATGGAGAATATTTAGATAAAATAGATATGTCATTTCTGGCTTTATTGAAAGGAAAAGCCAACCAAAAATCTTTACAAAGGGCTCCATAGTAGCGGCATAATTCCTGACAGCACAGAGGGTGTTGGTGAAATGACAAGAAATGAAAATAAGTTGACTCAGCTTTTCCAACTTTTTTGGGAGGTCGGGTAGGGAGAGTGGGATAGCACATCTCTAATACACATTTAAGGCTGAAGGAGAGAAAATGATCTATTTAAAACTTTGGTTTGCTTCAAATTCAAACCCAGCAATGTGTCACTGAACAAATAAGTGGGATATTGGAATATGGTGCGAGATTTTTATAGTTCTATGCTGACTGGCTCATCTTTAGGTGCTTTGCTATATTCTGAGTTTAGTTCAGCACCATACCCTGTGATAGCAGTCATGAGAAGGTGCCAAGCTAGAAATGCAAGGCCAGCCGGGGCAAAACCATAGCCTAGAGTAAGTGGTCTTTGGTCTCCATTGTTGTTCATCCATGTGGGAAACAATTCTAGAAATAAAATAGAAAATGAGCATTTTCTCATGTTAAACTTATTTACATACTCTATCTTGTTTATCTCTGTCTTTCCTTAAGATACCAGCTTACAGGTACATCAAAAGGATGTACTTCAAAAATAAAATACTTTTTTAAAAAGGTGTACGACTATGAACAATAATCACACATTGGCTCACAGGTGTCTTAGACCTTTATAATCACATAAAAACTGCTCTCTTCAAAGATTCATCATAGGAGGTTATATGCCTATTTTTGCAGAAGCAATATAGTTTAAAAAAATTATAAACTGCTATTTAATAAGCTGCATTCAGCAGACTGTATGTGTTTATCACATTCATCTTCATAAGGAAATGGTGAAGTAGGTTAAATATCTCTATTTACGTATGAGCAAACTCAGTTCATAACTGGTTTGGAGTTAATAAGTAGTACAGCCAGGATCTAAATTCAGTTCTGTCTGTATCTGAATCCTGTTTTTCTCTTTCAACAAAGTCTCTCTAGTGCTGGAATGGACTATTAGAAAGTAGTAAACCTATTTTCTAGAACTTTCTCAACTGTTAGATGTATCAGCTTGAAACAATTCATATAAGTTTTCTTCAACTTCATTGCTTCCCCTGTAAAATGGAGGAAGAACAATACATACTCAAAGAAAAGAGACTAGATTAACTGATTTATTGAGGTATCTTTGATTTTTAAAAGTAATTGAATATATCTAATCTTAGAGAAAGAAAAGCCTTAAAACATGAAGGCTTTCTAAGAAATGTTCAACATGCAAACTTCTGTAAATTGATCAGTCCTCTTGGGGCTTTTGCCTGAATAATCATGACTCTTAACATCAAACAAAAGATTCCAAAATCAACACAATAGGTTCATCTACATATGATGATTAAATGTTGTAGGACTGCCTTCAACATAAATTTATATGAAGCATAAAATGTTTGTTATACTACTTTTAACTCCAGAACATCTATTTCTACATAGTTTACATAGAATTATATTAGGTAGGAAATAAAACTGAATGGCCATGGAGGTCTAGAGATATTTTTTTTTAAATTAGTGTCTACAAAATATGAGTGAAAATTTAAGTTAAGAGCTAAGTACTACAGAGATGGGTAAAAGATGTTGTATGGTGACTTGAAAACACAAATTATCATGTTATCCAAACAGTCATACTTTCAACTCTTTAAATGGACAGAATTTAATTTAAAAAACCCTAGAAGTAAAATTTTTTAAAAATTTACTTTTGATAAAACACATTTAAAAAGCTAGTTATTAGCTTTAGATGTGTGGGAGTTGGAATACATATGAAATCATAGTTTCAGAACAATAGACTCTAGATTCTCTCATCAATGGAGGAAAACAGATTAATAAATAGAAAAGACCAACAGTAGGAGGGGATGCTAAGAAAGAAGCTTGCCATAGAGAAGAACCAACCACCTAATTTTGATCAAATTATTCTTTTTGTTAACATGAGCATAAATGCAATGCTATCAATTCTAAGTCAATGATTTATTCAGAGAAGAACGCAAAGATGCTTTTAAGATAACCTGAATCTCTTTGAGAGAAATGAAAAACATCCAATAAATTACACAGGAAATGTATAGTTTAGTCATACTAAATTTTTCACTAAAAGAGTAATTGGATGCTCTAGCAATAGAGATTTGAGGAAGTGTTTAATATAATTTTATTTAAAAATTTGACATTATTTTACTTGGTTTGAAGGAGACGCTCATTTCACCCATGAAATGATATGAATAGAGTAACAGCCCATCAAGGGAGGCAATAGCACGGATGAGCTATTTTCTCAGCTTCCACTCTTCGATTTTTTAGGTGTCTAATGTGAATGGCAACTAATTTTCACTGACAAAAGAGTATGTTCAAGAAAAATATCAGACTAATCCGTCGGAGCAGGCAAAGTTCCTGGGAAGGAGGACTCTAGGCAGAGACTGTAAGGGTCTGAGTTTTTGGTCCTTCGATATAAAACTCAGCTGAAGGCACCCAACTTCAATTGGAAATTAAAATTCTCTTGGAATTATATACTACAGCAAGTGAATTTTTGCTGTGGCTTTCAGTGTTGTCATTGCAGTATTTGCCATACAATCCCCTAGCATTGTAATTTCCTCTTTAAAGTTTTTATTGTTTTGACAAAAACTGATTTTATTACAATTACTTACATATCTTTGAAATAGAGGATAATCAGAAAATAATCATATAATAATTCACTTGAAGAGAATTTAATGGAGTCTATGTAACACCATCTACCACATGTGGATTTTTAATTTTACTAACAATCGTAACATGAACTAAAATGTCAACATAATGAAATCATTTAAATGCTAACTATATTAAGAGTAGCAAACTTGGTTGGCAGGGGTGAATGGGAGGCCCAGATCTTCTAGTTGAATACAAATCACAGTCTTATTGTCAATACATTGAAGCCCCAAAGGAAGCCAAAGTTCCAGCCCTCTGAACAGTCAAATCAACAAATTTTTCTAGGGTACTATTCCAGGAGTTGTGTGGTATAAAAAGTAGTAGAAGATAAGGTCTCTATAACATTCATATCTCTATCATATATCACTTAGTGCGCTACATTGACATGTGTTTTTGTTGTTTAACTCCATGGCAATGCAAGCTCCCCAAGAGATCCTGTCTAATTAATCTTCAAGTCACAATTCCTAGCACATTGCTTGACATATATGTATAAGGTGCTAAATAAATGCTTGCTGAACTAAACTCCTGAAGGATCCAATCAGTCCCCTTCCTCCACATAGCATACTTTCACTAAGAACTTATTTTGTCAATCTGACAGTAAAGTTGAATTGTGGAGGTGCAATTATACTTAGACATACTTAATGTAGCCATGCTTTTGATTTTTGTGTGCACACGAAAAAAGTTACTTGATTTCTATGGGATATTTAGTAGGACAAAATAATTTTCAATGATCTCCCAAGACATTTATTTATATAGATTTATAACCTATATGCTTTCCTAAAGGCTAACGTGCAGCTTGCATAATTAAGTATACTTTATGACCATCAATACAAAAAAAAGGAATTCAGGACACATTTTGCCGTATGTGGGAATATACTCAAGACATTTCCCATGAGTAGGAATTCCAAAAGCAGAATAACATAGCTTATTTTATACTCTCTCATTTTTCCTCTTTCCCAGTCTGATAACTTGCTATTCCTTAAACCTTAGCCTCTTGCTCATTAGCTATACATTCATTCACTTTTCTTTTGAGTTCTATGAGAAAGCCAGGATTAAGTGTCTGTGATGTGTTTAATGTGAAAGTTACATGTTAGGGGACTACCAAGAATTAGCACCTGAACAGGGAGTAAGAGATGATTGACTTGGTGATTTAGGGCTATTCAAGGCACAAATATAAAATTCTCCCACATATTCTGACAAGCTTTAACTGATTACCTACAATCTTGAGAAGCTGTTTCTGTGTTGCATGATGTTCATGTCCTCTTATTGAAAAGACGTAAATGCCAAGGAAATAAGTTAACATTGAAGACCTAATCAACATATTAGGCATAATCTAAAACAACCTCAAATTTTACATTGTTATTTAAAATTGAAAATCAGAAGTATTTACATGAAGTATAAAATAAAATTTGCATGTTACTTTTACTAAGTCAGGAAATGTTCTTATTGACTTTTTAAATAACAGACTTTTAACACAGTAGGAATCAAATAATTGTGGCATTAATAGTTAACATCAATGTAATCAATAATATTTGATGATTATTTTAACTACTCTATTTTATTAAGGAAGCTGATCTTAATAGATGTTATTTATGTAAATCAATTTTTAAATTTTAGGTGAGTGCTTATTTTGTACTTAAATATAACACATTTTATTCTTTCTGGAATATACATAAGTGAGCAATGACTCCAAAAGTCTAGATGGTGGTCGTGGGAAGTGAGTGAGAATTGGTGATAAGAATTGAAGCATACTATAACTCTACTGGAGACGTGAGATACACCTGAGCAAAACTCAACCTGTCTTATCTTAGTCATTATTTATAGAAAATGTAGGCATATTTCTAAGACAAAGTACAGCTGACTGTACTTACCATTCTACTTAATTTAAACATAATCCTGTTTAAATAACTATTTTTGTTTGGTTGGTTTTTATTTTGTGATGGCCTCACCAAAGTAATTGGTGCAATTCATTTATAACATATATTCAGTCAATATATTTTGTGGATAGAATACTCTGGGCAAGGCATTTTCCCAAACACCGTTCAAAATACAAAAATGAGAAATCTCAAGAAATTTCTGCTCTCATAAAATTTTAATCCAGAAGATGAAGTAGGGGACAGGGAATTAAGCCCATTCATAACTCTACCTAAGGCAGACTATGATGAGTTCTCTATGCATACAACCTAAAGCCCAGTTGAACAGCCGAAGTCCTAATGGCATGTGGTCTTCGGAGGCTGATCATTCTTTCCACGAATTTTGACAGAAGTGATTCAGTTATGGAAGAAGAAAAGCATTAGGCACGTTTGGATTCTAGGCAGTAGATTGGTGTGGCAGAAGAATAACTAAGTATGGGAAGGAGAGAGAAATGAGACTGGGAATGTAGGTTGGACCATATCATAGACAACCTCAGAATGAGGTCAGAGAAGGCAACAAGCAGCAAATTCAGGTTTCTCAAGAGAACAGCAATACACTCAGAAGATTAATATGGTAAAATAATTTGGTAATATTTCTTAAATCAGGTAATTCTTTATTTAACTTTTTGGTACAGCAATATTTGGAAAAATATTTAAAGGAAAATTTTGAAAATTGAATTATGAAGAAGAGCATAACATTTTTCTTTCTTTCATAGAAGGGTACTTAATGCCAAAACTCATGAAATGTTGAAGAGAAAGATGTGGACTGACTTAAAATCACAAAAATTTCCTACAGTTTATTCTATATGGCACCGACAATCTATACCCGAAGTAGAAGAAGAAAGATAAGTGTGGAAAGTGCAGCAAGTCTGACATAAAAACTAAACTAAACACAGTGGCACTTAAATGTATTAGAATTTTTACTATGCATGTGGTTAGCATCGCAATATTCAGTTAAGGATACTGTTCTTTCTACATCTGAGTAAAGAAGAAAATTATTATCTTGATTATGAAATTCTTTACTTGCAAGATGTTACTGTAGGACTTTTTAAAAAAGATTTATTACAGCTGTAATTAATTACATAACTTACAATTACCATGTAACCTCCTATGTTCTCACACTTAGCATATCTGTATGAATAAACTTCATTCAAGGTTCATTAGCTAGAGAATAGCATTACATGCATGGAAAGTATTTTAATTTCACTAATTTCACAAGTGATGCTAAATTAATCACCAAATTGGAAGTTGCAAATGTTTCTGAATCTGTATGGTTGGAAGAGGGCACAGTTTACGTTTGGTTTCATATTTTATTTTATTTACCCTTTCTTTAAGTTTTGAAAAGCATTCAAAAATATATTTGCTTTAGCACTATAACTTTCCAGAAGAACTTTAATGACTTAATTTTCATTTATTGATTTGTACAATGTAACACACTATCACAATGTGTAGATTAAAAAAGAAAAGAAGAATTTATACTGTTGATGCTGATGTATGAAGTAATTTTCTTAGACTCTTCCAGTGCAATCTGCAAATACATTAACAAAGGCTATAAAACAAAAACAATCTGTGCAACCCATAACGCACAAGGGTGAGATATTGAAAAGTATGAAAGCATAATTGATATCTGCATTAGTAGAAATTACCTAGGAATGAGAAAGTATCCTACTACTATGTAGGGACTTCAAAAACAAAATATATCTTGTACAGATTCCTGCATAAGAGAGTAATGTTCCAATCACTGAATATAGAAAAATGAAATATTTGTGTGATTACTGTTAATATAAAAGACTTTTGAAATAATGCTCTTAGAAAATTTATTACTTTTATTATTCCACCTTAAATGGCAGAAGCCTCTACGTAGATTTTCTATTTCCTATTTCCATTTCAACTACTCTGTTGCTCTGGAGACCAGGTCATCTACTTCTACGTCAGTATAGTTTTTACTTAAGGAAATGCATAAAATCGTCACTCAATTACATGATCATCATGCTTACATATTTCATTGCTTGGTGAATACACATTGCTTCCCAATAACATGTTCAGAAAAACAGGCACATTTTAGACCACAAATAAGATTATAGTAAACATTTTACATTGTTCCTAAATGGCTAATACTGTTATAATTCTATTTATTATGGGGAAAGAGGGTCATTGATATAAGCCTCAAAATTTTTTATCCAACAAAGACGTAGTGAGTGTCTCCTATGTGCCAGACATAGCAGCAAATGTCCTGGATACAAAGGCTCACAGTGCACACATGGACTTTACTTCCATGGTGTTTACAATCTCTGTAATAAACCTGTATGCTCTAATTTTTTTATGGAAATAACTTTGAATGGCAATCAACTCTATCCATATTAGTTTATTTTTGTGTTTGAGTTTTGAACCTCTTAAACTGGCCACGAACAAGCACTATTTTGCAGCATTTACAATTAAAATTTTAGAAGCATAATAATATGAGAATATGTCTAAAAGTATATTTTTTATTAAATACAGAAGTACCTGAAAGTTCTGACAGAGTGAGTAGAATATAAAAAACTCTACAGAAAGAAAATTTGAAGTGGGTTTCAACAAACAGTGCATGATTTTTTCTGAAGTTTTCTAACACTTTCACCATCAAAATATCTTTGAGATGATAAAATTAACCATTTATTTCTACAATATTACTTGAATAAGCAAGTAATAATCTTATCTTATGGATTTAGTCATTAACATCCTCTTTTTCCCCTTTATTCTGATCAAATGTAGAGGGCTTTATCCATCTATAAGAAGCCTATGCAAAAAAATCAACAAATTCAAATGTACATGAACTGGAAATATATAAGAAGATATATCCATTCACAGATAGGCTATCTGACCATTAAAACTGGGCTCATGGCTGATGTGAATTCTATGGCTATACCAGTGTGTCTCCATTTGTTTAAAGCAAATTCAAGGTAACTGATGAGATGCTATATCTTTATATTGTTGCAAATATATCTTAATAAAACTTACTTATATTTTAAATAATTTATATTTATTGTTCCAAGTTAAAATTTCTATGGAATATTACATTGTAGCTTGACTTCTGAAAAAAAGAAATTCATTTTTTTTTCCAGATCACAAATTGGCTTCATGGATATGTGGTTGTAAACTGCCCAAAAGCTTTTGGTTTTCTACCTGTCCTATGCATTCTTCCACAGACAGTTTTAAAATATGTATTTAAAATATTATGCATATTATATATTTACATATAATAAACATATATATACTTGTTTATGCATATATATTATTTTTTGAGCACCTCCTTAATATGATAGACAGTTGTGTTCATGGTGGTAAATATTACAAAGTCCTTACTCTCATGGAATCAATAGGAAAGTGAATCAATATAACTCTAAGTAATATTAATAATAATGGCTATGAAGAAAAATATAGGCAGGGAAGGCTTAATAGAACTAAGTAGGCTGAAGAGCGTATTGAAGGTAGAGTGGTCAGGAAGGGTCTCTCTGGAAAGATATTTCAGCAGAAACCAAAGTGAAGTGAGAAAGACATCTAGCTGACAATCCAGGTAAGAAATTTCCAGGTGGAGAGAGCTGAAATTCCAATAGCTGAAGCAGTGGAGAGTTACCTGTGCTCAAGAAATAGCAAAATTGCAAGAATGCAAGTTCCTTTAATAGAGCAGAGTATATCCATAAGTAGATTAGATGGTAGTTCTATTTTTAATTTTTTGAGGAACCTCCATACTGTTTTCCATAATGGCTGTACCCATCTGCATTCCTACCAACAGTGTACGGGATGCCCTTTTCTCCACAAACTTGCCAACACTTGTTATTTCTTCTCTTTCTTATAATAGACATCCTAGCAGATGTGAGGTGATGTCTCATTGTGCGTTTGATATATGCAAAGGAAATAAAACCAGTATCTCAAAGAGCTATCTTTACTCCCATATTCATTGCAGTACTATTCACAATAGCCAAGATATGGAAACAATCTATATGTTCACTGTCAGATACATAGACAAAGAAAATGTGGTATATATATGCAATGGAGTATCATTCAGCCACAAAAACAGAAGGAAAACCTGCCATCTGCAACAACATGGATTAACCCTGAGGACATTATGCTAAGAGAAATAAGCCAGCCACAGAAAGATGAAAGCTGTATTATATCACTTATAGCTGGAACCCCAAAATTTTAACTTATACACAAAGAATAAGACTTATATACACAAAGAATAACCAGTTACCAGGGGCTGAGGATGAGGGAAACCAGATGTCTGTCAAAGCTTTCAGTTATAAGATAAACAAGTTCAAGAATTGTATTTTAAAGCTTTATTTGTTAATTTTATTTATCATTTGAGGTTTTTATATGATGGATGTGTTTGGTAATTTATGGTAATCATTACACAATGTATACATTTATGAAATTATTACCTTGTATGCCTTGAATGTATATGATCTTTGTCAATTAAACATTTAGAATTATAGTATTTTCCTAATATTTAGATCAAATTATTGTGGAAATAAATTCAAGGGATCTAAAAAAGGATATAAAAGGAACAAATCAAGCTCTAATTCTGTGTGAATTTTCAAATAGCTTTAAATATATTCTAATAGCTAAAACACAATAAACAAATAAACCAAGTGATTCTAATAAAATAAAAGCATAGTGTTTTATTTAATATGCCTTTTTGTTTTTTCTAACTGCAGAATGGTAATTTCTTAACAGGAAAGAACATGTTAAATGGATAAGAATAGGCAATTTTTTCCAGTGATCAGTATTCAAATGCATGACATCCAGAGAACGCAACTACCTCTTTGAGTCTCTACTTCCTCTTTTCTGTAACTAGGACACTAAAGCCCTTTGATAAGGAAGCAATAATAACTCTGTGTACTGTACTTGGGATGTGTTTATGGAAGAGATAAAATTCCTCTTCTCAACAAGTTAATAACTTTCTTCTTCCTGAAGTGCTCAAACAGAAGCATAAACTGCCATAACCAATCTGTTAACTTAGAGTTACAAAAGGAAGCATTTTAAATGCTTGAATAGTAATATTTCCTTTAAAAATTATGAGAAACTCAAATGATGCATAAAATTAACAAATAAAGCTTTCAAATATAATTCTTTATTATAATATTATGCCAAAGGCATTTGTATTTCAATGGTCTTTTTAAATAGCTATTTTCAATATCTTATATGTAGCACTGAGGGGAAGATTCATTTTGAAATAGTTGCACACTCATATATAAACATAAGCTACTTCTCTTTAGTATACTCAGAACATACTTCTCAACAATATATGTGTGTGTCAATATTACCAAACTTCTCAAAAGGTGACTTATACAGGTAGAATGTGTTATTAAAAAAAAAATTCTAGAGTCAACAGGCGTTATCATTTGCTACTACTTAATAGCTATTATATACACACACATATAAACATATATGTATATTAAAACATTGTACAATAAAATACACAGCCTATATATTCATATGTAATACTTATATCATACAATACATAAAACACATACACACATGTTACCTATGTGCATGTGTTACATGTGTGTATGCCTAACATCAATCATGTTTTTATTCTACAATGTATAATAGAAGTCTGACACACTGTGTACTTCTGGTTCTTCTCACTAGATTTGTGATTCTAGAATAATATTCCCAAAGCAAGCTATTAAATTTACATTCCCATGATTTTAAAAATGGCTATTAGAAACACCAAGGTTCAATATAATTTAAGCATCATTTCCAGGCTTCCCAATGCTTCTATAAAGCTCAGAAAGCAAACATCATTATAATTTTGGCTTTGTGTTTAAGAGTTTTAAAGTCAACTTAGAGGGAATGGAATCATGTTGATGAGGCTCATGATTCACATTGAAGTAAAACTAATGGTGGCTCAGATAATTTTTTTTTGCCTCCAAGGGAAAATTACTCTGAATTCAGACTTGAGTGTTTAATATGTATATCAAGTTAAAATACTTCTAGACAAATCATACCTGCCAAAATGGCAAAACCATGCATAGAACTTTGGATATAAAATCAATACTCAGACATAGTATTCACAATAACTAATTAATGTACACACACTGAACTTTAGCTCATGAATATACAAATTCTATTTGCCTAAAGAAGTATCTTTCAAGCATATTTTAAGTAAGTGTGTTCTGCTTTGCAATTGACTATCAAAGATCACAATCAATGGGGAATAATGTCCCTATTATCCTGGAACCACTAAAAAACTAACAAAATATGTAACCAACAAACAGGACTTCAAGAAGACAATAGATCATTTCAGAGAAACAAAGCTAAACGAAATTTTTCTTTAGCTTCATTTTCTAATCAAAATCTTTCCTTAATCATTACAGAATAAAAAGTATACCATACCAGACATAACAAAGCATCATCTTAGCATTCCCTTGCAGAGATGATATTGCCTCGCTCAACAAGCACAATACAAGTTACCCTAGAAAGTAACTTCCAGGGGAGAGCAGGGATCTTGTCTGTTTTAGTTAAATATTGTTTTCTTAGCACTTAGAAAGTCTGGTACATTATACTTATCAGTAAATATTTGCTGAATGAATAAATGTTGAATAGGCCGCTTAAGAATCTATTTCTAATCCAGGACTGTACAAGAGATATTCAGTTAATATTTGATTAAATGAGTAAATGCCTCTATAGCTCTAGAATGGTAAAGATACATTATACATAACATATTATCAAGCAAAATTCTGATTTTGAATAATAATACAGCTGCTAATCTTGGCTGCACAGCCCTGGGTTCTGTAATCAAGTCTGGAATTAGTCAATAGGCACAAACAAGAGCTTGGGAGTAGGTGTTTTCCAACCCATCCCTGAATTTGCCTTGCTGCTAGCTGGCCAGGCACCTCTCTCAATCCCATTTCTCAGCAAATAAGTCCTTGAATTGTCCTTCGGTGAATAAGTCTTTTCTATTTCCAGTCCCAATGTCCTAGAATCCTTGCAAGACACTCCAGACTGAGTTACAGCCCTGTGCATTTTCATGTATCTGCCTTTTACACTTCCTCCTTTAACCCCTGGGAAAATAGCAGTTCTCCCCCTCTGTGGGGTCAAGATGCTTCTCCAGGCTATTCTCTTGGGAAGAATTTAAAACAACTTCAACTATATATTAGGTAATACTATTGCATCAGTGTGAAATTTCCTGGGATTGAGAACTGTACTGTGGTTTTATAAGAAAATGTGCTTATTCTTAGGAAATACACACTAAAGTATTTAAGGGTAAAGAGGAATGATGTCTCTAACCTATAGGCAAATGGTTCAGAAAAAAAGTATATGTGTGATTGTGTGTGCAGAGAGAGAGAGAGAGAGAGAGAGAGAAGGAGACATGTGATAAAGCAAACGAGGCAACATATAAATAATTGCTGAATGTTGCTAGAGTATATAGGGATCTTTTGTGATAGTCTTCTGTAGGCATTAAAAAACACAACATAATTATGTAATAAAATGTATTTTATGAATTATAAAAATATATAATAAAAAATTAAAAAGTTGCTAAAAACAGTGACTACAGGCTGTTTCTTCAAGATCTGGTCCCAGAGAAAGGCTCATGATTCTTGGCTCTGTCAACCTCTGTAAGTACAGATTGTTCTCAATGGAGCCTCCAATTCATGCTTCTCCATTCGAGGGCTGAGCTAGTCACACTCTCCTACCTTTGACTCTCTTTTTTTGCTGTGGGTCAGGCATCAGCTGTGGAGCCCCAGAAACTCCATATGCCACGATGATGATCTCCAGATGGTCTCAGGTTTTGTGTGAGAGGGAAGCGTGCTTTATTGCTCCCCCATAAAGATTCAGAGCACACCGATAGCCACATCCAAAGAAATTATTTAATTCCCAACAACCTGGCTTTTCCTACTTCTATTTTTTTTATATCATGCAGGTAGAAGAGATGTTGTCAAAACAAATTTAAAAATTGCCTTTGAAATCTCTACGGATACTCTATCCCCTCACTTTAGAATGTGCAGATTTTATCATTCACCTTTTTCTTTTCGGCCTTTTAGACTTTCGCTGAACTAAGTCAGATTTAAATACCTGGTTACAGTAAAAATTCATAACTCATGACCTCTAAGCAAAGAACAATAATTACTGATTTCTTTTTAGGATAAGTTAAACAACAAAAAAAACCATCATGGAAGCAAGATTTTTATCTAAAGGTCATTTCTAGCACTAAGACTGAGGTATACATAGATTTTCTGTCTTTTGAAAGCTAGGTTTTGCTGTATATTGTAGCTTCCAATTTTACTCAGGAGGAAGCACATTCTAGCATAGTGGTTATCAAAATGTTTTTGTCTTACTAATCCTCTATAATCTTAAAAATTAGGGATCCACAAGAGCTTTTGTGAATGTGAGCTACATTTGTATGTCTATGACCTACTAGATATTAAAAGTAAGAAATGTAAAGTATTACTAATTTATTTAAACAATAAACCTAGAACATGTTAACATAATTAACATTTTTTAAATAAATTATTTTCCCAAACAAAAAAATTACTGAGTAGCATTAATTTACATATTTGTAAATCTTTTTAAATGTCCAATTTAATAAACACCTGCAGTCTGCTTCAATTTTTTTGCACGTAACCTCTAGAAAATGCCACTGTACAATCATTAGAGAATGAGATTTAAAATGGTATTATTATGGATATGGTTTTAATCTCATAATCTTCCTTACAAAGGTCTTTGGGCGTGCAGGGGTACCCAGATCATACTTTAAGAACCACCGATGTACAGAAGACCAACTACTTGCTTTGGCATGATAAGGCTGAGTTTGAATCCCAGCTTTTTCTCTAAATAGTTTTAAGGCCTCAGTGAAATTTTTTACCCAGTCTGAGACTCAGTGTGTCATTTAGGAAATTGAGATAATGCTTCTTCACAGAGAATTACATGAAATAACATACATAAAACGTCTCTGAATAGTTTAGCATAAATCAGTTTGTACTCTGTGCAAGTACAAACCTTCCTCTTTCCTTTCCTTCTGCAAACCTACTAGCATTGATAAGTATACAGTCCACGTCTGCATAGATCGATCGTGAACTTGGTAATGCAGTTTGCCTGTTTTTCAGTGTCCTCAGTGGGGAAAAAAAATCAGAAATGTGAAAAGTTACGTTACAGAACAGCTATGATGACAAAATGAAATAATAGTTTTGAAGATGCTTTGAAAAAATAAAAGGGACATTAAAATGTAAGAAATGAACTTATTTTGGTAACAGAATAAAAATGTTCATGAATGAGTTGTTTGCTACAGAGACAAAATTCAACTCTAAAAGGTAAAATAAAAATAAGAATTATGATAAATTATTTTCTTAAAAAGCCTAGCTTTGAGTACTATAAATTTTCTAAACTCCTGATTTTATTGTTAAGTTATATTGCACAAAAGGGTAAAATACTTTTCTAGGGGTAAATGATGGTGCTCTGTTGTTCTTCCGACACGACCTAACTTTCAGATTTGGGGCAAATCAGCCTCTTTGCACGGCAGTTTTCATCTTTAAAATGACTTTTTTGAGGGTTAGATGCTCATCCTTTCAGCTCTCAACTGTATATAATGCTATGGTTCTTTTTCTGTAAAATAACTAGATTTTTTTTTTTTTTAAAGAACGGAGGTATTTGCAGTATTTTAGGATCATCTTGTCACTACATATATAAGCTCCATTTAATTGAGGGTCACTGTGCATGGAGAAAGAGGGTGAGGTCTCTTGATAATGACCACCCTCCATATCCAGGAAAATAAAACAGTATTAGAGAAATTTACCAGAAGAAATGGTTCCTATTTTATGGGGCTCATGATAGAATCTCTGTCCTTTAGCTCCATTTCTTTTCTCAATAGTCCAAAACCAATTTTATAACTCAGTTGTCTCCCAGCTAAATGTGCAGCCTGCTGCAGAGATGAGTTTGTGAAGCTTAACCATACAAAATGGCATATCTAAAGAGTGCCCGCATACATTTGCAAAGATGTTTTTATAATTCAAAGGAGATTTACTCCAGTTTGTTTTTCTTCCTTTTTCCCATCCTGATGTAGGCTTATAAAAACAATTAACAAAAAAAAAAAATGAAGAATGGAACATAGAGAAATTGAATTGGACTTAAAGAGCTATGGTTTACATATGCAATTATATTAAAGTCTAGTATGCATCAATGTTGACTAAGTATGAGACAATGTCAGAGTTTCCTGTCTCATTAAAGTATTATTGAAAAGCTGCATCAATTTTTCATGAAGCCATTTGGAGTCATCATCACACTGTGTTTTTAGTTTACTACCCATTAGGTAGCCTTGCTTAGCACTGGTCTAGGAATTAAACACCACAGGTTTCCTCAGAGTTCATAGAGTAAACAATATTTAAACATTAGAATGATGCATTTTCTTCAAAGTGTTTCCTTTCTAGAGCATAGGAAACTCAGATCTATTGCTATGGACAGAGAACAACAGGCAATAGCAGCAATATAAATTCATGAACATATCTATCTATTTTCCAACAGAAGAGACAGAATTGGGGAAAAAAATACCTGGCACACACACTATAACGTAGAGAATAAAAGAATCACATGTGTCTAAGTTCCAATACATATATATTATTTTCCATTATTTATATTGGTTTCCTGCTAAGACTTGGCATTTTGAAAAAAAAGATAGAAATTGGCCTTATATTAATCACATATAATATTTTCTTCTTTTTCAGTGAGGAGGCAAATCAGTGCATACTTTTATTACCCCGACAGGGAAATGTCCTGGGTGTCCTGTTAATTGAAATGGACAACTTCCTAGGCTCAAAAATCTGTCAGGTGGACTTGTTGCAGCAACATAATGCTAACCACAGGCACAGATGAAATGAGTCACATTCACAACATGCCGCTGGGTAAACCGATTTAGGGAGATGGAAATTACACATTGGAAAATAAACTGATGATCACAGAAACATGCATTAAAAAACTGCTAATTCATACTGATGAAGGATATCCTTAGTATTGTCCTCCATTTGCATTCAAGGTCACAAAAGCTGTTAATACAGAGGTCAAGGAAAAAGATAGTGGGCCTTCCAAATAATTTATTCTAGATTTGAAATGTCAGATCTTATATCAACTTGGATTGTAGTATTCATTCTCTTGCCATATAAATCGACACTACTTTTGTTTCTCAAAATGAGGTTTTTGTATCAGCTCTCTGGATAAGTGTCCTGTGGTGCAGTATATCACACAAAAGCAATTTGTAGAGGTGTGGAAAGAAAAAAAAATAATGTATTTTTCATCACAGGAAGCATCACTTGTTAAATGGGTTATGAAAATAAAAGCATTTTAATACATATAACAAGAATTGATTAGTATTTTCTTTGACTTCACTTACACATTCTACCCCTGGTTTCTCTAGCCAACGATTTTCTGTTTCTCTGACATTAAAGGAGTTCAGTTAAAAAAAAAAATTCTGTAGGTTGTTTCCCCACTTCTGAATGCCCGCATCCCCATATCATTTTGCCTAGCCAAGTTAAAACCAGCTAACATAGTGCCAACCAGGCAGATGAATCATAGAAAAAATGTATCTCATGTTGATTTCTCTTGATCATTACATCCATACTGAGAACAACTGTTAGGTACACACTCTGAATTACAACGTTACATTCATTTCTAACTTTGTCATATTTATTGTAATTATGATATTAACCTATCACTGGATAGACACTTTACATAATTATACCTTCTATAGGCTTTGCAATATAACTCTAGAACTGCTGATGGTAATTCAAACTGTTTACCTCATGGGGAACTTAACTTGGCTTCAAATTTCTGCAATAGTTTTAAAGAAGACTCGCCAAATTAAATTATTTTAAGAGGGACATTAACAGAACAGTCATTAATGAAATATTATGCATATATATTTATAGACTACAAGATCACATTGTACTGTGTTTATTTGACTGCATTTCTCTCTATTAGGTTGTCAGACCACAGCCAGCAAATCTCTCCCCTTGATAAAGCACAGGGGCTCAAAAACTGCTTGTTGATTGAATAAAGGAGAGAAGACAGAGATATAAGTGGAGGTCTGAGAAATTCCTTAATTTAATGGACATGTGTCCTACTTTCAATGGGAATTTGACAAATAGCTACCATTTATAAAGTAGTCATGTGCTGAGCAGAAGATAAAACATCTTACCTATATTATTTCCTTTAATCTGTGAGGCAGGTATTAGTCTCCCATTTTAAGCATGATATAATTGAGTCTCAGAGAGAGTATAAGTGAATCACACAAAGTTTTACACTTACTAATTCATGGAACTGAGATTAATACGTCTTTCCTAAATTATTTTAAGGAAATGGTTTAATTATCAAGACCCCAGTCTTGGATGATGCTTACTGAAGATAAATAATAATAACCCTAAGAATCAGCTTTTCTTCCAGAAACATCTTGCTGCCCAATGGAAGACACTTCTCGACCCACAAATGGCAAATGTTTTTCTCTAGGCCTTTATAGCACTTAGTTCGGCCCATCCAACAAAGTGAAATCCACTTCTAGCACCACTTTCCTCTCCAAGCACTTGGTTTTTATTTAGAATTTGTGTTAAATAAGAGGGAAGATTTACTGAATATACAAAACACTGAAAAACCATTATCTATTTCCCTAAACATAGACCTTCTCCTACTGATAGGAGAAAACTTCGTCTCTTCCATTCCCTCATGATCCATTGCCAACCATGCTATACCACCCTTCTAATAAAAATGAACAATTTTCTTTCAAATCAATCCCTTTTTAACCATGCCCACTGACATCTTCACTTCTTCCTGGACCATTGCCATGGCTTCTGTACTAGATTCTCCACCACTGGTTTCGAATGACTCACATTACTCCTTCCATCCATTTATTACCTTGTTGACAGAGACATTTTATCAAAGTACAATCTAATCATGTCAATTTTCTGGTTAAAAATCTTTAACAGCTGCTTCCTGAAATTCTTTAGCAGAGCATGCAGGGCCCTTATCAACCTAATCTCTTTTTATATTTCCAATTTCTTCTTCCAACATTGGCTCCCACCTCTTCACATTCCATGTTGAAGTCCCCTACCCGCACTGTGTTATGCCCTTCTGTATTTCCTAGCTTAGTATCACACAAAGTGCTCACAAACCCCTCCTCATCTATCACTTCTGGGGTAAATAAAATACTTTGAAAAACCAATACAGCATTATCTCTTTGGTGAAATTTTCACTATATTTTTGGAACTATGCTAGTTATTATTTCTTTGTTCATCTACATGCCTCAGTTAGAGACTCTGCCCCTACATTGTGGTTATTTGCTTACATGCCTGATTATTTCATTAGATTGTGAGGTCATTGAAGACAAAGGCTATGATTAATTATTTCAGTGTTTTTAACATTTAGCATAATGCCTGATCCCAAGTAAGTGCCTAATGTAAGTATAAAATATAGACATGACTATTATTTCTAATATTCTCATCTCCTGATTAGAAGTCATTTTTCTTAAATGGGAGCATCAACATACTATAAAGCAGAGAAGTTCCCAACACTCAGCTGGTTGTCTCGAGGTTGTCTTTAGCACTGCCTTTGGAAAGCTGGTGAAATATTACAGAGTCACTATACTTTTTCCCAATTCTCACTGGGGATTTCAAATAGGTCAACAATCTTTAAAGCTGGTAATTTCAAAGGCAAGTGATGGAGCTAAGAGAACTGATATAGACACAATAAGCCCCTTCTCCATATCCAGGAGTAGATAATTAAATAGACCAATGCTTCACCTCTTCAAATGTCCAAAGTCATTATAGCTAGTTTATAGTGAAATGGATTTATGGTGGCCTGCATCCATCATGCCACACTATCTTTCTGATAAAAACTAACAATTTTCCCAAGCTTATGCATCACTGGTAGCTATTTATTAAACTGGTACAAACTGAATGGGAGACCAAATGAAGATATTTAAATCCTAAGCATATACAGGAACTTAACACAATCCCTGTGTTGTCCCTGTGACATCATTAGAAACAACTTTCACTCATTTTAAAAATCCACTTCAAATGAAGTTGCAGAAAGCATTGCTACCCACTGGATACTTACAGATTTTGTAATTGAGTTTTTCCCCTTTAAATGTATAAATATACCAGAGGATAATATTTCTGACACTGGCGCCCTTAGTAAATAATTTAATTGATTCTAGTTCTGAAAAGCTGACCTCTATGTAGTTTTAAGTTGCTCTCCTTCCCCAAGTTATAAATAAAAATGCAACAATGGTTTTCAGTTGAAATATAATTACAGCCAGCGTGACAGCAGTTGCACTGAGGACAGCTGTTTAAATAGGAACAATGTGACTCCAAAGGAAAACATAATGCTTCTGGAAACACACTAGATGCAGCCTTAATTCTAGAAACAACAAATATGAGATCAGAGCATTGAAGAGCCATGGGCCTATTCTTCTTTTTGGCATTTATATGGAGATAATGTATGAGGAAATTCACTACACATGCCCTGCCTCACACAGATGTTGTGATAGTGAAAAGATAGGAAATCTTTGATATCATTAGAGACAGATTCACTGTCTTTTTGTTTCATTACACACTACATTTAGAAATAGCAACATAAAAATAATAGATCTCAACTATATTAGTTGAATGTGCTTCAGTGAAGGAAGAGCTATCATCTGATCCAATTAATCTTGATTTAGGATTAACAGCTTGATAAATTATTTTCCAGGAAGGGAGCCACCATGGCTCATTGCTCTTTGTTTTAATCTTAGATCTGCTGTAGACTCATTGTGTGGCCTTGGCAAAGTCACTTAACCTCTCTTTACCTTAGATTTTTCATTTGTAAAGTGTAGATAATCGTGGCCTACTTACCTTGCCAAAAATAAACACTAGCACAATATATTAAATAGGTATAAACGTGGAAGCTTATTGATAAAAAGGATAAACATGATGACTTAAGAATATTACTGTCACACATATAAGCCTCTGAACAAATTGCTTTCATGTAGAACCGTTTCTGACAACTACGTACTTTGGATTCATTTAAACAAATAGGTTCCATTATATTTACTTTGGTCCACTGGACACAGATATTCTGGCTGCATATCTTAATTGCATAAATGTATTTAATGCATAAACTTTTATTCCTCTGGATATTTTAGCTCTGACTCTTCTAGTTTAAACCATTACCAAAGAAGTAAGTGATAGAGACAGCAAAAATATCAGATAAAACAAATCATCAAAGAGACAATATATGGTACCCCCCCAAAAAAAAGCAAATGAAAAGAAGTTGGTTACTTATTATTTAAAATAAAAGAGCAATATTATAAACATATTTAAATTGGATCTGGTCTATTCAGCATAAACTTATATTAGAGAACATCTTTAGTTTTAAACCTTTTAACTTACAATTAATATGAAAGTTTTAGAATATATTTTCAAAAAGAAAAAATATTCTCACCATCAAATTGGTATTAACTGATCAACACTTCATTGCACATATAGTAGCAACATTCATGTGGTGTCAGGCAGGTGGGGGGGAGGGGATGGGTATATTCACACCTAATGGGTGCGGTGCACACCATCTGGGGGATGAACATGCTTGAAGCTCTGCCTCAGGTGGGGCAAAGGCAATTATATAATCTAAGTATTTGTACCCCCATAATATGCTGAAATAAAAAAATTAAAAATAAATAAAAATAAAATGAATGGGGACAATAAAAAATATTTGTGTTAAATATATGTATGATATGGGATGGTTAAAGGGAAGAATTCTAAACATTATTCTAAATGGTATAAAGTATTTGAAAAAAGTTGTAATCATATTTGAATGCAGACTTTAGTTTAGATTCACAAAAAAATAAATTGTACTAGGTATGTGAGTTGTTACTGATGAAAATGCTGGAATTGGATTTTCATTAGAAGTTGTTGAAAATACCCTAACATTTTTTGTTAAAAAATACTTATTTTTAACAAAATTGATGATATAATGATAGAATCTTAGTCTTATATGAAGAAAACCTTCATAATCTTAATATTTTCCCCCATCTCTTATATTCTAATTAGAATAACTATCTAGAAGAAAAATGTTTTTTTAGCTAGTAAACAAAGAATTGATATGATGTTTTTCTATGTTTTTAAGATTTGGACTGGATTGGACATTTTCATTCAAACCTACTACTTGTTGTGGAGGAAAACAGAAGAAATATAGTGGAATTTACCTATATATTGCTTGAAGATGAGATGTGGAGATGAGTTAGTGAGAAAGGGCTACCACTTATACAAATGGGTGCTGCAGCAGCATCTACTTGAAAGAGAGTTGGCTAAGACTCAGGGTGCATGTTGTGGTTACAGCTTACAAATTACTAAACCACTTCCACATTGCCAGTGCTCATTATTGGTCCCAGCACATAGCAAGTATTGAGTAATAATTCCATGAATCCACTAAATGGATTAAAATCATACACCTGACTCTTAGCGTTTTAAATTCTTCATTCCAACAAATATTTATTGAGCACCTAATATGTCTAGGCAATATAGTGAACAAAAAGACACACACACATACACAAACATACACACAAACACACACTGAGTCCCCCCTTTCAGTCTAGTTAAGTAGATGTTAAGCAAATAAACTCATGAAAGAGAATGTAACAACAAACTGAGAAAAGCATTCGACAAGACAGAAATAGGGTCAAATAAAAGCTGACCTTGACTGGGAATCAAGGCTTCTCTAGTCAGTGACTCCTGAGCTGACATACGAAAGACAAGTGTTGGCCGGGCTGAGGCGGAAGCAAGCAGAGGTGGCAGAGATCTCCAGGTAGAAGGGACTACATGGGAGGAAGGGACTTGTAGCAGAAAGGGGTGTGGACCGTTTAACGAAGCATGGAAACAGGGGAGTGGGTTAGGGCCACATCCTGTAGAGCATAAAAGGTCATATGAAGATTACTTTATCATAAAAAGTGATGAGAAACCACAGAAGGAAAGTGACCATTCTGCCTACAGAGCCGTACCAGTCTTGAAAAAGGCACAGAGAGCAGCTACAAGATACACTATACTTTTTTTCAGTTTTTGCTTACACACTTCATAAAGAACTGGAAGATATTATTATAAACCACCCCCACCCCTGTAGCTCTTTCTGAAAGCAAGAACTGTATAATGGTTACATGACCACACAGATCCCAGAAGTGTCACAATGATAAAGAAGTAGAAAAGTCTAAATGCCTTCTTTATATATTGAAAGCGCTACTATACTTATATTTTAACAAAGATATGTTTTTTTTTTTCTATTTGTATATCCAGGTAGTACCTGCCCAATTATGCTTGGGTGGGAGATGGTTTGTTCCAGGTATGGACAAAAAATAAGACACCATCCAGGTGATTGGATCCAATCTGCCTCTAAAACTTCCGTCTAGTCCATAGTTGTCTTCTGTATCAGACAGCATTGCTGTAAAACTTTAGACTAGTGATTTTCGATGTGTGGTCTACTTACCCCTGGACCAGCATCAACTGGGCTGATTCCTAAAAGTGAAGATCTGTGCCTTTTAGTTTGAGACCTTCCAGGTTTCTCAGGTATGGCCTGATAATATGTAAAAATAAAACACCCACAGATGATTCTCATGAAAACCTGTGTTTATATCTTAGGCAGTGATTCCCAAGTACTTGTATATGTAAGAGTCACTGAGGAAGTTTATAAAATGCAGATTCCCAGAATCTACACCCAGAAATTTTAATTCGGGAGGTTTGGGATGGTGATTGGGCATAGGTATATATTTTTTTAAGTTCAGGTAACTTTTAAGTGCTAAGTTGAGAGCCACTGGTCTAAAAATTCTTCCTAGTTTATTTGAACTATTTCTAGTAAGATCTCTCAGAAGGCATATACACCCCAGTATTACAAGTTCTTTAAGATCAGGGGCACTCTTTGTTTCAACTTTTCTCCTTAATACTGGTATAGGGTTAACTCTTAACCATTCTTAGGATCTCAAATGAAATGTCATTTCCTTCTTGACTGGATGGAATGCCCCTGCTATAAATTTGCATATTTCTCTGTAATTTCCCAATCTTGTCACTCACTATACTTCTTTGTAATAAACTGATTAATTAGCTTTCTTCCAACTTAAGATGTAAACTTGGGGAGACATTGTCTACTGCATGTTCAACAGAATCTTTAATACCTAGCTGAGTATCTAGTGCTTAATAAAATACTTATTATATAAAAATGCAATGAATGTTAAATAAATCTTTCCATTACTTGAAGACTGTGGTCTCTTCCTTAACTTCCTCTTCACCAATGAAAGTATACTGTTTCATTTAATGTTTCATATTAGATTCTAATGCAACTTCTCAGCCATTATTTTTATTAAGAAATAGAAATCAAATTCTGGTAGAACTTCTCAACAATGATGGGCATAATGGCCCAAATCTGTTCACCTCTCATCATCTCTGCAGCCACAACCCTAGTCCAAGACACCTCCATCCTTCCATTTAAGGGGAAATCAAGTAAGTTTAGAAAAGGAAGGCATATTCATGGAGACAAGATTGCTCTAGGGTTAGGTGAGTATTAAATGAAGGGTACATTTAGAGGATCTAGCTTTAGAGGAAAATTGTTATCAAATATTGAAATAAATCATGAAAATACAGATAAAAAAGTAAAATGGTTAGAGCATCCACAGGGATGATATGAAAACTGATAGCAAAACAGGACTTTACGAGTCTACAGTACAGAGATAAAGGAACAATCAGTGAGGATGAAAAAATAAGGGGATTGGGTATTTTGAAAGTGTTATAGGAGGCTTTGACATTCTTAATCAAGATCCCAGGTTTAATAAAGAATATAGTATAGCAGAGGGTAGTTTGGTGGGCTTTGATAAGTGGAAGGTTCAAATATGGGTGCCACCCCACCTCAGTTTCACATCCAGAAAGGTAGCAAAAGGTGTGGTCTTCATGAAGGAGGGCAGTGGGAAATCTGTTGTTACAAACAACGTGGTCCCTGTTATGAACACATAAGGAAACATCATTTTGAGAGGAGACTTTGCTCAGAGTGAAATGAAGGAGTCCATGGAAGGCAATTAAAGGGAAGAAGGGGCGTGAGATGGATATATGCGAGATATTTCCCATTTTCTTATTTTCTGATAGAATCAAGAGACACCTAGTCTAATTTTGAACTTGGACTAGAAAAAAATCATTCAATTTATTTCTGTCCAATTTTCATCTTGTCATGATCTCTTTTCAATTCTAATTCTATTGATTTTTTAACCTCTCTTTCTATCGCACTAGGAAAATATTGAAAGAACAGGATAAAGAAACATTAACCTACAGTAATAGGAATGCCATAGTATTCACCTAGCTATAAAAAGAAACCCATAAAACCTCTGGTACAGACCTCAGACTCCACACAGCAGTATTCCATTCACCTCTTGGAAATATTATCTGAGCCCAGTATTGTGACTCCAGGAGAGTGGGAATCAGTGAGGGAAAAGTGCCATGAAAGGTAGAGGATGCCTTTCTGTGCTAAGCTCTAAGTACCTATGCAGTAAAGCACCAAATCTGGGTTAGGGGAAAAAAATGATAATAATAAAAAAGGAAGAAGAAGAAGATAATGAAACAAAGGACAGATGCAGGTTAAAGCATATGGAGTTCAAAATGTTGAAAATCTAAACATTCAAAGTTAATAAAATAAATTATCAACTGGTTTGACATTCTTATGTCATATAAAGACTCTGAGTTGTGGATTTTTATTTATTTCAGTTCTTCTGATTGACAGCTAGTTGATCTTAAGCACAGCCTTTAACTTTTCTAAGCCTCAGTCTTTATCAGTAAAATGGGGATAATTATGCTAATTACTTCATAGGGCATTTAATTCGATTAAATGAAATAAAACATATAAATATTTATCAAGGCACCATGGAGCAAGTGAGAACTTAATACATGTAATTTAGTATTAATAACAATGATTTGCTTTGATGTCTTCTGCTAATATTCATCAATAATGGAGTGTACAGAAAACCAAAGATTATTCTCTATGTAGTGAAGACTGAAAGTAGGTTTGCCTACTGCTTTAGACAGTCCACAGAGTGTATGGCCTTGCATAAATAATTAGAATTTCAAAATAAAATAAACAAAAGAAAACCAGAGGGCTCTTTTTCTAAATGGTAAAGATAAACCAAGATTTAAAGTGTAATATAGGAATATACATCACAAAGTGTTCATAAGTACTTCTGTATAAGTACTAAAAACTTAAAAAGCTTTTAAAATACCATCTTGCATTTCACAACAGCCACAACAGTTGTTGTCACATAGTAATAAAAAGAGGTATCTTCATGCAAGTTAAACATTTAATGAAAGTGAACAACTCAGATTTTAAATTTGATGCTAGGCCTCTAAATGGAACAATAATGTTCCAAGTAACCTTGGAAGCATAAACATGTTTAGAGCAAATCTGAAGATTCTAAAATTTTCACCACACTGTTTTTCCTATGAAAGAAAATTGTTCCTGAATAATATCTTCTTTTTCAGGTAGCAGAGAAAATCAATTGATGGAGTTTTCATTTTCCCCCTGCCATGTACTCCTGGCTATGCTGGACACTGTGGGCACAGAAGACATTAGGGCTCTTGTCCAGAAGGACATTAGGTGGGAAAATGGGGATAGCAAAAGCAGGAGTGAACAATAGGAGATGGCCTTTGGAGCACCTTATGCATCCAACCTGCTGCTGAGGCCGGGACCCTGGGATTCCTTTCTTTCCCTCACTCTCTACATTATGGAAACTTACTTACTCTACCTTCACACAGTGGTCCAGATTTGGTCACCTCTCCCCATTCCCACAGCCACTATTATAGTCCAAATCACCGTCATCACTCCATTGAATGAACAGTTCACTCTCTTTACTCTACTCTTCTCTCCCTACAGTCAATATTCCACCAGATAGCCAGAGTCAGCTTCTCAAATACAAATTAAGGTCATAGTATTTCTCTGCTTAAAACACTTCAGTGTCTTTCCATTGCAGTTAGAATGAAATCCAACCACCTGTCATGGCTTATAGGCTCCTACATCCTCTGCCCCTGCCTATTTCATCTAATAACTCTCATCCTCCTTTCACTAAATCCAGCCCTGCTCTCCACCTCTCTGCCCCTAAAACAAGCCAAGCTCATTCCCGTCTTAGAGCATTTGCAAATGCTGAACCCATCTGCTTATATCCTTCTTCCTTCAGATATTCCAGAATGGTTTGTGATTTCAGGTTTCAACTCAGAGCGCACCATCTCAGAGAGCCCTTCTCTGTCCATCCTATATTAGTGAAACTTCTACTCTCAAATCACTACTCCATTTCTATCTTTATGTTTTTCCCATCACCACAGTGATCACCATGTAATATGCATGTCAGTGAAGTGTCAATTCCTTGAGGGCAGGGAGCCTGGTTAACATATTTACTGCTGTAACCCCAAGTGCCTCCTAAAACCAGCGTTGGACACCTAAAAAGCATTTGTTAGTTGAATGCTGAATACCTGAAGGGGGCCATTAGCCAAACCTCTCATCCAGATACATTCTCAATCTCTGAACCCATTTACTTACAGAATTCACTCTGTCTTTGATGAACTTTTTTGCACTATGATTCTTTCATTACCTCTCTAATGAGAATTGAGCTACCAAATCTTCCATCCACTTTCTGCTCCCAAAGCCTTTGCTTGGCACCTCCCAGGAGATGAAAGTAGACAAATAGTAACAAAAAGAATTATAAGTATTATCTAGTTTCTCCCCTCTAATCCCAAATTAACCTTCCACTACCTTCTGAGTTCAGATGATTTGTTAACTTAAGGAAAAGAGCAGGGTCCTTAGGAATGTCAAGATCCTGTAGCACTGTTATTACTACCTGATGGTTAAAAGGCTTTAAGGACTGATCCAGGGAATGGTCTCCTTATAATGGTAAAGAAGCTGACTTCAAAAAAAAAATACAAAAAACACATAAAACATGATTTTCTCCTCTGGAAAAATAGTTTCCATGTGCTAAATGGCTCAATTCCACATGAACTTACAGAATACATCTTGATTTTAACTTCAAAACTACCTGAATAGACTGAGCTATGGACGTTCAGAGGACAGGGAGGTCAGCGTGGCCGGGAGTAATTAAGGAAGCATCACAGAGGAGGAGGGACTGGAGATACTCCTTGACTTATGGATGAACTTAAATAGCTGCTATATTTAGTTACATAATTTCCCCTTGCCTAATTTGGAGGGGAGATTTGCTTCTCTTCTATGCCCAGTTTCTCCTGGCTGGCTGCCGACCTGTCACAGCAGCAGCCCTTTTGCTGAAAAATGGCCAAAAAGGTAACTGTGAATAATTTCTGGCTGAAAACATTTAAAACTTCCACACACTGAAATGTTAATGGGCAAAGCAGCTTAGGAGTATATTAGTCTGGATATAAATCTACTATTTTTTAGAACTCTCCTGGTGGCTTTAAAAATTTACAAAGCAACAACATATCGGGAGTTCTATATCAACTGAAGTCCATCATCAATGCGAGACATCATACTCACTGATAAATAAACTGCGCATTGAAGGAATTAATCACAATCATAATGTGTTTCTCCATGAGCTTTGACGTGGCTTATCATGGGAAAAGCTGGAACTGGGCTGCAGGATACCCTCCTGTCCACTACAATCAGATTTGCTAAGTAAAGCTCTGAAGCGTTCTGAGACCATCTTTCTGGGAATAGCTAATAATCCTATGTAGTACATTTCAGGTAACCAAATACACACAGAAATAAATAAAACAGATGGGACAAATGTCATTTCAGGGACTCTCAGAAGATGGCACCACATACTCATCCCTACTGATTGCCAAAAGACGAGAAAAGCCAAACATACAGGCTAGCAATATCATTCTTAACAACATGACAAGTTTCTCAAAAAGAGCATCTGTTGCCTAGACCTCATTCGTGGTCACTGCCACTGCTGCCTTTTCTTTTTCCCTCATAGAACACTGCAATTGCAAGTTATTATGGAAATGACGCCTTACATAATAGTTACCCTTTGGCCTTGGCAACTTCAGTCGTACGAGTGCCAACTGTCGGCAAACTGCTGCATTGGCTAGTTCTAAGCAAGTATTCCCTTGATGACTCAATCTAATACTTTAACTCCCAAGCTTTATATAAGTGATCTTCATACATGGTCACAAGTTGACCGGCCTGAGATAGAAAATCCTGAAAATAATGAATGCCATCAATTCCTTTCCAAGCTAAAATGGAAATTAGCATTCCCTAGAAGACGACCTTGAATGAGAAATCTGTCTAGGCTTTTTACTCACAGTCACATCTGGTTGTTAGGAGATAAGACATAGGGTCTTTTGGCATCCCCAAAGGCACACCAGAGTCTTTCAGTGAAAATCAATTAGAGAAAAGAAATGGAGGCAAACTGAGCAGTTGTCCAAACCACAGTACTCCCCTGGGTATCTGATCCTAATCCGTGAGTGCTGAGGTGTTTCCATGGTGGTAAAGACAATTTGAAAATGTGGATTTGGATTGCAGCCCTCATGAAACATATACTTTCAATGTGAACAACTGTCAATTTGGAATGGCTTTTTAAACTAGTGAAAACTTTTGGAACTCTGGTCATTTTAATTCTCTTCTGGCATGGTAATTAGTAGACTGTATGGCCAATGTTTGTTTAATTGTCTTTTCAGTCCACAACCTCCATGTCTATGTAGGGGCCATGTCTATTTATTCTTAAGGAGCTCGTCTAGTATCTGATATATATTAACAATTATGCTCTTATATAAACAAAAATAATGATCATTTCTCAAGTGCTTCCTATTATTTTATATATACTATCTAATTTAATACATGATTAATGTGCAGCAGCCCTGAGATAGACATTATCATTAGTCTGATTTTTCCTACAGGGAAACTGTGTATTACTGAATTGAAATGACTCGTCTTATACCTAGAGCTAGTAAAGGGAAAACCAGGATAGCAATCCAGGTTTGTGGGACCTTAAACTCCTATGTTTTTAATCTCCATGGAGTTATTCTTTCTATTAGTAAGCATCTGTATAATTGAATTTCATGATATAAATAGAATATTATGCTAAAAATAATCATTAAGTGGATTCAGACATATTGTGAGTACGCCCTTTCAAAAGTCTATTGCTGGCCTCTAACACATGATGTTGGTTGTGACCTTTGAAACAAGGCACTCTGCTGACTTCCTGTATAGCTAGGGCAAAACAAATTAGCATAGTCACATAGAAGGCTTATTTGCTAGGACTTAAAGGATGACAAGAAAGTTCTGTTGCACCCACACAGTAAGGATCTCTTTATGAGATGCCATCTATCATGGTTTTCAAGTTACAGGATAAGAAACCCTAGTGTTTCATGGAGGTATTATGCAAGTTAAAATTCATGTTTTTGTGTAAATTCTGCTTTGAAAGTTTGTAATCATATATTATTCACCAAACCAGTGTCATTTAATGGAAACGATTTTAGAGCCAGCTGCATTGATCTATCATGTATAACCATGTAACCTAGGGCAAGTTACTGAACCTCTTTCAGCTCCATTTGCTTTATCTAAATATGGAAATATTTTCCTGATGTTGTTGTGAAATGAAATGAGATAAAGTAAAGGAAGCTGAGACATATTAGACACTCAAAAATTATTGGTTGAGTCTTCTTGTATCTGTATCCAAATTGTTTTCTTATTTTCACACTGTATTTATAAACAATTATTACTATACTAATGAAATATGCAAAACCAATTACAACAAATCTCTTATCTTTAGCCCCAAGACAACAAAACAAAATGCTTGAACCTAAGATATTTTATTGAAATCTTATTCAAATTACTTACGCTAACTAAAATAATTTATATAATTACTTATGCTAAAAGAACCCAATAATGTAATAAAAATGGCAAAATTTGTATAGAGCTTAATATTTCCCAGCACTGTTCTAAGTGGTTTATACATGAATAATAGAATTGATCAGGAACATAAATGAAATCAGTGAGAATTAGCTGAATTAGTTATATCCTGTAATTCTTTGACAGAAATTACATTGGTCATCACTTTCATAATTATGAATTAATTTATTTATTTTCAATAAAGTTAACATACTTTAAAATGCCCAAATATGTTACTTTAAGAATTTTAGACAATTGGCAATTTTTGCCACTAATAACTATAGATCAAACAAAAATTCAATGGATATGTTTCCTTCATTATCATTTCTTACATATATAAACTACATGCAATTGTTTTTTCTTGATTAGAGTATTAGATTTTAAATAGCACAGTCATTAGATATTTGAAAGCATAGAGAATGGAATTCTTAGTGGCATCACAGTTACTCTAAATATGAAGGTTAACTATTATATTATGGCTTCTGCTCATAGCAGTTTTTCCACATAATTGATGCTTTTCACGATGCTGGCAATTGTTACTCTAAAATTGGAACAAAAGAAATTAATCCTTTTAAAGGGAGTGATGATTCAAACCTGCCAGATGAAAAAAAAATAGCTCTGACTTCAAAGCCTACATTTTTCTTTGTAGAAGTGGTTTCTATACAACTACGTAAAATAAAATGGAACTGTCCCACACTTATAAATTGAGAAAATAGGCTATATTGCCAAAAGGTAAAGTATAACTAGGTCACATTCAGGAGTTCAGAAAGATCTACAGTATAATGTAAATTATAATCTTTTGTAATCAGAAATAAAGAAGCAACAATCCATCAATAACATGTATTACATTTTATTAGTACATTACTTAGTTGACTTCATTGAATCTCTAAACCTTTCTAATTTTGCAGTGATGCTTTAAGCATGTGTCTTTTTATATTTACAAGAGATTAGAAAATATATCTTGTAAGCTACAATTTCACCATCGTGAGTTTTAAATAACATATGTATTGCATTATTGCTAACATTGACTAGGACTGGTGGTGTTTGGCAAAGAAACATAAAAGTGGGAACTCAGGTGCACTAGAAGAGTAATAACTGGAAAATCATTAAGTGGAATTTTTCTTTTGGGTTGGTTCTGCACCAGTAATTTGCAAGGCACTAGGTCCAGGAGATGTCATCTGATAGGAACACTCAAATTTCCAGGCACCAATCATTGGGTCAGATGCACTATAATTTTTAAGGGGAAAAAATGGAATGGAGTGTTTGGTCTGAATATCCTGGCCAAATTCCAAGTGGAATGATTGCAGACTGCTTTTCTCAGGTCCCCTCTGTAGTTTCTTTTGGATGCTGTACTCTCATTCAATTCCGTTCTTAAATGATTTTGCAGTATTGTTGTGATCAGTTAAACAACTGCTGTGTTCCACTCCAGTGGTGGGTAAAGTGATTTCTGTGCTCTGTATACTTTGCAACACACTCTGTAGGAGGTGAAAGGTGCATAAAGGTAAGATCCTGCTACTTATTTTGAAAGGAAGGTATGTAGCGATCTTAACACATATTTTTAAAGCCCAATACTTTAGCTCTCATGAAATCATTTTCCAAACAAAATGAATAAGGGTGCAAGCTTTTTTTTTGTCTCCCATTTTTCTCATTCTGCCTTACTTGCCCTCCTTATCTAGTTTAACAACACTATGAAGATCCCAAAGGAGTGACTCACTGAATTTGAGATTCAAGGAATACAGAGTCATTAAGCAAATGCAATGTGTTTAGTGATGCTAAACTAGATTCACAGTTAGAGTAGACTTGGAATATAAATGAAATAAACTCTAGGGGCAAGAGTTCAGGTCATTTCAATAAACACAGCACAAGAACATTTTCTGGATAGCTCCCTACCTAGATATTGAAATTGAGGTCCAAAAGCTAAATTTCATTCATTAAAAAAAACTTTTCAAAATGAAAAATGATGAGAAATTATTTTAAGCAAAATTTCCCCTCATAATAAAAACATGAGAATGAGAAAAAAGCCAAACAACGAGTATTTCATCTTGAGATCTCAGGTGCATTGTTATTCCTCCTGCCAAAGAAATTTTAGCCAAGAGCAAGCAAGTTGCTCATAAATGAAAAGTGTAATAAATGAGCAGTAAGCATATGTCATGATGGCTTTTATTTTATACTCTTTCCGACTGGGCAGGGAGTACACTACATTGAGGCACTTCATCCTCCCTTAAATATACTTATCCTTGCAATTTTTGCTATCTTTTAACCAGCAAAAGATAGTAGTAAAAATTATTTAAAAATTGATTGAATTTTTTGAAAGGGATAAGGAGAAACAAAAGATATATTTCTACATATTTTTTAAAGAGATTTGTAAACATTTCTATGCACCCTGCAGCAGTTTTTCTTCCTTAAATATTTTAGTTATTTTAACATGCAAATGATTAAAGCAGAGAACACTCTTAAAATAGAAGTACAAAACCTTGAAATTAAGCAAAACCTCTCAGTTAATTCAACCACTGAAATTAATCTGTATACTCTGTTCAGCTTCTTTGAAATTCAAAGCAAGTGCCAAAAAAAAAAAAAAATACCCAGAATGAACAAAAAAGTTTATTCGTATAAAGAAAGTTGAAGTGGAAATCAACACTGAGACAATAAACTTCACATCAGGAAAAACAGATGATGACTTTGTACCTTTCAGTAAGAGACTATTTTAAAATCTGCATCACTTTGACAAAAATATTATCACCTGAAAAACAGACTTTACAATGTACTGTTCTCTCAGGCATCACTGACACTAAGAATAGACCATAAATTGGTAGTACGGAGTGCCTTTCAGTTCTAATTTTTCTAAAAGCACTTCACAAAGCATTTAGTCAGATAATGGCGGTGTGCTGACTCCTCATAGCCTTTATGTAGTCACTAACAGTGCACGATCTTTCCAACCAACAGAACGGACTATGGGGAGAGGAGTGCAACACCTTTAGTCCTCTCATCCCTAGTCTTAGTCTCTTTTAAATACTGTTTGGACTGTATTCTTATTTGTAAAATAGTTTAGAGTTAAAATTTGCACTAAAGAAAAAAACAACAACTAAGCATTAATCCAATTAATTATAGGATCTAAATCGGTGGTCCCCAACCTTTCTGGCATAGGGACCCGTTTCACGGAAGACAATTTTTCCACTGACAGGAGGTGAAGGTGGGTTCTCTCTGGGTGGGGTTGGGGCAGGGTGGTGCAGAGTTCAGGTGCTGATGAGCTGCCCATTTCCTAACAGGCCACAGACTAGTACTGATACTGGGTTGCTGCCCTGGGGTTGGGGACTGCAGCTAGTCTAAATTATCTGTGAATGATCAAACTCCAGAATGTTCTACTGTTACTCTGGCAGTGGCTTCATTAGGGCGACTGGGGACTTTTTTTTTTTTTTTTTAACAGAAATGAACTTTATACTATATAAAGGATTTATAAAATACCATATTTTAGTCCATCAAATATAGCATGTGAAATAGGTGAAACTGGTTATGTAATGGCAGTTTTTAGCTACTGAAAGTTAAACTGGGATCTTCCTGGAATCCCTTTGCAGTAATTTTTATACTAGAATAGCATATGAATTAACATGAGGACAATAGTGGTTTTCAGCCTACCAAAAAAAAAAAAAAAAAGATTCCATGGGCAAACACATTGATTGGAAGTCTGAACTTCCAGAATTCTTGGCAAGGCATTGTTGACATTTGTCATTTCTGTTGACAAAGTGGGTAAAATTTTTTATTATTGCAAATAAAGATATCTTTGAGAATTTAAAGTGGCGTTTCTTGGAGTGTCCAAGTATATAGACATTTGGCCAACAGACATGATATAAAAGATAAACCACTTGGTATAACAATAATAAAGTATAATTCACCTTTAGGGATAGAGAGCTTTATATATTTAAAATGAAGAAGGGGTTAAGACAGTTCTCAAAAGTGATTTTTTAAAGTACCATTTATGTTCAAAAGCAAGAGAGAGATTTTGTTTCCAAAAAGTAAGTTTACAATTTTTAATCTTTCCAGCGTTTACCTGGAAAAAAAATAGCACTCTACTTTCCATTTTGTTTGCAGCTGAATCACAGCTTAGTAATGGTGAATTAGTTTTCAATTACTTTAGAAATATACTGCCCTGTACTCTAACACACCCAATCCAATTTAATATAATCTGATCTTATATCAGTAATGTTTGCATTTATCTTTCACTCCAAACATTTTGTATATTTCCATGAACTTCACTGGTACATTTCAAATAGTCAGCAATTCTCAGTATGAAATACTCAGTTGTGTAATCAAAACTCTGGCACCTTTAAGTTGCAAGTGCTTATTTAAAATGTGTGGTGATTAGAACATTTTCTTTCAAATCACATCTTGTTGAAGTTAATGAATTCTTTGCAGGAACATTAGCCAGCTTCTACACTTTACTGACGATCCATTCCCCTGTCCTTGCTAACACTGAATACATTAATTACTGACAGTTACTGATTCCTGAATAATCTCTAATTCAGTGGACCAAAGTGCTTATACTGGACCCTGCATCACATATACCTATCCTCCCTGTAACTCACAAATTCAAATACTGAGTCTGGGATTAATTCAATTCTAGTTGCTATTAATCACATGTGTTCTGACAGACATACATTTCATCCAAAATGGACTATTTCTGCCAGGCTGGAGGGATTAGGAAAGGAAGGGCGATATAAATCAGAATTGAACTTGTCATTAGAGGGGCTGTCAGAAGCAGTTTATACCATGGTTATCCTGGTTTTGATCAGAACCATTAGTCTCTCACTTTTAGACAAAAAATATAAAAACACATCAAAGATCTAGACTCTTTAAAAATAACCCCTAGAAAGTGGAACTATAAATATACAAAAGCATCTCCCTTACAAATCACATCATCATGTTGCTTCCAAATCACTTGTGGTCCTTCTATGAAGGGTGTTACAAATGAAGGATCAAAAACACTTAAGATCACAGTCAAGAGCATGCTACTGCTCTTGAATCATGCTAATATGTAGATGAAAAACCGCACGTATGAATTTCCAAAAATACTTGCTGGATCAGAGCTTCCTACCCAAATATTTTATAATTTATTTATTAGTAGATAGAACAAAGAACTACAATAAGCCATGTTCTGTCACGTAGTCACAGAGTGTTGCTGCTCTAGAACTTTAATGTTACTAGCTAAGAATGAGACTATTTTATCATTACTCTTCACTGCACCCATTCTTCAATAAGTAATGAGTGTGACAGAAGGAAAATTTCTACCAATACTAAAATTCTATAGTTCTGCATGACAACTGATCATACTTAATATTTCTGAGTACTCATTGTGTGACAGGAGATGTATTAAATGCTTTTATTGTCCAATAGCTGATTTATTTTTAAGAATTGTCTCAGGAGGAAGCTCATGTTATTACTCCAACTTTGTAGAGAAGGTAGCTGGATTCAGAGAGGTTAAACAAATCAGTAAAGATCACAAAGCTAAAAAATGCAGAGTCACAATTTGAACCAATTTAGTCTACATTCTTAAACACTGTGCTAATTCTACCCTGCTTCCCAAGAGTTCCCAAACATGACATTGTCGTTTAGATGTATCCTTTCAGCAAAAAATCACTCAGTGCCTCCATGTTCAGGCCCTATGCTAGGTACTGGGTATGCAGGGCTGACACAGCAGACCTGGCTTCTGCCCCCAGAGAGCTCACAGTCCAGCGGCATGGACCAAGGCAGCACCTTTCCCTGGAGGAGGGACTTCAGATAAGGGTTGCACTGAGTTCACACATTTAGTATTATCTGCCAACAAGGGTGAATGAAATTTGTTCCTTAGTGAAATCTTGACAGCTGTGCTCTTGTCCTAACCTTCCTTCAGCCAATTCAAAGGTCAGTATCTGTAGAATACCCCCGTGCTTGGCCTTAATTTCAATATTTTTCTTTCTTTTCTTTCTCATAAGTAATGAAATAAAATTACTTCTAATCAAGAACAACACCAGGTAAACTATGAAGAGAGCAAGAGTCATCTGGGGGATTCTGGGTTTCTGCTCCTTTTCCTTTTTGGGTTATTATAATTCTTCTGTTCCTTCCCAGAACCATCAAAACCTGTTCAGTGCAAAGACTTGATATGAGTCAGTTGGTAACTTGTTTTGAATTTAAATCGACTTGGTCCTTCCTTGTTAGATGTGGACTGAAGGCTGTAAGCTTTTGTAAAGTCATTTTGGGTTATTAGGTGCACTGAGAGAGGGACAGAGGTAACTGTGGTGCCCCCTCAATTCTCTACAATTATTCCTTGAAGCAGTGGCTCCCTCTAACTCTCCTTTAGGGTACTGGCTGAGGGAATACTTTGTTTGAACATAGTGTCCTCTAAAAAACACTGTTTTCTCTTCCCCATGTGTTTCTTTGTCCTGCCTGCCTTTTCTCTTTCTCCTCTTTCCCATCCATCCTCTCACTCTAACTCACTCCACGCTTCTTTTCTCCATTTCTCTTTCCAAAACAGGGGAAGAGAAAGTGGAAAAGAAAGTGAAAAGAGACCAAGTTGGGGTAAGAGAGAGTTTCAGGGAGGGAAGAATGCCCCTCAGGGCACAGTTCTCCTCTAGTGTTCACTCAGAAACTCAAGAGAGAAAAGAAATGGCTGTCCATTCTCAAGATTGCTCACGTACTAGTTTAAATATTTTAAAGCAAAATATTACCACCTTCTCTCAATGCATAAGTATTTAACACCAGAAGTTGAGAATGTAAGACAATTTAGGCAAAATAGAAAAGCCTGAGGCATTGGGAATAACATGATACGTAAGTTTCTCTATATTTTGGTTGTCTCTCCTTTTCATTTTAAGGACTCCATGAAAATAACCATAATATGAACAGAATCTTGTTGAGTTATCTATCTGGGTCCTCCTAAATGAAAACTGCTCACATTATCCTTAGGAATGACTCCCATGGGCCTTGTTTTTGTTCCAAGAAAAGCTTTCCTGGCTATTGCTAAATAATATAGGATAGGCTCCTCACCACCCTAAATAGGGAAATCAAATTACTTTCTTGCCAATTTTGAATTTTAGCTGCGAGATATAGAGAGGTGAGCTACTGAGCCTCTGGGAGACTTTCAGAAACCTGGAGAACATATTCCAACCACTGAGCTTGCTACAGTTGCTTTAGATCCCACTTTTTTTTTTTTTTGAGATGCTAAAGGTTAATGCTTCCTTGGATTCTGTAGATTCCCCAGTGTCTTTTTTGATAAAATCACTGAGATTTATGCAAGCTCAAATGGTCTGTGAATTTACCATTGAAAGATTCTTAAGAATGCCTTAAGAATTCTTAATCCAAACTGTGTTTTCCAAGTTTCTTTTAAAGCATTGCATTTTCCAGGCTACTTTTCTGAGTTTGTCTTTGTTCTTCATCTTTCTCATTTATTTGACCCATTTTCTGTATATTGCCAACAAAATTGACTAGGTAAAACAGATACATAGGACTTTATAGTATCCTCAAATCATGCTGTTCTTGGGCTCATTCTACATAAACTGTTTGAAGTGCTCTTTAGAAACTTAATTCTTGATCAGGTTAAGGTGTCAATGTGGCGTTTCTGAACTTTGAGAATCTTAAAGAATACCCTTTATTATTGGCATCAAAAATAACCATGAAGGGAAGTTTAAAGCTCTTTACCAGGGTCTTAACTAAGTCTGAGAAAACAGGACAGAGACCTAGCAGAGTTCCCATTTCATGCTTTTCTCTAAATTGGTATAAACACAGTATAGCTTGTGTCAAAGGGAAAAGTTGCCTTTGCAAGATTTCCCTATAAAATCTTGAAACCAGGCCTTCATTTGAGTGGAAGTCTGTGCTTAGTAGCTTTTCCTTAAGCCAAAACCATGGCTATGAAGCTAATCAAGGGAGTCTCTTGAGAGCAAGCTGGATTTTGATATTGAACAGAAATACTCATTGAAAGTTCCTATTAATACCTGTTTTTATAGTTTACTTAATGCAGTGATACACTAAAATATAAAAATTTACAGCGTAAACTGACCAAGATTTTTCAATCCGCTTCCAGTAAATGATACAAAAGTAAAAAGAGGTTAAATTATACCCATAATTATATCTGTAGAACTTTCTGTAACAATCATGGACACAGATAGAACTGGATTATTAGTGAAACTGACATTATGGACAACAATAAGCTCAATCCAGAAACTTCAGAAAAGTTTTTGACTCTAAAGTGACTAACGTTACATAGACCAAAAAAACCCGTCTTTGTTTCTAAGTAAAAGAATGGCATTTTCAATGTAAATTAAGACAACCCAAATAACACCCCAGCAATTAATCTGGGGATCACTTACATGTTTGGTGCCACTTCTTATTCCTTTTTATTTTCCTTCTGGTGAACCTCAGCAACAACTGCAGGAATTGGGAGCAGAGTAAGAGGAGCCTGGGTAAAATCCTCCATTAGTTTTTCCCAGACTAATCTATTTTGGAGAACCAACAGATGTAGACATTTAATAGAAATTAATCTCTTTCTGTTATTCGGTCTTACAATGCTTCATTCTCATACCGATTACACTGATGTTCTAAGATATGCTGGCAAAATGCTGCTGTAATACAATTTCTTTGCTGCTGGAAACGAAAGCTCTTGAGATTGCTCTTGCTTACATAGCTGCTTCAGGTGATTACATCTTTACACAGATGTTAATTACTCTCAGGAGAAAGCTGCCCAAATCACCAGGTGACCAGCATAATCTTGCACTGGATACCAAAGAGCGATTTAAAGGATATTATGGATATTATTTCTCACCCCTGTTGAGATCTGATGAATTTAGGGCAGATAGCAAAAACTTATTAAATAGTAGCCAGCTACTCACCAAAACGGGGTTTCTAAAAGTGGAAATAGACGTTAGCTTTTAGCCTATTCCAAAGTTTAGGCCTGGTTTCAACGAGGCCAAAGACACACAGCTATGCTTAGAGGTTCTTGTTAAAACTTTAATCAGTGGTTGTCAGACTTCACTGTGCATTAAGCTCCCCCGGGGAGATTTTTAAAAATCCCAATGTCCGGGCCTTGGCTCAGACCAATTTAATCAGAATCTCAGGAGTGAAACCCAGGCGTCAGTATTTTTAAAACTCTCCAGGTGATTCCAGTGTACAGTCCAGGCTGAGAGTTCCTGGCTTGTCTGTATTGCCCTGGGGTACTCAGCCTACAGACTGATGGGCTTCAGTGCAGCACCCACAGGTGGGGTAGTCAATCTTGAAGAAACAAAATAAGGGCTTTCTGAAAAACTCCAAAGAAAACAAAAACCCTGCAGCATTGGGTATTAATGATGAGAATCATTAGCTTAAAAAATATTAACCACAAAACAAAGGATGCTCTCCAAGCAAAAATAAAGAAAGAAAGGAAAGAAGGAAAAAAAGAAAGAAAAGAAAATCAAAACATGATGCAATTTCTAAAGTAAAGGTGAAAGAGTCAGACATAGCAATAGGTAGGCTATTCAGTGACTATCTATAAAGGAATGGACTGCACAGACATCCACTTGTTATTCTCTCCTCAAAAATGAAGGAACAGTAATAATATAAACAACTAATAGTTTATTGATCAGGGCTGGTGCAATGAAAATGTTAAAGACCTACCTTAGTTCTGTGTGAATGTTTTAAGACCCAGAAAGACATTAGGTGGTTAAAACCTTACAGTAGATCATCTGCATTAAAGATTGGGGTAAGATTAAGTTACACTAAATTACACTGGTGAGTTGATTGCAGAGTGAATCTGCTCAGGAGGAAATAAATACAGGGACAATATATTAAACAGGAAGAAATTTGATGATGGCAATACCAAACAGGAATCATTTAAGAAAATACACACATCGGAAGAGGTTATCAAGTTTTGTGTCATTTTATGAGCAAAAGAAATATATATCTGTCTTTGTTTTGCCACCAGCCTACTATGAATCAGAGAAAAATGTTACATAATTCTTAAGAGTTTGTGTCAGCTCTATCTTTGTCTTTACCACATACCTGGTGTTCTGAACATAGTAGGAACTTAGGAAAATATTTGTTAACTACAGGAATGAAGAAAAGCTTCAGACCACAACTAATACTGCTAAACTCAGACAGTCTGGGTATTTCAAAACAATTGTATGTTGTATAATATATAGAATATTGCCTAACTTCTTGAAAGGTATAGATTAAACTATATTGAATCACTGATTTTATTAGGTCAAAGAAAGTAAAATATCAGAAATTTCACATATGTTTTTTTATTTCCTTTTTTTCTTTTTTAAAAAAATTGGCTTAACATAAATAAGCAGAGTGTCTGTTAATTTGAAAGCTTTTGTTTCCAGAAGATAAGTGTTATAGATGTGCAATTGCTTCTAGAAAAACAAAAGTGGGGTCACAGTAAAACAACTAAATTTCTTACTGGTAATCCATGTCAGTAAGCAACATGGACTTAACGTCAAAGGCTTCAAATATTCAAGGATGGCTGATTGGATGTACCTGATTTCATCAAGAACATGGAAAATGATTACTCTGAAGGGAAAATACCAAACTCACAGAAATAAAAAAATACCAGTATTTAAACATTTTTGTCCTTCCTTGCAAGATATTCTATGCCCAAATGATTATGCAGCTCAGTCAATATTTGAGCACACCTGCTCGTTCTGATAAGGAATATATTTTTCCCATCATAATGTGTCCTTTCACAGATTGGGGTTTAGGATAATTTAGGCCTGACAGTTTCATATTCTGTTTTAGAAAGTAGGGAAATATAATTCAGGCTTTAAGTCATTAGATATAGAGCTATCAGAATGGATGACTTGTGGGTTGATGCACAGGGATTTTATTAGCATAAAGTAGCCATGTTGTTGCTGACAAAAACATGTCATAGAAGAAATGTGAAAGTTGGTAGAGAAAACAAATAGAGAATTTTCTCTGCATTCATCATAGTACCATGAATTCTGAGGATCGATGCCTAAAAGCAGTTCTTATACAAACTAAATAAGGACACACTGTGCTATTTGCTTTCCTCCCACAAGCGTCCAACTGAATGGGCATGTGTGAGTTTCCATATATTACACGCACAGGACACCTACAGCTCTGCTACTGTACTTAATGCAACAACATGACAGCCAAGGATATGACCCAAGGCTGTCATAAACATCGAAGACAATCACTGAACAGAACTGCTTCCTCCCAGTATAATGGTCTGTGCTCTGTATGTTTGAGTGGTATTTTGGGGGGAAGTGTGAGGAGGTTCAAGTTGTACTGGATAGCCCGGTTCCTTAGACCAATGTCTTTTAAACATTTCTGAGAAATTTTGACACATGGTAAGAAAACATTTTACAGCACAATTCCAAACATACAATGCAAATATATAACTGAAACAAAAGTTTCACAAAATGATACTAATCCTCACTGCATTTGATGTAACTTATAATTTTTAGTTTTTCTATTTTATTTAATCATAATGCTGGTCACAAACAACTAATTTGATTTCATGACTCACTAATAAGTCATCATCCACTGTTTAACAAGCATTGTCTTAAGTTATACTGTAATGGAATCTCATGGCACTGATAAACTAGAAGTCAAAATAGTTTGCAAAAACCATATTTACCTTTACATCTTGTCTTAAAGATGATGTTTTGAGAACTCTTTTAAATTATTGTGTATAAAGGACAATATGTTGGAGAGCTTAACCACCTTGCCCAGGGTCACATGCAGGTACCTGGTAGGGCTAGGATTCAAGTCCATGCAAACCACCTTTAAAACTCTTGAATATTCTAGACCTCTACAATAACTTCCAGGGAGGTAATATTCATTATCTGGAATTTGTTACCTGTTATGTAGGACATAGGTAAAGAAGGCGCTATACTTTTTTCTTTCACTATAAATTAGTCTTCCTGACTACTAGGGTGACTTTGAATTGGGGAAAGGGCAATTATATAAACAGGGCAATGACCTTGGTGAGGAGCCTGACATTCAACTTGCCCACAGCCTCCAGTCTACATTCTGAGACACAAAAATAAAGGTTCCAGAAAATAATGGCTAGTCATGTAACGATCCTCGCTACAAAATTATGAGTCATTTTCTCAAACAGCAGTCCACACAGAGACAAATAAACTTGGCATAAACATCCTTATGCACAAAAAATTGACTACAATTTTGTAAAATCTATAAATGTACAACTATCAACTTTATAAACAGCACCAAAAATTATGATATCATGAAAATTTGTTAGCCTAAGAAAGGGCTCAGAGAAACAGCAAGGCTGAATATCTGAGTTTTTCTAATTGTTTTGAAAAATCAAAATTATTTCTCTAAAAGTTTCTAGTATAAAAATACCTGATCTCTGATTTTTGTTTAAAAAACTGACACATTTTAATTGTATTCTTCATTTACATAAAGTTATTCCAAATGACTAATTTTTTCTTTCTTTTACTTATAAACCAAAGTTGACTTTAATATATAAAATCCAAAAGGAACAAAATTAGTTACCTAGGGTCCACAATTTTTAAATCTCTGTATTAATCAACAATAATGTTTTTGACATTGGGTATAGACCAAAGAGACATGATTCTCTATAACAAATTTTCTAAGGAAAAAAACCCAACAAGCTTGATATAGAGCGTAAAGAATTTAAGCTAGATACAAGGATGAGTTTCTATAAGACATTGTGAAAATCTCTTCTCAGAAGATCTTTACAAATCATCAATCTGCCTAGAGTCAGGTAAGCACTACGTAATATCTTAGGGTTTCTTTTAATATTATGTTTTCCCTCAAATATCCCTTTAATTTTGATGATTATTTAAGATATATTCAAGTGGGCTAAGTGGAATAAAAATCAAAATGGAGTAAAGAGTAAAATATCTCTTAATATTCATGTCATTTTTATTCATGAATTATTAAGCAAGACTAAAAATGCTGTTTTTTATGTAAAAAGAATAATATAATAAACAAGAGCACATTCATGGAATTACTGTGCCTTAAAAATAAAGAAAAGATTCTTATAAGACCACTTGAGCTTGTTTTTATTTCAATGCTTTGTTCCATCATGTATTCATCAAAGAAGCACTGTCCCTTGCTATTAATGTTTCTCTTTGATACGAGTGAGGTTGAGCTGCCGCATGCATACAATATTTCCCCCAATATTAGTTTGATACAGAAGTTGGATAGATGCTTGCATAACTAATACATGTGGCTGTTACTCTGTATTTTCCTTCTTTATTACATTTTCAGAATCAAAAGGAGATAAGCTCTTACACCAGCCATTGTTATCAATATCAAGGAGACACACAAAAGATATGTGAACAAAATGAAATTTGAGATGTCAATAGGAGACACACTGTTGTAGGAAGGTACCAGATAATTAAATTTAAGAGAGAGCCTAAATTTTGGACTTCTCATAATACAATGTGATATGGCAGACACAGATAAGAATTTGTACTTAAAAACACATGCAGATATCGACTCACATTGTCTTTTCTATAATAGAACAAATGGAACAAAGTAACTGTATAGAAGGACATTGTAAACCAGATAGTCATGATTTAAATGTCAATGGATTTTTTGGGTTATGGTTTTTAAAATCAGGAAAAGATTGCAATAATAGGAGAGTTATGGCAAAAATGTTTTCTCATATTACTTATTTACCTTCTCCTCATCAGAGATTATGGCCTTTTTGAGGACAGAGGCCTCTGTCTTTTATTTGCTTCTGATACAGTATCTGGTATATCAGAGATTCCCAGAAACAAGTGAACAGTTAGTACCTATTAACCCCCCTCAGATGTTGCTGGTGAATGGCAGTATTCACAGGCCTTCTAACACTTTTACATGCACAAGCTCATGTTCAAGTAATATCCAATAATCCTTTTATTAATAGTGCACAAACCCAGTTATTTTCCGAAATTCAGTTTCTTCCACTCTCCTGTGAAATTTTCTAAGCTCTTCTATAATTTCTACTTGTCCTATTTATGATTCTTTCACAGGTCTATCTTCCCTCAGGCTCCTATAATCTCTCTGTTTCTTCCAGTGGCTGTATAAAATGAACATTATATAGAGAAGGTGAAGACATCATGAGTGCGTAGTGGGTATATTTTTGGTGACATCATCTGGTCCTGATTTTAAATACCATCTATAAAAGGATGCCTCCTGTAGCAGTCATGGGTGGTTACCTTCCCAATACAGCCTAGCTTTTTGTTGATGACAGAACCTCAGTCCAGGAAATTACTCACACTTGTCCTATCAAATTTATGTAATACCCTTCCCTTTCACAAGGGATAGCATAGAGATTGGCATTTGATATAGCTCTGGAGGAAGACATTAGAGAAATCTGTTGGTAGTTTTCTGGAAAAGATTTTTTTTCTCCAATCAGAAGAGAGGGCTAACTTTAAAAAGAACCTTGTTCTGCTGTACAATTCTCCTCTCAGTTACTCTGCTTTCTCTGTTGCCAGGTGAGAACATGATTCTTGAGATTGCACAAATACTGGAGGCATGGGAGATAGGTCAGGAGACGCTCACAGAGACTGACCCAGGCCTTTGATACCAATTATCTGTGAATGGACCCTGAGTATCTCTAGACTTAGATTTAAAAAATAAATATAATAAATGTCAGTAATATTTAAGCACTATTAAGCTGTTGAGAGCATCTTACTTAACACAAATCTTAATTTGGTATCTCCATCCCAGTCGTTTTCCTTGAGGTCCAGCCTTCCATATCTAACTGCCTACTTGACATCTCTTGGAAGTCCAATAATAACCTCAAACCTAATATAATACACAAAATTTGTTTCCTTCTCCCTTACCTGATCCTGTTTGAGTCTTCCCAGTAAATGTTCAAGGCAAAACCCTAAGATGATTATTTTGATTATTCCTCACATTCAATCCACCAATAGGCATGTAGGTTCTACTTTTAAAATATATCTAAAGTCTATTAACTTCTCATCATTATATAGCCACAAACCTAATCAAAACTACCAACTATGGTAGCTACCTCACCTGGATGACCGCAATCATTTCCTTCTGGTCTCTCTGCCTGTACTCCTGACACCTAAATATTCTCTACAAATATTTGTGGATGCTGCCACCTCCTACAACTACTGTCTTATTTCTCTATTTTTTCCCTGTATTTAAGAGCCTCAAATTTGTAATCTATATCCACTGCTTCCATTAATTCTTTACCTACTTCCTGACTTTTAATAATATGAGCTTTTTATTTTCACAATCTTACTAAAGTTTTTCCCTTGTAAGATTTTAAGGACAGTTTTCTTACCAAATCTGATGGAAGCTTCTCTCTCTTTATTTCTTTAGCATCTTCAGTATATTTGATTCTGTTGACTTCCTCTTACATCTAGAAGTTATTTCCTTCCTTGGTTTCTCTGATCTTTCACAAGCTCCTAATTTTTCCCTAGTCTACTGAGGCACAGCCTATTAGATTATTTAAGACATGTGTGGCTACCTTGGGCTGGTGCCTCAACAAAAGTCGACATTGTGCAAAACACTGAGACTAGCATCTTCTTGTTTCTCTTTTTAAGCACCACTTCACTCTTCAGGAGGGTGAGATATGCTCTCTACCCTCTGTCTCCATCGCCTTTAAGCCTTTGACCTTCTGGCATCTAACTTTGTCAGGTGCTTCCCATTTACTTTAAGACTTCTGGCTATGGCCATGAACTGGGGAGACTCTACAATGAGTAAGAGTCTGAGAATTTTAGCATAGTTTCCTAAATTAGTTTTGTCTGCCTTTTAAAAGAGCCAAATTGACTAGACTATATGTGAGAAAGAAATGTGACTGATTTCAGTTAATCCTCTTTGTCTTGCTAAACTACTATCGAAGATTGTAACAAGCAGGGGAATTTCAAATATTAAGAGTTCTGAATAATTTACAAACTAGATAATAAATCCTTGAATCTTTGAATTAGTCAAGCAGTTATGCTAGATTTTGTTGACAAGTATATGATCAATAAAAACAATGTTTCTAAAGATTAATAAATAAATATTCTCTACAGAAACTGGGATGAATTTTCACAATAGTCAATTATTTTGTGGCATTTCCCTGTTGAAAACCCTCCAATGACTTCCCATTAAGCTAGATCAAAATCTATACTCTACCATTTTTCACAAGGCTCTGCATGATTTGGTTTCCATTTAAGTCTCTGACTTCTTATCTCCAAGCGTGTCCTTTCACTCACTCAACACTGGCCTCTGTCACTGTGTCATGTTAGTCTTTATATCTGCAATGCTTTTCCAGGAAACACTGTCAGGACACTTTCCTTCACTGGCTTTAGGGTTTTACATAAAGTCATTTTCTCAATGAGGCCATCTATGAACACTCTAAGTAAATTTCACACTCATGTACACGTTAAATGCTCATTTTCTCCTTGGCACATACCATAACATAATTTACATTATATATACATATATCTCTCTTGTTATTGTCTATTTCTACAATATAATGTAAGCTCCATGATGGCAGGGATTTAGCCTATTTTTCTCACTCTTGTATTCCCCAGCATCAAGTATAATGTCTAATACATCATACATATTTAAACAATATTTGTTGCAGGAGTGAATTAATAAGCAACCAACTAAATTAAGGATGGTGACAAGTCTGATCTCTTGACCACACAGAATAGTCCTCAGAACAATAAGTGTTGGTTGAATAAATGGATAGTTTATAAGAGAAGGGAAAACATCCCTCCATAGTTCCATTACCCTTTTCACCTGGAATGATAGCTTATGGGCTAGCTTTTGTTGAGGAGTTTTGCATCTATGATCATGAGAGAGATATTGGTCTGTAGTTTTCTTTTCTTGTAATGTCTTTGGCTGGTTTTGATATAAGTGTAATGCTGGCCTCACAGAAAGAGTTAGGAAGCATTCCCTCTGCTTCTATCTTCTGAAAGAGCTTGTAGAGAACCAGTATACTCTCTTTAGTAAATGTTGGGTAAAATTCACTAGTGAACCCATCTGTGCCTGGTATAGGTGAGCTTTTTAGGGTTTAGTTTATATATCTTTTTTTTTTTTTTTTTGACAGAGAGAGAGAGAGAGTCTCACTCCATTGCCCCAGGTAGAGTGCAGTGGCAAAGTGAATATCAAAGTGTAACTACGCATGCAGAGTACTGTGACCTCAAGTAAGGTTTTATATCCCAATAAAGAGAGGTAGCGGGTACATTCCTAGTCCTTCTCATAAAAAATAGAGAGAGAGGGAGAGAGAGAGAAGTATCAGGGACAGCTCGTGTATAGCCTTTTGGGTTCTAGTAAGGACCTTATACACTGATTGGCATAAGGATATATTAACAATTAAATGATAAAAAGAGAGGTGAGTAAAAACAATGAACACATATTCATCGAATCAGCCTGAACCTTTGTGATTCTTTTTTTTTTTTTCCCTGTATCATGAAAGAGTCTAACTAATGTCCTGGGCATAGCCTATGAGGGTCTTTACCCAACATGTGACTTTGTGAGCCCATTAGCCTCAGAGTATTCCTTTTACACGAAAGATGTATTTTTTGTCTAGAAAAAAAAGCACCACTTCAAATAAAAATATAATTGATGAATACCTATTTTGTTTGGAGAGGACACAGACTCATTAAAAGAAATGTTCATCATGCTCAGAAAAGGCTGTCTCCACATCTGTACTGGTCACAATGGCACAATGCCTTCACAGTGTTTGTTGAGGAATGCTTCCTAGGGCATAAACTGTCTCTAAAGACACTTCCAAAAATATAGTAACAAAATATGTTAAACAATGGAAGCATTTCTGAAATCTAAGGTGACTACAGTGAAGAACAGTGCTCATTTGGATATATATTTCAGTACTTGAGGCTTTTTTTAACAAAAAACAAAGTTTTATTATTTCACAGTCATGCTCCATAAAATGTTAGTATTTTTAGATTCTGCATTGTGACTATTTTTAATAAGAAATATCAGAAACATTGAGGCAATTTTCCACCTATTTTCTGATACTAACAATGCTGATGATATTTTTGGAAAGAAGAAAGATATGTATCTAATCCTTCATGTGTATATGGAGAACAACATTACAGTCCAGAATTCCATTATGTAGACACATATAAACAGATAGATATTCTGTTTCACGAACTAAATTTCAGTGTCCGTGCTGAATAAATGAATGATTTACATTCCATGAGCTAAAATATGTAGTTTCAGGCTTTCTTAATGTGAAACAGTAATTTTTCCCCTGTTAGGAGAAATCTAAATTTCATTATAGATAAATAAGAATTGTTAGTATTAGAAACTAAATAACCTTTACTCTATAGACATAATTATTAATTAATAAATATTTTAAATTTTTTAACAATAAATTAAAGACAAAGGAAATTTTCAGCCACTACGTTTGTTAGCTAAGACATTGCAAAAATTGTAACTATGAAAGAAATTATCACTTTCTTTAGAAAAATCTATGACTAAGAAAAGAATTTTTGGAAAAATCCAATAGATTTCCTTAAATTATCATGTTCTAAGGCATCAGAGATCTACAAACTAAATGGTATATGAGAGACATACAAAAAGAAGTAGAATAAATGTTTGATAGCAATGAAAATTTAAGTTTATGATAAACACAGATTGTTTTTATAAGGTCAGCTTTATGCACATAAATCATTTTCCCTATTCCCGCTATTCAGATTCTATATAAAGAGAACATCTGACAACTAAAATAAATTTGAAGCATATTGACCCTGAATCAGTTTATAAACTCTTATTCAAGACTCTAAATTATAAAACTAAATTATAAAACAGAATTCTCTTACATTTACACCCAGAAGTTAACCAGCAGTATATAAAAGTCCCAATATATTTAGCATTAAAAGTCCTTAAACAACATAAGAATTTATTATCATGTCTTCTACTTATTCCAAGATAAGTACCCATTGATATGAAGGAGGTTCCTGAGGAATGGTGACCAGGTGACTCTATTCTATCCCGGGAGGAATACTTTCCTGGAGCTATCAGAGATTGGCCATTTTTCCTCCTATATAACATCGAAATAACCACTGAACCCAAAGGATTAATCTGGTCATTCTATGTACTCAGCTATGATCTTGAGGGGGAGCTACTTTAGAAAGAGAATATATTACTCTAAAAGATTTTTTTGGACTTTCCCTTGCTCAATATGAATGTGATAAAGAACTCATAAAATAACTATCACCTAAAAGTTGTGATATTGTAAGTGTGGTTTCAATACTTATCTATAAATATGAGAAAGTTAGGAAATAATACAATGGTGTATTTCTTCATTGTCAGGCAGAATTGTATTTAAATTTTTCATGAAAGATAAATAACTATCTTTTAAAAAATATTCAAGAACATATTTTAGCATTCTCTTCTTACTATGTCATGTCAAACATCATCCTTTTCTACAATTTTAGCAAATTTCTCTCTTTTTGGTCCTTAGTGTACAATGTTTCTTGTAATGGTATTTATTTACTTTAAATACACATTTGATGTTTCTTTTTATTTTCCTCATTTTAGCATCTTGGAACTTCATTCTTTTCTTACAAGGTTATATCACAAACAATAAATAACTATGGTTTTGTTATTTTTATCTTTCTTTTAATTATTTTCAGTTGTAGGATCAAAATTTGAACACGGGTCTCTAAGAAAGTTATCCCATCCAGGATTATTTTTGTTATGTTTCTATATGAATACCTTAGAATAATGCTTATTTTTAATAGTATCATATTGCCAATTTGTCAGTTATCATGAATGAAAAACTCCATCTAATTTTCTGTATATTTGATAGCAAATTTTAATTCATCTTTATCAGTGTCTTTCTTCCATGAATATAAACTTTTAATACATTTCTATTAAATTTCATCTTTTATGGTTTTCTAACTTATAGTCATATTAATAAATAGAAACATTAGCTTTAAGAAGTAAGTAGAATGGGAATATTATGATGGTTATATTCTATTGTATTGCTACGGTGCTCTGAATTTTTAATTATATTCATAAATTCTATCCAGGGTATAAGAAACCATCACAAGTATATGAAGTGTTATAATTGTTTTATGAAATTTTTAATCTATTAATAATGTAAGAGGTAGTAAAGTGACATACATATTTCTTAGTAATTGTCTTAGTAATTTGTCTTAGTTGTTAGTCTCTAGGAGCTCTTAAATTTTTGTACTAGGTAAAAGCACACTCTTGATAAAATATATGTTCTCTGCATTTTGGTGAAACCCTGTTTGTAAATATTTAGGTGTGAAAAATTGTTATCCTTGGATTCAATGAACTAAAAAGACACTATCATCAATGGAATATTGACTAAAGACCAAATTTGTTACTTCCATATCTTTATGTATCAAATGTTTGAAACTTTAATGATGTCTAAGAGGTGCCCTTTTGGCAGCTAGTTAAGTGGCCTGAAATACAGAAATGTTACACGGCCCTGATCAAATGATCATCTAAACTCTTACATTTCCATTCCTCTTAACAGCAACTTCAAATGTGGAATCTTTATATTCTCCTAAGATTATCCTTCTAGTTCTGGAACCATCATTAGATTTAACCTATTGCATTTTCAAAGACACATCCACACATTTAGATGTGTACACATGTAAATGCCTATCCTGCTAACTAATATCCTACAACAATGTGAAAAATTTATAATCAGTTTAGTAGCTAAATCTTTATATCATCTTTGTGCCAAGTACACATAGTAAGTATAGAATGGTTAAGCTACAGATCCTGGAAAAGGTTGCTGAGATAATTGGAGTAAGCTCTTGCCAGATAGTTTATTATCACTGACAACTTCATACAGAAGATTTATTTTGATGTGTCAGAATAGGACACTTATTCACTGGAAAATGTAATTAGGAAAAATCTCTGGATAAGAAAAGATGCCTTTGAGGCCTGAGCTATGGGGTATTTCATTCCATAATGGCCAAACTGGAGGCACTCTGGTATTACTTGTGCCTAGCTACATGGATTAGATTTCCCAGGCAATTCATCTTATCTAATAGGTAAATTTATTCATTTCTTTGTCCCTTCCACTTAAGAAAATGGAAAGCCTTAAAAGAGTTAAAATAAGTGGATTGGATTAATTTTAGTGCATGGACCAGGGAAGAACAGGAGACAAGGACAGATTGATAAGAAACCTAAGTTTGGGGAACCTCATTGAGCAAGTTTATATGTGAAGATAACTAATGATAAAGCATTGGTCACACAATTTTGAAGATCACTTCAAAGGTTTGGGGTAACAAAATCATTTGAGAAATTCACACAAGGATGTGAGTTGATACCATTGTCAATTTTGTAATGCCAGGTTTTCACAGTAGTCTTTGGAAGCTGTCAAATAGAGTTTGAGATAACTCAACACAGGCATTGACCATTCTTATCCTAAGACTGTTGTGAATGTTGTCAGCACTCCATTTTATCCTTTGCTTTTGTTTCTTTTTTTTCTTTTTTTTTTTTTTTTGAGACAGAGTCTCACTTTGTCACCCGAGCTAGAGTGAGTGCCGTGGCGTCAGCCTAGCTCATAGCAACGTCAAACTCCTGGGCTTAAGCGATCCTACTGCCTCAGCCTCCCGAGTAGCTGGGACTACAGGCATGTGCCACCATGCCCGGCTAATTTTTTCTATATATGTTTTAGTTGGCCAGATAATTTCTTTCTATTTTTTAGTAGAGACGGGGTCTCGCTCTTACTCAGGCTGGTCTCGAACTCCTGACCTCGAGTGATCCACCCACCTCGGCCTCCCAGAGTGCTAGGATTACAGGCGTGAGCCACTGTGCCCGGCCGCTCTTGTTTCTTAATAATGGAATCGAAAAGAGGGTGCTTTCCATTTTAAAATATCTCTAAACAACTATCTTCAATGAAAGATGAACCATTTTTCCCAAGTGGAATTTCTAGAGTTAAGGACTTTTAGAAACTTACTTGATGAGCTTCTGTTATGCCTCAACATAAATACTAATAGATATTCTTTTAGACTTTCATTTTACTGAAAATTAAAGGTGATGAAGAATTATGGGTCATTTTTCCAGGATGGCTGTCTAATTTCTTGCTTCTTATACCACAGATTAGCCTAGTAGGGAGGCTTAGGTGAAATCAATAAATGCTTACAGGTCTTCATTTTGAATTTGTCGATTTTTCTTCCCTTTGAATGGAGAACTTTAATCATGTGAAGATAGTTCTGTTTGTATTTCCACCTCTAACAATTATTTTTTAAGTTAAATAGAATTGATGGGGGTTCTTCTGAAGGCTGCTAAGATCTCCTTGAAGTCCAAATAATAGATAAACAAGACATACTTTCTTATTTGGGCCTTATTCCCTGGGTTATCCACACACCTACCCCTCCATCTCTAGGGCACAGATGCCACTCGTGCTTTCCAACTGCCCAAATTTAATGAACAGAAAATATGGAGAAATAGTAAAATATTAAATACTAAAATACAAATACAATGAGATATTCTTTGTGTCCTAATGTCTGGGCTAAAAGTAATAAAATTTGCATAGTGCCTAGTAAGATATTTAATAAATATTTGGTAAATTAAACAACTGTTAAGAGTAAAGGCAGTAAATTGCCCAATTGGTTCACTTGAACACTTGATGCTAAACTTTTTGAAAGACACGAAATGTAGAATTCCTTAGAAAGTGGTCTGCAGTAAAGCCTGGAGTGGTGAGGTGAGCCACTTAGAGAAAAAGCCATTGGTAGAAGGCTAGAGACTCACTAGTTCTCTCTGCATTTCAGTCACTGATGCTCCAACAATTAACCTTCATGTTCACCATCTCTGCTTAACTATTTCCTCTACACATCTGTTTCCAAATAGATGTATAACTCTGTAGTTATCTACTCATTTTAAAAGAACTGAATACATCAGTTCTTCTGAGTTATAAACATAATCATTAATCAGCATCTTTTCTATTTAACAGTTAGTTCAATGCTGCTTGACTCCCCATACTTGAGATAATTCTGCCTCTCACTGTCTAACTGTACCCGGCATCTCTTCCCTCCATCTCCTTTTCCTCTGCTCAGGAGAATACTAACTGTTATAACCCCTTTCTCTGTGTTTTAGAAAAATATCTTGCCCTCTCTTTTAACTTCTCATTTATTTATTATCAAATTTTTTTCCTTTAGCATTGCTATTCAAAGACAATAAATAATTTTAAAATATTTTATCTAATTGATTTAATTTTTGTATACATATAGTATCACTTTCCACTATTCTTCACTTCAAATGTCTAGTTTTACAAATCATATGATTTGACTATAATTTTGTGGTTTCCAAAAAATTGAATCTGTATATTATTTATAGCATTGTTTCTGTGTGAAAATGTATTGTGAGTCCCAAATATTTAACATATAAATGAAAGTTTCGAAACACAACCCAACTGAAGTTAGTGACTGCCTGTACTTTAATGAAATGTAATCTTTAAAACTAGCTGAAAACCAAAGGTTTTTTAATTTATAAAAGGATTCTTTCAGATTTGGAAAACAATTTAAATTATTACAATCTTCTCAGGACATATTTATTTTACAAAGGAAAGTAATCTACAAACCTAAGATTTTGATCATTTTTCCTGTTTTAGACCCTGTCTCCGTGTAGTCTGCCATGCAGGAAGCAAGAATTAATTTTATGGGTCAGACATTCTCTGTAGTTTTTCTGCTAGAACTAATGTTGCTTTTTGTTCTCTTTCAGTGCCCGAGGTAATCACAACATTCTGTCTTTTCAGGGTTCAGAAGACAGTTCTTTTATCCCCTAACTCTCACTTCAGTGTATACTTTAAGTAACTTTAGAGTTTGGTATATCAATTGGCAAACAATGTCTAACTTGTTTGCACTAAAAGTGTAATAAAACTGTAAGAACATTCTCTTACTAAGATTAGATTATATAGAAATGTTCATTTATGAAAACATGGGGAAATCTGAGCCCAAAAGATTCAACTTAGTTGTACCAATAAAGTATCTTTTGAAAGTAAGACACCCATAGGAGTTGTCTCAGTGGAAACCATAACAAAAGGACAGGTTGGAATTCTTAAAGAACAAATGTTAAAAGATAGATTTGTTATTTAGAACACTTTGTAAAACTAAAGACTGAAATGTGAAAATAATGAATTGTGCAAATTATGAATTTAATACCTTTTACTATTTTAGAGATCATTATTTGGCAATTCTGGAAAGCTTTTAAATTAACAGACATCCATATTCTTGACATCTTTAATTAACAATAAATATTGAAATTTTAATTTCAAAATGTTTAAGACTCATTAGAGGGGAAATAAAATGAACAGTCTAAAGTGCTTTGTGCAGTCTTAAGAAATATAGATATGTAGAAAAAAACTGAAATCCAAATTTAATTTAATTTCAATGTTTTTCTTTTGTTTTTTTTTCTTTCAAAATTTTAAGGGGGTACAAATGTTTTTGTTACGTGGATAGTTTTTATAATGCTTAAGTCAGGGCTACTAGTGTGCCCGTCACCTGAATAGTGTTTTAGTGTTTTCATTTTCTGAATCAATTTTATGTGTATAGTTTTACATTTTCCTATCAGTTATTTTCTTGCTCTCATGTTGTAGATCAGTGGTTCTTAAGCTTTGGAGTGCACTGTAATCACCTGATACACATATTTAAAATGCTGGTTCTAGGGCCCATTCCCAAAGATTCTGAATCAAGTCTGCCATGGAACCCAGGAATATGTATTTTTGTGGGTTGGCTTTAGACCATATTTTCAGATGTTGCTCAAAATATTTACAGAATAGAAGATGAAATTTTTCCTAAGAGACATAAAAGCAGAAGAGAACAAAAAAGAAATATTTTAAGATCTGTATGGTAAGAATCTCACTGCCAGAACATTAGGTACCTGCCCCTCATTATAAAATGATTGAAATATCCATCATATATTAGTTCTGTGGCAATTTTTCCCTATAAAATTAAAGTGATATTGATACTGGGTATATGATTTTCCAGAACCATTTTATGTTAATAAACCATGTAAAGAAATTGTGATAATTAAAAAAAAGTATCAACATTAACAACCATGGTCCTACATTGTAGTATTTTATTGCAAGAGATGTGAGAAACTTCTAGTATTGAAATAATTCACTTCCAAAAGGTGAAGAACTTGTTACACAGTTTAACATAAGCCTACAGGGCAGATTTATTTTATAAGTATATTAATTTATAGGAACGTATAGTTGGTTTATTTCTGTATCTTTTTAGTATTGGTAAAACACTATACCAAACTTCCTCAGTGGAAAAAGAAATCTAAGATGTTCATAGCGAAATAAAGTTTTCAAGACAGAGCTTTACACTGTAATATTATTTCTTCTGTATACTATGAGAGGAATGTGAAAGGTAGCTCTTTGGAAACCCAAAACTTCAGTAGCATGGGCTCCAAATAAAGATCAGTGAGAAATCTAATCACCTCCAATTTACTTCATAGAATTGTGTTTATGCCTAATAAAAGTATGTTATAAATGACTTAGACCAAAAGAGTAATTTGATTGGTTAATGAAGAGTCTAAGAATGATAATTGAATTTGATGGAATTCATTAGTTAAGACATTCAAGCAGATACTTTACAACCCCAATTATGCACTCTAACATATGTAATAGTTACTATGTGATATATGTACTTCACTGTTGAATTGGGCATATATGAAAGAATGAGACACAGTATGACATGAAGAAACATCAGTCTGAGAAAAATTCTGCTCTCCCCCCCTGTCCCCCACACAATACTCTTGCTAAAATGTCATCTGTGCAGCAGGCCACAAAAGCGCAGAGGCAGATGCCACGGCATATTCTTTTAGAATGCAAGGCTGCTCAAGATCATCTACAGATAATGAACCATGACAACTTTGGATTTGATGGAGCACAAAGCGAGAGCTGGAGAAAGCAAACACGCTATGCAAGTGGCCAGTGCCCCACCAACTCAACCAGCACTGCAGAAACACCAACACTAGTAAGAGTTTCAGAAGATGCGACAAATACTAATTTTCCTTTAATACACAAACATTCTTAAAGAGATATATATTTCTTAACCTTCTACACAAATATATTTTCCTCCCACGTATCCCAAGATGTAAGTGGGGAAGGGGAGTTGATTATCAACAAAATCAATAAAAAAAAATTTGTTTTCTCAAAATACCTTAATCAGACAGGTCCACTGCAATTTCCAGGAATGAAGCAATAGACAAGTGAACAGTCTTCCAATCTGAGTCTAGGTGTTTGTCGTTCAAGGTCTTGCTAGTTTTCCTGTTTCCCCTTGAGAGAGAGAGAAGGATAGAAAGAATCCATAAAAATGCTGGCCTGCCACCCTATGCATGCCTTCGCTAGTCACTGGGTACAGACTTCTGCTTATGCAGCCCATTCATTATTCACATCCTGCTTTACCTTCCTCGATTCCTGGTTGTGCCGGGTGCTCCAGGCTAAGAGCCAATAGGTATGAATCATGCTGACATTTTTAAAAAATGTAGAAGAATAAACATTTCAAAAAAGCAACTTTTTCATATTCTTCTGACATCTGTTCAATGGCATTGGTCTATACAGGAGAAATAGCCTGTGCTGCCGCAGAAAGCACCCAGTGGAATTACCAACAGCAGGGAATTATCTCTAAGCAATTCACACTTTGTTTTGCTAACAAGACTCCATGTTAGGATACTGGAGAGCTATCCTTCTCTGGCAATGTTCCCCCACCTTTTTAAAATTATTGAAAAGCTAGCTGAGTCTATTTTGATTTGTGAATCTCTTTGTAAGCCACAGCAGCTGCAGCAGTGCTAATAAAAAGGAAAGACATTGCTATTTACCTAGGAAGGACATTGAAATACTGCACATACAAAAGCATTTGAGTTGTAGGGGAGCTCTATCAAATATTTTAATAGATCCTTTTCTTTCTGGCTTTCTTTGTTCTTTCTTTCTCCCTGCCTTTATACTTTCTTTTATAGTCTTTCCTCTTCTTTGTTTTTATGTTCTTTCCTCCTTTTTGTAACTATTTCTGTTCTCTTCAGTACACTCCCTACTTCATTTGTCTATTCTTTGATACAAAGCTGAAAAATAATTTTGCCCCATATTTCCACATATCAACCTACTATCTTATACATGAGGATTTGAAGTAATCATTTTAGAATATCAAATCTCAAAAAACTGAGTAATAAAGCAGCATCATTCTTTTACAAACGCAAGAACGTAGATAGGTAGAATTCAAGTTATCAACTGAACCTTACACTACCATTTAAGAATTGAGGCTTTGCAAAGCAGAATGTATATCAAAACACCATGCTGTACACCATAAATTTACAGTTTGTCATTTGTCAATTAAAATGCATTAATTTTTAAAGAAAGAGTTGAAGCTTTGCAGATTCATGTGGCTCTGATATTAATCAGATCATTCTACACTCTACTCTCTTCACAGTTTAGTTTTCAAGTCTCTGGAGGAAGCTGACATGGTAACACACTGTTATTTGAGGATTCAAGTTTTCCTACTACAAGATAAATGAATACATAATCCCCTATAGCTTTCATTATATTCTGAATAGAATTTTATAGTTCCTCTGCAGTAAATAAGGAGTTTTATTTGCCTGCTAATGGGCAGGAATCATTCTGACACGAATCCACATAGGAAAAGCAGAGGTTTTATAGGGTTGGGGAAAACCTTAGTCCTTAATTTAAAGGAATAGATGCTACATAAGAGAGTTTTATTCCCTGAGTGGCTTCTGAGCTACATTTTACCTGGCTGCGATAGACAAGGGAGAGTTGACTGCAACTCAGGGTGTTTCTAATTACTTGTTTATTATCTATGATTCACTCAATGAATACTAATTGAGTGTCTATTTTGGAACTTTTTTGCAGGGGCAAGTCTTGGAGATGAACAAGAGGAAAGATAGGGTACATGCCTGTGAAAAACTTGCGGAGACAGATATGGAAATAAAATAAAATATTACTATAAACTGATAAGTGCCATGGTGGAGATTTAGGATATATTAATACTAGACACCGAACAAAGATTCTTTTCAGCCTCAAAAAGAATTCTAATTTCTCACTCGGAAAGAAGTAGAAAACATTATCAACACTGTGTGTTTGTACAAGTGCATGCGTATCCTTGAGAATATTGGGCAAAAGGTGACCAAACAATAGTGTTCTGAGCTATTGCTACCTGGGATTATTTAACGGTTTACAGCACAATGGCGGCTTTTCACAACTGGATCCTTTGTCAACAATGATTACAAGCATAAAGTGGCTTTCCCCACTAGAAAGCATTTAAAGCCTTTGTCCTATGGCTATAAGTCCCAGAAAGTATCTGATTCCTCAGAGAGGGTGGCCAACAGAATCAGATTCTACATGTTAGAGAAAATGCATGAGTTAGCAATATACACCCATTTTGAAAGCCGAATAGCAAACACTAAAAGCCATCTGTCATTGGGACTATAAGCTACAAGCAAGTAGCAGACTTCCCACAGAGTCTGGGGCAAGAACCATGTGTAACATAGACTAAAAAATACAGATTATTAATCCACTCATGATTAATAAAATGTGGTATATGTATACCATGGAGTACCACTCTGCCATAAAAAATGGTGAACTAATATCTTTTATAACAAGCTGGGTGGAACTGGAGACCATCCTCCTAAGTGAAGTATTGTAAAAATGGAAAAACAAACCCCACATGTATTCACAATTAAATAGCAACTAATTGATCAACACTCATGTGCATATAGGGTAGTAAAATATAACAGAAATCAAACAGGTGGGAGCGGAAAGGAGGAAATGGGTAAATTCACACTTAATGGGTACAATGCACACTATCTGGGGGATGGACACATTTATTACTTTGACTCAAACTTTACAAATGTAATTCATGTAACCAAAACGTTTGTACCCCCATAACATTCTGAAATAATAATAATGATAAAATACACTATAATTAATAGCACTTCTGGTCTTAGTGCATGTATTCTATCAAAACAAATCCAGTAAAACTGAAATCATCCTGAAAAAATTAAAGGTACGATTAAACTAGAATCATTTGTTCAGTTCCATGGTTTAAAGGCTATTACTAGCTCCCGCCAAAACCTAATTTTCCACGTTTCCGTAAAACCATGTGTTTTAAACTGAAGACATTTTTGATGCTTGTAAATTCATTCTTTAATTCTCTCAGAAACAATTTCCTAAATGCCTAGTCTGTACCAGGCAGGCTGCAAAGCAATGAGTGTACACTGGCAAAGGAGAGAAACAACTATCTCCACCCCTCCCTTCATCTTGTCCTGTAGAGTTTGCAGTCTGATAAAAGAGATAGAGGATAAATACACACATACAAAGAGTGTATGTCTTTACATAGTTGAAATTGTAATAAGTTTCAAAAAGGACAGGTAAAGATGCAAGGAAAGTGTGAGCAAGGGAACCTCATCCAGAATTGGCTTCCCTGCAGAAATCACATTTAGGTTAATTATTGAAAAGTGATCAGGAATTAGTTGAGTTTGGAGGTGGGGTGGGATAAGGTAGGTAGTGTCCAAGGTGGGAACAATATGTGTGTAAAACCCTGAAGCAGGAAGCTTTAGATGCTTGATAAACATTAAAAACAAAGTTCAATGTGGGTGGAACTCAATGTGAGTTTAGAGAAACATGAAGGATGATGAAGCTGGACCACCCCTCCCGCCTCCGTCTGCTGAGGGGTCTAGCCAAGGGGGACCATGAGAGCCAATGAAGGAACTAATCCCTTTAGTAGTTCTTTGAAGAATGGATTGGGATGGAGATGGAAATAAATGGATAAAGAAAATGTGGTATATACATATGTACCATAAAGCACTACTCAGCCGTAAAAACAAATGAAATAATGTCTTTTGCAGCAACTTGGATGGAACTGGAGGGCATTATCCTAAGTGAAGTAACTCAGGAAGAGAGAAATAAATGCCACGTGTTATCACTTAAAGTGGGAGCTAAGCTGTGGCCACACAAGGGTACACAGAGTGGTGTAGTGGACACTGGAGACTTAAGGGGGGGAGGATGGAAATGGTTGAGAGATGAAAAATTATCTATTGGGTACAATGTACACTATTCAGGTGATGGGTACACCAAAAGCCCAGACTTCACCACTGTACAATATATACATACAACGGAATTCAACTTTTACCCCTAAATCTATTGAAATTTTTTAAAAAAGAAAAATACTAACAGAGTGGTTGTAAAGTGTTCTCACAACAAAAATGATAACTATGTGAGGCAATGCATATGTTAATCAGCAAGATTTAGTCATTTCACAATGTACGTAGACTTCAAAACATCATATTATAGATGTAAATACATATAATTTTCCATCAATTTAAAAAATCAATAGGCTTTAGAGTCATAGCTTATTGAAAAGGTACAAATAAAACCAGACTGGATAAAGCAAATGGTCTGAAAAATAGAAGGTGAAGAGGCTAACTTGAAAGCAGAGGACATTTGGCATAACATACTTCTCTTAGACTTGAAGATCTATCATCATTGAGTAAGACTCAATCATTTTCAGCATAGTCTATTGATGTTTTCATAAAACTCTGAATCCTTTAGTTATTATCAATTTAATCAATTTAAAGATAGAGACAGATAATGGACAGTCTGGCACCCTTGATTCAGTAGTGTGATTTATGGGACTGTAACATAAACCAAAAAGACATATTTCATATTTCATAATACTCATAGATTATATCTTTATGGCATAGAAATGAATCCATAAAAACTCACAGACAAAATAAAAAGTGTAATGAATTAGGAATATTAATAAATTTTTCACAGTAAGAGGTTTCTTAATTTATCAATTATTTTCACCTAATGAACATATGTACCATAAATTTTATTGGATTAGATATAAATTGGTTTAATATATCAAACAGCTTAAATAATTTAGAGGAATGTGCATAACATATGTTTTCTCCCAAGAAAAACTGCCAAAAGTTATTTGCTTATGATGCCCTTAATTTTGACTTATGTATGTTCATATCTTCCATAGCATAATTTTTTAAAGGCTAATTTTAATCTTACTTTAATATGAAAGTTAACTTTATAGTAGTCTATGTAGGTTAAAAGATTCAGTGAACTTTGGCAAAAAAAATATAAACGATTAGTTTGTGATGCAGCATGACTTCAGGTTTTTGACCTTATGTATAAGCAAATCATAGACAATGTACCAGCGAATTATTCAAGCCATGAAAATTTAAAGAATAATTACACTGGGACATTTTTTTGTGTCAAGATGTCCTATAAGATATTTGCATAAGAAGAATCTTATTTGCAAAGGACAAAGGCAAAAAGTGAAGGAGAAAGTAGAAGAGCTATGCTTTTACCTACACCATTTAATTGATTTTTATCCACAGTTAAAGAAATAATTTAGTATTAAATGTTTTAAAATTATATCTGAAACATAGAAAGCAAAAAACCTTTTATGAATTATCTATTTCTTGGTTCCATTACCTATTAATGGGGACTATAATTCCAAGAAGTCTGCAAACCCTTTGAAATATTATGTAAACTTGTGTTTATGCATTTGTGCATTTTCACCAGATTCTCAAAAGGGGTCAACAATTCCCTTTCTTAAAAACAATGCTCAGAAATGAAAATTTACTTGGCCAAAATCTCACACCTTATTAGCAGCATAGCTGAAGTACTATTCATATCTTTTGATTCTCAAGCTAGCCAGGAAAAAGTGTCCTTTTCATTATAGACTACATATTGCCTCTGCTGTAACAGGTATTCCATGTCAAACCATCATAGCACTTTACTTCTCTCTGGAATCACAATGTTAAAAGAGTATAAAATACTTAGAAAAACAGGTTTTTGCTTTAGTATTAAAATTAGAGTTTGATTTATTTCTTTAGCCAAAATGTTGGGAACAAAATCCTACCATATTATTCAGTGTGAGATGAAAGACATAATACACTTCATATAATTTTTCCTTGAGAGTTGATCAGTAAAGGTGAGTTTGAAAAGCTTGACTCTCTTGTCTGATTTAATCCAGGAAATAATGCATCTACTTTCTTTTTTTTATTTCTAAAATCTCAATACAGACTATGCTGTGAATTGTAACAACCTGTTTTTGTTCAGCTGATTGCCTTCGGATTCCTTTGTTTAGAGAGGACAAATAATGTATTTTCTTCTTTTGTAAAGTTATTTTCAAGAGGTTTGGACTTCTCTGTAAGATAAATTTAGTTAAGAAAAGGATTTAGTCTAAAGATTTGCTAAAACTAGACATCATGAGAGAGGAATTTTTAATGCACATGATCTATTGAACACTGGAGAGTGGTATATTAGTTACTAGATAATTAATAACAGCAACACTAGCAACAGTTGACCACTGTGGAAATTTAGGTAAATTTTGCTCTAAAGTGCAGGAAAATCTTTGAGAGAATAAATTTGGGAAAAGGACGCAAGCATTAAAATGAAAAGTCTCTCTCTCTCTCTCTCACACACACACATATGTATAAACACACACATACATATTTAATATATGCATTTTAAGGGAATAAAGTTAGAGCAATTGATTTCATGCCACTATCTGGGTCAGTTACAATCCCCAATTTAACAGTAATTCTGGATTTAATAAACCAAGAAATTAAAAGTTTACCCTGCACAGCAATCAGTTGCCCAAATTGCAGCAGACTTTCTGACATGTGCAAGTGGAGAATAGAATGAGAAAGAGTAGCAATTTGTGGGTGAGGTTAGAAATCTAGAGAAATACAACATTAGAACCAGAATAACATTGACATCTTCTTCTATTTTCTTTAGTTTCTTGTTTCAAAAGGTATGCTGTTAATAAGTTTCTCCATAAAGCATAATTTATTAATGTTTATGCTATTTAATATATTTAAATTCTTAAATAGTTTGAAATAATGTTTACATTGGTATTATAATACACATAACTATTATTATTTTACTATAAATTCAATTTAAGAAACAATAAGTGGAATCATATAAAAATATTTTGAGTGATATTCACAGTAAAGAACTGAATTTGTCTTTTAACAACTTTCAGGTTTTTAAATATTAATCGATTTATTAAAAACTGTTAGGTCTCAGTTGTCATTGGGTTTTTTTTTCAGACAATTAGAGTTCAAATCCAGGCTCTAGCACCTCCCAGCTATAATCCTTGATTTCCTTGTCTAAAAAACAAACAAATAAACAAAAACCTAGTATAATAATAAATCTCCAATATCACTATTGTGAGGACTGGATAAATTAATTCTATTGTATTAAAATATGTAGTACATGATAAGCCCTATTAGGTTGACCATTAGTGTTATTCCTATTGATATAATTATTCTTTTTAAAATAAGGTTAACATAAAATCAAAATAGAAAACATTCTTAAATGCTTAAAGAACATATAATTATGATATATTGAAGTGTACATCATTGTACTGATTGGTATCTATAGTTTTGTACCCACATGTCTTTTTTCTTTATCTTGGCTGTAAATCTCTTGAGGGCAAGCCTGAGCCCCCTCTCTCTCTGGTCCTAGGTCTTTCCCTTCTTCCCTCCTTTATAGCAACACATATTTATTGAGTTTCTACCTATGGAAAGAACTTTTGTAAAGTCTGATGTTACAGAGGCAAACAAGACAGATAAATTTCATGTCTTCGTGTTGCTTAAGTTCTTGTACAATTCAATTAACACTATGTAGCTATTAATATTTATACTGATGCCAATGTTGGAATGCCAAATACAAAAATAAAGATATGATCAAAAGTAACACATAGTATATATTCTAGAAAACGTATTAAAAAATACAGGAAATTTTTTTAAAAAGATGTAAACTTTCACAGAATTGTAGTTAATTATGAAAAATTAAGTACAATAAAGAAGGCAGAGTATATTGATGTGGGTTGAACGGCTATGTATTATTAATACTATCAAGTAAATAAATTCAGGTTTTTTTCATTTAAATAAGCACTAAAGAAACCAGGTTTAAGATGTTTATAGTTAAGTTACAGTAAATATTTTTATAATTTACAGAAGGGACTGTATACTTTAATGAGAATAAAAGATATCAATGAAAATATAAATGAAGCAAATTATAATTTTTAAAGTTTACTTTATGGTATAAGAGTTTATCTTCAATGAAATATTTGGCATGTCCTATATTTTTACATTACATTGTCAGTTTCAGAAGAACTCAGATATAAGAAAACCCAGACATAGCAAGTACAATGCTATAGACTATTGAAATAGCTTGTTTGTTTACTAATGATAACCAAAAGCTTTTAATTCCAAATTTGATAAATTACCTATTTTTTTGAAAGTGACATATATTCTAGGTATGATTTAGGCAATGACAAGATAATATAAGCAAAAGACAACTGTTTCAATCTCAATTGAGCAGTTAAATAAATGTTTATGTGTTTCTTAAATCAGATGTAAAAGTGCATAATGTAATTCAGTGATTAAAGCTATTTAAGAATCACTAACATTTTGAGTCCATCAATTATATAAAAGAAAGAGAATCTAGGAAATTTTTTTAGGTCCTAGAATTACGTTATATTTCTAAAAGCATTGTATAGTAAAGTCAGCCAGTCAGAGAAATTAAGTTGGAAATTTTATAAAGTTTAAAACCAAGCCCAATTAATGACTGGACCACTTATTATGCAATAATACATACATGAAATTTTAGAAGAATATGTAAAACTAAAAAAAGTCAAACTACTTTTATTATTTTCATGTTCTTTGAAATATGTACATAAATCAGTGAAATATGTTTACTTTGAAAATTCTTGGAACTTTAGGCACTGCAAAGTAAGAAAAAAACATAATTATATACAATTACTATATTAGAATATACCTATTTCAATCTGAGGCATTGTACTTAATACCGTTTCTTGTACAAAGAGGTAAATAAATAATCAGAATTTCCTGGTTGAGAATCTTGGGTGATCAAGTCACCTAGTGATGTCTTTGATCTGCAAACCTCGGATTGTAGTGTATTGCTAAAGGCTGCTAGTGGAGGATCATTTCTCACGTCCTACCCTATGAGAAAGATAATACTATTATTTCCACTTTAAAAATTAAGAAGCTCAGGAATAGAATGATTATGTAACTTGCTCAAGGTCACAGTAGAAGGAAGAAATTGAGCTGAGATTGGAGCCTTGGCTACGAGGCTTTCAGGCCCATGCTTTTAGACATATTTCTGTCCTCCTTATTGGTGTATGGCTGAAAATCATTTTTACAACACTGCTGAGTTAGTATAGGATATAAAATGAGCCTGATGACTTGTTTTAATTTAGGCAAACATCTTTGCACTTTTTATTCAAACTCAAGATGCCTAAAACTAAAACAAACTCCCATAATCTTGTTTTCTTTCTTTCTCATTTGGTCATGGGTTCATTTATTTTAAGTAGGGTTTATTGGAGGTTAACAACAGAAACCCACAAGTACAAATAATAGTTTCTTATGGGGTCATCTTTGCTTCCTTCCCTCTTTCTGTAGTCAGGCACAAGTTCTATCAGTTCTTTCTTTTATCTCTCCATTTCTACCATTAATACATTGAGGTAACTGACTCAAGTCTTTCTCCCTTTATACTTAGATACCACAACAAACTGCAAAATAATCTACTTCTAATCCATCCTGAACACTAATATTAATTTTCCTAAAATTGAGTACATAACCATTCCCATTATTAGGAGAGAGGGTACTATCAAAAAGAATAATAGACAGTGAATCCAAGGCCATTACTTACAAATTTTCTCCATGAAGACAATCTTGATCCTCTGCTAAGGCATTTTCCGTAATGTACGGAAAATGCAAAGCTGAAAATGCAAGACTGATAAACTATGTCACTTCCCCACTTAAAATCTTCAATGGCTCACCTTTACTCTGATGATAAAGAGTACATTTATCCCTTGATTTCCTAGACTCTGCTGACTTCTCCAACCTTGTTTCTCCATACTCTCACTTTTCTACATCAGAGTCAGATCAAGCTTCTGATTCCAATCCTAACGACTTATTCCTATTCCAGGTCCTTCCCATGACCCAGAATGCCTTTGCTGGCCTTATTTATCTACCATTGTCCGTCTTTCCCAATCTCTGCTGGCCACTTTGACCATCTAGGCCAACAAGCTGTGTTCTTACCCAGGGCCTTTGCAATTGCTTTTCCCTCTATCCACTCATGATTCTTCCCTGGATATTTGCATGGCTTATTCCCTCATCTGTTCCAGTCTTTTTTCAAATGTCACCTTTGTAGGGAAGCCCTCCATTGCCACTGTACCCCTTCCCTATGCAGCTGTCCCTAGGTGTCCACGGGAGATTGGTTCCAGGACTGACCATGGATACCAAAATTTTCCCATGTACTAGATTAGTTATAATACCTAATTCAATGTAAGCACTATGTAAATAGGTGTCATACTGTATTATTTAGGAAATAAGGACAAGAAAAAGGACTCTCTACATGTTCAGTACAGACACAATTTAAAAAAAAAAATGTTTTTGATCCATAGTTGGTTGAATCCAAGGATCAGGAATCCACAGATACAAACAGCCCACTATATATGAATATTTTCTTTATAACATTTATGACTACATGATTATAGAATCTGTTTACTTATTCATTTATTTTCTCTTTCATACAATGCATGAGGCAGAAAGTTTTGTCTTATTCACATCCTTGGACAGTATCAGGCCCATATAGCCACTCTATAGATAATTGTTGAATGAATGGATATTTCATATCTCAGCTTAGATATTATGTTTGCTAAAATATTACTGAATTCTACATTGGCATGGTCCCCTAAAGTCTGGGTTAGGTGTCCTGCCTAATTATTTGAGTGCACCCTATACTATGCCTGGCACAAGTGCTCAAATCATGTATTGAAGTAACGAACACAGTGGATGTTTTTTCAGGTCTATTTCTTCTCATAATTCAGAGTAAATTGAGAGATATGAGTTACTCATTCCAAATGTGTTATAAATATACATGAAACACTTTTAAATTCACAGATAAACTTTCAAAGAAGTGATGCAGAATAAGCCTTTTGAATTAATTTTCTCCTGTTTCCTTGGATTTTGCCCATAAAATGTTCTGTCTACATATTTCAGATATTCTAAAGTTTCTTTTTTAGGGAAGTAGTAGGAAGCATAGGGGTATAGCAATCCTTATGAGAAAGTGATGACTGTTCTAATAAAAATACTGATACAGTCATATATTGTTTATGTTTTTAGGAGATCAAAAACAACCTAAAACTCAAAAGAGACTCCTACTCTATGAACCATGGGTTAAGAACCCTTATTTCTTTTCTTCTCTATTTCTGTTCCCTACTAGTTTACAAAAATGTTCAAATTTCTCCATACCGAACAAAATTATTAATTCTCTACTGCCCGCTTTTAAGCCACATACTCATCTTTGTCCTCTTTACAATTAAACTTTCATAATAAATTTTCATGCATTTGCTTTCATATGTCTATTAAATCTTTAGCAATCTGGCTTCCCCATTCCTTTCTACCAAAGTTACAATGAACTTCCTGATTGTCAAATCCAACACCTAATTCTCAATTCTGAACTTTTCTACATTATTAAGATTGTTGAGCACCTTTCCACTCTTTGTTTCAAAACTTTTGTTCTGTGTCAATGCACACACTTTTTGGGTTTTTCTAGTTTGGTGTTTCATTTCAGTTTCTTTTTCTGTTTACTCTTCCTTTACCATACTTGTGTTTAATTCCCCCAAGGTTTTATCATTAGCACTGTTCTTTTTGTCCAGTCTTCTATACACTTCAATTTCTGCTGTTCTGGCCTCTTTATTGTACTATAGACCTGAATTTCCAATTGATGGCTATCTGCTCATAGATGTCTCGCTGGTATATTAAACCCACAAGCCTCAAATGAAAGGTTGTACACTTCTCCTGCAGCTTTTTCTAATTTTGTGTTCCCTAGCACAGTATCTGATAAGAAAACTTGAATTCATCTTTGACTCCTCCTATTTTCCACTCCCACACTTGATTGTCACATAATTATTGATTCCTCTCCTGCAATGGCCCGTGTATTTTTTGCTTCTATCAGTCCACTGACTAATTCAGGCTCTTATCATGTTATTGCCACTATGTGCTTTAGCTTTGTAACTGATGTCTTGCCTTTAATATCCTGCCACTTCAATCCAAGCTCCACATTGCTCTGCCCTCCAGCCTTGCTTTTTCTATACTACCAGAGCACTTTATATTGCTATTAAAGGACTCACTTTATTCTTCCAAATACTGTCATTCATTGTATACATGTCTGCTTTTGCCATCAGATTATTAATTCCTCAAGGGCACAAATGACATCTTAGTCTTTTTCACATCCTCTATAGTGTCATCTTGCCCACAGTATGCACTTAATAAATATTTGTTAAATTGAACACAAGATATGTGAGAAAAACAATTCAGAAAATATGTCATCATTGTGCTAGGCTAAGATGATGCAATTCTCTACATGACATAAGAAAGTAAAACTACATTATTGTCTTTAATAGCTTATACTCAAATATTACCTACCATTTTATTTATTATCCTCGGTATTTAGTTTTTGGACAAGGTATTTGTTCAGAATTATAACATATTGGAAAAGTTAAAGAGAGTTTAAAAGCATATATTGACTTCATATTCATAAATTAACGATGATTTCCCTTAAATATGTCTTAATACCCATTTGCAAGAAAAAGCTTTTATGAATTAGCTTTTTGATATGTTTTATATGTATGAGAAGAACAGAGAATGAATAAATACTTTCTCAAAACATCATATCAAAAAGACACAATGAGGGATTAATTCACACACCAGAGTTTTTGGATCATCCTTCTAGGTTCAGGCTAAGGCACTCTAGATAAATAGACAGGTGACTTAGCTTGTCAATTCATTTTTATTCTGCCTTATCTGATATAAGTTATATGGCAGAAATTTTGACGTACCTCTTGTGAAAAGATAACAATGTGGTGTAGGAGAAAACTACTCTACGGATTTTTAGGCAAAATAAGTCTGCAAGATTGTGTAGTAGAAACATTGTGAGTCTTTAGAGTTAGACAGACTTTGGACTGAACTGTGACTTTAACACCTAGCCCAGGAATCTTGAGAAAATTGCTTAAACTCTTGAGTTTTCTCATCTTTAAAAGGGTGATAAAGGCACCAATCTTAGTGTTGTGAGGATAAAATGAGATGAAGTATGACAAATAAATGATTCAGGTATGTAAATGTTTAGTGCTCAGCAAATGTTGGTCCCTTCCCACTCCTCGGTCTGCCAATGGAACAGAAAATAGACATAGTAAAAAAAATGTCAACTTTGATTAATAGAGGGTTCATTATTTTCATTTATTCAAGAACATTCGTTGATAATTTACTAGGTTCCAGGCAGCATGGTATCTTTGATGATGGAGTATAACATGATGATTAAGGAGCTTGAAGAATGGTCTTGGTCCAAACGTCAGCTCTAGGACTTATTAACTGTGTGATCCTTGGCAACATGCGGACTCCCACTAAGCTTTTCTCATCTGCGAAAACCCTCCAAAAGTTCCTTCTTTTAAAGTGTAGCTAAGGTAATATTTGATTTACCAGGTAATCATTTAAAGATAAAGCATTATTAGTACTAGATGTAGAGTACTAGATGAGGGGAAAACATATATTTGATTTGGACTTAAATATCTTGTATTTGAAATACCAGTAGGTCAACCAACCACAAATATCTAGCAGGAAGCTAGAAACAGGAGATTATCGACTATATGCTTCAGGAGAGCAAGGGTTGTGCATCATTTGCTTGGTATTATCCATCTGTGATCATGGTATCTACTCACTCAGTATGAGTGATATCTATTCACTCAGTATGTATAAAATGACAGTATGGTATCTACTCACTCAGTATGTATAAAATGACAGTATGGTATCTACTCACTCAGTATGTATAAAATGACAGCTAGCTTTTTTAGGAACTGAAAAAGAAAAATGAGATCTCTTAAAGGCTTAAAAATATCTCACAATATTTAATTCCTATTTTCTAAGAAGTAAGTCAGGCAACAAATACTATTTTTCAAGATGGTGTGGAACTAACCTGTGAGGGAGATGAAAGTGAATAATAAAATTTAATGATTTAAAATTATAAATGATGTTTTAAAGCTTAGAAGTAAGATTAAATATAATTTCTCATTGTCAGCTTGGGTCTCATTTTTATTTAGTATGCATGAAATATACCATTTTCCTCAGTAGAATATTAGAATTTATTTGCATTAATAAGAGTTAATAAAATCTTATTACTCATAGCAATATTTTAGAATTGTACAGAATTCTAAATTCTTCACATTTATTTGATCACAACAGCCTTGTTATAGATAAGAATAAAGTTCAGAGGCTGTACCTATCTTTCTTTTTACTACTCTGAGAGTAGAAGAAAGCAAATCAGCTTCTGGAGCTCAAATATTTTTCCTTTCAAAGAAATTCTTTTTGTCCTACAGCTCCTCACTCTCAACAACCACGGCTGCTGTGAGAGGATATGACAGTTGCAGGAAATTAAGGTCATAATGTTTACATGTATATTTTTAAGACTTTTTTAAAATTTATTATCTCTCTATAAATATAGTTTTATAATATCTTCCTTAGAGTACAAATAGTAAAACAGTTTTTATGCCATTTCTGGCATACTCACTGTTACAATTGTGACCTTCAATATAGGTTGGACATATGCAGTCATTCCATTTTCAGCGAGCCAAGTTTTGGATCTTGCCTCAAAGTCTTCCAAAATTCTAAAAAGAGTATCTATTACCCTCCCCCACTTAATATAGTAACTCTAAATTTTAAGAGACAATAATAGCCAATAAAAAACTTCTTTTTTCTGTTAAACTGCTAAGTATCTTTGAAAAATTCACGTATATGAATATGAATATAAGAAAGGGAAGCTTTACATTGAGTTTGGACTTTAATATAAAACCAATTCAAGTAAAGGGAAAACTACTAATGAAAAAATTTCAGATTATCCTTTGTTACAGAGCTTCTGAAAAAATACACATTAATTATTAATTTTTTCATTCATACTACATGTATGTATGGGTACTTACTATGTGCCAGCCACTGTGTTGAGATCTAAATTATTATTAAAAATCAGTTGAGTGAGGCCTGGAGGAGAAAGTATACCAGGGAGCTGGTTCAGCATGAACAAAAGTTCTGACATGAGTGAGTATGTGCCCAGGGGAGCTGAAGCACAGAAAGCAAAGTAGAAGTGGAATAGTATTCCATTGTTTGCACATGTCATTTTTTTTTATTCATTCGTCTATTGATGAACATCTAGGTTGTTTCAACATCTTGGCTGTTGTGAAGAGTGCTGCAATGAACATACAAGTGCTATGTCTCTTTGAGATCAGATTTAAATTTTTTTAAAGAATTTAAAAGAAGTGGTATTGCTGGATCATATGGTAGTTCTATTTTTAACTTTTTGAGGAACCTCCATGTTGCTTGCTATAGCAGCTGCACTATTTTCCATTCTCACCAATAGCATATAAGTGTTCCAATTGCTCCATATTCTTGCCAGCATGTGCCTTTTTTTTCTTTACTAATAGCTGCCCTAACAGATGTGAGGTGATACCTCATCGTGGTTTTGTTTTGCATTTCCTTGATGATTAGTGATGTTAACTATTTTTTCATATATTTATTGGCCATTTGCATGTCTTTTGAGAAATGTCTTTTTGAGTCTTTAGGTCAATTTTTAATTGGGATATTAGAGGGGTTATTATAGCTTGCCTTTTCACTCTGTTGCTTGTTTTCTTCGTTGTACAGAAGCTTTTAGTTTGATGTAGGGCCCCTTGTCTATTTTTGCTTTTGTTGCCTGCATTTTGGGTTTCAAATCCACAAAATCATTGCAGAGACCAGTGTTTGCCCCTATGTTTCTTCTAGGAGTACAGATAAATGGATACAAAATGTGTAACATACATGCTATGGAATATTATTCAGTCTTAAAAAGAGAAGAAAATTCTGCAATATGCAACAACATAGATGAAACTTGAGGACATTTTTTCTAAGTGAAATACACCAGTCATATTAGGATGGCTACTGCATGATTCCACTGTTATGAAATATCTAAAATAGACAAACTCATAGACTCAAAAAATAGAATAGTGGGTGCCAGGGAATGGAGGAAAGGGAAAATGGGAGTTGTTATTCAACTGGTATGAAGTTTCAGTTTATCCAAGATGAATTTGTTCTAGAGATCTGCTATATAACATTGTACCTATTGATAACGATACTATACACTTAAAAATCTGTTAAGAGGATAGATCTGTGTTAAGTGTTCTTACCACAATAAAATAAAAAAGGAAGTCATTAAAAATCTTTAAATGGAGTGGAGGAGTTCAACTTACTCAGAGTTCAATTTTCAAAACACCATTTTGGCTATGACATGATGAACAGATTTCAGGGAAATGATGGAAGTGTTAAATTATACAGTTATTTATTTCTAATCCTGATTAATAAAATCCCTTGTTTCTATAAGCCATATTATTTAAAAAAGAGTCTAAAATGACAGCTTGGTTTTAGAATTCCCTATAGAGATTAGAACTGAGAAAACACAAAGGTCAATCTCTCTCTCCCTCCTCCACACAAGATATACTCACACACTTACTTATATATACTTGAAACATCTTTCCAATCTCCTTCCTAAGCTGACCAGCTTGGATGATGTAGGTAGGTCATAAACTTTGAGATAGTTTTCTAGTAGTGATTTTCTGTGTTTATTAGTCATTTATAGGCTACAGGATAAGCTTGCACAGAGCCAAAGAAGAAAAACCTTTAAAACAACAAAAAACAGAATTCAATATCTTCATATCAATATACTTTTTTAAGAAATTGTGTGACATTAAAAAAATTATATGAATGCTGCGATATTTGAAATTACCTTACAAGATTTGATCTTCAGGTTTTCTTTTAAAATGCATATGTGTTAAAAAAGGAATGAGCAATTTACAGAAATCTGCCCAAATGTTTTACAAATGGCTGTACCATTTTAAATTCTCACCAGCAATAAATGAATAAATGAAAAAAATGCATATGTGATCTTGAAAACAAAAAACCCAGTAGTGCATTTGGGCCAGCACAGAGTTAGACTCTCAAAGAAATGCAAAGAACATAAGCCTTTTCTTTTTTCAGAAAGAAACAGAATCCAATTCTGGCTCTACCCATGTTGTGACCACAGAAAATTAGTTAATCTTTTTGAGCCCATTTAAAAACTTCAAAATACAATTAATACATTCAACCCCAAAGAGGTTTGTATTAGCTGAAATAATATAAATATTATGCTTAATGCTTGAATATTATATTAATAAGTGCTTTAGCAAGAGGTAGAATAGGAAATTTAGGAGAGTTTTCTCTAGGATATTTAGGAAGCATTTTTACTAAACTAGAAAAGAAAAACCCACAAATACTTCTAAAGTATTCTTCTCAATAATCAAGGTAAACAGATATATTCTCCAATAAATTGACAGTTGATAGAAAACCTAAGCAGATGTTTGTTCATCAGTTTCCCTCAATGAGTGGAAACCTGACGGAGTCAAAGAGACACAACTTTCAAAAGCAAATCTTTGGGTTGTTTCCACATCTTTCCGATTGTGAATTGTGCTGCTATAAACATTCAGGTGGAGATGTCTTTGTTATAGAATATTTTTGTTCTTTTGGGTAGATGCCCAATAATGGGATTGCTAGATCAAATGGTAGGTCTACTTGTATCTGTTTAAGGTATCTCCATATTGCTTTCCACAGGGGTTGCACTAGTTTGCAGTCCCACCAGCAGTGTATGAGTGTTCCTGTCTCTCCGCATCCATGCCAACATGTATTGTTTTGGGACTTTTTGATAAAAGCCATTCTCACTGGAGTTAAGTAAAAGGGGCATGGGCAATATACATAACCTAAACTTTTGTATCCCCATAATAAGCTGAAATAAAAAATAAATAAATAAATAAAGCAAATTTTTTTCTGAAATTATCTTCTTGGTCCTTTGATAAAGAGGGCCAAGGACAAAGTTAATGTTTACCCTGCTGAACATTCTCATTGAAATCACTCAAATAGGTCTATTCTATTTGATTTTTCTTTTTCAAGTCAGGGAGGGCTCTGCAACCCAGATTGGCTTTAAAAAAATAGGCTAATTGTGGGCATCAGAGAAGGAGGTCTACCAATGAGTTTGGGCAGAAAATCATCAAATATACTCTTCAGACAGAGTCGAGGTATACAGGTAGAAGAAAGAGAAAATTAGGAATTGCAATATTATATATGAAGAATGGATTTTCAGAATAACCATAATTCCAAGATTCTTATATTTGAATACCAAAAATTAATCAAGAAGATTCTTCTTTATCAATAAAATATGATATAATAATAAGTAAAACTTCTATATATATTCAGGTACACAATTATCTTAAAGAGCATACTGCAAAATATTCGGTGTTTTGTTTTTTCAATTTTCACTTATTTAGTTTCACTTACAACTTTTCTAATTTAACTGTTTTAAAACTATTCAACTATTACTAATGTAACTATTTTAACTAGGTTTTGTATAATTTATTCTTTTGGTTTTCTAATTTAACTATCAATGAAGTTGTCAATCTGCAGTGATTTTAGTGAGATAAACACATGACTGGTGATAAATTTGAAATGGCATTTAACATGTATCAGTAAGTGCCAATAATGCATAATTCTCTGCCATAGCTGCCAGTTTTCCTAGATCTGAGAGCCATGTCTAAGTGATATTTGTCCTCTATGACCATGTAACTGTTCAACTGTACCTCAACTCTTAGATTTCCCACCACTGTACCTTTACTACAAGATCTTAATGTCAATTTCATTACTCAAAATTAACTAATCAAAATAAAGTACGAATAAGTTAAAAGGGACTGATAAATTTTTATTCATTACCATTTATTCACTCAACCACCATTTATTGAGCAGCTACTGTGTTAGTTATGAAGGTGCAGCTATGAAGAGAGATTTCCTTTTGGCCTATAGGCAGTTGACACTCAATAGAACAAAAACAGTTGGACTAAAAAGTAAAGATTACAAAGAACAAAATAGACTTACTATCAGCACTAGAACAGTGACTTCAAAAGTTATATAGTTAATGGAGAATAAGTTTGTCAAGTTACTTAATCAGTATTTTGCAAAATAATTACTCAAAACACTATTATGTTTTTACTATTAATGTAATAGATTTCATGTTCCTGAACAACAATAACATTTCTAAGATGTCTGTCCTTAAAAAACAAAGATAAATCCAAAAGCCCTCCAACTTTCTTAGTTATTTTTAACACTATAATAATGTCCCATCTCCATTTTCTAAAATTATTATTTTCTCCATGAAAATCAGACTGGAACTCATTATAATAGGCAAATTTTTCAAGATGATAGTTTGTATTTTTTCAGAGTTCCATAATTGTTTTTTATGGCTCAATCTACCAACTGTGAGAGGTCTTCAAAAAATTCATGGAAAATGCTTTATGGAAAACAGTATAGAGGTTCCTCAAAGAACTAAAAGTAGACCTACCATTCAATACAGCAATCCCACTACTGGATATTTACCCAAAGGAAAGGAAGTCATTTTATCAAAAAGACACCTGCACTTGAATGTTTATTTCAGCACAATTCACAATTGCAAAGATGTGGCATCAATCCATGTACCCATCAATTCATCAGTGGATTAACAAAATGTGGTATAGGTATACCATGGAATACTACTCAGCCAGGAAGAAGGATGACTTAATGCCTTTTGCAACAATTCAGATGGAATTGGAGACCATTATCCTAACTAAGTCAAGTATCTCAAAAGTGGAAAAACAAACTCCACATGTACTCACTATTAAATTGGAATTAACCAATGAACACACATGTGCACAGAGGGAAGTAAAACTCAGTGGAAACCAAGTAGGGGGAAGGAGGGAGGAGGGAATGGGTGAAAATCTACCTAACAGGTACAGTGAACACTATCTGAGCGATAAGAACACTTATAGCCCTGACTCATGTATATATTTATATATAAACATATTTATATATACATGTATATATAAATACACACACACACACATATATATAGACAGAGAGAGAGAGATAATCAAATATAGTATCTATGTGCACAATGGTCATCTAGCAGATCAATTGCATTTTCATGTCAATGTCAAATTCATAGTTTGAGATTAATATTTTTCTTTGGCTAAAAATAAATGAGTTGATCTGTGTGGAATGGAATAATATAAGGGTGTGAGGGTAAGGATGGGGACTTCTATAATATGAAAAAAATATTGTAAAGTAAAAGTGCTTTACTCTATTAAACATAGGTACATTTTCTGAATTGTAAATGTGATGTGTAGTAATTTCAGAGAGAGTGTCTTGGTAATAATGGAGTACCAACATTGATAGAATGACTGGAATTGTGGAAGGGTGCATTTAATAAATATTTCATAAAAGTGAAATAACATTCTGAAAAACATCTGGAACATTTTTACATCATATCTTAATAGAAAGCACACAGTCAAAGAATATGGAGTCACACTGCTTGAATTTGAAGTCTGGCTCCTAATTGTTATTTCTATAATAGACAATTTATTTAACTTCCCTGATCATCAGTTTTCCCATCAGTAAAATTGGAAAAATAGAACCATCCACCTCATTAAATTGTCCTAAGGATTAAGTGAATTAATATCCTTCTTTATTCCATTGCTACAAAGGAAACTTGAAGGGGTTTTCACGCTTTTATAAGGATGTGGCCCAAACACTTGAAACAATGATGCAATCATTTAAATTTACCCACCAAAAATGAAAAACAAAAGTGTTTATTATCAAAACTAATGACTGGCAAGTACATTTGTGCAGAAGCTCTGTGTTTTAAAAGCAGATTACTTTATGACATTTATTGAGATTTGACCTCCTATATATGAGGGGACTTCAAAAAGTTCATGGAAAATGGAATTAAAAGATAAAAATAAAAAATATAAACTTTATTTCTCAATATAAGCTCCACCAAGTTTAAGACATTTTTGTAAGCAATAATACCAGCCAATTAGTCCATCTTTAAAGAAATGGACTGGGAATTTAACTTTGTCAATGTAGTCTTTTGTAGATTATAAAATGAAGAAAAATGGGTGCCTTTAAAGTTTTTTTAAGATTAGGAAACAAAAAGAAATCAGAAGGAGCTAAATCAGGACTATAAGATAGATGCCTAATAATTTACCATTGACTTTGTTTAATGAGAGGAATGAGCAGGCACATTATGATGGTGGAGAAGGACTCTCTGGTGAAAATTTCCCAGACATTTTTCTGTTAAAGTTTTGGCTAACTCTAGCAAAACACTGTTGTAACAAGGAGATCTTAATTCTTCTTTGGCCCTTCATAAAGTCAACAAGCAAAATGCCTTGAGAATCTCCAAAAACTGTTGCCATAAACTTTGCTCTTGACCGGTCTGCTTTTGCTTTGAATAGACCACTTCTACTTCTTGGTTGCCATTGCTTTGATTGTGCTTTGTCTTCAGGATTGTATTCGTAAAGCCATGTTTCATCCCGTGACAATTCTTCCAAGAAATGCTTCAGGATCTCAATCTCACTTGTCGAAAATTTCTGTTGAAAGCTGCAGCTGATCTGGGCACAACAGTTTAATAGTGAATACATGTGGAGTTCTGTTTTTCCATCTTGAGATTCTTGACGTAGGATGATGGTCTCCAGTTCCACACAAATTGTTGCATTTGTTGCATAGGATGCATTAATTCATCCTATATATATCAATTTATATTTATATATATGTGTGTGTATGTATGTATTTATACATACACACATATGTATATATACATATAAATATAAATATCTCGGCAGAAAATACATGGTCCCAGCAAACTCCCAGTAAAGGGCAAGCAAAGATTATTTTCTTTCTGATCATTATAAAGGTGTAGTTCAATGACACTAAGGCCACCAATTACATCAACTGCTATAGTTTGAATGTATGTGTCCCCCAAAATGGTATTAAGAGGTGACGTTTTAGGGAGGTGATTAGGTTCCTAATGGGGATTATTACCCTTATAAAAGTGGCCTGAGAAGCTTGTTTGCCCCTCTGTGATGGGAAGACACATAGAATGGCCATCTATGAGGCTCAGGCTCTCACCAGACACTGAATCTGCTGGTGCTTTGGTCTAGGACATCTCACACAGAACTGTGAGAAACACATTTCTGTTGTTTATAAATTACCCAGTCTAAGGTATTTTGTTAGCAGCCTGAATGGCCTAAGATACCAACTAAAAATCCATATGACAAATAAGCACTTACTTCTCCCCAAGGCCCAACTGATGTTATATTAATATCACTCAAGATCTACTGAAAAGGCCTGAATGGTGTGTTTGAAAAACTGATCAAGCAACACTTTTCTCATCTTCTGAATACTAATCCTGCTAATCATCCAGATTCCACCTTAATCTGACATGTTATAGAGTAGCTGGACAAAACTAAACAGAATTCCTAAATTATTGCTAAACCCTTGAAAAAGTATATTTTTCATTTTTAAGTATTTCAAAATAGCTTAGAAACTCTGTTTAATTGCCACTTCAAAATGAAGCAGCATTAATGACATCAAGAAATACTGATTTTATAGGAGAATGGATTAAAAAACTATAAAGGTGAAATTATAACATTGAAAAGAAAATCTCAAAGGCATATGAACTCAGCACATGCATTCACACAGTTTTCCCATCTTCAGGGTTCAGATAAAGACTTTAATTAACTCTCTTGAAAACTGTTGTTAACACTAAAATAAAAATTCCATCATCATCTCCTTTTCACATAGTACTCAGATTAATACCATGCCCGAAAATAGAATTTAAATTTCTGGTTAATATAACAATAAAAGAAGAGAGAAATATAACGCAGGCAACATTGCATTATTTAAGTACTATTTATCAATTGGTTCTTTAATATTTAGGATTCATTATTTTGTACATATAGATGAGTTACATATTTTATTTTCCCCTCTGTGCTAATATTTAACAAAGTCCCAAATGAAAAATACTTATTTGAAGTTATTTATAATAACAGACACGAAATTACGGAAAACTATTCTCTAGGGTAATTATTATATGCATAACAAACTGATGAAACAAATGGTTTCAATATTAAGAAGATATTTACATGTATGTTCTCTCTCTTTCTCTTTATCTCTCTCTCCCTTTCTTTCTCTGACTTTTCGTGTATATTCTTACCATAATTAAAGGTAGATGGGACACCATATAAGATCACTTTTAAGTCTGTCATTCACTACCTGCTAATTATTTTGATAATTTAACTAATTATATCTCCAAATATAAAATTCATGTTAAATGAATAAGCAAGCAAAAAAGAAAAAGAAAAATTTATTTGTCAAATGCATGCTTGTTCATACTGAAGAATACAAATAATGGAAGATAATTTTTGAGCTAATTCTGAAGCTGTAATTTGCAACAGCCTTATTTTCATGGTCAAGGTGACTTCTGGATATACTGAGTGAATCCTCACACACAGCTGTACCAAAGAGAAAACAACATGTGTCAGCCCTGTGGGTGGAGGTGACATGCAATTTAAAATGTCTAATTACACATTTCACCTTAGCTAAATATCCTGAAATATGACATGATCTAATTGCAGATTAATGCATTATTTCTCTACAGCCACAAATAAAGTAGTTAGAGGAAATACCTCTCTGATACTGTAAGTAGTCCAAGAATTCTATTAAGTGCCTTTGTTTGCTAGGGAAATCTGAATAATTTACCTGCAGATCACTGACCCTAAGATACAACTAACTAAAATATTAGTGGACTTAAAAATATCACTAAGGATTGTTTTTGACATTTGAATAGGTTTAAAAGCCAGCCATGACTAGGGGCCTAAAGCAAACCAGCTTAGTGCTAACAAAAAATCTGATCCACTATCTTCTCCCTCCCCGTTCCCTCCTACATATTCCTTACTTCTCACTCTCCTGCTCCACGACCCACCTTCTTTTCTTCCTGAATATTCCATGGAAAAATTCAAAACCTTGTTTCTTCTGTCAAAGTAATATTTGTGTTTTCTTAACCTTATACTGCAGTTTGAGCTTTCAAATTTCATTAAAATTTGTGTCTATGTTTAAATTCATGCCTAAATTCTTTCAGTCATTGCTTCTGGTACGTTATTCCAATCTGCATGACTTTTCAAGATAATACCTCAACTCTCTTTATACTGGGAAAGATTTTAGGATTGGGTGATGATGATATTGTATATTCAGTATGGGTCAGTCTATGCATAAAAGAACTTCCAGTACTTAGCATGTGCACACTCCATGCTGGAAATAAAAAAGATGAACTAACTCCGCCTAAATACCCCCTAGGAGCTAATAACAAATAAATATAGTGAGTGCAACAGCAGCACACAAGTAATGCCTATGTGCTCTGAGGAGGAGATATTCATTTTGAGCTGAGCTCTTAAGCTATATATACATATATCTCTTTTCTGTATCATTCAATAAGTCCTATTATTATACTTTACTATTTTTTTTTTTAAAAATTTCTCCACCCTCACAATGGTCTAGTTATACAACTTGTCTTTCAGACTCATTCATTCATGCATCAATTTCCAATTTTTGTTGTGTCTCTACTATTTAGCTAAAGGCTGAGGCACAGTAATGAAGAAAGCAGACTGTTCTGCTTCCAGGGAGCTTGTGAAGGCTAGGTAAACTAAATATTTATTTGATTGCAATAATCATTTAAGATCAATTTTTTCTTAATCCAATTCTGATTTGTTTTGTGTTTTAACAGTCAACTAAAGAAAAACTAAACCAAACAAAAAACCCTCAGGACATAAAATGTGATTCAAGAAATCCATGTAGTCTCTACATAGGAAATACCACAAATGTTGGTCTCTTTCCATAATGGAGAAAGTGTTGTATCATCCTGAATAACCTCATATAGCAATGGACATTTTAGGAGACTAGAATCTTACACAATGTTCACTAAGCCATTGATTTATTTTTGTTCGGTGTGGGTAGTTGGGGGGAACATAAGACGATGTAAGAATAGAGTGATTTTATGGGTCTAAAACCTGACAAAACTGTAGTCTAAGAATATTACAGATTACCAATAAATTATTAGTGACAACAGTACTTTTCTGTATAGCTACTATACAGTATTCATCTGAACAGAAGATGAGTCATGGCATCCTGACAGTCCATGCCGAATTTGAAACAAATTGGACCTATAATTTATAGTACAATAGAACCCAAGACAGAGGCACATGCAGTCCAGGCTCTTTAAATATTCTATAAATAATAGCTCAGAGAGGCACAATTGACAATAAACAGAGGCTGGATGATGAATCATCAAGTAGTTTAAGTAAAACCCTGCCTGATTAAATGCTTTGTTTTTAAACCACCTGCATCAGTGTCTGCTGTAGCAGGACAGATCAAATTGTTCTCAGTCTTTTTTCGAAAAAACAGACAGGCTTACAAATGATAAGTTTTATTATATTATGAAACTGATGCCAAACTGAAATGCTGAGATTGTGTAATTCCAATTATCTCTATTGTGGCCCAGGATTTCGTGCCAGGCAATGTTAAAGTTGCAGCTAATGCAAATGATCAAGCGTCTCATGGCTTTGGGTTGTATGCTCATAATTTCATTTTGTTCTGAGTGGCCTGGAGAATTCATTTTTCCATCCTTCACTTCAGGAGTCTTTTCTGTTTATCCCACCAACCAGTTACCAGATGCTATGTCGACTAAGCTAATTAGTGGAGTCTCCTTTGAAAGCTAGTGCTTGCTGAGTGTGGTCATTAGAACAGACAGAAGTGTGGATACTGGCGACACTCTGAATGACACATCAGCTCCAGTAAGCACTTGCACAGCCAAATCACTGGGAGCTGCATGAAGCCTGTGACTAGACAATGGCAAAATACTCAGGTGAACAAGAAATCTGGTCGTTCATCTGGCTTTTAACACTGCACTGACTCATAATACAGACCAAGGGAGTCCTATTTTAATGATAACCCTACATTTTATTTCTTTATATAGGTACAAACTGACATATCATATTAAATGGCACATTTTAAACTAACAGTTCTCTCACCTTGGAGTGTCTCAATTACTTTAAAATATTTATATTATTAAATTCCATATTAATGTTGCTCTGAAAACCTGAATAACACCTGTGCTCATATATACTTTGTACTAGAATCCCAAATTATCTCTGGACTGTCATTTTGCCTTGTATCTTACTTTGTATCAATTCCTTCCTCTTGTATCTTTCCTACCTACTACATTGGTAGCTTCTGTTTTGAGATACCTAATTTGTTTTTATATCCCTAGGGTTCAGCATAAATCTAGCAAATAATAATTGTTTCATAAGTTTTGTTTAATAAATAAATGAATGAAGCTCCTAGTCCTGTAACTGACTGACATGTAGCTAATTAGGAGATAATGAAAAGATTTTATTCAAAAGAAAAAAAAAATCTTTGTTTTGTAAACAGTTAGATGTGAGACTTTATTATGAAAACAATGGGATGAGGGACGTTAGGTGAAAAACAGAACAGCACAATTTTGATGCTCTTTAAAAAGTAAAATCACAGGTTTGTGCTTAAGGAACACAACTTGAAAGTCAAACTATTTGATTAAAAAGCATGACCTAATCAAACAAATAAATATACATTTGAAGTGCTTTTCTTGAAGTTTGTTGACCTGGGAAGAGCAAGGAACCATACAAACACAACTGGTTTTGAATATTAGTTTTGCTATATATTAGTGATGGGTCTTTCAACGAAATTTTTAACCTCTCTGAAACATATTGTCCTCCACTATAAAATGATGCTCATAATTTCTAGAAACAAATGTTGTGATTATATGAAATAATGTGTGAAAAAGTTCCTGGTACTTTGTATATATTCCACTAAAATTGGTCTCTTCCTAACACTGAGGCTTACCAGAAACTGTATCAAAATGTAAATTTCAGTAGAAGTATGTGTGTAGCATTATTATTTTGTTTATTTACATATATTTCATGATTGTTTATATCATTATATTAAAATATACTTCAAAGGGATTATTTAAATAAATTTTAGTTCATTCACTTAATGAAACACTGTGGTGACAAAAAATTATGAAGTAGGTTCATACACATTCATATGAAATGTTTATGCCTCATATGATTGAATAAAAAAGTAGTCTATAGCAAAGTATTATACACAAATGTCATTAATGTAAAAATGCATATTTGTATATTATCAAAAATCTGTAAGAATTCACACCAAACTGATGACCATAGTTACCTTTAAGAGACATAATTCTAGGGAGGCTCTTAATTTCTTTGTGTTTTTGAAATTGTTTTTTAGAATTGTGGTTTAACAGGAAAATGCTAAAACATTTGTAACGTTTGAAAAAAATTATTCTGTTGCTATGTACATTGATTGATTAATATTCATTGGTTGGGCACAGTGGTTCACACCTGTAATCCTAGCACTTTGGGAGGTTGAGGTGGGAGGATGGCTTCAGCCCTGAAGTTTGAAGTTGCAGTGAGTTATGATGATGTCACTGCACTGTACCCAGGTGACCAAGTGAGATTCTGTCTCAAAAAAAAAAAAAAATCATTTACGTCTACTTCTCCTATTAAATTAGAGGTAAATTCATATTCCAAAGGTTTTTATCATTCAGATAATTTAAAGTAGTTTAGATTTCCTAGTTTCACATTTTCCTGTTTGTCCTTTCCAGTTAATGAGAGGGAACTACCATCCTATTTGGTCTCTCAAACTGGATATTATTTAAGATTTTTAAAAAATTAGCTGTACTATCTTGTTAGAACTCACATCTTCTAAACTTACTTGGAACCACTTGAAATCAGTGGACATACTTTACTCATTATCATAGCCCTGCACAGAAATTGGTTGGTATTACTTTACAAAAGTAATAAAATTGCATTTCACATTCATTATTAATATAGACATCTCAAATATTCATATTTATCAACTTTCCTGCCAGTATTCCATACCAATTCTATATTTCTAAAATAATCTTCTGCAGTAAAACTATTGAGGCACTCTTTCTAGTATTTTTATGTCTGTGGTTCCAAAAATAACTGTTCCCATGTTAGCTCAGAGATATACCACATTTTTTAATAATTGTAGTCCTTGGTTTGGAAAAGTCCTATAGCCAATAATTAGCTGGTATAAAGACAACCACTGAATCCAGTGGGACTAAAGAAAGAGGTGACCCTATCTGAGAAACTGAAATTTGACAGTTGATATAATATGGTGTAAGGTACTCTCATTTTTGCTACAGGAAAAAAAAAAAAAAGATTTTAACTTAGGCTTCTGTAAACTTAAACTTGAGACTCCAGAACTGAAAATGTCATACATTTAATATCAGGGGATGTTATGGAAGCATCTCTCCATGAACACTATGCAAGTTCTTATTTCACTTTTGGCACAGTGCACATGAAGGAAATGGATACTACTTAAAATGCTAACATGTTCAGTCTAATTTAAGATGCTCATATGTCTGTGATAAGATGAAAGGAAAACGAATTCTTGACCAGATTAGAATCTTGAGAATCTGTCAGTCAAACCCCACTTGTCATGCTTTAGGTTGATTAAATTCATATAATCCAATGTACACATGAATATATTAAATGCAAATTTTTCTCTGTGAAGTCTAAATTAATAAACAGAATAAATCTGGCCTCTTTTTATAGAATTACATAGAACAGACATAAATGACCAGAAATTGGCTTATATTATATCTGTAGAATGTGTATCATTAATAATAGTATGTTTTCATTAAAATGTGGGTTATGAACTATGCTAAATACTGTAAGCATCATTAATTTTCTGTCACAGTATATTGTAAAATTTTAAAAGGCAATAATTAACCTAACTTAAGTGTTCCTTACAAGCCAGCTGTTAATTTCTAGATGAAATAATACATTCTCTAAATTATATTTTGATTAGAAGTAAAGATAGCAATATGACTAAATAAGAAAATTAAATATATCATTAATTATACAAAATGTTATTCCATGACTAATTCCTTCATTTGAAAGTCTTTAATATACTGAGTTATAGTAATACTGACTTTAAAAAATTATCTGAGTAATAGGGCTCTCTCTTTTCCCTAATTAAATGGTTAATATCATCTGCAAGACCTTTCATGTTATATTTGTATCTTTCTCTGTATCTATTAAGTTTAACCATTTTTAATATAATATTTCTATTGCTCTTTTTAAATGGCCTGAAAAAATGAACTTGAAGATTTATAGCCGGTATTTTAGAATGCTACTGGACTATGGAGGTAGGTTATTAGATTAAAATAAAATGTTTATTAAGGTTTTTTAAGAGATTGGTTTATATAAAAGACTTACATTAACTTATTTTTCTCTCAGCCATGTAAAGACTCAATGTATTTAAATTCTATCATTTTTTTAAACAGTCCTTCCTGCAACAGGCTCAACCTTTTCCAAACCAATGAAAATAAACTAAGTAGTTCTATAAAGAGTAACAATACTTTGAAGAAAACATAGGAATAAAAACAAACAAACCAACAAACATAATCCCTGTCATCCTCCAAAGCTACATTATCTATTCTCAGCTTCTCTGTGGTCTTAGGCATTAAGAATACTATTAGCCTGGGCAACACCAATTTAATACATTTCTTAACATTTTAACCTTGAATCCACCATTTTCTTTTATGTGAATCTTTTCTACATTCAGGCAAACTTATTTCAGGCACTGTCTCACTCATCTGGTTGAATTTGACTGCCTGTCTGAATACTCTAACTTAAATTGTTTGGCTTGGCTTCAGAAGAGCTCCAATTCACCAGCCACTGGGCTTCCAATTCCAGGTCATCATGCATAATCTAGGCTAAACGGGAGTGATGTTTCTTTCAGGAAAAGGGCTTCACCAGTGAGAAATTCCCAATGTGAAAATAACTTTCTTTTTCTTCTCCATCTTTAGGCATATTTTCATTTTGCTAAGTTGCTCCTATAAGCTAAAGAACTGGGCACTACACCAGGGACATGATAATCTACAGTACCTTCTTGAAGGTTAGCTCCTAAATCCGTAACATTCCTGCTATTTGCCAGGGAACTGGTGCTTCCAGTGAGAATAGGAAGAAACCATGCCAGTGGGAGGAAGTAGCTGCAAAGCTTTCAGGAAAAGGAAAAGGAAAAAAAGAGATCCAAAAAACCTTATGTGATACTCCCTCACAATGTAGTAATAATCATTCATAGTTAATAAATAAATGTCATTAAATATTTTAGGAAACAAAACTTGGTTTTGGTTTTTTTTTAAATAGAGAGATAAAATATCCTGTTAGACTAAAAGGCAGACTCATCACATTCTGATCAAATCCAGTGTTTTTATGATTCATTCCCAAAGCTAGGATATTTTAACTAAAAAGGTATCTTCACTGGTCCTCAAATTTGGTGAGTAAGTGTATCATCAAAAAAGTATTTGTTACTTATTTAGTGTAATGCTATAGGCACTATAGAATTACTGAGTTTAGTAATTTTAACAATAGCTCCAAGTTTTACAAATACATGCTTTCATCCATTAAGTATTACTAGAATGTAAGCTTCTCAAGGGCAAGAAATTTATCTTTCTTGTTTCCTGTTAGGAGATATATGACATTTATCAGACTTTTAACATATTTTTGTGGAAATGAATGATCTGTTCCTTGGCTGTAAAAGAAGATCTTTTGGAAATACTTATTTCAGATTTTAAATATTTTTAAAAGGATATTTTATTGAAATAAAAACAAAAGGGTTTTATGTTATAATTCTCCATTATATAATTATTTGTTTGTTTTTAGTCTGCTGCAATATTATCTACCTGTTATAGCCTAAAATTTTCTCATGGCAGAGTGGTAACACTAAAGAGGAAACCACATATTTTGAACTAGACTTCTTTTGTGTCTCCTCAAATCTCCTACAAAGCTAAGGAATATTAGAAAAAGTAGTAAAACCAAGAAGGGCTGTCTTTGGTTTTATGTAGGATATGAGAGGCATGTTGGTTGTTGGGGAGTGGACAGGGGACTGAGTAAGGGCACACTGAGCAAAATTACCTTCCTTTACTCTCTACATGCAAATGTAAGTGATTTTCTATTAATATCCTTGGAATCATGCCTTTGAATTAAACTGCCAAAATCCACATTAATGAAGCACAATGATAATTTGACTAGATTAGCACCAAAGACAGATGATTCCATGAGTATGTCATAGAAGCACTGCTAATCTCATTTCCTAAACAGAGGAGAGAGGTTTGGCTTGATAACCAATCACATCAAAATTGTAACCCAAAATTGTATAATCTTACAAAGAAAGAAATATATATAAGATAGGTATGAATGTATTATATATGTATACACTTATATGCACTGCATAATATATGTATATTAAATGTCTGTGATATATATACATGTGTATACATATATATTATATTCTGCAAACAAAAACATACATGAAAGAATACCTTAGGCTATAAACTTCCACAGTTAATCATCCACAGATGCTCAGGTAATAAAAACATCAAGTTAAGGTACATTTATACTTCCAAAGTCTGAAAATAATTCATAAAAATAATATTTACTTTTTTATTCTAAAACAAATCAAACAGCTAAATTGCTATGTTATTTACAAGTTCAATTCTGTCCTGTGGCTAAACATACACATTTTTTAAAGCTTCCCTTTCTAAAAAATTGACAAGGAAGGAAAACTAATGTGGTGGTGATCAAAGTTGTCATTCTTACACATATATTTCTAGACTTTGGAATATCATAATGGAAATTGCTCTTAAAATTGTATTTCGAATTGAGTACAAATTGAGTTCAATTTATCCCTGCAACATCTTTTAGGAAATTATAAGTTTCAAATGCTGAATCATATCCCAAATCTAAGCAAAAACATTTTTGCTTCAAAATTATTCTATATTAATTTCAAATACTTTTGCACACTGGACACTATTCTCAGTTATAACAGGGCTACAATATATGTATGTGTATTAAAATAAAAATTTAAAGAATTTAGTTTCTCTAAAATTATATTTAAATGAAAAATCAAATACTGTGATTATAAATAAGGTACATTTCTGTTTTGAATTTATTATGACTTAAATTTCTGTTCTGTATTTAATTCAGATTAACTTCATTTCTCTCATGTTTTGATCACACCATTCTTTTATTTTATTTATTGCAGTAAAGGAAATAACCTGTCTTTTAAACAATTCTCTAAGGGAATTTTCAATAGCTGCATTTCCCCTCCAAGAATTTTGTTGTTATATTTGCATTCTGAACTCCCAAGATAAACTTAAAATGAAACTCACTTACAAATATCAGATGATACACAAAATCAAAATCCTGAGGCTGAGTTAGAAGCTTATTACCACTTTTTAAATAAAACTATGCTGTTTGTTGTAACTTACTTATCTGTAAGCCTTCATCTTCAGGACAAAGACCAATGACATTTGATAGCTAACAAAACCATGCCTGTACTATACATGGTGGAGGGAGGGATAACATTTGCCAAATTCACTCTTATTTAACTGTTTAAAAAAGAAAAATTATCCCCTAAGCATAGGGTATATTTGGGCTACACTGAAAATTAAGCATCTGTTGGTATATATAGCTTCTCAGAGATTCTTAAAATTCTGAATTCTTTATAAAAATAAACTAATTTTAAATGTTGTTTATCAATGTACACATCCAAAAAGATATAGGTTTCTAAGATGTAAATTATAATGTTTACAAGATACCATCATTAAAGAAACACCTATATAATTATGCCAAATTAGTGATTATAGGCAACCAATTCAACACAAAGAAGTTATAACTTCTGACTTAGTATAAGGTTCAAGAAAGATGGACCACGTAATGGGGCCTTATTACACAGTTTTATTAGGGAAATATCTAGGAAGGTACAAGAACCATAATGATGAGCTGTACTTGAAAAGTTTTGCAAAGTCTTTTTAAAGCAATTGTGGCATTGTAATATTGTACAATTTGTCACTGAAACTTAAGAATCTGTTTTTCCAAACCTAGAATGCCATGCTTTTTCAACCAGATTTAGCATTTGCCAGAGGCTAGAGTTGTGGTCTGTAAGATCGGGCTCAGTGAGGAAATACAATCACAGATGAGACACAAGAAGTGGTAAATCACTGAAGACCTAGTGCCCCAAATGGATTAGAAACTCTTTATGAATTGTTGTGCCCTGTACAAAAGACTTTAGTAAAATACTCACCTCCTAAATACTTATTGAATATTTACTATTATTAAACTATTAGATAGTGATGTGGGAAAAATAAACAAAGGAAAGATGTGTTATTTTTTCTGATGATTTCATAGAACACATACAGAACTTAAAGCACAGTTTTAACCAACATCCTTGTATTATATACTATACTCTACAACTGTAGTTCATAGAAGTGAGGTGAAAAGTCAGAAAGAGCTAATTAGAGTCAGACACTGAATTAATAACCCTATTTTACTAACATAGTAAGGTGGTATCTGCTTTCAGGTAGTTAATCAAACTTAGATAAATACACAGTTAACCACAAAATAAGAGATTAAATGCTTTCAGACAGTTGGACACAATTCTGTAGAAGTTCAGAGAAGGACATGGATATTTACATATAAAAAGGTCATGAAATACCTGGTAATTTGGATTTTAAAGGAGGAGATTTTTGTTTTTGAGGGAGGAGAGGGTTGGAAAGATGGAGAGAAACCATGAGAAAGACTTGGAGTCTAGAAAGACAGGCATATTTGGAGAATTGGTGGATTAATTATAATCTTGTGCAAGCAAAAAAAAAATGAGACAAAGGCTCAGGACCAATTTTGAAGGTCATTGACTTTCAGGATAAGATGACTAAACATGTGGTGATGGGAAGCAGTGAATGCCTGGATTAATGTGGTGCTTTGGGAAGATTAAATTGGTAATTATAGGGTTAAAGGACATGGAAGCCCAATGGAAGTGGGGAGAGAGAGAGATTGATTCTATTAATAATAAGGACTCAAATGAAGGACTCTTTTCTTGTACCTGAGGCTTGTTAATATTTGCTGACTGGAGTGTTCATAAAGGGTGTGGGGATAAATTGATGGGTTTTCTACAAAGACATTGAAGTTATATAAAAGGATGCTTGGATTTGGGGCCAAAGGGAAAACAGTAAGCCAGATTCCAGTGTCCTCAATAATAAGAAGACAGTACTGGGATATGTATGCAGAGGAAGAGTTTTGCATGAAACAAAGTTATGGTCTTTGAGTGGCAATGGGAACTGAGAAGAATGTCATCCCTACTGTCAGCCCTCCCCTCAGACACCCTACCCCCTGATGTAGTGGAATGAATAGCCTCCACTTGGGATGCCTTGGTTTCTTGGCAGGTGAACTAAACAGATGCCTATTAGCTCAAGGAGGAAGAAGAAGCATTTTGTAAAGAAATGCAGGATGGAAGTCAGAAAATGCAGAGAATGATTATGAAGGCTCTTGGTTGTAGAAATAACAATCAATGAGAAACATTTCCTCTAACAGCAATCTTTCATTTTGGCCAGTAGTCAACATTGGTAGGATTAAGGGGAATATCATGGGTCTAAATAGGATGTAGTTTCATGTGGTTGTCTGATGTTGAATATTGATGAAAATTCTCTTCTAGTTTTTCAAAGCATGTAGCGGATGTGGTACATCAAATTTCCCTAAGACTTTCTCTAACAATGAAAATGACCCGTCTCTTTTTTCAAATGTGTTATATGGGGTGTGTGTGTAGATTCTATTAAGTAATGTTCTAAATGACATGTATCTGACTGTGGTTATTCTCACAGAGCACACAATTAAATTTTCAGCATCACCAGTTCTATTTAGTAATGCAGATACACATATGGTGTATCTGCACACGATGGTTTTCAATATTGACCTTTTGAAAGGGAAAGTATCATTGGACTAATCCACTAATCTAACTTGACACATTTCCTTAGGGATTTTGAATTCTACTGATTTACAAAAAGCTTCAATAACCACTGCCCTTTCCTTTAGGAAAAAAAAAGGTATCTAAAAATAAAATTCAACTCCAAAGGACCATCCAAAATCTTCAGCTGCACAGTAATTTTGTCATATTAAATTTTACTTAACGGAAGTGGAACATTAATGGAACTTGGAAATACTTGTTTTACTTTGTTCTTATGATGCTTGAACTCATAAAATTTTTTAAAATGCCTTAAAGATGAAATAAAAAGAAACAATGTTGGAATAAAGCATTGAAATCAGCCAGGAAACTGAACACTTCTCATCTTTGTCTTCATCGTCTCTGAAGACAGAAGAATGAAGAGAATTAGTTTCAACCAGATTTAGAAAAAAATATCAACCAGCAATTGCTAAGTAGTGACTAAGTAAAGAGCATTGTTCTAGGCTCTGGAGACGAGCATTCAAAGACTTCTCATTTAGGTGGAGATGGCAAATGCTACTTTACATGGTTATCTATATCTATATTATGGAGTTATGTATATATCCTAAAGTCTTACTAAATAAGAGAATCAAAAATAAAATAATCCATGAGAATTGAGATTGGTAAATTTCATGGAGGAAGTAGCACCTGATCTGGACTTTTAAGATAAGATATAAGATACACTAAAAATGACAAAACAACTTAGCAGATGGGACACTGCCAGAAATTCTAAAATTTCTATAAATGCAATATGAAAAATGAATGTCTTCGTGGCCATCATTGCCTTCCATTGCTGATCTTGAGACTGTAGAAGACGGTTGTATGATGTCAAAGTCATGCTTATAAGAAATAATCTCTTTCTAAACACTTGTTACCAAGTCACATTTGCAATATTCTTGGTAAGTGCTGAAAGTAAACCTACGGTCCCCAACTATCTCATATAACCCAGATGGCTGTGTGGAGGTAGGTTTGAACTACAGTTAGTTTCTCCTGGAGACTAGGGACTGGATTAAGTATCCAGAGATCCTTCTAGCTGTGTAATTATTTTGTATCGATTTTAATTATCCACAAAGCATGAAACTGCTGAGAGCTTTGATTCCAAAGCCATGACCTAAATGTTTTAAGAGTCCTACCCTTTCCCCTGTTAATTCAGTTCCCTTGTCTTTAAGGGACAATTAATGCTGCAGATAAAGCTTTAGGTAACATTTGTCTTTTAACAGTAAAAATAAGGAACTTAAATCCTAACAGTGAGATTTATGTTTAGAAGCTTACTTCGCAAGTTCAAAAGGTGACTTTGATCCCAGGTGTCTAGAAAAACAAGAAAATGAAAAGCCCCATTCTCTTTAATAACTTATAGTCCACATTTGCGTTTAAATGAAATATCTTTTGAGATGCTTTCTTTTACATTAAACTATTCAACAGTTCATTTTATGAACTAGGTTTATTTTGTTTTAAAAACATACCTGATTAAGAGTTTTAATCCATGGTAGGAAATTCAGCAATGCCAGAGATCTTAAGGCTTTTCGGATACACAAAGTGCCCTCTGTCATGTTATTTGGTAATTGCCTGATGGACACTCTCCTGGAGAAGCAGCTGTTTGCACATAAGACACTCATTCTATAAATCTTTAGACAAATAAAGAGTAGCATCAGCCAAAGTACTATTCATTTTTAGTGAGTTTTAAGCAGAGTGTCTCTGATTTCTGGCAATTTCTAACCTGCTTATCGGTTTTGTCTTCATTAGGGTCTACAAAAGCAGCCGATGTGTGAGCTACACAAAGATAGCAGCTGTTCCCATAGTGTTAGTGTACAGAGTTACACTTCCTGGATAGCTTAGATTTATGCTTCTGGTCCAATCTGTCAATTTATTTCAGAATTATTTTTTAATTTGTGTTATGAGTAAATCATGAGTGATGAGTCACAGGACTTCATAACATTTGCTTTATTGATGAATTATTCTTTTCCATAATTTGGCATGCTTGGCTTGCTTGTGTGTGTGCGTGTGTGTGTGTGTGTGTGTGTGTGTGTTTGCGTGTACATTTTAGGCCCTTTTTCCTTGCACCTGTGCAAATAGATGAAAGCATTATCTCAAATAATATGTCCATAGAAGCCAAAGGATAAAACAGGCAATATAATAGCAATGAAATACTCCTGAGTAAATCTGGTGAACTGCTGCTAATTCATACTTTATGGCATGGTTTCCTTATCAGTAGAACCACATTTCTCAATTTCTATGCTGCTACTAGCTTTATCCTATTAAACCCAGAGGGAAGGGTGAATCTTCAGACATGGCTTACTGAGTTCTGGCATGATTAGGACTTTTTGCTGATGGCTGCTTAAAGTTATATGTTCTTTCTGTGTCCTATTTTCCTAGAGAAAAGCAGTGTTAAAGGAGAAAGAAATAGAAGGAAAAGATTGGAAAGGGAGAGAGAAGGACTCAATAATTTAGCTACTATAGGAATGGTAACAAAGAAGAAAAAAGAAGAAAAAAGAAGAACGCAAAAAAAAAAAAAAAAGAAAGAAAGAAAAGAAAAGAGTTTTAACCCTGACTGTAATTTTTTTTTTTTTTTTTTGAGACAGAGTGTCACTTTGTTGCCCAGGCTAGAGTGAGTGCCATGGCATCAGCCTAGCTCACAGCAACCTCAAACTCCTGGGCTTAAGCGATCCTACTGCCTCAGCCTCCCAGGTAGCTGGGACTACAGGCATGCGCCACCATGCCCGGCTAATTTTTTTCTGTATATATTTTTAGTTGTCCAGATAATTTATTTCTATTTTTAGTAGAGACAGGGTCTTGCTCAGGCTGGTCTTGAACTCCTGACCTTGAGCAATCCACCTGCCTCGGCCTCCCAGAGGGCTAGGATTACAGGCATGAGCCACCACGCCCAGCCCCTGACTGTAATTCTTTTAAACATATTTCAAAGACTCCCAGTTTCCAATCTTTACATCTCCCTTAACTATCTTCGCTTCACATTCCTTTGTACGGTCAGCATCACATTAGCAGCATAAAATTATGATCTCAACAATACTAGTCACATCTGCTCCTCCCCAAGGAACTGGAAAATCATACCTAATTACCCTAAACAGCGTTCATAAAATAGATATTAGAGAGATCTAACTTTCAGAGAAATAAAAATTAACTAGTTAACTTTTCAACTGACATTTTTATGAGAAATTTTATTCCGCATCATTTTCAGCATTATAGCATTATAGAATTTTCCAGAAATAATGTCCTTTTGTTGAGAAGATTCTGAAGAAAAAAGAATTAACAATTATGACTGTCTTCTTAACAAGAAGATATATAAACACCTTTTCTCTTTTAATTCCAAGTTGAAGGCAAGAAGCTGCTAATATAAGAATGTGGCTATTCTATTTAAGTAGTCACTTGGCATGACTTACTACTGAATTTACTTATCTTTACAATAGAACCACATCTCTGTACTATTCATCATAATGGTTATGTTCTATAAAAGTACTAAAAATACTACTTCTAATTGTGTTTCAATGCTAATCCTCTTCTGTGCAATCCCATCAAGTTAAGATATGCTTTTGTTGTTTGTTATTTGGATAAATATCTAATTTCTACTCAACTTACAGAATTTAAAGGCCATAAGGGCAGCTTCTCAAGGAATAAATAGCGGGTAACAGAGAGTGCCAAAACATTACCCTCTTCCTGCTCATCTTCGGGAATCAAATGAGTCCACCCAGAAGGCCTGCAATCAAAGGACCTTGGAAAAAAGTAAATTTACAACATAATACACTGACCAATGTGGCCTAACTGCTCCCTTCAGCTTGACTAAATTTTAGACAGGCTTCTCTCTGACTCTAGGCCCTTGATCTCTCTTGTCTTAGAGCCTTTACTTTAGAAAACTTGTAATTGCAAAATCTTTCCTCCTTTGAAATGTAAATCATCTGAAAAGCTTCTTGCCTGTTTTACAGTCCAGAAATGTCTCTCTCAAGGACCTGGGAGCCATCCCTTTGAAATGTAATCACCAAGGAAGACAGGGCTCTTATTCCCTTTCTCTGTTGGAGGGTAGGAGCCTAACCGCCCTGGGTGCCTTGCTCTAAGTTACAAAACTACCTTCTTCCTTGAAGATAAGAAGAGTTTCCTTTTCTATTTCGTAAAACCAATTAACAAAACATTCCCCCCATTTCAGTGGAGTAGAGTTCAGGTGGAGTTCTGGCCTTTCTCTCCTATTTTAAAAGACTTGAATAAAGTCTTCCTGGCTTGTTTATGCAAAGTTGCCAAATTGAGTTCAGAAAAAAATTATTGTCCGCATATACTAATAAATAAAGGATGCATTTTTTTGTTTTTATTTAGTGAACATTAAAGTTGGCTTCTTTTGAAAGAAAAATTGTGGCTGGGCATGGTGGCGTACACCTATAATCCCAGCATTTTGGGAGGCTGAGGCAGAAGGATCACTTGAGGCCAGGAGTTCAAGACCAGTCTGGGTAACATATTGAGACCCCATTTCTACAAAAATAAAATAAAAAAATTAGCCAGGCATGGTGGCACACACCTATAATCCTAGCTACTTGGGAGGCTGAGGCAGGAGGATTGCTTGAGTCCAGGAGTTGAAAGTTACAGTGAGCTATGGGCTTGCCAGTGCTCTCCAGTTTGAGTGATTGAGCAAGACTCTGTCTCTAATAAATAAATAAATATTTAAAAATTAAAGAAAAATTATAATTAAGCATACTTCCTATTGCTACCTATAAATACTCAATTTAAAGAGGGAAAAAAGAAAATAAACAGGCAAAGCCAATCTACAAGTTGTTCAAAAGATATAACACATGATGGCTATCCAGAAAGTATCCAGCTATTGTTAATATAATGCTATATTAATGTTATATTAACAATGGGTATGTACTTTCTGTATAGCCCTCCTATGTAATGATTTAAGAAACCTTAAATAATCAACATCTAATTTTCCAATTATATAATAGCAAGTATACAAGTTATTTAAGATTCTGACTTCTTAGGGTTCACAAAATCATAGTATTCAAGTTATTAGAAAACTTAGAGATAATGCTTATTCAACCACCGTGTATTACAGATGAGGAAGTATGAGTACTATGTCCTCATCTAAGTAAACATTCCCAAATACGATGTGATCTATTCATTAACTAACCTTTCTACACTGAAATTTTCCTTTTAAATTGTAATTCTTTGAAGAAGCTTAAAATTTCTCCTATGTAACTCTAAGTGACATAAATACAGTGGATCTCAATAACTGATTTTATGATAATGAATTTTCTTCAAGCTTTTTAAAATCTTCTATCCAAAGCCTTGTCTAGTTACTGTATCTCTCTTTTGTAACGTCAAAGAAAATTGACTCTACATATTTTGAAATGTTTTATGAAGCTACCAAAATTCCGGATTCCAGATTACAGGATCAAGGTGGCTACAGATCAGTACACGCCTTTTCAATGACTTTACAACAAACTTCTTACATTATGTATGTTCTTAGCTCTAACAATTTAATAACCTAGGAAGGATTTCTCTCTCTTTTTGATTTATATAAATTTATTTTAGCTTCTAAGAAAGAGACTTTCATTGGCAAATGGCAAATTCAAACCAGTGTATAAAAGCATGTGATTTTTAGAAAGGATTAATATGAATGGCTTTCCCCCTTAATTCTAAGCATAAGGCAATTGCATGTAATTAATCCCATAGTTTTATTTACCCAACCTCCACCTACACTTCAGTTTCCATTCTTGTGTATTTGTCTCCCATTTTGGAGGGGTCCTATTTTGTTCTGTTCTATAATTTAGTATTTACCTCCCATTCTGATGAATAATGTCATTTTTGAGAAAGCAATAAAATTTAAGTTGCAGAAAACATGAGCTATGTCTATATGATAGCTGCAGGGCCTAGCATATTGCCTAACTTGTAGCAGGATCTCAAAGATTTAATATTAATAATTGAATAAATGATGCAGTGAATCAATGAGACCCAGAACTAGCCTGGCAGAACTCAGTGTCTGCTTTGAATTTTAGAGCAAACTTCATGAAAAATACAATCAGTGCCATCCCAGGGATGGGACGTCTCTGAAGCCATTGCAAGATGCCTACATGCTTCCCATGGTTGCCCTCTTGTCCAAAGACAGGTTCAAAATTCTCTAGGTCCAGTATCTACTATCCTTAGAGCTTAAATCTTTTAAATTATCTAAGTTTCAATGTTTGTCTTTTCCAGGTTTCTGCTTTTCATTCATTGGAAATCAATCCAACCAAATCTAGACTTAGGCAAGGCATGATTTCTATAGAATACAAGCCAAGATCCTGGCCTTCAGTTTTTCACACCTCAGTTACCAACATGTAATACCTTTTCTCTAAGGGAAAAGAACATGATCTGCTAGAATTAATAAATTCAAGATTCCATCTACCTCCAGAGAATTTGGAGGCCATGCTCCTATGTTTGTAGTCTCTCTAAAGACAGAGGTTATATGCCACATTTTTCAGAGTGAGGCTTGGCTTATTTGTGCAGTAAATTTCAGTATATCTTTCTCTAAAAGAGCTCACATTTAATTTTAATCTACATAGTTTGCTTTTCAGACTTTTCACTTCAACTTCTAGGTCTTTTTTTTTTTTATTTCTCCACATAGACAATTAATGCAGATTTGACCGGTTGACAAGTCTTTTCAGTTTCAGACATGAGATAAAACCAGTGGTTTTAATATCTCAACTCCTACTTGTTCAGATGACTCTTAGGTCTTTCACAAGTAGAATGGATTGCTATTGACTCCGGTCAGGAAGCCAAGTAACCAACAACACCAGAAAAGATACATAATGATGTTTTTACTCATCCCAAAAGATTGCTGTAATGATCAAACAAAATTTTATAAATTATAAATTTTATTCTAATTAATTTATTCTACAAAGATGAATTACAGCACTCCTTCCTTATCCATGGATTCAATTTCCATGGTTTCGTTACCTGCAGTCAACTGTGGTCCAAAAATAGGTGAGTATAGTACAATAATATATTCTGAGAGACAGAAAACTTTTGTTACAGTATACTGTTAACATTGTTCTATTTATTATTTGTTATTGTTGTTCATCTTTTGCTGTAATTTATAAGTTAAACTTTATCATAGGTAGGTATGTATAGGAAAATGCATAGTGTATATGGGGTTCGGTACTATCCATGGTTTCAGGAATCCACTGGGGATCTTGGAATGTAACCCCTGAAGATAAGCAGGGACTGATGTATTGACCAATAAGACATATAAACTGTACCCCTCAATAGAGAAGATTATCCTTAATTTCCTCTAATGAATTTCCTATGTTTGTAGAAAGAATCAAACAGACAAACATACAAAGCAAGCATGTTTCTTTAAACTTAAATCTGATAGAATTCTAGTCCATCTCATTCTCTCCCTCATACTCTTCTCTCTCTCTCACTTTCTCTGTCTTTCTCTCTTGAAGAGGTAAAACAAGGGTATATAAAGAAAATTTGATCAGGAGATTTTGTGCTAACATATATGATGAAAGGTTATTATAAATCATAAGAAAATATTAAACTATTGTTAAAATGGATGGTCTCCAAGGTGATCTGAAACATGAAGTTGAGGACAGTGGACATCTATCTCTAGTCTTTCAAATGAGATGGTTAGTAATAAACTGTACTAGTAAAATGCTAACAATTTTTCCCATCGCTTGAATTTGGCATGTAGTTTAGATTGGAAAGAAACAGGACCTTGGAAAATAGGGAGTTAAGGAGTGGAACATTAAATTTAAGTCAAAATCAAATTCTTTTTATTGGTGAATTCAAGGACTTTGAAGCCCTAAGAATGGTTTTCCTGGGTTACTCTCATTTTGATAGTATGTGACAATTTTTATTTAGTAAGTTTCAGCTCCTTTTTTGACTTCTTCACTTTCCCACTCCAAATTTTAGTCTCCTTTCTTCAAGTAAGGGTTCCTTGAGGCTCTACACCTCAGCCCACAAATTCTTTTTAGAAAAGTCAGACTCATAGAAATTCATGTAGTGGGGTCAAGATTGAGTCAGTATTAGTCACAGAGATTCATCTAACCATATGTAGATCAACAGAATATAAAGAGTATAAAGATGTTGAAAGAGAAATGAAGATAGAATAGGAACCACATATTTCTTTACAGGTGTACCCTTTCAAAGGAGAAAAAAGTATGTAAAAAATACTACTCAACTTGACTGCTTTGAGGCTTTCTTTAAAATCAAACAAATAATTTCCAAGGAGTGATGCCTGATAATCTTCATAATTTCAGACATCTTATTGTGACAGAGATTTCCTTTTTTTTAGAGCATAAATTTTGTTTTTACATAAATAATACTTTCTGGGTTTTTTTTTGTGTTTGAGAAAGGTTATAAAGAGTTTATTGGCCTATAGTTGAAGTGATGAAATAAAATGAATAATTGTTTTAATACAAGAACTGATTTAGTAGAATTGAAGGGACTCTCTCTTACCCAAGTGACTAAAATATTTGTATGATACTGTATAATCTTTGATTTTTATTGGTAAGAATTGATAGGAGTTAAATGAGTTCTTGAAGAGTTTGGATATTGTTCCCTAAAGGCAATTGAAAAGAAATTTACAAAGAGAGTCAGATAAAAAATAAATGATGGCCATAAAATTGAACAGAATGTGATTTCTATATGATGCTAATATTTACATAAATTTTTAAAATTTTAAATTCGATTTTGCTTTTACAATAAAAATCAAATCAAAATATTTAAAACTGACAGCTCATTATAATAGGATCCTTTTAAAATTAGTATTTTACATGACATTAGATAATTTTGAAGGCATAAATAACTTTACAGACATTTTAGAACAAACATAGATAGCACCGAATATTCTCCTATGAGACAAATAAAAGATATTGACATATTTCCTACTAATACACATGAGGAAACTGAGGCACAGAAAGTATAAATTCCCTTCATTACCACTATCAGGTTAGTGTATAAGCCACAGTTAGTTTCTCATCATGGAAGTCCTTATGGTTAAATGTTAATTAATTAAAACAAAAACCTAATTTTGGATGTTCATATTATATTCTATAGATGTTATAGATTTAGAGGGTGAACAAAATGTAGTCTCTCACAATTTCCCCAAACTGGGTAGATTTTATAAACCAAATGGTCACTAACAATAAAAAGGAAACACACCTTGCAGTAGGGGAAAATGGTTGCCCAAACACACTGCACTGATAGACCAGCCACGCACAGACCCAGATATGATCAACTCTAGGAGAGTCATCCTTGTCAAGTCATGTCAAATTTTAGGAATTCTTGTAGAAGTGGCTCTTTCCTAGATATTCATATATGGATGGGAGAAGTGGGTGCAGAGAACAGACTGCTTTTACCAACACTACTTCCTCCCCTGACTGCTCAGCTCTCTACTTCATTAGATTATTGAAGTCATCTGCATGACAGGCACATTTTGCACCCAAAGGGCCTCTCTCTTTTCCAGAGGCAGCATCAAATAAATTGGCTCATCTCTATTGAACGACAGTACTTGTCAGCAAGGGGCACAGAACAATAGAAGGTAGTAGAACAGTTACAGAAAGTCTGTTAGAATTCGTAAAACGAAATTGTTAAAATAACTCCTAAGAGAAAAACAAATAAATCCACATCATGCCCACACACTTGTTCACTCATTTCTAAGTAACCAATTTGAATTCTCAAGATGCCGATTGAAGCCCTGAGTTCTATGGGCAGAAGGAAGCTCTCTGAATACTTAACTTGAATCAGTGATGCACAATGCCTGGGGCATTTTCCAACGACTACAAGAATATTTACCACCTATTCAGTCTCAAGTATTGCAACGCATTATTTTTTCCTCCTGACAGCCTTATGGGATAGATATTATTTTTACCTTCATTTAATAGATAAGGAAAATGAGGCTCAAGGAGGAAAAGCAATTTGCACAAGATTACAGAGCTATGAAAGTGGTAGAGCTGGGACCTCTGCCTTACTCTAAGGCTTATGCCTTAGCTTTTTCTGTTGCTCATTGTAACCTGAAGCCATGAAGAGATGAATTACATTGAGTAGATGAAATTTTGTTTGCATAATTTAATTATGCTTAAATTTTATTTTTTTGAGACAGAGTCTCTTGCTTGGGCTAGAGTGCAGTGGTGTTATCATAGCTCACTGCAGCCTCAAACTCCTGGACTCAAACAATCCTCCTGCCTCAGCTTCCGGAGTAGCTGGGACTGCAGGCATGCACCACACCACCTGACTAATTTTTCAATTTATGTTTAAGTTTTGACCACTTCTCAACCTCTAACTATATAGTATAACTAAATTGACAATCTTAGAAAATATTTATATCTTTTTATCAATAAGCAAGAGTGGCAAAAATCTTAACTATCCTTCTCAAATCTAATAACCATTCCTGGAGTTCACAGCTTGGTGCTATTTCTAAAAGTCTCTGAGTCATTAACTCTATTTTTTCCCCAATTTTTGACTGTCTTGTTTACTATGTTACCTTTTCTTCAGTTCCCCTTCTCTCTATTTGTATCACTATATAGCTATGTTACCTTCTTTGAAAATGTATTACAGTAAATTTCCAATTTATTTTTTTCTACCGTCGTCTTCAGTTTTTTTCAACATGAGCTTTCTGTTCTAATTAATTTTAATTGATAAATAAAAATTGTGTATATTTATGTATACATTGTAGAAAGATTCAAACAAGCCAATTTACATATTCATCACCTCACCTATGTATTTTTGTGGTGAGGACATTAAAAGTCTTTTTATTTTTAGCAATTTTCAAATATACAATATATTATTGTGAACTATGCTCATCATGCAGTGCAACAGATCACTAAAATTTATGCTTCCAGTCAAACTGAAACTTTGTACCCTTTGATCAACTTCCCCATCCCTCCTCCTCTTCCCCCAGTAACTGTATGATCTCACTCGCTTGTGGAATCTAAAAAAATTGATTTCGTAAAAGCATGAGCTTTCTTTATTGAATTTTGCTCTCATTATTTTCATAAATGGGTCCACTATCCTCCAGCCCCCATCTCTTTCCCTCTTAATTATCTCCTAAGTATCTGTAAGTCAGTATAAAATTGTACATACAGAACTACCAAATGTGTCCTATTTACAGTTCATATTTCTCATATGTTGCATGCTCAACAACCTTGTAGGCTGGTAATTATTAATCATATTTTACAGATAAAATATGAGATACTGAGGCTCAAAAGGAATAAATTACACCTATTAAGTGGGTAGACAGCTGCCATGTTTTCTGACTCTAAATTCTACAACTTTCCATTATATCATTTGGCTTTTCTATGAAGTCTGTCTTTTGAAAAACTATCTTTTTCTAATTAGGCAGGTAATAATTGCTGATTGTAAATCATTCAAACACTACATAAATTGTTAAGTTAGAAAGTAAAATTACTGAATAAAGATTCTTCACATCTTCCACAAAATAATTCCTTTAATAACTAATAATATTTTATATATTTTTCCAGATTTCCTGATAATTATTATCATTTCAGGCAGAGGATAAAAGTATAGATAATTTTCTGCAACCTTCCTTTTTTATAGTTAACAATCTTTAAGTTTTATCTTAAAATTATCCTGTAACTAGCAAATACTGACCATGTTTAGAATAAAACTGAGTGAGAGGTTGGGATATGCATCAAATGGTCCCTCTGTGTTGCTTCTTTATGTGGGCATATAAGATAAAGTCACATTCAAGCTCCAGTGTTCAGATTATGGAAGGATCAATTGGAACTAAATGGTAAAATAACAAACACTATGATAAGTGCTTAGAGTGGAAAAGGCATCTCTATTTGCTTTCATAAATGTTTGAGATTTATAGCTATTTTTTGTCATTTATTAGTTCTCCAGAAATATATTTTTCTTTTTTTAATTTTTTTTTCTGAGACAGGGTCTTGCTCTGTCACCCAGGCTTCGGTTCAGTTGTGCAATCATATCTTATTGCAGTCTCCAGCTCCTGGGCTCTAGGGATCCTCCTATCTCATCCTCCCCAGTAGTTAGTAGTTAGGACTATAGGCACGTGCCACCACACTTGCCTAATTTTTAAATTTTTTTTTTCTGTAAAGACAGGATCTTGCTATGTTACTCAGGGTAGTCTTGAACTCCTGGCCTCAAGCAATCCTCCTGCCTCAGTCCCCTAAATTTCTAGGATTACAGATGTGAGCCAGTATCCCTGGCCTTTTTATTTTCTGTTGCTGTTATGAGATCATAGTAAAATTAAATATGCTTTTAAATTTTTATGAAATTCAATAACATTTATACATGATCATAAGAAGTAAAAGGATGCTTTATTAAGAATATATACTTTACTCAATAGGAAAATAATTCAAATTTGATATAGAAATTTTATTACAAATATTTAGCCATGAGAAGAAACCTGTTCTCTGACACACTTACTGAATATTACTAGTAAGGTATATATGTATTAGAATTGCTAGTTAAGTATGCACAGAAGACTTCACGAGAAAAACGCAGCATATTAGATGTTTCCAGAAACAAAGCTTTTTATTTAAAGAAATATATTAAAATAAAATTGGTTCTAATGATGCAATGCTTTCTTTGTTTCCCTTGCAGAGCACGACTTAATCTGGAAACCTCATCTTTCAGAATTAGTTAAGCATGTAATCTGCTCATTTTTTCAGATGCCTCAGGACTCTTTATTTGTTTTACTCCAATCTAACAATTATAACCTTTATACAAAATTGAAGCTATTTTCTTCACATTTAAGACACCACTGAAACGAGTTCTGACCTTAATGTGTTTTTTACGTTACTCCTACAATAACATTATGCTTATGTCATATGCAGTAATCATATTCTACTTTTTAAGGAATAAAATAAGCTGTTGATTCTTAACTGGGAAATCCAACACAATAGTGTTTTGTGATCAATTGTAATTAATTTTATAGATGTGAGGAAAATATATGAAGTACTTAGTGTGTATTTGAATATAGATAAAGCAATATTATTAGATTAATACCTAGATTAGACTTTTTGAAACCTTAATATATGCCAGGTAGTGTGTAAAATCTAAACATTATATTATTTAATCTTCAAAACAGCTCGTGAAGAAAGGGAAAATGGAATAACACTTCCTTGAGTATAATTTCTTGTACTATTCTAACTTTTGGAATTTTTAACGTTTCATATACATGCTTAAAAGAATAAAAAATCAATGAGCATGGGAGAAAAAAACTCCTAGAACCAAAAACCCGAAACAAAAACATGAACAAAGACTTCAAATGAATAATAGCCACACCGGGTGGTAGAACCTTAGCTAACTTGTGAACTATTTAAACTTCGAATAGTTGAACTATATTACCTTTAGTCTGAAGACACAAAGAATTCTAAACAAATATTAAATTAGGGAGTAGCTTCTTTTGTTCAGATTCATGCATTACCAATTTGGAAACTAGTCTCTATATATTCTAGAATGAGCAAATAAATATATTGTGGCTAACGGGAGCTAGATTTTGCTCAGTTAGGGAACAAAGTTACAAATATGGAAAAGGTGGAAGATAAAATGAATCTCATGATATTGGTTTTCTAGGTGTGAGTTTGAACTTAGGGATTATAAGATGGATAGCTAAATAGACATACAGATAGGCATACAAATAGATATTAGTGATACATACATTCATATATGTGTATGAATATATATTGAAATATGTATACATTTATGAATATATATGTAATTTTACATATGTATATACATATATTCCTAGTTCTATTCTAACTGCTAGTCTAGAAGTAATGACACCCAGAAGAAACAAGGAGCACAGCTAACACCAAGATCTTGGTTTCTAAATATCTTTCTTCACTGAAAGGAATCAAAGCATTTTAGTGAAATTACTGACACCATTGCTAGTCAGGGAAAGGAGAAGATGAGTTTGAAATCTCTATTTGTGCCAGAAATAATGTAAGTATTCAAGAAATGATGGAGACATGTCAAGAGGACATAAAAGCCAGCCTGAAGGGGCTCTCTTAGCTCAAATCAAGGACAATTTGAGCATCAAATGAATGTTATAAAAGATTATATATAACATATACTATTATTAATATAAATACTTATATATTACATCATATATCATTATATATTATATATAATAATATAAAGGATTATAACTCATTGAATAACATAAGTCTGTATTGATATAAATAAATAAAAATGGAGTAAAAAGCTGTATCTCAGGTAGAAACCCAACAAATGTAAAGAAAATATAGAATTAGAAATTCTCTATTTAGTAATAAGATAAATCAAACAAGAAGCATCAATAAATGCTAAAACAAGTTGGTAAAAATTTGAGCAGCAGTGGGATATTTATTTATTCCTAAAGTATCTTACCACAAACTACTTTTTATTAACACAATGAGAAATAATAACTGCATTGAAGTTATTGGCAGACATCACCTTAACAAACACACACCATTCCCGTAGACACCACCTTAACAAAGTGATAAAGTTAACATTCTTGTAATGCTGCAGTCCCCAACTAACCGGGACACAGACCAGTACCGGCCCACGGCCTGTGAGGGACCGGACTGCAGAGCTCCACTGCTCCCAGCCCTGCCCCCTGTCCATGGAGAAATTGTCTTCCATGAAACCAGTCCCTGGTACCAAGAAGACTGGGAACTGCTGCTACAATGGGTCAAATGGACATCATGTGTCTTCTGATATGATGCGCTACAAAGGACACATCATCACTTTTGTGATATTGCCACCAAAAGTGCATAAAATAAATCTAATCATGAGGAAACATTGCATAAACCTAAATTGAGAGACAATTTACAAAATAACTGACCTATATTATTTAGAAAATATCTATGTCATAAAACACAAAGCAAGACTGAGGGATTGCTTCAGAATAAAGAAGTTTAAAGAGACATGAAAATTGAATGCAAAGCATAAAATGATATTTTCTTTGGATATAAAAGACATTATTGGGACAAGTGATGAAATCTGAATGAGGTCTGTAGATTAGATAATAGTATTATGACTAGCAAATGTTACTTTCCTGATTTATGTAAGATAATGTCTTTATTTTTAGAATATATACACCTAGGATTTTAGTAAAGAAAAAGGGAATCTTGGCTGTAACTAATTCTCAAATGGTTCAGGAAAACAATGAAATACACACACACACACACACACACACACACACACACACACTAACTTTTGGGGATTCTGAGTGAAGTGCATACAGTAATTCTTTGTACAATTCTTATCTCTTTTTTGTAAGTCTGGTTTTATGTCAAAATTAAAAGTTGAAAAAAACAGCTCTATGATGTAGTTCAACTATTACCCCAATTTAAGGGTAAGTCAACTCTACATACAGTTACCCTCTAAGCATCACAGCCAAGATTTGAGCTTAATTCTCTCTAAGATCTAAGAAACCTACTTTGCTCTATCTTGCTATGCTATAAATAAGAGAGTGTCTCACTCTCTATGAGTAGTGGCTATCATACATGCCAATAGGAAAAAACAAATGAGGAGCTTTGATATAGAACCTAAAACTTCATTGACCAATAAGTGTTGAACTAGCTATAGGTACATACTGGAATTAAAATTATGAAAATTAAAAAGTTGGTTTGTCAATCACACTAGCCACATATTAAGTGCTCAAAAGGCAAATGTGGCTACTAGCTATCATATCACGCAGTATAATTATGGAATATTTCCTTCATCTCAGAAAGTTCTATTGGACTGTGCTGGTCTAGATAGTTATAAAATCGAAAGGGATGCTCCTCACATCCATCCACAATTGCACACAGGAAACAGAAGACTCTCACATTCCACTTCACATGGCAACACTATACTGTACTGGTGATGAGAATGGACTCTGGAGATTGCCTGGATTCAAGTCCAGGCTCTACAGCTTACTAGCTTTGCGTCCTTGGGAAAGTAACTTCACAATGTTTTGTTTAGGTTTTCTCATCTGTTTAGTGGGAATAGTAATAGTGCCTACCTCATGGGGTTGTGTGAAAATTAAATGAGTGAAATAAAGTACTGAAAAGAATACTTTTATAACTCATGGGGAATGTTCTCAGGCACATTGGGGCAAAGTTAACAATTCCTTAAGTAGAAAATTAAATATACATTTCATGTCCATTAGGTCCCTATTTAGGAAGATAATTACGTACCAGAGATGTTGTTGAACTTGATGACTTTTAAGGTTTGTTTTTAGAGACTCTATGATTCCATATTATTAAGAGCCTTGTCATTCTGCCTTGGAAATAGGTTTATAACAATGAGCATTTATACTTTGTAAAGACAATCTACTTATATATCCTTAATACAGCTAGAGAGTTTTTTTTTAATTTTATAAATAAATAAATTTACTTTCTAAGAGGTCAAATAACTACTTAATTGGTAAATAATTATATATTTATAATTTAATTCAATACATAACACATTTTATGTAATAAGTTATTAACCCAAAGGTAAATAATCAGTAAATAGCAAAGCTTAGGGTTGGAGAGAGGTCTTGCAACTCCAAGTCTTTTATGTCACTTGATGTTATTAGTTAAGCAGTCGTTATATATTTGTTGAGCATGTACTTTGTACTGCATATGCTGCTATACTGGGAAAATGGTGTTGAATATGCAGAACTGTCTTCTGTGCTTAGCATAAGGGATAGTTCAGTTGAAGTTCTCCAAATTGTTCACAGAAGCACATAGTTCATAAGACCTTATTTGAATTGCAATTGCATGGAAAGTCAAGTAGTTCTGTACCCCTCTGGGTTTGTGAAATGCTAGGAAAACTTTTATGAAGAAATATTTGGATGCAGGTTTTTGATGCAAGATAAAATATATTGAAATCTCTGCAGTGATTGTCAAGGGTATTTGACTTTAAAGTATAATCTATTAACTTATCTTAGACCTAAATTTGCTCTTCTACTGTTTTCATCTGGTACAAAAGTGTACAAAGATATTGCTCTTTTGCTTATTCACAAAATCACTTCATTCTCACCATCTTTTATCTTTCCCTGACCCATGTCTCTGCAAAATTTTGTTACGAAAGCCATGGCAGAAATACCAAATAAAATTAGTAATTAACATTGTAATAATCTCAGTAGTACCAAGTGAACATTATCCATGTATGCATGTTGTTTCTAAACAAAGTTCCCCATTAAATATGACTTTATCAATGTAGCATATCATTGAGAAAAAGTCTGGTTCAGCACATCTTTGTAAATAGCACATTTTGCTTATTCTATTCACCTTGAGGATTAGAATCAAGACTTGAGCTGTATAATACATATTACTGAAATGTTCCAGAGTTTTAGATATTGTAGCACATGCAATCAGACTTGCTTGTAGAGATAAAAATATATTTTAAGGATTTGAATGATCATATTTAAGGAACTTAATCACCACAAATTTTAGTATTATTTTATTAATATTATTAATATTCTCTCCTTAAATATTTTATTTGATTTAAAAATAACTTACGCCTATTTATTGCTTTCTACCAGATACTCTAAATATATCTTTTTTCTATTTTTAATTATTACGGGTACCTAATAGTTGTGTATCCTTATAGAGTACATGTGATGTTTTGATACAGGGATACAATGTGAATTAATCAAATCAGGGTAATCTGGATATCTATAACCTCAGGCATTTATCATTTCTTTCTGTTAGGAACATTCCAATTCCACTCTTTAGTTTTTTAAAAATATACCTTAACTTACAGTTGTTACAACAATCCTGAGGATCAGTTCCATTAAATATTCCCATTTCATAGATTAGATAACTGAACCAATAGATCACCTGTTATTGTCATAAATTGAGGGAGAAGTAATTTGAAAGCAGTCATGTATGACCAAAATTCCTACTTTTACTTATTCTCCTATGCTGCCTTCTGTTCATTATAGAATATTAGGGAAATATATTAAAATAGTAAAAGAATGAGATGAATTACTTATATTAACACTCTACAACAACTGCACTAAACATTTTAGTGTATTTTATTTTAATCGTACTTATTTGGTGGTCATTATGGTCCTAAGCACTTTGGAAGTTATGCTACTAAATAAGATGAATACCTCAACCTCAAAAGATTGATAATGCACAGAAGAAAATCTATAATCTGTCAATAGCATACGGTTTTAAAGTATGGTCTCTGGAATCAATCAGACTGCTCAGGATTGAATCTTAGTACCTTACTTATCAGCTGCATGATCTTGAACAAAAGAGCTAATCTATCTTTGAGTTTCTAATCACTAAATGTTCATTATTATCATCATCATATACTGCAAACTTGCATCAGATAATACAGGTGAAAGCAAAATTTAGTGGAAACATGAAGGGAAAGGAAGGAAATTAGTTTCAACTGAACAGATCAGAGAAGGCGTTGAATTGCCAATGGAGGCTTAATTTACAAACGCCAAAGTAATAGCAATATTTAACGAGCTATTTCTCCCTTCCTTAATTAAAAAAATATTCTCAATGTCGTTATGTGAGCTTTTTAATGAAAAAAATTCTTATTTAGAGATGTTGTGGTTATAAAAGTTTACATACAAAAATGCATCTGAATGGGTAAAATTAAGAAATGAAATATGTGAATAAAAAACTCAATTCCTTCTTAAATTTTTATTCGACTAACCTCAACGTGTTAAAGCCATTCCAATATCCCTTAGCAGACGTCCAAAGATGGTAAAATATCACACATTTGTCTATAATGCAAAGTTTGTCTTTTCATTTTCATTTGTTGAATGTCATTTACTAGCTCATAAAACAACTGAGTCACAAGTACTTGATCTATAACTCTTTCTGATCTTGTAAAGCATTCAACTGAAGAGAATATCTCCATTAAGTGTGATGTTTATCTAGTAAGAAGTTGTCACTACATTATTTATCTAATTATGGACTTCTATGACTTTTATCTAGTTTACAGTTTTAAAATTTTGGTTTATAATCTTTTATTTGTCCTGTCTCCACATTTTGGTTTCAATGACTCTCTCTCTCTTTAAATATTAATACATTATTTATGTTTTTTATAAATGAATATATCATAAACTTTTCTCATGAAGCTATTAAAGCTTTGTTTTAGTGTCCTCATACATAGATGCAAAATTCCTTGTATGGATTTACTACAGTTACTAAGGCAGTTGTTTGTCATTCAGATTGTATCCTTTTTTCTTCCAATTATATTAATAAATAATTCTATGAGGCATGTTCTTTATATAAAATTTGGCCCCAGTTGGTCTCTCTCTATACTGTTTTGTTTGTTTTTTGTCTAGGTGCTGCTCTGGTGAGCACCACATGAACAAGGCGCCCGCAATGAGGATAATTTTCACTGCTAGGGCATGTTGCGAGTCCAGGCAGTTCAGCCTTCCTTACACATACCAAGAGTTGTATTTCCCTGGCTTGAAAAGGGACCAAATGTAACCAGCTCATATCCCCACAGGGCAGCCCTCTTGTCCCAGAGTCTGTAGCTTTTAATTCCTTCAATCAATCAACTCTGCCCTGATATGGCTCTCCAGAAAAAGCAAATTACACATGCATGCTGCATGAACTGATGCTGGCAGTTTTACAGATAAGGATGAGCCTTTTGGCAGATAACCTGCCTAGGATGGAGAGAATGGCAAGGGAAAGGCTGTTTCACATCAGTGCTTTCCTGGCTTATTCCCTGGAGGAATCAAGCCCACTCAGAGCAGGTATGGTGCACAATCTTGCTCCAAACTTCAATACAAGTTATTCACTTATTTGCAATAAATACATGTCTTCTGTCTTTTTTCATTAATGTTTAGAGTCTGAAAGAATTTAATCTTTTCTTTACCTTGTTAGCAGATTTTAAAACACCCAAAGAAAAAATCCTGGCATTATTTTGTACATGCTAGAAGTTACAGAGACTAATGTATTATTTAAGCAAAAAAATCAATGTTAATATTACTTGTACATTTCTGAGCTAAATTATTTTATACAGGATTTGATATGAGAGTACTTAAAAGCCTTACCAAAGACTTATAAAATATCTCTTTATGAATGTATGACTTTTAAAATTCCTAAAAGGTTTGTTCAATATAAAACATGAATTTTTAAGTTAACCAAAATTTTTTTATTTTGGTCTACCCAACAACGTATGCTTCAGTTCTATCCCAGGCCTTAATTCTAGTCAATTGCAAATTTAATGTGAGCCAAGATTGCAGTCATTTTAAAAGCTAATCTGATTAGGCAAGTATGTAGGTATGTCTGGGTTGGGCAAGAGGAGTTAATGGAAATATATTCTCAGGAACAAGATTAGACTGGGTCCTATTTTATCCTGTGGTGTTTAGATTAAAGCTGGGTCCTGCAGTCAATGTTGGGCACATAGACCAACTGGGATACATTCAGAAGACAGGATGGTAAAGAAATCAAAGCCATGACTCATGAAAAACTGCCTAGAGCAGAGACGATGTAGGAGGATGAATATAACTGTCTTCAAATATTTGAAAGGCTGTTGTGTGGAATAAGATTTGCTCTGTATAGCCACAAGGGATTGAGCTATAGGTAGAAATATAAGAAAACATTTCAACTCAATACACGAAAGAACTTTCTAATAAAGCACAGAGTCAATGTAAATGCTTTGAGACTTGATACTGAGACTGTGGAAAGAAAGGTTTCCAAGTTTATATTTTTTAAAAAGAAATGCATGTATGGGGACAGGGAGTGTAAGGAAATCTTTGTACCTTCCTCTCAATTGTGCAGTGAACCTAAAAGTGCTCTAACAAAATAAAGTCCATAAAAAAAAGAAATTAGGTAACAAAACAATAAACACCATGGTTTCTATATTAAACACACAGACTTGGACAGAGAATAGAGTTTTAAAAGTAATTAAAAGGGGTTTTGATAGTTTCTTTGGGCACAACTAACTAAAGTTCTTATAAATAAAAAATACTTTGCTTATTTTATTTGTACACAATAAGAAAGAAAAGCTGGATTATTCAAGAGAACAGATCAATGAGGACGATAGCAGTGCATTGGTGGTTCAGTGGGAGAATTCTCGCCTCCCACAATGAGGATGTAATAACCAAATATATTTAGTTGCAGGTGAATAAAAGGGTAGTACAGAAGCAAAATAAATTGATTTAGCTAGGCTGAACTTTGGAAGAAAAAGGAAAATGAATCACCAAAGGAATGTTGGTTTCAATAACCAAATCTGAACTCTCCTCAAATATATTTTACTAAAAAAAATTTTAAATGACCTATTTGGAATTACCTTTATTACTTATTTTATACGAGATATTTTGGGTTTTGCCATCATTTTAATATTTTTTAAACAGGAAACCATAACTTTGGCTGAGTGATGTAGTCAGCTACTTCAATGAGGTTAAATAAAAGAAAATCCTGGCTCAACAGATAAGTCCTATATCATGCTTTCAAGACTCATCTGGCAGGCTCAACTACAGGGCTGAGCTACTTTACATTTACAAAATCAGCAACTGAAACTGGAGTCTTCAATCAGAGTTCATTTCCTGTAGCTTTACCCATCATTTCTAGCATGTTCTACCATTTAATTAAAATAACATTAGATTTCATTTAGGCTCAGAAACATCTGATTAAAATCTAGAATAAAATGTTCCTAGTAGCATAATTAAATACCAATATTTTAAATAAGCATTTAAAAAATAAACCACAGATTCTACCCTTATACATTCAGGAATCTTAATAAAAATATACAGAAATTGGGATGCAAAATGGTAGCAAAGCCCTGACAACTGTCTCAAACATAATGATTTTCTTTCTTATCAACTGATACTTTTCTTCTTAAAAATATTTATGATAGCAAATGGAGTTATTTTAAATATCAGTGTACTTGTAAAAGGACATAAAATCTTAAAATAATCCCAAAATTCTAGCAAGCATAAACAGAAAAAAATATTTTAATCTTATTTAAACCATATTTGTTGGTTGTAAATACAAGAAAATGGCAGGAAAACAGGCATTGAATACATCTCTAAATATAATAATAAAATAAGATAAAATTTTTGAGAAGCATATTTTATTAAATTCAAATAATAGTAAAAATTACCATTTTGAATGTTGGGCAAGTAACAGGAACTAAAATACTTTCTATGTCATTCCTACATTTCTTTCTTTTTTGCCCCCATTTATTTTTTTCATCCTACTTTCAGTCTTTATCAGTGAGGCCAGATGTTTTATCATTGCAACCTAAGGTTCCTAATCTTGGCTATGCATCAAAATTACTCTGCAGGTTTTTAACATTGCTTCTAAGGCCATATCTCAGACCCATTGAATCAGCCTGGAAATTTGCCATTTAAAAACTTTCCGCAGGTGCTTCTGTGGCAGGGGCTCAGTGCTCAGGAACCATTGACCTATTGTTAAAACAGTGCCCTAACTGGATTTTTACCTGCAGAGTCATTCCTGTCTTTTTTGTAGTTCATCTGGCTCAAGCCACTACTTCAATCTTCCTAAAGTATCTCTCTCATATCTCCTTTCTGTTCTAAAACCTTCCAGTAGCTCATAATTGATTTTCAATCCATCTTTTTCAAGAGATTACTAATCATGTTTCAAGGTACAGCTCATAAGGCATTTCCTCTAAGATGTCAATTTTCGCTATCTGTGATAAAAGTCATCGCTCCGCATTTGGAATCCCCAAACATTCTGTATTACACACATGGCACTTACAATCTTCATTTTTGTATTATAATTATCTGTACATGTATGAACTATGTAAACTGCATACATATCACAATTGTATGAATTAATGCCTGAAAAGACATAGGAAAAAATGGTGTTCTTGAATCAGAATTAAATTCAGAGATTTTATAAGAAGAAAACCAATACTTCTAAAATAACATATGAGCTATATATATCTTCAAGCAGACGTCAAAAGGTATAGGGACCCATAAACTAAGTCAAATCAGCCTCAGAGCTGTAATTCATATGCCTGTTTAAACTTATATAAATGAGGGCATTAAAGTGGAAATATATAAATATATATATATAAAATGTGTATCAATAAAAGAAAACAAATTACTTTATAATTTGTTTCTGTTAAAGTAGACTTAACTCATTAAACTGCTTGGTGGCTAAGGCATATAAGAACATCTGTGCAGAGGTCATAGGCTATTTTCAGACTTGATTCCAAGGACAAACCAGGAAATAGAAGTTTCTTTTCATTTTGTTTCTAGTCCCACTTATGCATCTCACCGTTTAATATTAGCACCATCTCCTTCTCACCCACAGAAATAGCTTCCAGGGTATCTTCACTGCAATCCCTATTTCTCAAGTGTAAAAGATCCACAATTATTTTTCCCAATGTCCCTTTGAAAGCTTACTTTTTATACATATTATATGTATATATACATATATACTCAGAATTTTGCAAAGTGATGAATTTGACAGGTGATCAAAAGCATAATTAGTTAAAAATTAATGTCGTCATTCTAGTTCCAAAATGTCATACATTTATCTAGTGGTAAGAATAGCATTGTTTAATAACTAAAAGTTATTATCCATATTTTACAAATAGAGAAACTGAAACTAAATTAAATTAATTGATTTTCCTAAAGCAAATACAACTCAATGCCCTTTCAAGCATAGCTGATTTTTGGATAGGAAGATATCATTATATCCTTCCAATCTTCTATGTATGTGACTAGTGATAGCAAAGATTAATTTGTTCACCATCTGTATCACTAATTAATAGCTAGACTTTAATTACTATGAGTTTAATCATTTAATGTATCTACCATTGTGAGTCACGTAAATCATATATTTTCTAGATCAAATAAATATTACAAAGAATTTGATTATCAAGTAAAACATCAACAAAACAAAACAAACAATTCATACTGGGAAAATCTACTTAAAGACTTGTTCAGAGCAAGGAATGAAGGAGGAATTCTGCATTTTATAAAAATCATTACCATCATCATCAGAGGAAAATTTTCAATTAATTGATATGGAAATGAACAAAATAAAGCATTTTTCAAGCATGTATTAATTTTAAATCATAAGATCTAGAGAGAAAATATGCAAAGTTTCCTGTCAGTAAAGTATCTGATATTGCATTAAATAGAAAATTAATAATTGTTTTTTGAAGAAGTATTATTTTTTCATATTTTAAGGTTCTTCTCAATTATTTACTCAATTAATATGACAAAAGAGTGTATTTGGCTTATTTTAATATTCCCTAACAATTCTTGGTCACTGCTAGATTTTACAGCAAGTATAAATTGATACAAAATGAATATGCTTAAAAGTTATTGTTTTTAAAAATAAATACAATAAGTAAATAAAACCTATCTACAAAGAATAAATAATAAAGCTTAGAATTTGGTTCCTTAAAAATAAGCCTTTTTTATAAGCACTTTATAGAGAAAATCAAGATTATTGTATATATTTTCTTATGACAACATTGAGATATTTGTTCCACTTAGGCCATCTGAGAATAGACTCAATAACATCTACTGGAAGTGAATAAATTTAAAATAATTTTACTTAAAATTAAAAGTAAAATTTTATTTTCCAGTCTGATGTAAATATATCTAATAGATTTGTAACATTTTCAATCAATGGACATTGTCATTTGTTCTTATCAATCTAGGACATATGTTAGAAAATGCCGGTTACTGAGTTGGTCTTCCCAGTGAGAATTTGAGGTTAGATAGCTGTAGAGCAACCTTAAATATGTTAGCATTTTCTTCTGCCTGAGCAAATGTATATTTGGATGTCCTACCAACACATGATACCTGATAAGCTGATACTTATAATTTTATGTATTAAAAATTTCTCTTTAAGTCTCTTCACTGAAAGTTCCTGTTGACTACAAATTCACTGCCTTTACCATTGACATACCCTCATTGATTACCTAGTCTCAAGAATACTGCCATTACATATCGCCTCTCATTCATATTTACTTTCAAAATTGATATCTAGATTATTACAATAACTAATGTCTCTTTATTTTTAAACCTTCACAGAGCTGCTAGGATAATATCTGTTAAATGTTTTCTCAATAGAGCTCTATTAACCATCACATCTCAGCCTTGCATTCAAACGTATCTATCATATCCATTTTCCTAATTCTATTCTCTTCATTTTTATCTTTATTCATTCTAATGTAGCCTTTCTATTTCAGCAATTTCAGTATATTTATCATTATTTCTTAATTTCCTTTTTATATTTATCAGCTAGTGCCTTATGCAGTACAGAATAAACATTCGTTATTCATTTCTTGAAAAGAAGAAAGGAAGAAGGAGGGAAGGAAAAAATGCAGTAAAATATATTAACAAATCCATTTTCATTTTGTAAAATATCACAAATGACAGATACCTACCTAACATTCCATCCCTGATATTATCTTTCTTATGTACCTCAATTCTAAGTTCTCTTTCCCAAATGCTACAGAAGGAACTTAGAGAAATACAGCAGCTCACCCAGAAACTCACAATTATGTTGTTCCCCGAGTCTTGTAGAAGACACTATAATCCTATTAATACAAATTGGGTGCTATAGTGATCATGCTATATTCATCATGCTTAGTAATTTAGCAAAGTGGCCAGTTCCAGTGGGGAGACTCTAGGACTCTATCACTAGCTTGTTTGGAACAAAGAGAGAACAAAAATTTAGACAATGGCAAAAGGTTTTCCCAGGATTTAAGTCACCTCACTTTCCTAAGCAGTCACCAACATCACAATCACAAAATTTTAGAGAGGCTAGAGTTGTCTGTACTTATCTCCGTTTTAACTTCCACTCACTCTCACCCCACACCTTTATGGCTTCTGGTCCCATGATTCCACTGAAATAGCTCTTGCTGAGATACCCATGTCACTAAATCTAAAGAACATTTTTCAGTTTTTAGGTAATTGCATGGTAGTTTTTTTTGTGTTTTTTTTTTTTTTTTGACACAGTGACTTCTGTCAGTCTTAAGACATGTCACATATTTGCCTTATTTTACTCATTCGTCTGTGTTAGCTCCTTCGTTGTTGCTTACAGGCTCATTTTGGGGTACATAGATATTAAATGGTAGAGCTCCCCAGAGTTCAGTCTTAGGTTCTCCCTCTTTTTATTCTATACTTTCTTCTACATCCAAAGCTGGAATTACTACCTAAATATAATACAAATGATTTCTTCTGAGCCCTCAGCCAATATATTCAATTTCCTATAAGACATCTCTTCTAGGATTTATTTCCAAACACACATTCATGTCCAAAATCAAATTCACAGTCTTCCCACACATTCAGCATGTTTTTTTTTTATCTCAATGAATAACACCCACATTCATCTAGCTGTACAAGCCAGAAAACTCATCTTGACAACAAACTAATCTATCCACATCCACCTTAGTGCCCCTTCAGTCTACATACAACACTGAAGCCTGGGTGATAATTTAAAAATGAAATCTGATCCTTTCCTTTCCTTGTTCAACACCTTTCCGTGGCCTCCCATCTCTCTTAAACAAATCTCACCATGACCTAAAAAGCCCTGCATGATCTGACTATCTCAACTTTTTTGACATTTTCTTCCAGCATGTCTTTCTGTATCCCCCGAACTGTACATACAGTGGTCTTTTCAGTCCCTTATCTGCTCTTTCAAAAGTTGCCTAGATTCTCATCATCTAGTTAATTTCCAGTTTGTCCTTCAGGTATCAGCTCATGTGTACCTTACTAAGGAAAGCCTGGAGTCTCCAATAAGGTTAAATTTCCTTACTATGAGCTCTCAAAACAGTACACATCTTACCCTCATTTATAGCATTTTTCAGAGTTGTACCTTTGCATTTTTTTGTGCTCATTATTTAATTACTCTTTTTCTAGACTGTAATTTTCATGAAGGCAAGGGCTTTGCTTGTGTTTACCACCCTTTGTATCCCAAATACCAAGCTTATATAAAGAACTCATTACACACCAACTGAATGAATGAACAAATGAATATTTGCAGTCTGAACTGGATAGGTGTTAAATCCAGGAATTTAAGCTGAGATGAAGAATCAATAAGAAGGGAAGGAAAAATCCTTAAGCCATTTTATTATTTGACATCTACAATCTAAGAAAGTTAACCCAGGTTTAATGTAAGGCTTTAGGTAGAGATTAAATGTTTGAGAATTGAGACATTGAGTATGTGATAAAGGAACTAGCAAGAGCTAGGCTGGGAAGTCACGGTTTAGGTTCATCCTTTTGTTTATCCAATTAGTCATTCATCCATTTACTTAACAAATACTTATCAAACACCTACTAGGCCCTATGGACTGTGCTAGACATTTTGGCTACAAATAGAAGATGAAGATTCCTCTTAGGAATCTTACCACAATGTCGAGGAAAGAGCTTCTGTGTTATTTCTAGATCTGCATTGCAGTGATTCTGGGATGCATGTGACTAAAGCAGAAAATGTCAGGGTTGAAGGGTGTAATGCAAAGCTGGATGCTTGTGAGCAGAGGAGGAAGGAAGGGTCCAAACAACCTTGGACATGGTCCAAGGGCATCAGCAGCGCTTGACAACTTTATGAATAACTGTTGTTTAAAGAGAGAGCATATTTATCAACATTAAAATAACATGCTTGTAGCTCTGACTCAGGAGGCACAAAGGGAATTTATGTAACCAGAGCATTTGTACCCCCGTGATATTCTGAAATAAAAAATAAAATAAATAAAATAATTAGGTAAAGAATGCATCAAAAAATAATAAAAACAAACAAAAAATAACTGCATTGTGTGTGATATTTGACACTTTGAAGACTAAGTTAGAATGAAATACTATTAGTAGTACATCAGTAACAAAATAAATTATAAAAACTCAAAAGTAAAATGATTGAGATAGGTGTTAGTTATTAAAGTACTAGTTTGGTGATGGCAATGTCCAAGAAAACAAATAGATATTATATAGGTTAGTTCTTATCTGTATCTTTCCTTCAGGTAGGACAATGAGGACTGAATCTTTATTTATATCTATCTACAGCTATGTCTATCTAGACTTAAATTACAAGAGGAAAAAGATTTAACTATGAAAAAAATATGGCAAGAAAATAAATCTGGTTAGAATGGTTTCTATAACAATTCTCTGGAGGTAGAAGGATGAAGTATATGTGTCCCTTAATTTCTTTCCCCTATATGTAAAGCCTAAGCCTGTATTTGTTATTTTTGTTGCAGTTACAATTTAATTAGAATCACAAGAGTAAAAAAGAGCTATGCATTCTCAAAAAATTTGAAGGCAAGATAAGAAAAAATAATAAATCATCTTTTCTCCTTGAAAAATAAGGAAACAAATAGAGGAAGCAAAGCAATCTAGAAATAACTTATTCAGAGAGATGTTTTATAAATAAATGACTGATAAGAAATCACAGTATACTTTAGTCTCAGAAAGTCATTAAACTAATCATACACTTATATATAAGATAACCACTCACTTTGGAAATATTTACAATGAGTTAATAAAAATGTGACTGGGAGCATGAAAAATGCAGAGTTTAGAAAAAAAGAAGTATAATTTTTTACTCAGTGCTGTATCAGTAAGATAGATATTTCTGGACAGAAATGATCATTTCATATCCACATGGAGGAGGAGCAGGGAGTGTGATAAAATGCAACTCCTAAGCGTTCCTTGTCCTTCAGGGATTAGGAATCTTTTGTTTGATCAAAATGGCCTTGATTGTACATTCATGAATTTTGATCTGATTTTTAAACCAATTGTTTACAAAAGTGTATAAGAGAGATCAATGTTCCAGAACCTGATCAATTCCAAGTAAAGTCATGAAATTGATTTTCTGGAAATACCAGGTAAGAGGTTCAATCTGAACATCTACTGATTCTCTTAAGAGTCAAACACTGGACTTTGCTCTCTCTCTACCTTTCCATGAGTCCTTTTTACCCATTTCCTCTGCAATATTTTCTTGAGACTATTTTATTTCTAGAAATAAAGAGAGTTACAACGCAGGGTAAACCGGAAATATTATCAAAGAACCATTGGAACATGGCACAATTGTGTTTTAGTGATTAGGGGAAAAATCTTGACTTCAAGTTCTGATCAGCAGAGCAGAATGATTGATACAGATTCTGGTCTACAAGTAAACCGTTCTGCTCAGTTTTGTATTATTGAGATACACAATTATCAAAACTGGTAGAGACTGTGACCTAAGCTTCTGGTTTCTTTGAAGTTGTACTATGTCCCCTTAAGGTAAGATTATATTTAGAAATAACATAGTCAGTACTCAAAGAAAACTCATCAGTCTTCAGAATGTGCAAGTTTAAATTCTGTATTTCAACTAAAATAATGGTATATGAAAGATCCTCTGTGCCTGGAAATTACAAATTCTATGAATACTAGTTGAATGAGTGAAAAGAATTTTCACAGAATTTTGGAGATTGTGGATATGGGGAAACTGAGGTTAAGGAAGATGAATTCAGTTGCCCCAGGTGGAACACCAGCTAGTGAAGAATCCTTGATAGATCATTTTCCTTGAGTTTCTGAAAACTCTGGCTTTCTACCATTTGCCAGAGACACAATGACATTGTGTCTGTGTGTGTGTGTGTGTGTGTGTGTGTGTGTGTGTGTGTATGAGAGAGTGGTTTTTACAAAAGTATGTGTGCTTTTGTGTATGTAAACCGAGATGAGAAAAAAATTAAAATAAGACTATAGTTGTTTAATAAGAGAGCTTCTATTGCTAACAAAACCAATTATTTTGACCTTTTGGGCATAAAACAAAATTTGCATATTTTCAGTATGCTAACATGGCTGCTGGCTGAGGAATTCCAAATATTTCAGACTGTAAGAAATAGTTGGAGAAAAGCTTTTCTGCCCTCTATACCTGGGAAGTAATTAGAATTATTCATTCCCTTCAAAGCATAAAACAGAGCATTGCATCCATGTTTTGTATAAGCAGCCATCTTGATCACTTTGCTTCTATCAAGTCCCAAGGACTTGTGGTTTTGGTAATGTTTTTCTGGTTGTAAGTCATAGGCAAGCTCACATTTTTATTTCATTTGACAAAATAAGAAGTAGCTTCATGACAGTAATAACTGGGAGGCAGCTCAGAGTATTTGACCTAACTGTACATGGCATTTTATATTTTGACTTCAGACAGCTCATCTTTTGATATTTCCATCAGTACATAAAAGAGGAATTTAGTACTTAATGCTCTAATAAGTATGCAACTTCTGGAAAGAAGGACTGCTTTGAGGATGTAAATCTCCAAGCATCATCACCTAAAATTAATCACTTTGCTTTGCTAGAGGAACTTAATCTCTTGGTCCTTCAGTAGAGAAGTGATATTCCAAACAATTTATATGTATTTTGTAATATCTTATGATTTCACGTATTTCCATATAACCTCATTGATTTTTCCACATTGTACATGCAACCTTGATGATATTATCAAACTACAAAATGAATCTATTTTACGGGGTGGGTTTTCTACACACCATATTTTGGCAGAAAGAAGAAATGAAAACTTTGGATTCAATTGTCTGCTTTGTCACTTGCTTGTCTCAACAAATTTGGATATCTTGTTTTTTCTTATCTTAAAAAATGGGAATCATACTATCTAACTCATGAGACTATTCTATTGATTTTACAAAGTAAGGTATATGAAGCACCTGCCCTAGAACCTGGATAAGAGAAGGTCCTCAAGAAATGTTAAATTTCCTTTCTAACCACACTTTTCCATCAATGGATGCTTTAATAAAGCAAAAAATGAAATCTTATCTTCAAATAATTTACATCAAGAAGGTATACCGTATATGTATTATAATGTTAAGGTGCTAGAATTTAAACTCTTCATGTGCAGGTATAAAGTCCTAATTATCTCTGTATGCACAAAATACAGCATGATGCTTGGCACAGTGGGCGCTAAAATCAATGTTACAGTGATGGGATGTTACATGGAAAATGACAGAATGCTTAGAATGACCTAGGGATACCGTGTGCTATGGCATGGTGACGATGGACCCCAAAACACTGCTTCTCCTGGGTAGGACTCTTGTCATTTCCTGTGCCATGACACCCGCAATCTGATCACTATGTGCATCAAAATAGACTTAACTAATCCTCTGTTTACTCTAATTTTCAAAAGAAACCAGTACCTCCAGGGTTATTTCTCACACTTCAACCATCCGTGGTCTGTGGACAACTCATACTCCTGCTACTGATATGCCCTTTCCTCCTTTCCTTTCTCCAGAGCACTTTACCATATGACATGCCAAATATTTCACATTTTGATACATACATCTACCTCCCCTATTACCATATATACTCCAGGAAGGCAGGCAGCACTGCTATATCTTCAGCCTTCAGAGTCTGCCACTTGCCAGATCCTCACAGCTATTCACTAAATGTTTGAATGAACTTCCACTTGTCAGGAGGAAAAACATTTTTCCATTAGAACATCTGCCTATTCTTTTGAATATATATACCAAAGCGTACAATAAAATCAGTCACCAGAAGTTAATATGGCTAATATTTGATTTGTTCTTTTTTAAAAAAATGTTAAGACTTTCTTAACATTATTGAAAATAATTAAATAAATCTCCTCTCCTATTAAAAGAAACAGCTTTTACACATATTTTTTCTAAATATACAAATATTTGTATTTGTTTACTCGCTTGATTAAGAATATTCTAAAAATAGTGCTTTGATTTCTTCAGATTCCTTGAAATACATGACAAGTAGTTCTAAATTACAAATATTATTTTTATCTTACCTCAGTGAAGAAAAAACTCATCAGTGTTTACAAATATGAGAATCTCCTCTGAAAAATAAAACTTTTTTGATGCTACATCATGTAGAATTAGAATAATTTTTTCCATAGTAGAGTTTTAAGTAGATTTTACATTATTTACCTTTTTAATTGTACCATAATGTACTGCAATTTTTAAAATTCTTTTAAATAGGTCAATGAATCCATCTTCCCTTTTCCAAGGTCATTTCTTTTGAAAAGAATAGTAATCCAATGTTCAGTTATTTATTTTACCAAAACTGAAATTAAAATGAAAATAAATAACAGTAAGTAAAACAAAATCTAATATATCTATATAATAAAGGTCAGGAATATAAGAATGGATGGTTTGCCTTTTCCCAACCATTCCTGCTTTGAGGATTTTTAATGACAGAAATTTATGACTTTGAACAAGACATTGAATGTAAAGCTGATATTAGCGAGTGCTCAAGACAATTCAGCTATTACTACTACTACTGTTTTTCCTTCAGTTACTACCATACCACCACTGCCAACAAAAATGTTAGGTGATTTTGATGGGGAGAGTTTCTAGTTCTTCACAAAAATCAGTGGACACCTACTTCTAAAGCTGATCAATAATTGTAAGACTCAGTTAATCCTTTTATGTTAATGTAGAAGCATATAGATAGGTCAGTTTTTTTCTTGAGATTTTTACTTCTACTAAGGAGGAACTATGGGCTGGCTTAAGAGAATCTCTTTAAGGTCATGGTAAAATAATGGTAAACTTTCCTGGCCCACAGAAAATAAGAAAGATATTTCTCAAGATTAGAGTGGTCCTAGGACAGATGGCCTTATAAAGTCACTGCCCACGATTGGATGTATTCAGGAAAAAACTGAGAAAATATCTGCTAGAGTTGTATGAGACATCTTAGTTGGGAGACTGCTTAATTTATCTTCTTTGGCCTTCCAATTCTAGGATTCAATGACCACTAAGACTCAGAAACTATAAGAGAATATTAAAAACCATTAAATAGGTTTGAGAAGTAAAAATTTGATTCTAGTTAAACGTTTAAATATTCTACTAAAAAACAAAATTGCCTCTAGAACATTTAGTTCAATTATGCCTAATTGCCAAGGTGATATTATGACAATTATATATACAATTTCATGTGTCAGGTTAAAATTATATGCATGTTATTAGAATGCCAAATACGCCCATTTGTATATTTTTATATTATATAGATAATGGCTCAAATGATATTACTCATATAATAAGGCTAAAATGTGTATCATTTTTTAATAACAAAGAATACTTATCTTTTCCCCTCAAATGTCAAGCAATTTTATCTTGCAGCAATTTTCCTTTAGGAATTTTCTATACAAAGATAGCTTCTCTGTGTTTGATGTTGATTTGTGTATGATTATCTAGTCTAGAATTAATCAGTCTCATCTTTGGAAAAAGTTAAGTAGGGGTACTTGCAAACTGTTAGTGAGTAGAGGCTATGTTATTTTATATATCTATGTTCTTAATAAATAGAATACATTGGTTTTTTCCAGAGTAGGTGCTCATTAAATACTTACAATTAAAATTTTATATTTTTTATAGGATAATAGTGCCTCTTTCCAATGTATCTCAGCTTTGGATTAGCTTTCTAATGGTTAAATCACATACACAACTTAATATAAAAGTATCTTAAGGGCTCAGTCATGTGCAGTTCATGACATTTGAAATCTCACAAATATTTATGGGTAAACATTGTTTACCAAAAATACTAATTAAAATTTAATACACACTAATATTTCCAGTTTGTTTTTCAAAATGTAGCAATTTACTATAAAAATAGAGATTAATAAATTTGGTTTATAACTAAATTTTAGTTAGGTAAGATTCTGATACCCTTATGATATATAGCTATTTAAATTATATTTTTCACTGAATCCATTAGTTATTTGGTTCCATTGATCAGAGAGATCAAGTTTTATATAGTATAGTTTCAAGGGATATACTACATTATGTAATTATTTAATAGAAAAAAATTAATGGAGTAACATTACTACCTCCTAGGTTAATAGGTATGAAGACTTCTTTATACAAAGTATAGTTGAGAACTCTAAAAAAAAAATCTTGACATACTTATATATTAATTTATATATAACTATCGTATATCATTTAAGATTATAAGAATTAAAAATGTATGTATACATATATATACACACACATAAATATATATAATCTAAGTATGAGTGCTATATATGCCAAATACCCAGCAACAACCAGTTGGTTTCTGAGGAGGAGAACTGGATTCGTCTTATGATGATATACCTGTTATTCAATAATTTAGAATATTATAAATATTATTATTTCTGTTCAGTAATTTTTGAAATTGTTATGACTGTTGTCAAGGCAAAACACCCAACAACAACCAGTTGGTGTCTGAGGAGGAGAACTGGATTGGTCTTACGATCACCATTCTGTCGACAACTACATGAACAAATATTTGGACATGTTTTCATAACAGCAAATTATCTCTTCCAATCACCCTCCAATTTACACTTGTGGTACTAGATTGTTCTTTCACACAAATAATAATGGCCTTAACCACTGAAATAAAAATCAAAAGCAGGCAAAAGCTTAGTTTTATTAATGCTGAGACAGAAATGTTAATTACAGAGGATATTGAAATATAAAAGAACTCCCTTTGCTGTCTCCAATCCCTTTTGAACTTCTCAGGGATTTAAATATAGCATTCGCTTGGCAGATACTCATGTCTGGAAAATAAAGAAAAGGAAAAAATACTACACCAAAATAAAATCTCCAACTCAGTAACCAACACTAATCTTCATCAATCATGGAAGAAGACTCTCTTTTTGAGAAAAAAATATTTGAGGAGGTCCACATTCAATACAAAGTTAATGTTTCTAGAAAATAAGTAATTTTATCATCATGAAAAATGTTTGTGATATATTAAATGCGTAAACTGAAAAGATATTGTTCATGATTATTATTTTTAGTTAAAGAAGCAGTGGATTCATATCAGTTAACCAGATGAATACACATACATACACCTTTCAATTAGTGTGTGATGTTTTATATAGAAATATAGTGAAATAAAGGGATTGGATGTTTAATTGAAATTTCTTATAGAAGAACTTAATGCATTCATGTAAAATGATGAAAAGGAAAATATTATGTGATTTTAATTGCCTTCTAGTGTTCTGACAAACTACATTAAATTAAAAATTATATGTGTTTTGACAGTGTTGAAGATTTACATTAAAAAAACAAGAATGCATCACCAACAGGGATCCAAATTCATGTAACTATAGGAGTATAGAAGAACTATGCTTTCTCATAAAAGAGTTTTCTAAAATTATAAATAAGATGCTACCACTATGCTGTTTACAATTCTTCATTGCACTTGGAGTTCAGTCCAAGTCTTCCCATGGCCTGCAAAACCCTACAGGGTGTTACTTGGGGCCTTTAGATCTTTCTTTGGCCTACAGAATAGGACACAATCTTCCAACAGCTGATGTCTTGTCATTTAGGTCTCAGTTCAAGGGTGACTACCTCCTTGACTATTCAATCTAACAAACATCCTCTAGCCTGTCTTATTTTCTTCTCACACTTAAATCCACCTGATTTCACTGTGTTTATTTACTTAGGTATTAAGGTCTGTCTTTTCCTGAATGTAAGTTTCACAAGAGCAGGTGTATTATCTGGCTTGTTCAGAAATCTAGTTTTAGTAATAAGGTTTATAATAACTAAGTAAAGACTTTTAGAGCCTAAGTTTTAGAGCCTATGTTAGAGCCTTACTTTTAGTAATAGAGTTTTATTTTTCCTGGCAAAATGTCAAAATTAAATTAATATTTGTTAAATGAACGAATAAAGTGATAAATAAACAAATACCTTTTCACTATGTTTCCCCATCTAAAATATTATTTTTATCAGAAAACTATGGAAATGCTGTTAACTTTACCCACAGCCTCTTAGTTACCACCTATGCATCTGTTAGCAATTTTCAATGACCATTTATTTGATTAACTTGTACAAAATAATGCTATTTTTAATTTAGATAAGGAGTCCATCAGTTCATACGATTTCTTAATTTACATTTCTAAAAGTATCTTAGACAAAAACACCAGGAGATGAATTCAATTATATAACAAAATTAATGACTTTCCTTCAAAGGAACTTTATATTTGAGAATATTCTGTTTCACCTATAAAATAATCTGTCTATAAAATTATTTTGGAATTTCATTAAAAAGCATTGATAAAAAATACAAAACATATTGAACTAAATATATTACAGGAAAAGTCCTTGCACAGTGTTTTAAGAGCCAAGTTCAGAGGATTCAATTACATTGTTTGCATATGAAAACAACTGAACATTTTTAAGAGCTACATTAAATTTCAAAGAGAAATCTTCTTGAAAAAGAAAAAAGCACAAAAGAAAAATCTCTTTTAGGTGAAAAATATTAATATTTCACACATATATTTTTAAAACTTTTAAATGGAATAGATTATATCTATTTCTACTCATATTTAAATACAGACATGCATCTTCTGCCTTATAATACATTAGTATACATTTAATATATATCTTTTCAGAGATAAAGAAAAATTATATCTCAAGAAAACCGCATAGATTTTTGAAATATAAATATTTTTTGTCCAGGGTTTGTAGCTTTTTGTCATTAGCTTAATTCCTTAATTGACTTTCTGTAATAGTTAGATTTTCATATTTTTTCACTGAATTATTTATTAGATTGCGCTTTTAACTTGTGCCAGGCACTGTTCTAGCTCCAGGAGTACACTAGAGGACAAGGCAAAGTTGCCTACGCTAGATATACTCATGAGGAATTCATCAATAATCTCAATTATTGAGTTAAGTGAGAAATTTTAATCTCAGATTTTATTTGAAAGTGGTAATATTTAGGGAGCAATAGTTTCCAGAATTCTAGCACAAGCAACAATATTACAGCAGAATGTGTAAAGTCGAAGCCATCAATAATAAAGTTAATGCATGTCATACTAGTGCTGGGCACATAGTAGGCACTCACTAAAGATATACTGAAGAAATGAAAGAAGGAATGAATTAATATTGCAATATCAACAGTAATATCGTTTTATACCTTAAGTGTATTTGCAATTAATTGTTAGAAAACATGCTCTTTTATAAATATCCCATTTTAGCTGATAATTTGAGAGTCCATTTTGAAAGAATGCATATTAAGAAATTGTGATGTTCTCTTATGTTAAAGATATAACTTCTCCACATGTGAAATCACTGTTAAAGATTTTCTTTTTCACTGTAAATTGTGCTTGAATTGGCCTGCAGGATCAAAAATATCTGTGCTTCTGTTCTCCAAAACCCAGAGTACAGCAGAAAGCCAGCTGGCAGGGCCCGCTGGCTGTCTGCCATTCTCATCTGAGGTTGCAGTGCAGTCCTACGGGGAAAAAAAACAATCATGAATTCTGTTTAACTAAGGCCATAGAATGACATTTGTTTCTTGATAGACTGTGGGTCTATTACTAAGACCAACTAGATTAAAGCCATTCAGATCCTACTTTCTGTGACTCTGGGAAGATCAGAGGGCTGAGGAAGTTTTGAAAATAGGGATTATGTTGTTTGTTATTCTTTAACACAATGAATAAAACAACCAAATGGAAAGTCCATGTTCAGGCACCAACTTGTTGTCTTGACTGCTATTTTCCGCCTCTAAGTGACAGAATAGTTTTGGCATGGTATAGAGACAACCTATATGTGAGATGAAAACAACAAAAGCAGTAACAATAATGATTTTGCCAGGCATTGTTCCAAGAACATTGGCATTTATTAAGTCACTTAAATCCTCAAAACAAGTCCATGAGGCAGTGCTATTCTTATTTCAATTTTATAGATAAGAAAAATGAGATAGTGAGGTTAAGTAATTTGCTCTATGTGGCACAGTTATTAAGTACAGTGTAGGGGAAGAAATCTGACTTTAGAAAATGCTTATTCAGCCACATAGACAGGGGAAAGGATTTTTAAACTGTAATCACAGACATTTAAGCATTCACAAATGTCTTAAGAAAGTTTTCGTTCCGAGTTTTGGTTATTAAGGTTTTTCAGTCTGAAACATTCTGCCTTTTAGGAGCTAAAGATGAGGAAGGCTGCCTAAACTTGTTCATTTCCTAATTTCGGAGTTTCAGCTCTGCCCAGGCAGAGGCACTACATACACTGACTCTGAAACAAAAGCCCGTGAAGGCACCAGAGGTTCGAACTATATTCCATCATCAACATATTTCAAAACCACAGGGAAAGAAATGTTCCCAAGTTTTAAATTTTTAGTACAAACTTGTCAATAGGTCAATTATGTTTTTTATTTTTTTTTGAAAGGATAAATGTAAAGCCTTAGCATAGGATGTGCTTCTGGAACTTAATAAATTATATAAATCCTAGTCAGTGAATGAGATCTAATTTGAATCAGTCTTAAGGCGTCATCTAACTATTTTAAAGGGTAAGGATAAACTGTTACGTACATCTCTATAAAACAGTCTTGGGCTGTCATATTTCAGGCTTACAGAGTTTTATGCAATGATGAAGATCTACTTCCAGGTTTGGAGAGTATCCAAGCCTGGTCTAAAACAAAACAGTTTAACTTCTGGTCACTGAACATTTCATTGTGCATATATTAAGTAATATTTCTATGTTGGTACCTTTGAACTCCATGGGAAAAAAGTCCCTTTTCTTTTAAGCTCAAAAATCATTACTAGTATCCTGATATTTGGCTACCTTACAGCACATTTTAGTTTAATTAACATGAAGGTATTACATATCTGAATGCATAGTCTGCTACTTCTGTAGTCTATATGTAATAGAAGAAATGTTTAAAATAAACTTTACCTTGAACATGTCTTGAGTTGACTGCTGATATTGTCATAAATTTATTTAGTTATTGCATATATGTCAAAAGGATTTAAGACAATGATTATGAGGTTCTGAGACTCAAGGAAGGTAAAGTTTCTAATTATAGGTTTTTGTTAATTAAAATGAATTTTGCTGTGGAAAGTGATTTTATGTGCCGAATTTTAAAATTCCTTATTATCTTTTTAAAGATACAGAAATGGTAAAATTAAAAATGACTACCTATTTTTTCTTTTTATATTCATCAAGCATAAATGAAGATAATTCAAAGATATCTTCTTTACACATAATTTTTAGTATCCTAAGATAGATCACATTTATAGTGTTTTAAATAAAAACAGAATTAAATGGCTTTGGTATCTACATCAGAAACAATTAATAAAACTACCATTGATTCCTAAATACTGCAAAGTCTCTATTTACATGAGGATATTGGTTTGGGGATAGTTCCCCCTTTGGGGAACATGGTTGCTGTTAATTTCAAGTTAAGTTCACCTCTTTTATATTTCAGAATAGGTTTGTCGTCTCTCTTATGAAGAACAGGTTTCAGATAAAATTTTGGGTAATTGCAAATAAACTTCTTTTCCCAAGAGATTTATACTTGTTCATTCACCATATTGTCTTGTTTGCTTAACAGAAAAGAGTAGCTAAAATATTTTCTTTCATAATTTATCCTAAGGCGTTTTCCTAGTTATTTTTTATTATGTATTTCCATTTCTTTTTTTCAAGTACATTTTCCAATGTGTTTTTGTAATTCTTATAAGGACACTACTCATTCACAACTTAGCACAACCATAGAAATAGCCAGTTCTTTATTCAAATAGAGCAAGCAGCAACTTAAGTTATCAGAAAAGAATCCCTATTTTACATTTGAGGAAAGCCCCAAAGGTAAAATAACTGCCCATTGCATGGCAACTAAATAGCTAAGTTTACCACCTGCCCTTATGTTTCTTTCTTCTACACTATTACAATTTTTATATGGCCCCCAGTACAGTGGCCGGTGGGAAGTGGGTGCTGATTTCTCTAGGTTAGAACTGCAACTAGTTAGAAATGGTTATAAACTGCAGTTTTAGACCATAGATCCAAATATGACTAAAACCTGAGCAGGCATTTTGGCAGTTACTGTTACTCTTGTACTTTTTATTGTCCTTAATAGACTAGAATTACCTCTCATTATTCAAATACATTGCACATATCACATTCATTCATTTTTGTGCCACATAGGCTCAAATATATGCTCTCATTTAAAATATTTTATACATAGCAAAATATATGGAACAACAAATGTGTTTTTATAAAATACCTTCAAAAGTATTTTAAAATAGGTTAATCACAAAGAAATGAAAATGTTTCTATGATAACATATTGTATCTTTCAGATGAAAATGCCATATTTCAAGCCAACAAATGGCTTTCTTTTTAGTCTGCTTATTATGTGGGAGGCACACAAATGCTAACTCTTCAGTAACTGCTAAAACAAATATTATTTTACATTAAGCATTTGATAGAATAAACATTATAATTGAAAAACTTTTGGTTGTTTTATTTAATATGTTGATTACTTAATCCTATAATCCTAAATGTCACAAATTAGTTTTATGAGAAAACATGTTTTTCTGTCTTTTCTTATTTTATATTCAAACTGTTCTATGTTTTGAAAAAAATCAACTTTCTTATGAATAACTATTTCAATAAATATTTATTTTTAAGCTATTTTGTGAGACACTGTGGGAAATCTCAAAGGAGAATACATCAGAAATCCCAGCTTAAATAGCCATAATTTTTTAATCTTTAATTTTATTTGTTTTTCAAATTAAAAAATAATAGTTATATATTTATGTTGTATAACATGATGTTCTGATATGTGTACACTGTGAAATGGCTAAATCAAGCTAGCTAACATGCATTACCTCATATTCTTATCATTTTTATAGTGAGAGCACAAATTCTCTCTTAGCAATTTTCAAGCATACAATATATTGTTATTAACAATAGTCACTATGATGCACAATAGATCTCTTGAATTTATTCCTCCTGTCTAACCGAAGTATTGAGACCTTTGACCAATATCTCCCCAATGCCTCCCATCCTCCAACCTCTGGTAACCACCATTTTTCTCTCTGTTTCTATGAGTTCAACTTTTTTAGGTTCTATGTATAAGTGAGATTATCTGGCATTTGTCTTCCTATGCCTGCCTTTAAATAGCCATAATTTTAAGAGCCAGCTCCTATTGAGTTTTTACCTTAGCTCAAGCTCTCTGATAAGCACTTAATATGCATTGACTCATTTAATCCTGACCACAAATCTATAAAGAGAATACTATTATTTTGACACTCATTTGACAGTGAGAAAACTAAGGCTCAGAGAGAATTAAGTGACTTGTTTTTTTGTCACACAGCTAGGGAGTCATGATGCTTGGGAACAAGTCTCTGCCTGCCTAAATCTAGCCTGGAGCCATTTGCCTCTAGATTATGCTGATCGCAAAAAGCAATGAAAAACACAATCATAAGTTAAGACTAAGATTAAAGTACAAAATAGATACAAAGTGCTAAAAAGAAATCATAACACCTGCATAGAAGAAAAGGTATTGAAGCTGGCCTTGAATTCCTGGAGGGATTTCAACAAGCAGGAATGGAGGGGAGAGAAATCTGGGCAGAGGAAAAAGTATAATATGAAAGAGTGGCTCCAGGTGTTAAATTCCCTGACAATTATACAGTTCTGAGGACTCTTTTCAAGAAAAAATAAGAAAAGCAATATGAATATAAAGTTAGGTGAAAAGAACACAGCGCTCTTATAGATATTGGTTAAAATATCTTATTTCTGCAAATTTTACAAAAAAAAAACAAAATCCATTGCTAGCCTCCTCATTCCCCAGACCCCTAAGAGCATCTGTGTGCATGAGAGACCCTGAAAGTTGAGGTCTTGAGGAGAAACACAGAGGGCAACTTTATGATGTTTTATACTATTGTTTTGGCTATGGCAGGAACACCTATATAAAATATGCATTAAATTCATTTCTAATTTATTAACTTAATGCACCATGGTTTTTGTTTATTTGTTTGTTTTGATTATTTATAGAACATGGGATAAATTTCAGCCTTAAAACTGCCTTTAGGGTCAGGTTTTAGTTTCACTTAAGAGAAGTTTGTTTTTAGCAACACATTATCACCCACTTGCCTAGTTTAAGCAGAAATTACAGTATAATAAACTGTATTCAGATAGAAAGCTTAACATCTTTGCTTTAAGTTTTCCATGATATTCCCTTAAAGTTTGGACTTCCCAAGTATCTAAGTTTGAAGGCTTTTTATTTTTTGAGTACTCAGTGAATGTTGGTACTTAGACTTTGCTCCTCTTCAATACAGACCGCGAAGAATGTGCCTGGATGAGCGGGCTGTGAATGTTATGCTTAACATTGATTCAAATTTTACAAACTCAATGGAATTTTTTAAATGTTTCATTCAAAAATATGCATGTTATTATTTTCAAAAATATGATTCATCTAGATGCTCAATAACTTTACTGTCATTAACATCCATATATTCTGATAAATCAGAAAAATATTAAGGCAAGAATCATTATTAGCAGATTGGAAGAAGTAACCAACCTGTCATTTACTATTAGTCACTGTTGCTTTTGATACTGGAATTGCCCACAAATTCCCAGGAATTGGTTTTCATTTGTATACGAATGCTCAGTGCATGCATACTCATTGTAAGGATGGCAGTTGTTTATCTGTACAATCCTAGTGGAGATTAGTAAATACTCTTTATGGCAAAGGCCATCAGTAGATCAATTTATCTGGGCAATTTAGTTACTAGTGAACTGAAACCATAATGGTAACATTATAATAATATGTATACATCCTATTTTTTTTCAATTCAAGAATTTGATTTATGTATGATTTAAGTTTTCTGTTAAACTGACTTTTCTCAAATTAGGATTCATATCTAATTGTGTTAAAATGTTGTACAATTTCCGAAAACGATTCTACCTCTTATTGTTATTTGTCATCAAACATTTTTCCGTGAGATACTTTTGAGTGATCAAATGTGTTGTTAAATCAAATATTATGTATTTGCATGCTACAAATACCAAATTGATCTTGACTTTCTTTTGCCCAATTTCTTACCATGCATTTCTTCTTTTACTGAATTCTAAATCAGATTTCCAGCAAAATAAAATAAATGTTATTTTCTATGGCAGATTCATGTCTTCTATTTGTCAAAATCTAAAATTATTTTTGTATATTTTAAAGTATATATATATATATGCAGGGAGATGGGGAGCAACGATGAAAACCAATTATTTAGAGTCCATGCTCATTTATTTTTTCATACTGCTAAAATACTTTCCCTGTTTTTTATTGTTGATGAACAGTTTAAAAGGTTTTTTTGATCTTTTTAATAGCAGTGACTAATTCCTTGGGTGTGTGTGACTAAGCTAACTTCTGAGGAATACTGTGTGCAGAACTCAAAATGTACTATAATTTAAGTCATGATAAGGTTTTTATTTTTAAAATTAGTGGTAGGTAGTAGGTAGGTTGTTTCAGGTTAAAAACATGGAAAGATGGTGTTTTCCAAGAGATCATCGTAGATATTAGTGAATCCAAAAGATTAACAGTCCACCTGGTTTTTATCAAACCACATAGAGTATCATTCCATTTAAACACTTAACATGGTTCAAAGTTATTCAGGATTCACCAGACTAGAGTTTAGATAGATCACACAGGGTATGGAAGGAAAACCAGACAGACCTTGACCCTCACTTCCTAAGCATTAAGACAAAAATAATATATGCCAAAAGGAATAGAATGAAAAATTGCTAATATCTAAAATTACGGTTATTAACTTATTCATAATTTTCTTAGAACTTCTAGTATCTCCTGAATACTTGTTATATACATAAGGATTTATCTGAACAGTTCTCAGCACTTAAGCTTAACAGCTCTGGCTTTGTGGATCTAAGTAGACATGAATAAGATGACATGCATCTCAGTTTGAGTTTGGTTTATTTTGGTATCTGCTACTTAGCTTTCAAAGAGAGGCTATGGAGGAAAGACTACCTCACAGATATCACTGAAGCTGTGACTTGTGACCTTCCTCCTGAACAGAATTCAAATTGTCACAAGTTTCTCAGGACATTTCTGACAAAATTTCCTTTCATCCTACATGTTCTGAAGTGTCTTAAGTTTTATAGCTTTTAAAAAGTTGCTGAAAATACCTTCTGCCATGTATAAGTAAATACCAATTAAATGTCATTTCACCATAGATACTTTAAAATTCAGTAACATCTAGATCTTCTGTTAGCTATCTTGACAAATTTGTTCCAGATATTTACCTTCAATCAAACATATATTAGAAAATACTTTTTTTTTTTACCTTTCTTATATAAAATGCAACAATAGAAGACAGCCGTGCTAACATGGAAAGCTGGCTATAAAAGTGTTGAGTTTAATGCTCATCTCAGCATTTACTAGTTTTCTATACCTGATCAAATCAGTGAGTCTCTCTAAATCTGTTTTCTTATCTGCAAAATGTGGATGATGGCATATAATAGTGTTGTTATGATTAGTAAATGAGGAAGAACATGTAAAGGTGTTTTGTAAAGTGTAAATTACAATGTATGTTGGTGGTTTTTAATTATGTGTCATCCTCCTCCTAAAATCTTGCCAGTGTCTTAACAAATAACTACATATCAAGCACTCATTTTGTGCCTAATGATCTGATAGAAGAAAACCGAAACAAAGCAAAAGAAACAATAAACCAATAATAAAAAAAGACTAATTCTGTCTACCAGAAGATTATAGTTCAGGTGGCAAGATAAGTAACATATATATACATGAAGAATCAGTAGGATGAATTCTAAATAAAATAATGAACTAGGCCGGGAGTGGTGGCTCATGCCTGTAATCCTAGCACTCTGGGAGGCCGAGGAGGGCGGATCGTTTGAGCTCAGGACCAGCCTGAGCAAGAGCGAGACCCCGTCTCTACTATAAATAGAAAGAAATTAGCCAAACAATTAAAAATTAAAATAAATAAATAAAATAATGAACTATCCTCATACCTAAAATCTAGAGGACTCACGGTTAGGAGCATAGTTCTAATCACATAGTTTTTGCATAGTTTAATTCAGAAACATTCTAGCAGATGGTTACTTCTCAGCCAAGCCTTGAAGGCAGGGTGATACTTAAAAGGATACAGTTAGGGTGGGGAATGAAAATGAGAAGATGGTACAAGAAGATAAAAAATGTTTTCTGGGAAGAAGGGGTCAATTTTGGGAAGGATGAGCCAGTGGGAGAATGAAAGACTGGTTGCAATGGATAAAAAGTGTGAAGCTTGAATGAAAAGGAAAAGAAAACGAAGATGATATTAGTAAAAGGAAGAAGAGGATCCTTAGCAGTCTAGTTGAAGATATATTATTTTTGAGATGACACTGGAATATTCAAGTGGATAGGTCTGCTCTCTTTAGCCATAAAATTTGAATATTTTTTCTTTTACTCAGATAAAACCGAAGCCCAGACACAAAATGCACTGGAATACTTAATAAAACTGAAATATAAATAAAATATTTGTCTAGGTTACTGTACACTGCTATAATATAATTTACTATTGAAAAATTGTTCTTGGAGTCTTTGGGAAATGGACCACAGTGTCTTTCTTAATTATACATTATCATGATCATTGTCATTAAAAGAAATTTTACAAAAAATTCTTGAAGAATAAAGTTTGCAAATCCAAATGTATTTAAATCTAAGGATTATTAGCTAAAAGATGTTCCACAGTGTATCATTTTATTATCTAATATTTTAAACTATGGGAATTATTAATATCTGATATACTCGTTAACTTTTTTTCTTTATGAGCCAATATCATTCAAGACATGAGTTCCTGGCCGGGTGCGGTGGCTCACTCCTGTAATCCTAGCACTCTGGGAGGCCGAGGCGGGTGGATCGCTCGAGGTCAGGAGTTCGAGACCAGCCTGAGCGAGACCCCGTCTCTACTAAAAATAGAAAGAAATGATCTGGCCAACTAAAAATCTATATAGAAAAAATTAGCCGGGCATGGTGGCGCATGCCTGTAGTCCCAGCTACTCGGGAGGCTGAGGCAGGAGGATCGCTTAAGCCGAGGAGTCTGAGGTTGCTGGGAGCTAGGCTGACGCCACGACACTCACTCTAGCCCGGGCAACAAAGCAAGACTCTGTCTCAAAAAAAAAAAAAAAAAAGAAGACATGAGTTCCTTACTATGTTACCAAACACTCTGATCAGTACTAATTCCAAGGTTTTGCTCATGCACTTTTAACCACAGGATGAAAGTCCCATGAAACTTTCATAAATAACTTATTTCTAAATTCAGACCAAGTCCCAGTTCTTCCTCTTCTAAATTAGTACTAAGTGATTTTTCTCTTTTTATATATTGTCCACCACTGCATCCTTATTTTTATACTGTCATTTATGGTGTCAGCTTCACTTACATTGCAAGTTCCTCAACTAGAGGGATGTGGTTTTTTGCATTTTGGTCTATCTAGTGGGTGAATCTTAACCTTTTTGGAGTCTCAACCTTTTGGCAATGTGATTGCAGCTATGGGCTCACCCCCCAGAAAAATGTATATGCAAATATACACACATTTTGCATATAATTTCAGGGAAAATATTCTGAAACACTTGAGAAAACATGCATACTCGGATAAAAAAAATCCTGAATTAGTGCTTAACAAACATCCCTGGACAAAGTAGGAATTCAGTATGTGCTTGTCAATGGATTAACTATAGGTAATTTTTGACTGATTTAACAAAATTAACTCAGCCAGGCATTCTGGAAGAATTGGGATGAAAAATTTATCATAGCCTAATAAAGGTAAATAATAGGGGATTTAGGAGCAAAGAAAAGCTTTGGCCTTAGGTATTAATCTAGCTATGGCTGCTTTTTCTGGTAAAGAATTGTCACCAAGTACACATTTCTTATAGAGAAGCAGGCAGTAAGTCTGTGGATACAGAAGGCCTCAGAATACAAGATGCCTTAAAGAACCTTGTGCTCCCAAAGTAAAAATAGGAGTGACAGTGAGCAGGAGGAAGGGGGAGGATATGCTAGAATGCAAATCACACCCTTGGTTTCCTGATAAACCATGACTCAGAAGTTACCAAAGATACTAACCAATCATCAGGTAGGGGTATGCTGAGCTATAAAAAGTAAAGAGGAGTTCAGAAGATGGCTGGAAGAAGTGATCTTTGAAGCGCTTCAAAAAGTGAACAACTCCAACAAGATTAGTGTAGATAACTATTATAGAAATAATTACTTATTGGACATTTCTCTGTGTCAGACACTATATTTATCACTTTATGTGTGTTATCTATCAGTAGGCTGAGTACCTCAGCAGCTCAAACTTGTTTCACTAAAGTTTACAAAAATGAAGATGGGTCCACACATCTACCAGGGACATTGTACACAACGATATCCAGGAGAGGATATTCTGAGTTGAAATACAAGCAATCTGCTCACACCAACTTTACGCAGTCATATGTGCACTCTTATATGAATAATAATAATACTTAGTCCCTCAAAATTGGAGAAATTCAAAAAAATTACCCATTTTTAAGAAAGAATTTTAAAATACTTTTATATCTGTGGTTCTACTAATTTATAGTTTTTAAGAAATTAACATCTTAATTTTCTCATGTAATAAATTTGATTGCTAACTATAATCTCCAAATCTCTTAGTTTAAATGTCCTACTTACAGTTTCTGGGTACAAAACTTGAGTTAACCTCTTTATAAATAAAATTCAGTTAGTTTATTTAAATATTTTGATCTTAAAAATGTAAACCATAAGCCAGCCTTCAACAAGCCAAGAATATTATATTTGAGAAACATATGCTTTTTTAAAAAAAAAAGGATTAATAATCTATTTCTCCTAAAGATAGGTCTAGATATTGAAATTATATTTTATCATTTCAGGACCTACTTCAATCAATAAATATTTATTGAATATTAACTTACGAGATATTGTTTGGAATATAAAGTAATTAAGATGTCTTCTTTATGCATGTGGATCTCATGTTCTAACAGGGAAAATAAACAACATACAAAACAACTATATTACAGTAGTCCCCCCTTACCTGTTGGGGATACCTTCCAAGACCCCAGTATATGCCTGACACTGTGGATAGTAACAAACACTATAAATACTATGCAAGGATTTTTTTTTCCTTCCTCACATATTCACAAACGGAAGATTCATTCTTACTGTAGATCTTAGCAACCTCAGCATATGATATTTTTTCTTTCCTTATTAAGTCAAGAACTTTTACCTTGTCACTTAAAAGAAGAAGTACTTTATGACTTCTCTTTGGCATATGTGAATTGCCAACATCACTATGTTATTATGCAAAACAAGGGTTACTTGAACACAAGCACTGTGATACAGACAGTGGATCTGATAACTGAGCCGCTACTAAGTGACTAAAGGGTGGGTGACCCACCCAGCATGGAGACCCTGGACGAAGGGGTAATTCACATCCTGGGCAGGATGGAGCAGAATGGTGTGAGATTTCATCATGCTGTTCAGAAGGACGTGCAATTTAAAACTTACGAATTACTTCCAGAATTTTTCCATATTATATTTTTGGACTGTTGGCTGTGGGTAACTGAAACCAGGGAAAGCAAAACTGCAGATAAAGTGGGGACTACCATAGAAGGTAAAAACTGCACTGTCATAGGAGACCATTATCTCTTCAAACCCAAAGAAAAATATCCCTCCTAAAACTTCATACAGATACCAACTGGCATTCTATAGCCTATGCTGACTGGTGAGGCTCCCAGGCACATCCCTAAATAGTACTTATACATCATGAAAACTCGTTGGATAACTTAAACTCCAATAGCTTGTATCTATTTATTGATCATGCCTTTTATTTAAGTATCCATTTTCTTTACTTGAGTAATAAATAATAAACTATTTTATACTTTTCTTTGAAAGTGTTTTGTGGGCTTTCTTAGTTCCTTATATTCTCTCTCAAAAAACAATAAACCTTTTTAAAAAATTTCTAAACTGAATTTGAATATTTAAATTCAAATGTGGCTAAATGATCATCTCAAAGCAGACAAGTAAATAGATGCTGACTGTGTTCTAAAAACATCAAGAGTACTGATGTTTTTAGATTAAGCATAGATCATCACAGGCATAGAATTTTAAACATCCTTTAATTCTAAATTTGTTGCTATGCATTTGACTATAATAAGTAACATTTAGGAGATGATTAATTTTAAAGAATTGCATAAAATATCTTACAACTTTCAAAATCAGCCTTTAGCAGAGTGGGTATCACTTGGAATGTTGACAGCAATATATTTTTGTTTAAAATGAAATTACATGTAAAATATTGAAAAGCAAAAGCATTTTGTCTAAAAATAACTTGCTTGAAAAGCAATAGCAATCCAGGTATTTTAAGGAGGCTAGCTTTTAGAACCAATTGCACTCGCCCTATATTCATGAACCCTGAATGCCTCCCTTTCTCTTATGTTTGAGAAGTGCATTAGTAAGTTTTTCAAGCATAGAAAAAAAAAATGATTTTTTTTCTGCCATTCTCCCAGGTGCCTTGAAGTTAGCCCAACTTTTATCTACTTGCTTCACAACAATGAATTAGCTGGCAAACTGGCTGGGAAAGCATGTATGACATGCTAAAATACAATAAAATCAGAGTTATGAAAAGCTCTATCTTATATGAGGGAAATTAAACTTTATTCCTTATAAAATTCTATGGGAACATATTTCCAAGCTTTCCACTGCTTTCTTAATGTACTTACAAAATCTAGGAAATACAAAGAAAAGATACGAAGCACTTTTGCTTCAAACGTAAGCCAACAATGAGCAAATTCTCTCCTTGTTTCCACCCTTGCCCCACTCAGTCTAGTCTATCAAGAATATTTTATTCAAAATGATCGTTTAACAATCTAAGTTGGATATGTTACCCTGATATTCAAAATCCTTCAGTGGTTTCTCCTTTCATTTTGAATAAGACCCGAAGTTGCGCCTGTGCATTACACCATCTGGCCCCATGTTACCTCTCTGAAAAAAGCTTTTAATGTTTCCTGAGCCCACTTTGCCTGGTCCACAGGGCCTTTTTGCTTTCCCTCATATCAGCAGGCACGGCCCCACCTCTTACCATAGCTCAATCCCTCAGTGCCTCCACGTCTGTGACCAAATGTGACCTTCCCGGACAACCCTATTTGAAAATGTATTCTGCCTTTATCTACTCAATCTGGCACTCTCTACTTTCTTTCCCTAGTTCTTATTTTTATTTTTTATACCATGTATCAAGATAAAACATATTATTACTAGCACATGTCCACCCTCCCTCCCTTTCTCCCTAACTTCTTTCCTTCCCTTACTCCTTCCCTCCCTCCCCCTTCCATCCTTCCTTCCTTCCTTCCTTCCTTCCTTCCTTCACTCATTTATCTTCTGCGTTCACTAAGAGGTAAGTTCTTTGAGGACAGGGAGCTTATTCATACAGAATAATTTTGAACTAACGCACAGAGAGTTCTGAATTAACAAATAATAAATGTTCTAGATCCTATTGGCTTTAGAGCCAAACTCCCTAAACTGAATTCCAGCTGTAACACCTAACCGCTATATGACCTAAAGCAAACAATATTAATTCTCTGTGCCTTGATTTTCTCATTTCCAAAATAAACATAATATTAATAGTTCAAACTTCAGAGAGGTTTTGAAGTAAGTTATATGCGTAATGTACAAAAACACTTAAAATAGCACCTAACATATAATTAAAGCTCTGTACATGTAAACTGTTATTATTAAATTCACCAAAAATATAAGCACTCAAAAATTCATCTTTCTTCAACTGTATTTCATATTTTTTCTTTCTGTTTTAAAATATTTTTCAAGTAGTTAACATATGCAAGATCATTATTAACTAGTTAACGTTTTGAAATGTTTTGAAATACTTAAGCTTAACAATCGCAGCCCTAAACCAAAGACATATTAAATATGTTTATAAAATTTTGTTTAGAATAGTGTCTGAACATATATAAGAACTCAAATACTAAAAACATTACGGTAAATTATGATTTCTAGTGTTAATTGATGAAAATATTAATTTTAAACAAGATTATATAAAATCTGTTAACACAAGGATACTTTACAGTATCAGAAAAATGAAACATTTATAAAAATCCTTAAACATGACCAAATCTATAAAATTTCTTAAGATACCTTATGTGTATTGCTACAAGCATATCAACTTTTACTAGAAAATATCTAAAATTATTAAACTGAATTAAGGTTAAGGAATTACTTGAAATTAACATATTTCATAAAATTAATGCTGCATTAACCAAAAGCAGTAGATTTAACTATTTCTAACATAAAAAATACATAATTACACATTTAAAAATCACTGTAGTTTACATAAAATAAAATATAATCCAACATAAATAAAATTATCTCCTAACTGGAAATGTGTATAATATTGTGTATATATTACTAAGTGCTTACTTAGTAAATGCCATGTACTACTAGGGCTGCACTGGGGATGTAACTGAAAACCATACAGAAATGGTTCCTGCAATCCTACAGCACTTAAATTCGATCTGACATTTTGCATTGTGGTGATAAACATCAATTCTTAATTGTGATAACTTTATAACATAATGCATTATTGTTTGAAGAAAATATAGAAACACACACATATAATCTCAACAATTTTTTGACATAGCTTTTCTCAATTGGGTCAAGTAATCTGAGATTTTTAAAAAATCTTATATGCCTGTATTTCTGTAACAATCTCACTATTTTCTCTTTAGCTTGAAGATTTATTTTTCACAGATATTTTTGAAAATGTGTTTTCACACCCAGAGGATGTAAGATCACAGACTGTTCCCATCACAAAGAAAAGAAGCAAACAAGAAAAAAAAAAAAACTGTGATGCCATGATTCTGAGAAAAACGCATGTTATCAAAATAATTGGGAAAATTCCTAAGGTTAAAATTTTAGCAATATATGTTTAAAACACTTCTCTACATCCCACTTCAAATTTTCTTCAGCTAAATTTAATCTCATCAGTATCCTCACCTATGAGATATGAATTTATAAATCAGTTTCTTCTTTAATATCAATTAATTATTCAACATATTCAAACTTAAATTCTACTTAGAATTTCCCAAAATATAAAAAAAAGGTTCGAGTATTATTCAAATCTCTACTACACAGTTTGCTAATTCTCTATAGTTCGGGAATAATTTTGAAAAATGAAATATTCATACTCTTATAATATGGGAAAGCTAAACATTTAGTATAAATAATAGAAACTTATTTTTAAAGATTCAGCCATATAACATTGCCGAATTTATAATTTTAGGGTCTACTGATAGTAGACAGTCATAAAGTGATTAAATTTGTATTCAGATCAGATCCAGTCATTGTGGAAAGCTTAGCTTTCTATTTTAACCAAGCTTCCTTATCCTCCCTCAAATATACCCAGCTACTACATTCCTCTTTTCCCCTCCCCATTATAGAAACATTTATATTTCTTTAAAGATTGAGAAGACTGGGGGATAAAGGGAGCATCCATTTAAGGTACAGTCTATCTGCCATGCATCTGTGGCTCTCTCATTCAACACACATTTCTTGAACATTTATTATGTGTCAGGTATGATTGGCATTGTGAATGCCACCGTAGAGCAGACTTAGCCCCTAACGTCTTGCGGTTTATGTTCTTAGTTGCTTCACACAGCATTTAATAAATAGTAAATTTACGTATAATTACAAATTGTGCAAGTGCTATAAAGAGAAAGTACAGGATGCTGTGGAAAATATAATGGGAGACAGAATTTTCATTGAAAGATCAGAAATAGCCTCTCTGATTTAAGTTGATGCTTGAGGAATGAATCAAGTTTAACAACAACAAAAATCTTAAAATTATCACTTGTCAAAGATGAGCCCTAGTATAAGCTTCTCAAAGATGACTGATATTCTTTTCTTTCCTCTCCTTTTCTATCTTCTCTCTTCCTCCGTCCTCCCCTCACCTCCTCTCCTCTGCTCTTCCTTTAGAAGACAAATCACCAAGTTAAAGCCACTTGGCTTTGTTTGGGATACAGTACTGCATGAAGCATACTCTCTCCCCAAAGCATAAATGGCTAATGATAAAATAATTTTATCTTTACAAACACAGGTAGAAACATCCTGATTTTTTTTTTTTGCTCATTTTAGAATTTTTCCCCCCAAACTAAATATATTTATTCTCTTTTTATTAAACAAGCTTTGACGGTGTCTATTATGTGCCAGTCACTCCTTAAATAAATAGGGATATAAAGAATAAGACATAGTCTCTTGAAACTTGTGAGCTTAAAGCCAAGAGGAGGGTGGCCATACACATGATAATCCCTAAACAGCATGATAAATGTAATGCTAGAAATATGCTGAGAGTATTATGTAAGCTTTAAACTAAGAAGATGGGTTGGGGAGAATTTATTTAAGGAACAGATATATAAACTAAATTAGAAATGATGGGAGCTATATAAAATGGATGTAATTAGGGATGGAAGCTGTTCATGGAGAAGGGACAGGAGGGAAGGATTTGTCTGTAACAATATGATGAGCCAATCAGAACAGGTCAGAACAGGCCTTGTAGATTATGTAAGCATTTCCGGTTTTTGTTTTAATTTGAGGGGAGCTTCAAGAGTACATCATGCAGTAGAATAAACTGATCAGACTTGTGTTACAATGAGGAAGATAAGATGGAGGGAAGCAGGACAGTAAGGTAGAGAAATCAGTTGGAAGAGAGTGGCATTTTTTGTTTGTTATGCAACAATCAATGTGAGATTAGAGCACAAAATAAGAAATTTGCATGAGGAAAATTCACTAAGATGGAGTTGATGACAGAAAAAAGCTAAGTTGAAAATTATTCTCATAACAGAACACTTTCACTGGAAAGTTTAAGCTTTCATCTATGGTATAATAGACAAATTAGTCATTACGGCGCCCTTTCATTATAAACTGTAACTTGATCCACAAATAAAATATTTTCCACATACATCTTAAAAGTACAAGCTTGTCATCTCTATGCAAATTGCTAAAACTGGCAAATTAATATTTTTTATTGGGTGAGAGGCATAGAGCTGTCCTAACTAACAGATAATTCACAGTCCATGCCTTCATTTACTCAACAAATATTTATGGGACAGCAACTATGTGTTGTTCTAGTCATTGGGAAAGCAGGAAGTAAAAAAAAAAATGCAAACATCTCTTTCACCATGGAATTTACAGGCTAATGATCATAGGCAATAAGTAAATAAATAGATAAATAATTTAATTAATTAATTTTAATAACTGTGGTCAGATAGTGATAAATACTAAGGAAAATTGTTGGTGGCAGCAACAAAAAGTATAGGAATGTTGCAAGATTGGGCATGGAAGCCTACACTAATGTTGAGTAAAGAATCAGAGTTTGAGGAAGTAAACAACAGGTGTATGGGGGAAGAACATTACAGGCAGTGGGAAGAGTAAGAACAAAATATCTGAAGCAGGGATGTAATATAATGATTATTATCTGTTAGGCTCTGGTCCACACTGATGGGGAAAATGGATCATGGCTGTCCTTATGAAGCTTCACATCTGGTTGGGAAAGGGGTTACTAATCAAATCATCACCCAAATAAATATATAATCATAAACTCTGATAAATTCTGTAAAGGAAAAGTACAGGTCACTATGAAGAAGTATAATGCAAGGTTCTGATTGATTCTGAAAGTCAGGAAAGTCTTCCCTGAAGAAATGATACCTACGTTGAAAAGTGAAGGATGCATAGAAGTTAAGCAGCTAAGAGAAGGAAGAAAGTACTCTAAACATAGGAAGCAGCATGTGCTAAGGCCCTGAGGCAGAAAAGAGTTTGGAATATTAAAAACCCCAAAAAAGGCCATATGGCCAGAGTATGAGAATGACGAGAACAATGAGAAATGAGAATGGTGAGTATGAAGGGCCAGATAATACACGGACTTGAAAGTCAAGAAAAGTAGAGTTGCAAAGGCAAGGTGGTTTGAATTATGTGTTGCAACGAGGAAGAGAAAAGTAAACAAATCAAAAAGGTACTTATGAACTAAAAATTATCAAGATGGATATAATCTGAATTTGAGATTAAGGATGAGAGACATATGAGAAATACATAGGACTCCCAGGTTTCTAGATAACACAACCAGATGAATGGTGGAATCATTCACTAAGATTGAAGACATCAGGAAAGGACCAAGTGTGTCGGTGAAGATACTGAGTTCAGTTTTCAATGTGTTGACTTTGAGATGTCTTTAAGATATCCAAATATCTGCCAAACAGGCACTTGGATTATATGCCAGGAATCCTAGTAAGACACAGATGATCCAAATTTTGCAAGAGTGCTGGCATTCTGAACCAAACACATATCATTGTTTTGAGATTAGGGTAAACAAAAGAGAAGCTTTCATTAATGAATGAACTGAGCACCTAGTATAATAACACAAACGTCCCTCAGAGTATATCTCATATATCACCTCTTATGTGAAGCCATCTCTGTCTCTACTAATTTTCATTCACTCTCATGTGTTTTCAGAAAGCTTTGCATTTTCCTGAGATAGCTTATCCCTTCAAGTACTTGCCCATATCCTCTCTTTCCAAGCCTGGTGTGGGAGTGAGGGGTGTTATATTTCCTATGTCCTTACAATCAGGAGCCATGTGGCTGGGTCTGGCCTATAGCTGTGAGCAGAAATGACACGTATCTCTTACAGGGTCAGAATAGTTAACTGGTGGTGAAAAACCCTCCAGGGATCTTCTCCCTACTGCAATGAATATTTAAGCTTTCTGTTGAGATGAGGGTGTAACAAGACAGAGCTCTCATCAAGCTAGGTCCCTGAATGACTATGTAAACCAAAAGGACCCTCTCCCACTACCCACCCCACACGCAACGGTTATGTAGTATGTGCCAGAAATAAAGGTTTGGTGTTTAAGTCTCTGAGGTTTTCGTTCTGTTTGCTACTGCAGAAAATCCTACTGTACCCTATTTCACAGCTCACATCTGAGCATATCATTACTTGCTTATGGTTGCACTCTTAACTGGACTGCACTTGATTCTTCTATGGGTGGCTTAAAATGTCTAGGAGTTTGTGTTCTTTAAATATTTTTGAGAAGATTAACGAATGACTGAAAGATTGAAGGCATGATCTCTAACCTTATTCGCCATCCTGAGGATACCCAAAAGAGTAGAAGGAAGTCAAAGGGGCATTTTCGTGCCGGGCCACTAGTAAGTCTAATTATCCTGCAGCAAAATACCATGGTCAATTACGTACCCTCACATGTTAGCATTGAAAGGTGTCAGAGAGATCCTTTAGTATAATCCTCACATCAGGAACTTAGTGACAGATTGAGGGTTTTTAAGTCATTTGTTCCTTAACATGAACACAAAACTCTAAATACTTATGCTCAATCTTCATTGTTCCATAGAACAGTTTTTTACTCACTAATACAAAAGAAAACAAATAATTCCCTATTACTTTTGTGTATCTTCCTTTACTCTCCAAGAAAGTTTAACACTGAAAAAAGGAGTGCAGTATATTGACCCCACTTCAACAAAAAGAAAGCTTAAGAGCTATTAACTAAACTTCTCAAAAGGTATGAGGACAACATGCATCTGCTTGATTGAGAGTGGACAGTAACAGTATTGGTGCCAGATTCCTAGTGGACTGTAAGAAAATGCAGTACAAATTCACACAAGATTACCTATATGTGAATATAGCAAGAACATTATAATTCTGATATGAGAATTCTATTTAATTTCATACATTTATGGTATGATGACAATGTATTCAAAAATAAGCCACTGCAAGTTCCTGTATATCTATTATATTATTCTTAGATATGTTAATGGAATTTTAAATGCATTACAATTCTTTGAAAATTGGTATCACTTTTTGGAAGTGTTTTTAACACTGCAGGTGTTAACTCATTGGTAGGTTGTAATATAAACTTGGTTGATCATGACCAGTAAATTAAGTTGGAAAAAAAAATTGAAAAGAAAGTATCAGAATGCATCACCAGTAATATTTTGTAGAACTTTTGCTAATATCATGTATACATGTGTTTGACTATGTACCGAGTTTCAATGTCAGTTAAAAATGTTAGAAATATCAAGTTAGTGGATTCACTCATTTAATAAATATTCTATAAAATATCAACTCTCTAATGTCTGTCAGGCACTAGAGAGTCAGAGATGACAAAAATATTATTGCAAAATCATGAAAAACTCACATTTAGTGAAGGGACCAGTTGCATTAAAAAAAACCAAAATACACTATAATGCATGTATATATGCATATATATACTATAACATAAAATATTTAGGATACAAATAAGCCTTGGTGCCACAAATAAGGAATACATGTAGAATATCACTTATGGACCAAAGTACTTTAGCAAAGAAAACTCCATTTTTAAAACATGTTATTATAAGAGTATAATGTCTAGGGAAAAAAGAGGCCATTCAAGATTGACGCTTTAATTATTACTTCATTACTGATGCAGCACATTGAGTGGTACTGCAGTCTCACAAAAGTTAATATGCCTTTGTAAGCACCTGGTTTACTATCATATAGTGACCTAGGTAGACTTGGGTTATTGAGTTCTTAAAACCAGGATATGAAACTAGACAGAGGGAAAATAATTTCCGGTTAATGCTCCAAGACCTGTGTTGTCTAAGTGATAATCGACACAAAATGATTTGTTTCATTATGTTTTCAGCGTTTATTTACTCTTGTTTCAAAATCTAAATTATAGTTTTATAGGATATAATCAAATATATACCCAAAAGGAAATTACATTGAAAAAAGTCATTATTGTGATAAAAAGCCAAGGTGTTCGCTTAAATTCATAAAAATAATAAAATTGGGGTTGGACCACTTATTAAATCTTCTTAGAAATGAGGAGGGAAGAAGAAAGGTTAAGATTTACCTAACAGAAGGTATGCAGCAAGTGTCTAAGGAATATATAGCCATAAGAGAGAAGGAATTATTCTTCTAAAGATAAAAATGAAAGATAAAAATATATGCCAATGAGACACCTGAGAATGCATATTAAAAGCCAAGGTGGAAATAGTACATATTGCATGATTGTAACCACAAAAAATGTAAGCATATGAACACAGACTGGAAAAATGTTACACAGAAATGAGACACAATATATTTAAAGCATGGTGAGGTTATATGTGATTACATAATTTAAAAAATTTCTTTAATATTGTTCGCAGATTTTTTAATTAAAATATTGAGTCTTTACACCTAAGTAGACCAAACGAGTTCCCACTGTAGAGCTCTGCACTGGTTGTTTCCTTTGGCTACAATACGTTTCCATGATAGTTACAGAGTTGGTTCCTTTTCCTTTTAAGTCTCAGCTTGTATATTTTTGGTTGACCACACTCCCTGATGTTGCTCTGTTTTAGTTATTAGCCTGCTTTATGATTTTATAGTATTGATTACTATATGAAACTACTAAAGCTATGTTTTATGTCATTTTTAATTGTCTGTTTCCTTCCCTAGAATGTAAGCTTCCTAAAAGCAGGGATCTTGTCTCCTGTGTTTACTCTGTATCCCCACCATCCAAACAGTGCCTGGCATAGAAGAGGCACATCAGAGTACTTATTGAAGAACTATATCATTCCCAAATATTTCCACTTCAGTTTGGGGTGTAGCAAAGAGAAAATGTGTAGTATTTTTGTATAAATTGATTCTGTTGAATCTGTAGCATTTCTAACATAAGGCAATTATAACATAAAACTTTACAAACTTCTTGAAACATTACCCTTCTCAAAAAAACAACTTAACAAAAGTTTGAAATTCTCATTAATACAGAAGCGGCCCTGCACATATCTTCAGTTTGGTGCTCTTAGCTCTACTGAGCTGAATCACTTCAAATCCTGTAAGTATCCATCCACTGCAGTTAAAAAAAAACTGCGGGGGTGGGGGGGGGAGAACGGCAGGGGGAAGCCAAGTAGAGTAAGGCAAGGACCCAACTGGAGTTAAATAGCACTCACCTGGGGCCTCCGCTTCTGATTATTCAGCCTTTCACCCTGGTGTAATCATGCTAGTTGTTACATTATTGAATGTGTTCACGCTTGTTGCTAAATCGCCATTGCTTCCCACATCCCCAACTACCATAGACCCTACCCTCGAACTCCCTGGACCTTCCCTGTCCTACCAAATAAGGACTTAGTACCTGGAACAATAGGGGCCTTTCAAGAGTCTCCTTTAGCTCCAAGGCCAGTTACCATCCTTTCTGATGGGTCAGTGCCCATACATTATGACCTGATATTTGTTGCTTTTGCCTGTCCTAAATCGAATCAGTTTCCCTCCTATAGCGGTAGAAATCTGTCCATGTAGCTGACGGATGCTGTGTCTGTCAAATCCAGGGATGACACAAAGCCCAAGTCTAGGTAAGTATGTTTCATAGGCCTCTTTATAGTGAACGGTTCAGGGTAAATGGCCCAGGTTGTTTCAATCAACCTTATCCTGGAAATTTTGGGGAAAGAAAAAGACATTCTCTTTACCTGGAGGTTTCTGATATAAGCCTAGTCTCAGGAAACATTCTTACTGCAGTTAAGAAAGACCCCTCCTCTAAATAAAAAAGAGAGAAATATAGCTAAGACAGGAGGTAGCGGTGGAGTGGTGGGGGGAAGGATGGGCCTGGTCCTGAGCATATGGTTTGATTCCCCATTTCCACCTATGACTGAAGCCAGAGTATTCGTGGGCTTTATGGTCATATGAGCTCCAAAATCCCTTTTCTTGCTTAAGCCATTTTAATCCAGGTGGCATTTTTGCAAGTGAAAGAATTCCTGGAAATAAATTTAAAAAAAAAAAAAAGAGGGCAAGGGTGATCAGATCTGCTATATACTAACAAAGTCCCAGACAATTTGCAAATATTATTATATTTTTGTTCCTGGAGAAACAAAACATTTAGCAGTGAAATATCTTATTGAAGTTCACCATTCCAGAGTTGGTATCTGCACCCAAGTCTACAAAACTCCAAATTTCATGCTTTCACATATTGTCATGATGGTCATATTGACCCAAATTATGAAGCAGATAAATTTGACTATCACTCTATCTCTTTTGGACACCTCTGTCTCTTTGTCACTATGTATTCCTTTTTTTCTGCCATTTATGAATTTAATGATTATGTGATTGCTATGGTTGAATCCTATGGGATTGCTGGTGATATTAAATGAGATGAAGCATGGAAAGTAACAGGAAAGAAGTGCTCATCATATAGTAAAAAACAATACAATTACCTATGTTCATTCAAAAATCCCCATAAATACCTACCCTATGTTTCATATACTCTTACATTCTTTCCATAGGCCTTTCCCAACTAAGTCTCCCATTTTTATATCAGATCAGCTACAAAGTGAATTATATTAATCCATACTGCAATGCATATGGCTGTGAATCATTATTTCATTCATAACACAGAGAACTGCCAACTGATGACTTCACAATAGAGTTAGATAATAATTGGGGTTTGGATACGTTCCATTAGAGCAAAATGTTTAAACTTCTTTTTCTTGGAGTAGAAGAGAAAGAACATCAATAGATTTAACAAATTTCATTAGTGTTAGGTGACGGAGCAGTAAGTAGTTGCATATGTGAGTACCAATGAGGACAGTAATGAGAAATAAGGCTGGATAAGTAGTGGTAAAGTTACAACACTTATGATTCCAATCACATCTCTTTGCACCCTAGGGCGTGGCTTAGAACTATGGAGTTTATAAATAAGAAAACAACTAAGATGACTTATCTCACATCACAAAGTGATATAGCAATGACTACAGGCCAACTGAGCTTAGTGACTCAGGCTTTTCTGATAAATTATAAAAGTGTCCCTTGAATAATTTAAAATACAAACTTAATTTATTTCAAAATTAAAGTCACAGAAGAAATGGCAGTATATTCAATTTTTCTTATCTTTTCAATGAAATAAACAAAGACTGTATCCAATATTCAATGACGTTAGATTTTTGTTTTTGTTTGTGATAAGCAAAGGCAAACTAGTTCTTACATACTGAGAGAATTACAAAACATACTTTTTTTCTTTAGTGAGTGCTAAGACAGGACAGACAAAAACTATAAAAGGCTTTATAAGTATGTAATTGCAGGCAGATAACTTAATATTTGAGTCTTCTTTATGGTATCTATAAAATGGAGAACCGCTTCATTATCGAAATCAAATAAGGCAACATAAATCTTTTTAAAAATACAGTGCTATCCACCTATTATGAAATAAATCAATGACTTATTACTATACTGCCATAGCAAAACAGAAAAGAAAAAAAATGTGCCAAATAGTACGTGCCAGTTTTTTGAACTTTAAAACATAATTATTCTGTCTCTCTGCAATCAGTTTTGGTCTGGAAATTATCAGCAAGCCAGCCTTTACATGCAAAATTTTAAAAACATTCAAATCATGGCACATTCTATTTAAGTGTGCCAATTACATAAACAAATTAAGAGTCTGCTCCTTTATTTATCTATATATATATGTTTTGTGAAGTGAACCTAAAATGTATACAAACTAAGAATTAAATTTCTTGGTTGTTGACAAAAAATAAATCCAGCTGGTGGAGATTACTATAAGGCAAGAGTACCAAAATTTCATTTACTGATTCTACAGGAAGATAATGAAGATAGGAAAAAGAAAAGAGAGAAGAAAGAATGAAGAAAGGAAGGAAGAAGGAGAGAGTAGGGAGGGAAGAGATGAGAAAGGAAGAAAATGTTAGGGAAGGAAGGGAAGAAAAGGGAATTACTAAATTACTCTGATAGCCAGAGAACTGAACAAATCTCTTCTGCTGAGGCAGTAAGTAGTCAGTCATATGCTTCAATGCATAAGCACAGGTCTGAAAGTCCAGAAGTCAAGAGAAATAAGACTGTTGCTATGTGTTCAATATATAAATGGTGAAACAGATTCTCAAAGGCATTACAGAACTTGTCTCCTCCACTTTTCCAGGAAGGAAACAGCTTTATCCTACAATCAATATTCATTTTGTGTTGTCTAGGAGTGATTCAGAAAGCATCTATGATTCTCCTGTAAAAAAGTCATCAGAAACTTGCATATCAAGTACTTTTTAAAAAAACAATTTAAAAGCAATGCAGTTTTGTCAATTTCAAGGTATATTGGCTTTGTTTTGAAATGTCACTTTCTTGAATTTTAGGCTCAGATATAGCTCCAGGTGATTGCTTGGGTTTTTAAATGTATCATTATAATTTAATAAAACCATTAAACAGAGGTCCATCGTTTGCAATGCCATGTTGTTAACTAAACTTTTAACACAAGAATTTCCTATACAGAGACAGGTAAAATCCAAGTGTTTGGGGGCATATATTGACCTGGTTTTTATATATATTTAAATATAAAACCTGTGGCCTTGGATTCTGGACATTGGTTACAATAGAATGATGATGTTATTCTATTTATAGAAGAGGTGCCAGTGCTATAGAAATATGCTATAATACCCAATGGTTTGCTCTAGTCATTCTTCAAATCTGATGAAAATGCTAGGGATTAGGCGGAAAGCCAGCCTTGGAAGCTAGGATCTGGCAGACACTCTAACTCAGAAACAGATTTCTGCTACCTTGTCTTTCTCTTGAGAAATTGTGTTAACTTTTCTTAATAATCTTGCTAACTCAAAACCTGATTGCTAGAGGAGCTCAACTATGCCTTAATAACCTGTTATACCACTTGTCCTTGCTTCAAAGGCCATTAAGTCATTTGTCTAAAATGCTTCCCAGATGATTTTTTTTTCCTCAAAAATAAGCAGGTAGGCAGTTTCCATATTTCATGGGAGGTAAACAAGGACCTCTCTGCTGTTTGTATTGCATAGAACATTGGAGACTAGTACATTGTGAGGGAAAAAGACACTCAATTAGCTCTTTCTCCTTCTGAAGGAGAGAGCCCACAATTCTAAATTGACTCCTTAGCGAGTATAGCCTGCTGCTGTGACGCTGTGACGCTATCTTGTTGTTTACACTTGCAGTAACTCTCACATATAATTATGTCTGAAAATACATTATTAATAATCCATCCTAAAAGCAAGCTCATGTGTGACGTTTCACAATAACATCCAGAGATGCCACAGAAAAAAAAATCTGAATTATCTGGGATGATGAGGATGTGTGCTTGTTTAAGGGTCTCCATAACAAGACACAGATGGATTTTGGAAGTATGATTTGAAACTCTTTTTAGCAATTACTTCACTTTTATTCTCTGGTGTTAATTAAGTAAGAAAAGGCTATAGTGACTCATGGTTTAACAGCCTCACCTTTTGTTCGGATCACTTGTGAGTAATCTAAAGAAATTCTGTGAAACAAAAGCCACTTACAAATGATCCTAAAACTTATGAGATTCACCATCACATTTTAAATGTGTTAATATAGGTTTGATACAGCTGTATGTGTTTTCACTGAGTATCACGATGTCCTTCTGCCTTCGTGTTGCTGAAATATGCCAAGGAATCTCAAAGTAGCAATCAGTAAATCCAATTACCCGCTTCCTACCCACGGTAGGCATGGGGTGACATGCAGGGAGGCTGGTTCAGAGAGAAAACGAGCCTCAGGTAAAACAGGAGGCTGTTCCCTGGAGGCCACACCAAGGGAACTTTCACCAGAGGTTTGATGTGCGTCTGCCAGCTTTCCCTTCCATTCTCATGTAACCAAAATGATTCTGCTGTCAGGGAGTGTGAGGGAGGAGGACAGGAGACAGTACTTCCTCATTTAAGCAATTGCAAGATAAGAATGTTTTACATTTAAAACTCTTCAATTGCATTTGTGTTTGAATGCATATGTGCATTTTATCCTTGATTAAGTGGTTAAATATTTTAAAAGAAAAAGAAAACATTTAGCTATCATAGGAAATAACACACAATTACTTTTACTCATAGAATACCCTTTAGTAAAAATAATAATTACCCAAACTCTAAGCACTTTAGGATTATTAACAAAGCTACATTTCACAAATAGAGAAACAGGTTCACTGAGACAAGATGAGACCAAGTTTCAGTATCATATTTGAATTGGATTAATTTAATATTTCAATCAGAAAATAATTCCTGAGGCACTCAGCTAAATATCTTGTGCACGGTATTTGTGGTCGTGGTAGTGGTAGTATGGTTGTAATCTACTACCTGTGATGAAATTTTGTTCAACGGGCTGTTAAGAAATTTAGGAAATTATATCTTAGCCACATAGTTTCACGAGATTCTTATACAAGCTTAAAGGTCATTTCCATTCAACATGGAAAATTTCCAGCTCTCATTTTGTACATATGGCCAAGAAATAGAAGGCATATTTTTAATCTTCATCCACTTTATGATTTTCCAGAGTTTAACAAATGTCTCCCTATGTGTATAATTAATATGCTAAACATACTATATGTGAGACATTTATAGGAATGACCAGTATGTTTTCCTTGTATTTTCACAATACCTGTAACCAAAAAAGATGACCTTTGACCTCCTCTCATTTATACTGCTGGTAAATTGTGGAAATCAGTGTGCACAAATATCCCTTCCAGGAATTCAGTGTGTTAGTAGGGACAAAACAAACTCAAAGAGAATTAGAATGAGATGAAACAATTAGAATTTGGGGTTCAAATAAACATAAAAATTAGAGAAATTACAGAAATAATTCTTTAAACTATCTGTTTTGCATCTCTCAGAAACATGAAAATTTATTTATAACACTATCATAACTGTTATTTTATTCTGGTTTAGGTTTTAATTTCTTTCAGAACTCTTAAATATAGTTGTTAAATTGCTGCAACTTAGATGCCATTTTAAAAGGTGGTTTCTTTGTAAAAGGATCTCTAAAATTCTATTTAAAGCTACAGAAATAGCATCTCCAATGTTTACTATTTTTACAACATAGCAATATATTTCATGTACACTTTAAAATAAAAGGTTTCTTTTTTAAGAAAACAGCAAAAGTTGCAGTTTTATTCACATAAACAGGAAAGGAAGACATGCTCTCTTACTTGTAAGAGGTAGCATATATTGGCAATATAATATAAAATAAGTTTATTTCCTATTGCTAAGACGTATGAGTGGAGTCATGTTCGCATGCAGTGCTACCACAGTTTATCTTATAGTCCATATAAAAGTAGCTCCTCAAGAACTCTCTTAAAATGACAGAGAAACTAAAAGGAAAACGCTATTTTCTTTGGATTGGGAAATTCCTGCTTCAGAAAATGGACACACTTAATGATGAGTTTTGAATCAAGTTTACAAAAATATTTTGAAAAAATATCCAACATTTCTAGAGGCATTAAATGAAAAGCTATCAATTCATATCCCTTACCCGAAAATGCAACAGTAATCACTCCATGCAATTATGTAAAAGATTAAGAACTTTACCTTAATGTAAATGTTGAAAGAAACATCTGCTAAAAACCTTAGAAAGACAGAAGCTTTAATTTGCTATCATATCCAAATCATGTAAAAATAATTTTATCTTATTTGTTACCTGTATACAGAGGCACATCTTCTTGTACCGAGAATATTCTCAATCACAGTACTCATAAAATCACTTTTTCCAAAGTCATAAAACAGCTATATAAAAGGAAAGATCTACCGAGATTAATATTATCTGTGGGTATTTCCAGACTTTCAACCAAAGAACCATTAAAAGCATTCCCAAGATATTGTCATCTTTCTTTAAATGGTACCTTTTATGTGAATACCCCCTAGTCTCAGCAGATTATATCCAACTGTCCATTAGTTTCTAATCCTTTCAGAAAATGAAAAAGTTACATAATTTTAAAATATACATATATACACCTACATATGCATACATATATATGTGTATATATCCTTCAATCCTAATTAAAATTATTTATTTAGATTGCCATATATTGTATCTCTGTTTAAATGGCTTTGGCCAATTTCAATGGAAAACAAATGTAGCTAAATAGTATCTCTTATATATTAAACTTTCAGTACAGATATATTTACAACAAGTAAATCATTTACAATTTTTTAAAAATCACAAGTAGATCAGATATTTGATCAAAAAAATTACTTTTTAGCAAAATGCTTGCAAGACCCATACCTTCACTATCCTATGGCAGAAAGTCTAACTTTAGTATGGGTTTTCTGTAACATTACATCAAAATTTGGTCCATTATATAATATGATCAAACTGTTTCATTTTTGCTTTTTCCCCTCAAAATTATTTAATCATTACCATTAGGAAAATAAATGTTATGTTTCAATTTGGAATTAAAGATATCCCTTACTGGCTGTTGCATAAACAGGAAATCATAAGAACTGTATTTCAGGCTCATAAAACTGTCTATGTTAAATTTGAGTTCTTTAAGATTAGATGACTCTAAAAACCTGTTTTGGGAATTTACTCAAAATTGATTTAATACACTGACATCAAAAGTGATGAATTGATATTATGTCTATGGTGTTAGTAAGCTAACAGGAAGTTCAAATTAACTTTCAGATTTCTAACACATTCTGCATTTTATTTATTAATCTTCCAGGTCATTTTGCATAATTAAGATAAGCTAGCATTTTCTAGTTTTATTTTCAGTTAACACAAAGTCTAATACACAAATCTTATAATGTAAACACAATGTTATGCATTTTAATATTTCTTGATTAGAACTATCTGATAGTTTGACCAGGTACAATAACTAATATTTTCTATTATGGAATGAAGTTCAAAACTACTCAGCAACAACTCTCTATCATGTGGTATTTTTGTGAAAATAGTATCTTAGGATTTCCCCTCTTAATAGCAATCTTCAATTCTGATAAAAAAAAGTCTTCAAATATTTTTATCATATTTACTCTGAAACATAAATAAGATTTATTAAAATATTCTTTCAAAACAAGAAAAAAGATTGTATATGTTAACATTAGAATATTTTGTGGAGTGACAAAGTAAAAATTACCTACAATATACCATTTAAAGTCTCTCCTCAATCCACTCACTATATATTAGAATTAGTTCTAAAGGTTTAATTTTTCAGAAATATGTGAAAAACCATTCTTATGCATCTTTTTACATGTTATTGTTATAATTAACATTTGCAAAGAATCCTGAAAATACATGTCACAAACCAAGCCTAAACTTTCATATTTTTTCTAAGACAGTGGAGAAACAAGCCAACAGAATCTTATTTTTCTCACATGGAAGCAGTTGGTTTCTTTTTTGTACATCTTTTCATGTTGAAACTTGTTAATTCAGTTGTACATACACATGAGGTAATTAAGTGATTGTCCTTTTGTCCTTGTAACCAAAAGGTGGCACCTCTAAAAATTAGAGTTAGCTTTCAACAGAGACACTACATTTTATAAAAAGTCATTTAAATGTCAAAGCCCTAGAAAGAAGATTTGTTTTTTTTTTTTTTTTTTTTTTGCGTGTGACTAGGTAATTCTGTTTAGGTAGGAGAGACAATTGCCTCAAATGGAAAATGATTTGGAAAATAATATACATTACAACGATGGCAAATGAAACCAGCTCTTCTCTAAGTTGGTGTATAAACTTATACATTCAAGATATGTAGTGGACTAAAATACTTTCTGAGATGTACAAATTAGTGTGGAAGGCCAGGCTGAGTTAAAATAGAAGATTCACTTTTCTCATCCTAAGAGGACATCTACAAAAAAATTGTAAAAAAAAATATGACTTGGCATTTCCCCTGATAAAGAAAAAGAAAGGATTTATCTGGATACTAATATCTGCTGCCTTCTCTGTGCTTATGTAAAACCCACTTGGAATGCTTTCCCATTTCACCTAAGCAGGAACACCTCTTCCCATCTGACAGTACTATCACTTAGCTGTCTCTGGTGAATAAAATGAAAAGAAAGCTTGTATCACCAATGGTGGAATCAGAGATTACTGAAGCCACTGTCAAGGACCTCAGGGCTCTGTCCAACAAGTACCATTTACTTGACCTGTTATGCAGGGAGCCGGAGACACATTGTTGTTTTGGTATCTTTCTCTTTCTTTTAAGAAGACTTGAGTACAAAAATGTTTTCTCCCTTAAGATTTTTAAAATCTGAAGCTCTCTTTCTACCATTACTTTCTAAACTTTGTTCTAGTATAGGAAGGTTCTTGGCCAACTGAGCCTCCATGTGCCTTCTAAAGGTAGTGCTGAAATTGTATAAACATCATGTTTACCTCTATTAAATACTTTCATATTAAACGAAAACAAGGCAAGACATGAATCTGATATCCAGACAGTAAAATCCAAGTAGATAGTAGAAAGGTGGGATAAAATGAAAATTCATGCACAAATGTAGCTTTAACATGAAAGTTAAACAGTTTTATGTCATCAAAGGGTTAATATGGGCGAAGGTAAATATCAACATGCACACAAAGCTAACTAGAAGATTAGCTTTCCCAAAGTAGAAGTCCAAGCCTCCTGATAACACTGTTGTCACTTACAAATGTTTTGAAACTTTACATTTTTTTTGTCCCTCAACATAAAGGCCATATCAAGGAACCTCAGGAAAGTAATAACCTATTTTTAATTGTTTTTTTCCTTTACTCAAGAAACCCTTCAAAGTTCAGAAATTAACACTGATGTGCAATACCAAACTGTCAGCACCACAGGACAGATGGAAACAGGAAAAGTCAGATGGTTGGCGCTTAAAAGCTATAGCAATTAAGCAGTTGAAAGTGGGTTGGATTGTCGTTTATTTTTGTTCCATTTGAACAAATAAGTGAGAGACATAGCCTCTTGCAAGGAGGAAATCAAGTCAAACTTGATGCTTCCTCTCTCTGACAGTGGGAGCCGGATGGCTTATCTACTCCCCTTATTCAGTTTAATTTTTTATCTAGATTAATTGCTTTCTGTACTCTAATTTTCTCAGAGGTTTTATTCTATCTTGTCTCCCTCCCCACCCCACCCTGACAGAAAGAAATCTTTGTCCTTTCTTCACTCCCCCTCTTTCCTCTAAGAAAAGCAATCCTCTCCAGGAGGAGAAAGAAACCCTGTGCGTGCTTAGGGTGAGAGGAGGGAGGAGGATGGAGAGAAAGAAAGAGAAAGAGAAAGAGAGAGAGAACTGATGGGGGGTGGGGGACGGAGGAGAGAACGAGAGAAGGAAAGAGGAAGCAAGAAGATGGGGGTGCCCAACATCAACTCCAGCTCTAAATCACAGGCTCTGTGCAAAGTGCTTTTCCGGGAGATGCACATGTGGTCTCCTATTTCTCACAATAGGCCACCCGGGGATCCCTCCTTAGGTCTCAGACTCCCAACACCAAAACCCAAGTGTACCGAGAATAAAATCTTTTCGATGGAGTCAAGCCCATAGGCACTGCCGAGGTGGCCCCGCCGCCAGTCCCGCTGCCTTACCTGGAGAGAGGACCAGGAGGTGGTGCCGGGTCTCCGTCCCCACTGCTCTCCCCGCACGGACCGTGCGAGGCACACGCGTACTCTTGCTGCCTCCGCTCTTGGAGGGGCAGCCTGCAACACAAAAGGGGTGTGTGGGTGTGGGTGTGTGGGAGGTTCTCCAGGGCCACCAGCTGGTCCCAGCTGGCTGCCCCCACCCTACACACACCCCTTTGGGGCGCTGAGCCCCCCTCTCAGCGGAGCACCACCCCGGGGACTTGCCCGGGGTGCAGCCTCAAGTTGCAGGGCTAACTGCTGCCGCCGCCGCCGCTGCAGGAGGAGGAGGTGGAAAGACACTGGGGGCAGCACTCGGTCTAGAGCATCCCCACACTGCAGCTTCTCCAGGAATCCCTCCAGTGAGGAGGCGGCCGCCCAGCATCTCCCAGCCCCGGCAGCCTGATTGGTTCCGACACGGGGACGCTGCGCCGAGCAGCCAATCCCGGCGCACTAATAATAGGTGGATCCGCTCAGCCAACAGCGCCCATCCCAGTTCTGTTAGTGTCTCTCCATCCCCACAGCGGACAGGGACCTGGGGGTGAGGGATGGAGGAGGGTGGAGGGAGGGGTGAATTAAGGGGGGAACAGATCCCGAGGAGGCACAATCAAGGGCATCGGATAAACCCTCTGGGTGGGCTCAGGGATGCCCCACAACCTGCTCAGCAAGCCATATGCACGGGAAAGGGATACAGCATAATACAAAGCTTTTTTTTTTTTTTTTAACTTTCAATCAAAACCTGCCCTGATACTGAGCATGCCCAGACTGCAACAGCGCCCTAGGAGTTTCGGGGTGTGTGGGTTGACCAGCTGTGGGTTTCTGAAAAGGTGGGAGCGGGGAAGGCAGAGGCAGAAGTTTGTCTTTGGCCGTCTGACCCGGCGGAGTTGTGAAAGCCGGGCAGGGCGGGGACATGAAAGGATTCCGCGCAAGTGTCCTCACACTGAGCCACAGGGAGGTGGCCCTGGGGATTGTCTGAGGCTGATGATATTAATCTGCCGGGGCTCGGGGTTGGCAGCGGGGGTAGGATAATCTGAGCTCCGCTAGATGCCGGGAGACTTCCCCGGAAGGGTGCGGTGCACCGCGCTGCGGGGAGAGGCTCCGTCCCATAGGCGGGGCCGGGAGCGGACTCCGCCCGGCAGCGGCGCCAGGCAGGGGAGCGTGCGCTGGGAGTTTCCACTGCAGCCACCAATAAGTTCTTAGACTTGGGTCAAGTGCGACATTGTTAAGGATGCTTTTTTTTTTTTTTTTTAATTTGCCAGTCCCCTCCCCCATCTCTCTCCATCCCTCGCCCGCTCAGTGATGCCTAAAGCATAGGTTCCCTCTCTGCTTCCTCTCCTCCCCGCTGAACCTTTCTGCTGCGAAGTAAGAAGCTTTTCCCTTGTGAGAGAGGCGGTGACCTGATTGTCTCTAAGCTCTCTCTCGGGCAATTTATAGCTTGGTAATACCGAGAGATACCGAACAGCAAGGCTCAGCGGGTGGGGGAAGGGAGCGCGAACTAGGAGAGGGGCGGGAGCGGAGCCCAGCTCCCGGGAGGCACGGGTCCATTATCTGCTGCACAGGTGAAAGGCTTTCAAATGCAGAGAAGTATTTCCCTTTCTCACTCACTTGATCTTGTTTAATGGCCTTTGAACCTCTCGTGTTGATTAGAAATCCTAGGATTTTATGTAAACTTGCCCAATAGCTTCAAATGAGAACTCTCCTAATTGGGTTCTCTATTTTATTGAGAAGATTATGTTGGCATCTCAGGTAAGGAAATAAATAGGTATCTCAATTCCCCAAACCCATCCACTTTGAACTGGAGTTTTATTAACATTGGTGTGCAAAGGTAACTGTAGCAAGAATTCAATTAACGGTAACACATTTCTTCAAGTTTTTAATTAAATCTCTTCTATTTATGTAATGTTTAAGATTAAGATCCTCTTCTAAGTATAGGAGAAAAGAAGACAGCCTTGGTATAAATTTATCCAAGTGAAAAATACTTGTGTATTAGGCTGTGCTTGCATAATAGGAAGTTGAGCATTAGATGTAGAAGGATGAAAAGAATGAACCCCAGAATTGGAACTTTATGTAAATATTCATCTTCCATTTTCTAAAATATTCTTCAAAACTTATTTTAAAATAATTTTATAGTTTGAGAGAGAAGATAATAGAAGCTAGTTTAAAATTAATTTTAAGTATTTAATGAAGAAGAAAGGGGAGCAAAAAAGAAGGAAGAGGGGGAGAGGAAGAAGAATTAATTACCACTGTAATTTTGTTGTTCAATAAATGTCTTTGTGTGAGAAGATTATTACAATATCCACCTAATAGAGATCTTGATTCTAAAAATACACCTAGCACACTTTCTAGATTCCAATTATTAAAAATTGTATGTTTGTCCTGTTTATTAATAGCTGCAGGTAGAAACAAGTACTCTTATTTTAAACAAATTAGTAAATAAAATATGAATACTTTTTTTTCTTTCTGTTCCAGACCCTGATTCTATCATCAATATTTTAGCCAGTTTCTTTTCCAGTCTACCTTATATCCTAGCCAACAATCTTTCTCTTTCAGTAGCGAGAATCCTAGACAATATGACTGATATCAGAAGGGTATACTCGAGTTTTTGCAGGACTAAGATTTTAATTCTTCCTCCTATTCTTAAGTTTTCTGCAAACTCTGGGAATGGGCTAAAGACTTCTTTCTGGTCCTGCTGGGTTGACACAACATCATACTTTTCTGTTGTAGAAAGTTTACATCATTTCATTGCCCATTATAGCAGACTCATCTTTCCGAAAAGAAAGATCAGGTCAATATCTTGTCTTTCTCCTTTTCACTTTCATTATCCCATTTCTTAGGTACTTTATGTCTAGAAATCCTATATCTTTTACTACTGAGACTTAACTCATCCCCTGCTTGTATGGTATGTTTAACAAATTATTTGTTATTTTCAGAACTGTTTTCATCTACTGTAATGTTTTACTTCCTCTTTTTCGTTAAAAAAATTTATTATTTTTTCTTTACATTTTTACTATGATCAAGATCTTATTGTCATCATTTTCTTTATTCCTTTTCCATTGGATTCATCTATTTACTACTTTAGTTCTTCCTTTGCCATCTATTTAAGGCTACAGGATCAGAATAGAAACTAAATTGGATTGGGGCACTGAGGAGAAAAGTGTGTCTTATGGCAAGAATGGGAATTAGGGACTTCAGAATCAGAAATTCATTAAGTACAGACTTAGCCAGGGATTTCTGTAGACCACAGAAAGAAAACTTACATGACATAGGTATCGAGAAAATTCTGCATATTGGTAGAAAGGCCAGTATACCTTAGTTGATCAATAGTAATAGAATTCCATTTAATCAAGACTCTCATATATCATTAAAGTTTATAACTTTAATGTCCATATTGGTTGTCTGGTAAAAGCTATTCATAAATGTCATTACTTAGGATTGTAAAAAAAAAATGAAAAATAACCAACTTCTCTAATTTTTTCTATCCTTTGTATAGATTCATATCTTCTTATTCTTTTTATTTTATATCCATGCATTTTCTACCATTGTCTTTCAAAATACTGCCCCCTTTTTGTTTGCTTCCCTTGCTTTCTAGGACAGGAGATTCACTAAATGTTTGTTTTTTGGTGTGAGAATTTAAGAGTTAGGTAAATTCCAGCTTCACCATTAATTGACTGTGTGACTTTGAAAAATGTATGAAATCCCTCCAAGCCTCAGTTTGCTCACCTATGATATGTACATAAGAACACAACATATATCCTTAGGATTTTTTTTGTGTGTATGAGGATTAAGAAAAGCAATGGATATAAAATGCTGGTTCCAAGTACATAGCAAGGACTTAATGACTGTGTAACCATTGTTGTTATTATTTTGTCGTCATCATTACTGCTGCTACTGCTTCTTTTTTGTTTGTTTGTTTTCAGATTTCTGGAATATTGGATTTCCTCTCATCATCTTATTCATTTAAGCCAATAGTGAGCCATCGACTCTTTACCTATGAATATTAAAGTTAGAAGGGAGTTAATCCATGTAATAAGAACTTGTTTATACATAAAATGACAATAGTTATCTCTCTTGAATGTGCTGTTCTTAGACTGTAATGTTCTAGGAGATGAATAATTTAATTTTTAGAGAATGTGCATCTAAGCATATTTTAGTTAAAATTGATTTATGTTCTTTAAAATTAAGAAAATTCCAATTCTAGTGGTAATAAATTTATGAACACTAATGTCTTTGTTTTCTAGACAATACCCTTAAAAACAGTGGTGCCATCATTTTGATTTCTTTTCCACTTTTCTCTTTCAAGATCATGTGTCCTGGAATTATTACTAATGATTTTATAGCCAACTGATAAAGAAAATACATGAGGGCTCCTCTGTCAGAATTAAAGACATGGATTTTTAGACTAAACATCCATGGTGTTTAATAAAGAGAATGTGGAATTGGGGAGAAGAAATAAAGAAAATGAATACAGATGGGAGTCAAGTCTCTGGAGCAGAGAGTTAGAGTCCCATAATTGAACTACAATAGTTTACAATTTCCAAAGAAAAGAAAATAGAGAGCGAGCAGTATTCAACGTGGCTTTACAAAAACCTTTTCTTAAAGATATGGATAAGAAAATATTGGAAATGAAAAGGAGGACAGTGACTCAAAAAGTAATATACTGTGTGTCAAGCTGTTGAGGTTAGCAAGGAAAATATCATTTAGGTGAATCTATCTCAAGGGCAAAATAAAAGTACTTTGAGCTAATGTTAGCTAAAGGTCTTAGAAAGGAAACAATGATATATTTTTCAAATACTTTGTCATATAGGGAATATACTGTGATGAAAACTAGTTTGCTAATAAAGCAAGAGCAACAGTAAAGGTTGTATTAATTTTCTTTGAAATCAGAAGAAGAGTTTCTAGTTAATTGAAAACAAAGAGAATCGTAGTTCAACTGTTTCATTCAACTTACATGAAAAATATATCCAGAGAGAGTAATTGACTTACCCAAAGCCATAGAGGGCTAGGTGTGGGGTGGGAAGAGATTCTGTATTTTCAACAAAATAAATTATTTTAGTAATATAATTTTGGAGAGAAGGATGGCAGACAATCAAGACCTCTATTTCAAAATTTGATTTTGGTTTTTAGTGTTCTGATAACGGCCAGGAAAGACACAGAGAGATCTGATTCATTCGGAGACACTCCGAGAAGGCTTTTTACAGAATAGATCATGATGGATTTGTTTCAATATTTATATGCAGCCTAGACTACTTGTTCCTACTTCACCTAATACCAAATTAAGCACCATAAATTGGTGGACTCTTAAAGAAAAGAAGTTCATTTACTGGATATTGAACCAAAAGGAAATGTAAGGACACTAGGTTTTCTACCGCTATCCTCAACATAAAAGTCTATCGTGGATCTGATCATGTTTCCACTTGGGTATTCAAGACTTTTGGATATTCAAGACTTATGACAGAGGTGATGGGGACAGAATGATTGTTCTTTTTCTCTGTAGGCATGTTTCTGCTCCAGGTGGTGGTAGCCTGTTGTCGGTGCAATGATGATATCTTCTGGACCATGGTTGTCCTGTATGTATGTCTATCCTTAGCAGAGTTGGATAATCGCTGTTCCTTTCACATCTCAAATGCCATAACTTGAAAATGTTAATAGAAATTTAGGATGTATTAAAAAATAACTGTGACTACTTTAAGGACTACCAGTCCTAGTCTAATAAGACTCTAGAAATGCTAAGTAACTTGAAAGATTTATGTAGGAAGAGCTTGAATAACATTTATTAATACAATTATCTCATCGCCACCAAGGGAAATCCATGAAGCTAGAATGTGGATATATTGCTAGCCATTCTCCTTAATGAATTAGGTCACTGAGTTTTAGCTGTGGGACTGAGATCGCTTAAAAATTGTCATTATGAGATAGTTTGAATGGTTTAAAGGTTAATAATGAAGCCACCATTTTACCCAATATCCAGTTTCAGAAATCAAGCATTAAAAATTGCCTTTGCTGTTACTCATTTCTCTTCCCCATGTGATACTCCTTTTCCTACCTACACCACCAAGGTAACCACTATCCTGCATTTCGTGTTTACCATTATTTTGCTATTTTCTATAGTTTTGCCATTTATATACATATACATATATAAATTAATTTTACCTCTTTTTGAAGTTTTTATGAATAGGATAATACTTTAATATATATTTCTTCAATTTACTTTCTTAAAGAGTAGGTTTTGAGATTTACTTATGTAGCTGAAGTTTATTTATCATTTATATATTACATTTGTTTGAATATATTATTTTTTACCCTTCTTCTGTCTTTAGATATTTGCATTAGTTTTATTATTTTCTATTACATACAGTCTGCTATGAACATCCTGAGACATGTCTCTTGTTTTCACATGGGCACAAGCTTTTCTGGGGTCTACTCCTGGAGTAGGAATTGGATCTAGTTTTATATATCTGAAGTTTTTACAATTTAACAGCTTTTCTAAAAACAAGATAGCCTCTAATTAGGCATTGATGTTTATATTTATTTGGATTGAGAAATCACAACAAATTTTAATAATTTTTGTCAATTTGGTGGATGTCAATGTTATACTTTTACGTTTTTAATTTGTATTTTTCTGATTACTAAGAAATTTGAGAAATTTGAGAAATTTGTCATGTTTATTAGCCATTCATGTATCCTTTTCTGTCAAATACCTTTTCACGAATCTTTTACTCATATTCTATTTATTTTTAAATCTTTTTTTAATTCACTGGAGTTCTTTGTATAGTCTGAATATTAATACTTTGTTGGCTATGCATACTAAAAATCTCTTCTCTCAGTATTGCTTGTATTTTAATTTTTTTGTGTTTTCTTTTCATAATGAGAAACTTACTTTTATTGTAGTCCAAGTCTATCATTCTTTTACTTTATATTTTTTATATTTATAAAGTTAGTAAAATTTAACCTTTTATGTTTAGGTCCTTAATCTATCTAAAAATAACTATATCTATGCTGTGAGAAAGAATCTAATTTCATTTTTCTTACACTGATGACTAGTTTCCTAACAGCTCTTGAGAGTATGTCCTATCCTCATCAACCTGCAATGCTAGTTCTGTCTAGAATTGATCATTTTTGCATATATGTACGTATCTGTTTCTGAAGACTACATCATATCTCTTTCTGAAGTTGGCCCCAATCTTTATATATCCCTTTATCAATAGCCAACAGTCCTAATAATGTAACTTTATAATATACTTTGACATCTGAAGGAGTATTTCCTTACCACGTCTTTCTTCTACTCCCAGAATGTCTTTACTATTCTTTATCTTTATCATGCTCATATATAGTTTAGAATCTCCTTGTAAATTTCCAGCAAAACAACAAGAAAAAACAGTCAATACCATTGATGACTTTTGTTACGTTTTATCAATTTGGAAAAAAAATGGCATTTTTATGACTTTGACTCTATCAATCTGGTTTATTTTTTCTTCCCCTAAGTGTTCCAATAAAAATTTAATATTTTTTATAATAAAGGCATAGCACATTTTTTCTTAGACTCAACTTAAATACCAATTTTTATTGTTGTGGTAAATTCTACCAGTTTAAAAGTTACATTTTCCCATAAAAATGTAATAAGTTGACTTTTGTAGTGAGATTAAATATTTAGAAATCCTAAATTATCTAATTAATAATAATTGGCAGATTATTTAGATTTTCTCTATTATACTTTTCATATCAATACTATCCTTATTAATATTCCTTATTTTCATTTTTTACTTGGAGCATTTTATTTCTTTATACTTTGAATCTTGCCAGAGGTTAATGAATTTTATTATATTTTGAATGTAGTAACTTTGTTTTGCTTGATTTCCTATTTAACACTTGTTTTCTAGTATAAATATTTTATTATTATTTCATTAGGTTTTGATTCGCTGTTTTTTTCTCGAAACCTTTGAAGTGATTGTTTAAAGATTTTTTTTTAATATTTGATTTTTTCCAATATATACATTTAAGGGAATAAGTTTTCCTCTAATTACTGCTTCAGCTACATTCTCATATATTTTGTTATGTCATAGCTTTATTACACTGAAGTTCAAAATTTTTTCTAATTTTCATTGTAATTTCTTCTTTGACCCATTGGTTAATTAGTAGTGTATTTGTTAATTTTCAAGGACTTGGGGGTTTTATTTGTTAATTTTTAACTTAATTTGATATGAAATTATTGAATATTTTAAATATTTTTTAACTTGGAGATGATCTGTTTTGATAAAAATCCCAAGGTCATTTGAAAATAATGTATAGTCTGCTGTTAGCAATATTTTACTTATGTCAATAAGGATAATTTTGTAAACTTTGTGTTTTAAATATTCTATGTCATTATTTATTGATCTTTTTGTCAACAATTGATATAGATGTTAAAGACTTGAATTTACAACTGTGGATATGGATTGTGGATTGTGAATTTAGTTGATTATGCTTTATGAAATCCTCTGACACCATGTATTTAGAACAATCAGATTTATAATTATCTTCATGGTGGATTGACTCCTTTTTTATATTATGAGATGTGACTCTAATGTTATGTTTACTTTGTTTAATAATCATGTAACTTTACCAATTTTTTGTTAATACTTTTATGGTATATGTTTTTTCTACCTTTTTACTTTTATTCCTTTTGTGTTGTTATGTTTAAAGTATGCTTTGCTACATACATGTACTTATTTTTCCCCCTTTTAAAAAATATTCTTAAGGGTTTAGACCATCTATATTTAATGTAATTACTCATACATTTTAATCTGTATTTATTATCTTACTAATTTTTCTGCTTTTTCTCCTTTATTCTCTTTTTCTGTGGTAAACAAAATGTTTTATTATTTCATTTCCATCTACTTGTTATTTACGTATTATTCTTACTATTGTTTTAGTGATTATAAAACATCTTTACTTACTACAGTCTAATAAGCATCATTATATATACTACATTTTCAATAATGCTAAAAGTTAGGAACATTTAACTCTATTTATCCCTATGACCTCATTAACAGAATTGTGACAATTCATTTTAAATTACACAAGTATTTTAAATCTATAGGTATTTATTATTAGTTTTGTATAATATTCATCTTTACTCACAATGTAAATGTTTGTGGGAAAGGTAAATTTCTGTTTTCCTTTGTTGTTTCTTGCATCTCTATGTTTCCATTTGCATTTTCCTAGAAGGCTGAAAAACATCTTATAACATCTCTGGTAGTACAGGTCAACTAATCACAAATATCTGAGCATTAGTTTGTTTGAAAATATCTTTGGTCTTTTCTTAATTTTTGAAAGATATTTTCACTGAATACAGAATTTTAGGTTGATAATATGTATTTCTTCCATATCTTTAGACCTTTATTTTATTATCTTCTAGCTTGCATTAGTTTTGATGGAAAATTGCGTAGAATTTCTCTTCTTTATGTGTGCATTTTCTGACTGCTTTTAGGATTTACTGTTGATATTTATCATTTGGTTTCATAATTGCAGTATAATTTGTTTGGGTACAGTTTTCTTTGTGTTTATCTTGATTGGATTCATTGACTTTCTTTAATATGTGGGTTTAGAGGTTTGATCTAGTTAGAACCATTAATCTTCTAATATTTCTTCTGCCCACCTTAGACATCTTCCCTTTTTTAATAGGATTTCACTTTTACATGTGGTACATTACTTTATATTGTTTCACAGGTAATTAAAACTCAGGTTTTAAAATTTTTCTCTTTACTCTCTTTGCTTCAGTATTGGGAGTTTTATTGCAATGTCTCGCTATATACACTGTTTTCAGTAGAAAACAGTATCGTATCTGTTATTTTTTGGCCTATCAATTTTTATTTTGGATATTGTGCTTTCAGCTCCAGAATGTTTTTGTTTTGTTTCCTGTCTTCTATTTCTCCCTTTATTAGGTGTTTGTTTACCTTTAAGAGCTTGAAATTACAATAGCTCTTTTGAAGTTCTTGTTAATTTTATCATCTGTTATTTCCGTTATTTTTCTAGTAATTGATTTTCTTCTTGATTATGGGTCAAATACATACAGAATATTGTCTATATTATATTGTTGATTGCCTGAATATTGTTGTCTTCTTTTAAAGTGTGTTGAATTTTATATTCGTATGCAGATTAATTTCTTTCAGATCACCTTGTTCATGCTAAGGCTTATCTTTAAGCTCGTTAGAACAGATCTCAAGTAGCTTTACCACAGCATTAGTGTAGCCTTCTTCCTAGGGCATGCCCGCCCTCTCTGAGGTCTCAGCTAAATGCTCCAGGTGTTCAGCAAGCTTCCTCCACTTAAGTTAGTCAGAAACATTATTTCTCAGCCCTCTGTCAGCTGTTGAGTTCACACCCTCTTGGAGTTCCCCCTTTTACTCATGTGTATCTTAGAATTCAGCCAAAGATTCAAAGGAATTTCCGTGCTGCCTCCTGGATCTCTTTCTCTGTTTGGCTCCCTTCTTCCCAGTGCACTTCCCTGGTAATTCCAACTGCCTCAGACTGTCCAAACTGATCTGTGTTGAGTCAGAAGTTCCTGAACTTGATCTGCTATGCACCAATAGAAAACCAACACATCCGTCTTTGCAACTCAGCAGACTTCTAAGCACTGTTTCAGTTTCTCCTTTCTAAACTACAGTCCAGAAAGTGCCTGAAGGTAGAACTGCAAGAAGATTGTGAAGTTATCTTTTTTCCTTCTCTCTTTTAGGGAATGTAATTATGTATTTCTTGTCCAATGTCTAAAACAGTTGTTTCGTATGTTTTGCCCAGTTTTCTAGTTTTTGCAGACTGAATACAAGTTGAGTACTTATTCTGTCATGGCTAGAAGTGAAAGTTTCTCAGATTTGCCTTCAATTTTAATGAATACTTTCACTGGGTTTAGAATTCTGCATTGTCAGTTATTTTCTTTCAGCATTTAATGATATCAGGTCACTGTTTTCTTTTTGGAAGTAACTTATCCATTTTATTGTTGTCGTTGGAATATAATGTTTTTCATTATGTTTACTTCTAATTTTTTTGTATTTATTTTACAGTAATTTTATTAACTTATTCCAAATTGTAATTTCCCTTCATTTATCTTACTTTGGATTTACAGAGCTTCTTTAATCTGTGGCTTAATATCTTTCCTCAGTTTTGAAAATTTTATATTCACTGTGTCTTCATATATCTTCCTCTGGAATTCCAATTACATGTATGCTAGACTGTTTTTACTGGTCTCTACCTCTGTATTATAGTATTTATGTATTTTCTATTTTTTCCTTTCTATGCTTTACTTTGGAATTATATTGAATTTAATTTTTGTTTACAATTTCTACCTTCTGCTGTCTTTAATCTGTTGTTAAAATCATATGCTAATAATTTAATTATTGTATTTTTCAGGTCTAGAACTTCCATTTGATTCATTTTATAGGATTTATCTTTTATTATATTCCCATTTTAATCTCCTTTATTTGGTTACCAAAATGATTATTTTAAAAATATTTATCTATTAATTCCCATATTTGGATCATTTGTGGGTGTCTGTGTTTTTTGTTTTTTTACATTAAACATTTGTCATTTGTTTTTTTCTTTCAGCATATCTTGGCTTTTTTTAGAATGCATCACATTTTTTATAAAAAATGTAGAGCCTCAGTATAATACATTAATTCACAGAGGATTTACCTTTTCAACTGATAAGAGAATAGAGCAGAAAGTGTTCATCTTAATCTACTAGTGAACTGAAATAAATCAAAGTTTGGTTTCAAATTTTGATAAATATTCCTGTCATTCTTGGGATGTAGTCTTTATTATATTCAACTAAGAGCCTTCAGGTAATTGATTTAATAGTACAGTTAGCTGAGATAAGAAATATAGGAAGATAATGGTTCAAGATTTAGATTTTTTCATTTTGAGATGTTTTTAAAGGCCTTTTATATGGTAGTATTATATACAGAATTGAAACTAAAGCAGAAGTTCAAGCTAGAAATATGTATTTTACATTCATCTACCTATGGGTGAGAATCGAAGTGATAAAAGTAGATCAGATATATAATGATGGAAAATCAAGACCTGAGAAACAAAACCTTAGGGAGATTCTAAAATTTAAGAAGTGTATTAAAAGTGAAGCCCTCCAGTAAGAGAGAGAGAAACTGGAGAAGATGTTATAGTATTTGTCCCTCCAGGTGTTCAGTCTAGAGAGAGATTCATAAGAAAGGAAATAGTCATCGTGGCATATAATATGTACTTAATAAATATTTATTAAATATGTGAAGGAGAAGCTGAGAACTGCAAGTACTTTAGCAACTCTAGAACTCTCGATGAGTATATCAGGGTTCTGAAAATCAATTTGGAAAAATAGGGAGGACTTATATCATGAAGGACAAACCTTGAACATTTACAAATAATAGAGAGCTACCAAAACAGTATAGTCAGATTTTCTTTTCAGTACAAAGGATAGAGTGTGGAGGAGTAGAGATTTGGGAAGGAGATTACAGAATTAGACATGAGTCCCCATTTCAGTGATCTCAGCCGGCCCTTGGTTGGCAAACTACAGCCTCAGGGCTGACTGTTCTTGTTAACAACATTGTTGTGAAACCCAACAACACCCATTTGTTTCTGTGTTGTCCATGGCTGCTTTCAGACTATCATAGCAGAGGTGGGTAATTGGTACAGAGGTCCTATGATCTACAAAGCCTAAAATATATACTATCTGGTCTTTTACAAAGAAAAATTTGTTGACCCCTTAGCCTAGGCAAGTACGTGGGGCTGAATGAAGTTCATGATAGTGAAATAGATAAGATGGGACATGTTTGTTGTTTAACAGATAAAGTTAAAACCTTTCCAGGTCTGAGAACAGACATGATAGAGGAGAAATCTAGGCAGGATACTAGATTTCTAAGTCAGTTAATTGAAAAAATTATTAGAGCCATTAATGGAGGGAGCAAATACAGAAAAAGTACATTTCAAAAAGAATGTCAGTTCAGTATAGGGATTTTGGAGTTTAAGTTGCATATGGAAAGGAGATAATGTCACAAAAGCCAGTAGCACTCACTTCTGAGAATTAAGTCAAGGTTAGAGATAACAATTTGGGGTTGTTATTGCTTACAATAACAAATTTATGGAGAGAAATAAGAAAGAAAAACTCTTGCCATTTGTACTATTGTTCTAGAGTAACATTTTTAATAAACAAAAATACTGATATTTCAACATTAACCCTGCTTACTAAAGTTTCTCTGATCATAATCTCATTTAAAGAAAAACATAGATGTCTTTATTGATAATAAATAAATTGGTTAATCATACTGAAAAGCTTATTTGTGAGGCAGTTGTGTAGAGAAAGAAAGAAAAAGATTGTCATAATGCTCTTCTAGAGAATTCACAAAAACCTATATAATCTATTATATACCTAAAATTTAGGAATAACAATTCCATGTTAATTATTCCCAACCACCATACTTAATACTGCTTCTAAAGGAGAAAATAATCTATGCTACATCTCAGAATATTACAGATATTTTCAAAATCAGTATATTTTATAATGGAATACGTTTTATCTTATAGAGTATTTGTGTCCATATTATCTTAATCTCATAGCCTTCTGATCTCATTTCCATTGCTACGACTAGTTTTAGGTAAGAGAATGACTTAAGTAAAAATCTACATCTATGCAATTGTGATTTCTGTGATCTGACTTTATTTAAATAATGTATCTGTAAGACCCAGCTTTCTTAAGCATTTTTTGGCACGTCTAAGGTAAACATTCATGAAGAAAGAATTAAGAGCTTCATGTCATCTATTCAATGATTATTGCTTAGAATTATTTTATTATTTTCAAAAAGTTTCTACTTCCCTGCTTAAGTATGGGTTTCTTAGCTGAACAATCCATGTGTTTATATTTTCTTTCATTTAAACTAAAGAGTTTTTAAACATATAAAACATATAAAAATTGAGTTGGAAGTTAAATTTCATTAATACAATTAGAATAGATGTATTAATCTCAAGTTTACTATGTAGTCCTTTAACTTTTATATAGTACTTAAAATATTTTATAGCATTTCATATATTTACAAACTATAAAATACTACACTATTTTAGTACTATTCAAAACATATTAAATAGTGCTAAATGAAAATAATTAAGCATTCTACATGGTTAATATCAACAGAAGTTGACAAACATTTTATTTTTAACACATTAACTGCCATGTGAGTTGTATTTAACTCCAAGATCTCGTGAAGCATATGTAACTCACATCTCTTCACCCTGGGAGCTGCAAGAACTATTTTTCAAGTTGCATATAACTCATGCAGAGAGGACAATAAAAAAATAAATTTTTCATTACATTGGAAAGGATCATTTTTTTGTTTTCGAAGGTCTTATTCTATTTTTGTCACAAAATGCCATGACCCCAAGGAAAAAAATTTTTTTCTAGTGTGTTAATGTGTTAAATATAACACATTTCTTGCTCAATGTATTAAATACAAAATAGTTATGATTTTAGTGCTTTTTCTTTAAAAAATTATGTGAAACAACTATTTCCTTATATACTGCCTCTAGCTTCAACACTGATATTTTCTAGGCAACACATGATAAAGTAGAAAACTATTTCATATCTTTTCTTCATATTAAAAATTCTTCCTTATAAATGCCTCGGAATGTATATTTTGTTTACTTTTTACAAAGTTGTTAGAGATTGAAGTTATTTATCCTTTATAATTATAAGCTCAATGTTTAATAAATATCTAATACATGAAGCTTATGGAAATATTTATGGAAAGTTGTTCCATGTCTACTTATTGTTTCTGTAGGTTTACAGCCAAGGGTCTGGTTATGGTTCTGAAGGCATTATTGGGAAGAAGAGCTGGGCATAGAATGCAGAGATGTGAGGATAAACTAGAAATTGCCATATGCCTTTCTGTTACACAATTGCTAGGTTCTGTCTGATACATCTGAGCATGAGGACCTTCATTGACTAATACCTGCGGCTTCACTTCTGTTCTCCATATGTCACACAAGTAATTCTGGACCAACTCTATTTTTGCATCATATAAAGGAGATTCTGGAAAACAGAATTCCCAACTAATGCTGTTGACATGGGAATGTGTGTGTGTGTGTGTGTGTGTGTGTATACAATAAATAAATCAACCTGTCACTATTTGCAAATTACAGGTTTCTGTATGTAGAAAATCAAAAAGAATTTACAGTCTTAGATTTAATAAATGAATTCAACCAAGTTTTCTAGATAAATGATCAATATACAAAAATAATTTCTCTATATATTAGAAAAAATAATTAGAAATGAAGTTTAAAACGATACCATTTAAAATAACATCAAGGAATATTAAATACCAAAAAATAAATCTAACAAAATATGGTTATGACATCTACCTTAAATGTTATAGACATTGCTGAGAAAAATTTAAGGAAACCTAAATAAATGGAAAAAGTGTACCATATTTTTAAAGGATTAAATACTGTCGAAATAAAAATTTCTCTCCTATTGATTTATATATGCAATTAAACACACAAATTTTAATGTAAATTGACAAACTGACTAAAATTTATATGGAGCTATAAAGGTATTATAGTTGTCCTGATATTCTTGAAGAAGTTTAAAAGTTTATGTATGCACACACAGTCACATATTGGTATACAATGAATTTGTAACAAAGGCATATCTACACTTCAGTGAGAGAAAGGATTTATTTTTAATAAATAATACTAAACCAATTGGATGAATATATCTAACTGGATACTTGGAATTGGATCATAGTAGACCTAAATGTGAAAGCTTAACAGTAAAGCTTTGAAAATGAAACATAAGAGAATATCTTCATCAGCTTGAGAAAAGCAAAAATTTCTTAAATGGAAATAACTAACCACTAATGGAAAGATTGACATAACAGACTTCATTAAATTAAGCACTTCTAATCATCAAAAAACACCATTAAAGACTGAAAAGGCACGTAATAAACTGAGAGAGGTCATTTATAATGCACATATCTGACAGAAGACTTAAATCTAGAATTTTTAAAGAGCTCTTAGATTCTTGGAACACATAAAATAGTAACTATAAAGGAAATATTAACAAATTATATTTAAGCAATATTAAAAATCTCTTCAAAAGAAACATAAGAAATTGAATAGGTAAACCACACTGATATCTAAGATATACTAACAATTTCTACAGCCCAATTATACAAACCAGCTAAGCAATTAAAAAATGGGAAATAGATTGAGATATTGTATTCCAGTTAAAAGGGATTTTTTCCAAAAGATGGGCAATAATGAATGCTGGTAAGGATATGGAGAAAAGGGAATTCTTACGTACTTTAAATGGGAATGTAAATTGGTACAGCCATCATGGAGAACAGTATGGAGGTTCCTCAAAAAACTAAGAATAGAACTACCATACAACTCAACAATCCTACTGCTGGGATATATCCAAAAAAATGTAAATTAGTATATCAAAGAGATGTCTACACTTTCATGTGTGTTAAAGCACTATTCACAACAGCCAAGATATGGAATCAACCTACGTGTCTATCAACAGATGAATGGATAAAGAAACTGTGGTGCATATAGAATGTTTTATTCTGAGATTGCAAAAGTTCAGCTATAAAAAAAAAAAAAGAAATCCTGTCATTTGCAACAACAAGATTGGAACTGGAGGACATTATGTCAAATGAAATAAGGCAGGCAATGAAAGGCAAATATCACATATTCTCATTCATATGTAGGAGCTAAAAAAATTAAACTCATGGAGATAGTAGAATGATGTTCACCAGAGGCTGGTAAGGGTAAGAGGGAGAAGGGGATAAAAAGAGGGAATGGTTAAAGTGTACAAAAATGCAGTCAGATAGAATGAATAGGATCTAGTATTTGGTAGCACAATAGGGCAACTATAGTAACAATACTTTGTTGCATATTTTAAAATAACTAAAAGAGTGAAATTAGAATGTTACTAACAAAAAGAAATGATAAATGCTTGAAGTAATAGATACTCCAGTTTTTCTGATTTGATCATTACACATTGTATGCCGGTACTAAAACATCACATGCACTTCATAAATATGTACAACCATTATGTAGCCATAGTAATTAAAAAAACATTTTTTAAAAATAGGGAACAGATTTCAATAGACACTTCACAAAAGAATATGTATGAGTACATTAAAAAGTGCAGTAATCATTAGTGTTCAGGAAATTGCAAATTAAAGCCATGTAAGTTAACCCTATAAAACCTCCCAACAAAGAAAAGAGCAGATCATTGTACTGCCAATGATCTACCAAACTTTTAAAAGGAATTAACTCCAATTATTCTCAAACTCTTCCAAGTCGAAGAGGATGGAAAACTTTCTAACTCATTCTATGAGGCTAGCTTGATAAAAAGCCAATGACATCACAAGAACACCAACCAATACCCCTTAAATCCACATATGAAAAACGCTGAATAACGTACTAAGCAAAGTGAATCTAGCAATATATTAAAAGGTTTACACATTATGATGAGGTAAGAAATATACCATGACCAAGGGGACTTTATCCCAGGAATGCAAAAGTGGCTAAACATATAAAAACAAATATAATATACTATATTAATGGAAAAAAGTAAAAAAAAAAAAAAGACAAAATAACAACAAATGAGCCCATATGACCATCTCAATTGAAGAAGCAGCATTTCACAAAATCCAATATAATTTCATAGTAATAACAGTCAACACACTGGGAATAAAAAGGAAATCTCCCAACAAGATAAAGGGCATTTAGGATAAATCCACATCTAATATGATTCTCAATGGAGAAAAACTAACAGTTTACCCTTAAGATCAGGAAAAAGACAAGAATTTCATTTTGTACTTTTATTCACCATTGTCTTGGAAGTTCTGCATTTAGGCAAGAAAAAAGAAATGAGGCATGCAAATTGGAACAGAAAAAGTATAACTATTCCTATTATCAGATGATATGACCTTAAGCATGTAAATTCTAAAGAATTTGTAATACTATTAGAGAAACAAATTCAGAAAAATTTTCAGGATACTATATTAATACACAAATATCAGTTTTTTTCTATATACTGTCAATGAACAATCCAAAAAGGAAACATAGAAAACATTTCCAATCATAATAGCATCAAAAAAATAAAATACTTAGGAATAAATTTAACAAAGGAAGTATAAAATTTGTACACTGAAAATTACAAACAATTGCTGAAAAAAAATTAAAAGACTTAAATAAATGGCAAGGCATTCACAGATTAAAATGGCAATACTTCCCAAAGAAATTTATAGAATCAATGAAATCTCTATCAAAAGCAAATGGTCTTTTATGCAGAAATGAAAAGCTTCTCCTAAAATTTTAGATAAGATTGCAAGGAACCCCGAACAGCCAAACAATATTAAAAAAAAAAAAAAAATGAAAGACTCACACTTCCTGATTGCAAAAGTAGCTACAAAACTACAGTAATCAAAACAGTGTGGCACTGGCATGAGAATAGACATGTAAAACAAAGAATTAGACTTGAGAGTGCAGAAATAAACCACACATTTATGACCAATTGATTTTTGACAAGAATGACAAGATCATTTAAAGAGGAAGGACAGTCTTCAATAACTGATGATGAGACAACTAGACTACAGTGTGCAAAAGACTGTGTTGGATTTTACCTCACACCGTATGTTAAAAAACCTCAAAATGGATCAAAGGCCAAAAGATAAGAGCTAAAACTATAAAACTCCTAGAAAGAAACAGAAATTAATATTCATGACCATAGGTGTCACAATAGTTTCTTAGATATGAATGAAAAGCATAAACAATAAAAGAAAATAGATAAATTGGACTTCATCAATATTAAAAGCTTTTGTGCACCAAAGGATGCTGTCAAGAGACTTAAAGACAACACAGATTGGTAGAAAATCGTATATCTGATCAAGTTCTAGTATCCAGAATACAAGCATACCTTGGAGACATGGTGGGTTTGGTTTCAGGCCACTGCAATACAGTGAATATCGCAGTGAAGAAAGTAACACAACTTTTTCGGCTTTCCACTGCATATAAAAGTTATATTCACAATATATCGTAGTTTATTATATGTGCAATGGCATTATATCTAAGAAAAAATGTACATGCTTTAATTTAAATATACCTTGTTGCTGAAAAATGATAATAATCTGAACCTTCAGTAAGTTGTAATATTATTGCTGGTGGAAAATCTGGCCTTTATATTGATGACTGCTGGCTGATCAGGGTGGTGATTGCTGAAGGTTGCCATGACTGTGGCAATTTTTAAAAATAAGACAACACTGAAGTTTGCTGCATTAATTCTTTTTTTCAGAACTAATTTCTCTGCAGCATGTGATGCCATTTCATAGCATTTTAACCACAGAACATCTTTCAAAATTAGAGTCAATCCTCTCAAAACCTGCCACTGCTTTATAAAATGTTTACGTAATATTCTAAATCCTTTGCTGTCACTTCAATAATGTTCACAGCATCTTCACTAGGTTTCATCTTAAGAAACCACTTTCCTTCCTCATCCATTAGAAAAAACTCCTCATTTGTTCAAGTTTTATTTTGAGATTGCAAAAGTCCAGCCACATCTTCAAGTTCCACTTCCAACAGTTCTCTTGCTATTTTCACCAAATGTGCAGTGACTTCCTCTACTGAAGTCTTGAATGAGAGTTGCCATCAACTTCTTCCAAGCTCTTTCTAATGTTGCTATTTTGACCTCCTCCCATGAATCACTAATGCTCCTAATGGCATCTAGAATGGTGAATTCTTTGCAGAAGGTTTCGAAATTACTTTGCTCATATCCATCAGAAGAATCACTGTCTATGCCAGCTATACCCTTACAAAATGTATTTTTTAAATAATAAGACTTGAAAGTCAAAATTACTCCTTGATCCATGGATCTCAGAATGGATGTTGTATTAGCAAGCATGAAAACAACATTAACCTCCTTATACAGCTCCATTAGAGCTCTTGGATGACTAGGTGCATTGTCAACTAGCAGTAATATTTTGAAAGGGATCTTTTTTTCTGAGCAGTGAGTGGATCACAACAGTGGGCTTAAAATAGTCAGCAAATCATGCTATAAACAGAAGTGCTGTCATCCAGGCTTTGTGGTTCCATTTATAGAGCAGAGGCAGAGTGTATTTGACATAATTCTTAAGGGCTCTAGAATTTTTAGAATGATAAATGAGCATTGACTTCAACTTCAAGTCACCAGCTGCATTAGCCCCTAGTCAAAGAGTCAGCCTGTCTTTTGAAGTTTTGAAGCCAGGTATTGATTTTTTTCTAGCTATGAATGTCCAAGATGGCATCTTCTTTCAATATAAAGCTGTTTCGTCTACATGGAAAAATCTGTAGTTTAATGTAGCCACCTTCAATTATCTTAGCTAGATGTTCTGGGTAACTTGCTGCAGCTTCTCCATCGGCACTTGCTGCTTCACCTTGCACTTTCATGTTCTGGAGATGGATTCTTTCCTTAAACACCATGAACCCATCTCTGCTAGCTTCAAACTTTTCTTCTGTAGCTTCCTCACATTTCTCAGTCTTTATAGAATTGAAGAGAGTTGGGGCCTTGCTCTAGATTAGGCTTTGTGCTTTGGTGCAGTCTCAAGCATAAAAAGAATAGATTAGTGTTTGGCCCAAGGGAATCTTGTGACTAGTTTGATCTTCCAGCCAGACCACAAAAACTTTCTCCCTATCAGCAATAAGGCTATTTCACTTTCTCATCATTCGTGTATTCCCTTGAAGAGCACTTTCAATTTTTTTCAAGAATTTGTCCTTTGCATTCACAACTTGGCTAACTGCTTGATGCAAAAGGCCTAGCTTTTGGCCTATCTTGGCTTTTGATAGGAGTTTCTTACTAAGCTTAATGGTTCTAGCTTTTGATTTAATGTGAGGGGCACATGACTCTTCTTTTCACTTGAACACTTAGATACCAATGCAGAATTACTGATTGGTCTAATTTTAATATTGTTGTGAAGAAAGAGAGAGATGGGGGAACGGCCAGTTGGTGGAGCAGTCAGAACACACATTTATCAATTAAGTTAGTTGTCCTATATGGGGATAATTCATGGTGCCCCAAAATGATTACAATAGTAACATCAAAGTTCAATGACCAGAGGTCACCGTAACAGATATAATAATAATGAAAAAGTTTGAAATACTGTGTGAATTACTAAAATGTGACACAGACATGAATTGAACACATGCTATTGGAAAAACGGCACCTATCTTCAAAGTTTAAAAATGCCACAAGTCTTCAATTTAAAAAAAGCAATTATCTGCAGAACTCAATAAAGCAAGGTATGCTGTATATAAAGAACATTTACAAATCACCAATTAAAAGAAAAACCACCCAGTTAAAAAACTGATGGAGGAATTCAATGGCAATTTTTACACGGAAGATACATAAATGGCCAAGAAGCACATATAAAATGCTCAATATCACTAGTCATTAAGGAAACTAAAATCAAAACTGCAAAGATATACCATTTCACAGCAACTAGGACTGCTATAATCAAAACCCAATCAAAATAAGTGTTGGTAAGGATGTGGAGAAATATTAATCTTCTTTCATTTTGTGGGAGTGTCAAATGGCACAGCTGCTGTGCAAAACAATTCCTCAATAAGTAAAAAGAGAACTACTATATAAGTCAGCAATTCTACTCCTAGATACATACTCAACAGAGTCAAACACAAGTGTTCAAACAAAAGCTTGTCTATGGATATTCATAGCAGCACTATTCACAATAGCCAAAATGTGGAAACAACTCAAATGTCCATCAGTTGATGAATGGACAAACAAAATGTGGTATAGACATACAATGGAATATTGTTACTTACAGAGAGTAATGAAGGACTGGTACGTGCTACAGCATGTATAAACCTTGAAAACATCATGCTAAGTGAATGAAACCAGACACAAAAGGCCACATGTTGTATAATTCCACTTATGTAAGATATCCGGAATAGTCAAATCCAGAGAGAAACAAAGCATATTAGTGGTTATCAGAGGTTGTAGCGGAGAGGGACAACTTATTAAAGAAAGCAACTCCTGAAAGGCTATGGGCTTTCTTTCGGGGTGATAAAAATCTACTATAACTAGACAGTGGGGATGGTTGGACAACATTGTTAATATATTAAATGCCACTGAGTTGTACACTTTAAAATGGGTAAGATGGTGAATTTTATGTTTTATATATTTTATAACAATAAAAATTAAGAAAAAGACAGATGATCCTATGTTCTCAGAAAAAGATAGTGGGAAAGAGAGTGACATTACATGTTTTATGTGTTAAAAACACATCCATGACTTTGGATGGTCATGTAGTAGGAGAGAAAGAAGGCCCACAATTTAAATCTTTCTGAGAGAGAAAATATTTTTCTTATTTAAGAAAAGTCATTTATTTTAGATTTTAGAAGAAGATACCATAGATATTTTCTGAATTATAAGTACTTAAACATGGTATATAACCTGTATCTATAAATAGCTGGAATGAGGCTTGTTGGGCATATTATTTCTTTCCCAATTTATAAATTAGGTGATGTCTGGAACAAGTACAGAATATTTGATAATGGTGAATTATAGAATAATATCATTTAATTATCTCATATAATAAGGTATGAGGTTGTTTTAGGGCTTAATCAGTTGCTCACATTTGTTGGTTTTTACGTCATTTTAAATGGGTGATGGGCACACTTATAGCTCTGATCCAAGCGTTACAAAAGCAATCCATGTAACCAAAAACATTTGTATACCTTTAAACAAAATAAAAGCAAAACAAAAAACCCTTGGTTTTTGGCAAATATTGAGTAGATACTAATAAATATGTAAGTGATAATAACATACAATGAAACTATCATCCAATTTACCCACTATTTAGTTGGCCAAAACAAATGACACTACCTTTAAGGCTTCCTGCATGCCCCTCCTTGACCCAAGTCACTGCACTCTCCTCTCAGAGGTAACCACTGGCTAAAAGTTGCTGCTTAATATTCTCCCACATCTTTATACTATCCTTTATAGTTTTAGTACATCTTTGTATCATTAAACAATACATTATTTAATTGTGAATTTTAAAATTTTATACAATTTTACATGATGAATTTCTGCTATATTGTTTTATGGTTTACTTCTATCACTCAACATTATGTTCCTGAGATCCATTCATGACATTGAGTGTAGCTGTAAATCATTTATTTTCTTGGTTGTATTTTACTGTATCATGTGACTATGCTCTAAATTACTGAGTCATTCTCAAATGTTGTACATTTGATTTTTTGTGCTATTGCTATGTCATTGTTGGAAATAATCTTATACATATTTTTTGTTGCAAACACGGAGGATTTTTTGCGTACGTACCTCTAAAAATGAGGAACCACTGAGCATAGGGTATGTGTAGTCTCTCAAGTTTACTAGATAATGTTAAATTGTTTTGAAATTGGCTAAACCAATTTGTCTACCTTCTAGCACTAATCATTTTCAGATTATTTTTCATCCTTGCCAATAGTTAATACTGTGAGATTTAAAAATTATTTTCTATCTGGTGAGTATGAAATAACTCAGTTATTTTAATTTGCATTTTCTTGATTACTAATAAAGTTAAGCATGTGTTCATATGTTTATGGGGCATTCAAATATTCTCTATTAGGTTTCTCCTGTCTATGGCATTTGGTTATATTGTTATTAAGTTGGCTTATTACAGAATATTTATACCTATTTTAGGTAATAATCATTTATATGTGTTGCAAATGTCTTCTCACTGATGTATACTTCTCACTGACGAAATACACCATTTTTTTTGATAAACACAATATCTAAATTTTAATGTGGCACATTTTACAATCATTTGTGGATATTTTTGCTTAGGGTCTGTGCCAAGTAGCTCAATAGCATGAGTGTCTAAGAGCCAAGTGGTTGCAAAGGTTTTGAAGGACTTGAAAGACTAAACAGGGAAGATGAGAAAATCCAGAGTTTCACAACGTCAGAAAACAGCTACCACCCAGAAGGAGCCAAACTCCTTGGCCCTCTTGGTGTGAAGGCTGTCCAATGAGAGCTGAGATCTCAGGGAAGAATCATGAAGATACATCTGTGGCCAAAGATGGATGCCACCCAAAAGAGAGGGGAAGGGAAGGAGGGAAAATAGAAGGAGAGAGGGGAGGAGAGAGAAAGAGAGAACTCCTCTTGCTTCTTTTATTTTTTTCTTCTTCTCCCTTCCATTCTTTTGTTTTTCTCTTACCCTTGGTCAACCCCAGCTAGAAGACAGTCCAATGGAGCCTGGAACACAGAATTTAGGAAGAATGGGAAGTGGATCTGAGATTGAACAGACAAATGGCCAGCACACTTCCCTACCCTGAGGTAAACAAAATATTCTCCTTTACTGTATTAAAGTGTAATAGTTCTGCCTTTCACTTAGGTGTATAGTTTATTTGAAATTATATTATTTGTGAAGTGGACAATAGGAATCCTACTTCATTTTTAAAATATTAATAACTAAATTTCCCAGAATTACATAAGGAGCTTTTTTTTTTCTTTTTCCCAGTGCCAGGTCTATCAAAAATCAATATATGTCATAAATCATATATCTGGGGCTTGGGCTCTCCAGTCAAAATATCTATCACTTACTAATATTCTTTTTATCTCTATTGATGAATATTTATAATTCTTTATATCTTTTAAGAAAGTAGCCTTTCCTGGTTCTTCTTCAGGAGCGTCCTACCTGTTTTTGATCCTTTTTTCTTTCTATTAATAACACATGTTAGAATGAACTTATCAAGTCCTACCAAACATGTATGTGCTAAAATATTACTACAATGACTCTATAGATCAGTTTGAGAAAGACTAAATTTCTTTTTCTTTTGATGTGGAGTCCAGTCCTTGAGGTCCATGAACATGATATATATCTCCATTTAAGTCTTTGTATGTCTTTTATTTGTTCACTATTTATTGAGCATTGACTTTGTTCTTTCTGGAGACTACACTAGTGCAAGGGATACAGTGTTGAACAAATGATGAGCAAAACTGTACTAGTCTTTCAAAATGCTTATGTAATATAACATACTATTTTTTCCATAAAAGTCTTAATTTGCATTTATTGCAAAATGTTATAAAATTTCATGCTTTTGTATTCTCATGCTTATGCTTTCTTTTTCTTGATTTTACTGGCAGTGCTTTCAAAATTTTACCATAAACATGGTATTATCTGTAGTGTTCTTTAAAAGATATATTTTATCAGTTTATGAAAATGTTTTACTTTGTCTACTATAATAGATATTTTTGTTACAAATGGGTGTTTAATTTTATATAAAATGCTTTCTGGAGGCAGGCCTCTTTATCTCTTAATGTTATTTACTGTTCTATTTTCTTATTTGGTCAATCTTTCCCAAATTTTGTCTTTTATGTTTGCTTTCTAGAAAATATCTTTGGCTGGGTATGGTGGCTCATCCCTGTAATCCTAACACTCTGGAGGCCAAGGCAGGAGGATTGTTTGAGCCCAGAAGTTTGAGGTTGCTGTGAGATAGGCTGACACCATGACACTCTAGCCCATTATCTATGTCTTTGTTTATTAATATTATTTTATTTCTTTCATTTTTCATTTATGTGGTTTCTTTTTTCAAAATTCTTAAATTGAAGATTTGGCTTCTTAATATAGTTATTATTTTTTCCTTATAACACATTTGAAGCTGTACATTTTCTTCTACAGAACCACTTTATCTTTATCCTGTGAGTTTTGCTAATAGTATTTTCATTAGCATTTAGTCATACATATTTTATAAGCTCCATTATGATTTATTGTTTAACTCAAAATAATTTAGAAGCACGATTCTAATTTCCAAATATACAATGTTTTTAATTTTGCAGTGAAAAAAAACTACATTGCAGTGAAAAAAAATCTTTATTATACCAATCCTTATAACTTTGTTGAAACATTTTTAATTATTTATTGCCATAGACTGTGTTCTAAGGTATAAGAGTTTTGTGTAATTGTAAAAAATGTACTCTGCAGTCTTTTGGTGAACATGTTCCAAATGGGCAATTAGATAAAATATGCTAATTTTGATGTTTATATTTTCTCCATTTTTAGTTTCTCCCTCCTTACTTCTTGATATATTCCTTTCTAAGTGTGACACATCAAAATTTTCTTCTGCAGATTTGGATATGTGTCTCTCTATATTGCATTGTAGTTCAGTTAGATTTTGCATGTTTAAATTTTTAGACTATGTTAGTAGATGCCTGAAAATTTAACATGTTATATATCCTCATGAACTAAACCATTTATCATCAAGTGACTACTTTTTTAAATCTCCAGTGTTTTTTATTTTGCCTTAAGTGCTATTTTGTCAGATACTATCTATAGAAATTTTATTTCGGTTAATACTGACCAAATGAATTATTTTTTATAGTTTTATTCTTAACGTTTCTGTGTCCTAATATTTTTGGCATGAATCTTATAAACAGCATACATCTAGATTTATTTTGTTTACTTGTATCCAGGTTGATGATATTTATCTTTTAACTGAAAACCTAAGTCCATATATAATTACCATAATTAGTGATATATTTGGATTTATTTATAATATCTTAATTTTTGCTTTTTCTTTGCCTTGCCTTATTTTCTTTCCCTCACCTCCAGGTCATTTTCTATTCACTTATTTTTGAAAAAATTAAAGGATATTAAAATATATGCTCCACTATAACAGATTTAAACACTTTTCCTTTCTATCCATTATTCTTGGGTTATCCATGTTCTTCCAATGCCTTACTTCTGAAGCCTGTCAGGAAAAGTCAGTCACTGTCTTGAGGCTACTGATTTATTTTTCTCCTCCTCTCTCTTTCCATAATTTTATATGTTTTCCAGATGAATGCATTCTCATCCTAAGCTTTGTTTATTTCTCCATTATTTCTGTTATTCTATTCTTTTCCTAATTTTCCCTTTCCAGAATTCCAAAGAACCAGCCTGATAGAAACTGTCTGAGAGAGCTAACATCCTTCACAAGTATCTAGTAGCTATGTCAAATATTGTGAGAAATATGAATTTTATTCTTCTTGCTCTATGATTTTTTGGTTTCAATATTAGTTTATAATAAATGATAAAATTATATATTTCAGACACACTATGGAAAGCTTTTGGAAGATAGCTTGAGAAAATACATATATCAATCACTGTTTCTGGTGGGAAGATGTGTTCCAAACAACTAATACAACATTTAAAAATAAACCCTTGAGTGCAAAACATTTATGTATTAACAGTTACTCATATAGTTATATGTAACATGATTCTATTTCTGTTCAAATGTTTCAAAAAACAGAAAATAAGGGACATAAAATATATAGTATAAACTTTCTAGGAGTCAATTTGGCAAGAGAGAAATTCTTCTATTTATGAACAGGTAAGGTTCTGAAGGATTTTAAGTCCTTTTGTTCCATGCATGTTATAAGTAATGGCATATGTTGACATCAAGAAGAGTTATGATTCTTTTTGTGCTTATTCATAGTTTCATTGTTACTCAGATATAATTAAAAAGTTTTTAAGTAGAAAAGTTTCCGTATTTCCTAAAATTCTTTCAAATGAGTTATCTTTGACTTATTTTCCCACTTCATTCAATGAACTTAAGGAAATAATTTGATAAATGTAAAAGATGTATGTATAAGGATTTTCATTATAAGAATTCTTTTTAATAGGGAGAAACCGGGAACGCTATGAAGGTCCATCAGAAAAGAATTAGTTAAATATTTTGTTGTATAGCTACTAACTTGACAAACTATAAAGTACCAGTAACAAAAATACAATATTTTATGTTATAAAAATATATACATGTATATTCTTATATAAAATTCTATAGTATTACATAAAATACTATAAACTAGTTATATTATACAAAATGCTATGCACTAGTTACTTTCCAATATCCCTAAGAGGTAGGTAGTGCTAATATTCCCCCATAAAGAGAGGACGTTCAACAAAATAAAGCAATTTGTCCTATGTTCCACAACTAAGTGGCAGTCCTTGTTTAGAAAGCCAGGAGATCTGATTCTAGAAATGATGTTTTGGTCACTGTGCTAATGATGTCTCTCCACATTTATTGACATGCAGTATTATCTTGACATATTATTCAGTTATCTAAATTATTCAGGATACAAATAGGGAAAATTAAATATATTGTTATTTCTTAAAGTATTTCCAGATATTTCTCTATATCTGAGAGCAAGGATATATGGTAATTCTAATGTACAATATTTTTTCTAATTTTTCTATAACATTTGTATTTAATTAAGCATTATAATATTAATTCATATAAAACATTCTTCAAATATTGATGAATTAAATGAATATTGAAGGAAAATAAAACAAAGTAAAACATATAGACCTCAAAAAGTTAAAAAAATAAAAAGAAAAAAACACACATATATATCTGAATGAATATTAACTAAAATGTTATCAGTGTTTATATTTGAGTGCTAAGTTATGGGAAAAATTCCGAGATTCCTTCTTGTTTTTATATGTGTATTTTATTTTTTCTTTATTGACAATATGGTACATGGGTAATAAAAATGTAATAAAAATTTAAAATAAAATATATGACACAATTTGCTATTCTTGCATTGCATACTTAGTGCTTATAGGAAACATAGTGGCAAGAGGGAAACATGACAATGCACCTTCCTACCCCTACAGCAATTTAAGCTATTTAAGTAGTGTACAGATAATATAAGGATGATACAGTCATTGTTCCCAAGATAAGCAATTTTCATTCCATTGCTGCAGCTGCAAAAAGGACAACTCTCAACCACTTGCAGAAGTTTCTTAAAATATATCCCAGGAGACTCTAAATACGCAGCTTAGCAGTTTTCTCTCATGACACAAACCAGGTTAAATTATTGAGATTCTCCTCCTTTCACAAATTCAAGGAGTCTAGTTTTCTGCTTCCACAGAAGCAAAGGGAAATAGCTGTTGGCTGTACATGATGGTCTTAAGAATCCATATCCTAGAGGAAATGCCATTTTGAAATTAGGTTAAATTCCTTGAAATTTGCCTTTATGGGTGATCCAAATCATTGAACACATGATCCTAAGACTGACATTTATAAATACAAATAGGGCCGGGCACGGTGGCTCACGCCTGTAATGCTAGCACTCTGGGAGGACGAGGTGAGAGGATTGCTTGAGCTCAGGAATTTGAGACCAGCCTGAGCGAGAGTGAGACCCTGTCTCTACTAAAAAGGGAAAAATTAGCTGGGAGTTGTGACATGAGCCTGTAGTCCCAGCTAACTCGGGAGGCTGAGGCAGGAGGATCCCCTGAGCCTAAGAGTTTGAGGTTGCTGTGAGCTAGGCTTATGCCACAGCATTCTACTCAGGGCAATAGAGTGAGACTCTTTTCTCAAAAAACAAACAAATAAACAAACAAACATAAATACAAATAGATGGCCCATCTATTATACTCCTTTAATGCTAAATCAAATCTCACCTCTTCCACCTATGTTTTATTGGCAAGGATCATAGGATTGGAATCACAATAAAAACTCTAGTTTATCTAATTTAAAACCTTATTTTTAAAAATCTTGTTAAATGTGACCTAAACTGTGTTCACTTGTCATTTTCTTGCTAACAGTATAAAATTTATTAACAATAAATTTTGAGTTATTTCTCAGAGAACCAGAACCAATGACTTTGAGGACTGGTAATACACAAAGTCAGAGATGTTGTTGAGAGGGATTTTGGTTTCACTATATTCTTGATCATCATGTTTATTAAAAGATCCATTAAAAGTCCATCATGCTAATTTAACAGGGAAAATTTAATAGACTGGTATTGGATAGCTTCCACTAAATTAATGTAGGAGAATTATAACCAAAGCCTTAGCTGCTATCATTAATAAACAAAAACTGTAATGATGTATTAGTTACAAGCAGGAATCAGCAGCATCCATAGTGAGTGAATTTAAACCTTTATCTAAAACAAAATTTAGTAAGTCATTTTGGTTCTTATTTATTTTTTCTTATAATTTGTTGATATTTGGTATCAGCATTAAATTAATGCATCTCACTTATTGTATGAGTACACTAATTTGGAATGTGTAGGGGTAAACTATTCCTCTTTCCTTACTTCTGAGAATACTCACAGATACCATATTTTTTCTTTATTCTTCTGGTGGTAGTTTCTTCTGCAAGGGTGGCTGGCCCAAAGCAGAGCTGTCTATTTAGTAAGTTGCTCTATTTCTACGGGTCCAGTCAGGGAAGCAATTTTGATTTTTTTCATTGTATCCTTCCTCTTACTATAACCTTTATCAGTAATAAAGGATATATTTTGTTTCTCTGTATGCTGACTCTGTATGCTTCAGTTTGTTCAGGATCCAGGCAAGGACAAACACTCTTTATTGGGTACCCTCAAGCCCTAACCTAGAGCATTCTGTGCATTGGCTGTACTGAGTTGGTCATTCTGTCCTCATATTTCCTAATGGAGAGTCTTTCATATTTGGAAAAAAGGTGCTTAGTGAACAGAAGACACTCAATTACTTTTTGAATGAATATATGATTCAATGAATAGCACAAAAGTCTCGACAGTGTATGATTTGCTCTAATCAATATTTCTGTTACCTATAAATATCTACAGTGCTTTCTTAATTTATTTATGGATATGTATAGCATAATCACACCTCTAACTAAACTTTTTCAGCTTCACTTTGACTAGGAGATACATTGACTCCATAAGCATTAAGTGCCTAGAACTCTGAGAAATGTTGGCATAACAAATAAGACGCAATCCTTGCTCTCAAGAGGTGTGGATTGTAGAACATTAAATTATGTGAATTTATGAGTAGTCATTCCATTCTCCCTAGGAATGTAGAGCTAGAACCCAATTTTTGTGGTGTTTTAAAATTTTTTTCAAACACATATGTCAATATTAAGCACTCTGGTTGTCATTGGGAACATTTCTCTTTAACATAATATTCTTTCTCCTCCCATTCTCTCTTCCTCTATTAGTTTTTGCTCTCAACTTTAGTGATTTAAAGGTATTCTTGTATTTCTTTTTAAATTAATCTTTACTTCTGAGACGCTAACATCTTAATTCCATGTGTCCCATGACTCCCTTCCCTGAGAACTGGCCCACAGGGTGGCTAACTAATCTCAATTTCATTAAAACTCCCAGGTAAAGGCTGATTAAACCCATTTTACCAGGGTGGATCCTTGATAAAACTGGATAAGACAAATTCCTTTGGTATTTTTGGATTGAAATTCAGAAATCTTAGCCAGTTTCTGATGTTGATTGCACTGAATAGATGAAAAACTGACTACTGTGAGAAAACCAAATTTCTGCAGCAGCCAGTCTGCAGAAACGAAAGAATAGAGTCAAGGCATAAAATTAAGACTACAAAAAGGGACTTTGACATTGTCATCTTTCCAGTTCTTGGTACTATCCTTGGAAAGACCTGGTTTAACTTCCACACATGTGTTCTCTGAGATACTTGTGTATCTTTATGAGATATTTTCCTGTCTATCATCCATCTATCCATCCATCCATCCATCTGCCTAGACGGATTCTGTAACTTTCGGCAAAAGAATTGTGACTTGGAATCTCTCTCTTTTGCCTCTGACTTTCTCTAGATCTTCTTTTACTTGTCCCTCTTTGCCCTTTCTGATTATCTTCTTTTTTGTTGAGGCCTGATGTAATCCTCTCTTACTGATATTTCTTTTCTCTTCCTTTTCTACTTGCCTCTATTTCTATATACTTTTTGTCTGTTTTTCTACTTCTGTCTTTGGCTTTCTTCATCTGACCCTTCTCTGCCCATTCTCATCACAAATCCTATTCTACAGTTTTTAGCTCTGTTCTCATTTCATTGCTTTTCCTCTTTCTTACCATTTCCCACTTTTAAATCCATTGTTTCTCCAATTTGACCCTGTATGAACACCTAAGGCTTTGCTTAGGGTTTTCTTTTTTCTTTTTTTTTTTTTTTTTGAGCTCTGCATTCTCCCATCTATGTGAGATAGAATCCTATAGTGCTGTATTGTTAAAAAAAAAAAAAAGAAAGAAAAAAGGAACTAAAAAAGAAATTCTGGGTTTTATCTCTAAAAATATAAACATACTACTGAAGAACAGATATATAAATGTTCTATGAATTTTTCTCATCAAGAGAACTTATCAAAACCCATTTCACTTTTTCTTTTAGTCAAAGAAAATTTTAAAACCTCAAATGCTTTGAGGTCAAAGAGGCATGTTTTAACTGTAGCATACAGATGAAAATTACCAGCTTGTACCACGTGAGAATCTGATAAGTAAGGTTTAATCTTGTCTTCAATTAAAAACACTATTACCTAATTGTCATTCAGTGTTCTCCTTACAGAAGCTGAAAATATGCATATGAGCGATACTTCCATGAAAGTAATGTTTATAGTCATTTCTGGGTTAAAGAACAAGATTTATTTCACTTTATAGGAATATATTTCCTGACATTTGTCCTATTGCATTATGTTCAAAGGGCTGTAATGCTGAATGTGGGAACTTTTGCAGGAAGGCTGACTGTAAGCGATTATGTAAACTTCTAAGCAAAAGCAACCTCCATTATGCATCTTGACTGTCAGAAATTCTTTGCAGGTTACATATTGCTGAACATAACAGGTTTCTGTCTACTGGGATTGCACAGGAGATTTTAGATTGTTTTTATAAGTATAAAAATATGTAGGTATGTTATTGCCAATAGGTTAAACCCAAAGATATTAGCCTGTTAGAATAATACCCATGGATGCTGATATATTTTCTTTTATAAATAGATGATGAAGATTTTGCTGGGAAATATAAAGCCAAAATTTCCTTCAAGATCCATGGCTTACAAACTACCAGACAAGAAAATTGGCCTGAGTAATTATGTAATTCTCTGAGCTATATTTTGAGCTTCTCATTTATCAACCAGTGAGGCAAATATGTTTATTTTGCTGTTATCATCTTATTGATTTTCTTATTTTAATGCTTGCTGAAAAGGTATTTTGGGATATGGTATGAAATGATTTAGGATTTTTGTATTTACTGATTTTTCATCTATGTATAAATATGCAAATATTCAAAAAAAGATTTACAATAAGAAATTTTATGCACTAAAGTTTTTATGATTTAAAGTGTCTGTTCAAATATCTTCTCCTCAGAGAGGCTTTCCAAATTCACCTTGTCTACAAGAGAGGTTCCCGATTACCTTTTATATCTGTATCTTCCCTTACTGTTCTTAGAGAAGTTTTTATCTCTATATGCATTACTTCTTCCATAGCTAAAACATTAGCTCCACAAAAGTATGGATTCTTCCTCTTCTGTTCCCTACTTAACTCCTGGCCAGTGAAGAATCTTACTTTGTGAATAAATGAATCATAACATTGACTATAATGGTTGAAAAAGGTGGAAATAAACTTAGTATTCCACAATGGGAATAGATTGGTAACTCAGTATATATTTATAACTCAAACCATTATGTACATATTTAAAATAATGTCTATGTGTTTCTTAGTAAGGAAAGATTTTTGTTGTTGTAATATTACATGAGTAAAACAGGAGTTAAGATTGTATGTGCAATATGATCATGACAGTGTATATGTGTATTCCCAAGAAAAAAAGTCTTAGAAGAAACAATCCCAAATATTTATAGTGCACATATACTTGGATAAAGACATCATGGATTTTCTTGATTTCTCTATTTTATAATTTTTTGTAATTTTTATAATTTATAGTCAGAAAAATGAAGCAAAAGGAAGGAAAAGAGAAAAATACAGTAGTGATTGAGTATTATAGACAGCTAAACACTGTAGATACAAAATTTTTAACTAATAGTATTTCTTAATATTTTTTGAATACTCATTGTGTGTAGGCATTATTTGAAATGCTTTATTCAAATGAAATTTCCTAATTCTCATAATTACCCAAAGAAATAATTATTATTAGAATGCCCATTTTATAGTTATATCAGAGAGGTCATGATACCTCCCAAGGCTACCCAGCCAAGAAGTGGCATACCCCTAATGTGAAGCCTAGGCTGTTCCAGGGTGTGTAGTCTTAACCTTCAATTAAGAATAAGGGAGGGAGTAACTGCTTCTGAAATACGAATAAAGAACATATTTCATTCATAAATTCAAATTTTATTTAATTAATTTTCAAAAACAAAGCAGTGTAAAATGTATTGTTAGCTGCTTGCAATGGCTCATTTGGGGCTTAGTCAAACATATAGAGCAAAATTGAATGTTTGGACAAAAACGAGCAAGTTGCTACTGGAATGTAAATTGGTGAGTTACAGGATATATATTATTTTAGAGAAAATTATTGTGTTCTGGTGACACAATTATTGTGTTCAGGATAGTTTAGGCAGCAAGATTTTAAGATAAATCCAAATTTCATATATACAGAGCTTCATTGAGTCTCACTTCATTTTTTAAAAATCTATGTATATAATTTTAGTAGGGTTTTGTGTCTAGATGCCATTTTGATGTGGTCTAAACGTTTTTTTCTCCATGTTTAACTGGATGTGTACACTTTCCATAATAATTAACAACATACCGGCAACTCTACCACTGTGTGGTAGAAAGAATTTGAATTTTGGAATCTTTGGAAATAAATCTGTTTGGCTTTGAATTTCAAATTAACATTTTACTCTATCATTGTATTCATGAGGCACATCATTCAGGTATATGATTTTTTTTTTTGGTCTCTTTAAAAAAATGTTTCAGGCATAGAGGCTCATTATGTTGTCCAGGCTGGCCTAGAGCTCTTGGGCTCAAGCAATCCTCTGGCCTCAACCTCCTAAGTAGCTGGCACTACAGCAGGTACATGCTTTTTAAAGGAAGTTCAAGTGAGAAGTTTTAATATTCCTGTAATGTCTAAAGTACAGGCCATTGCAGTACCATAGAACCAAATAACTCAACTGTCATTTTCAAAATTAAGAATCTTGGGTATTTATTATATATTAATTATAATGAGTTAATTACATAAGAGTGACTGAAGTCACAGCTGACACTTGAAAATGCCTTCACAAAACAATATGCCTGATTCTGTTCTCAGTGAAAACAGCTCAGGAAATTTAATTTAGGATGCCAGGTGGCACAATAGGTTATACATTAACTTGTCCCCTCTGGAAAATTAAATTTGAATTTGGCTCTGGTCACAAATGAAATGAGTCATTTGGTACACGCCACTAAGGATACTCACAAAGCCAAAATGACATTTCATTGAAAAATCATCCATTAAGAAAAATGTCTGCAGTCACTGGGAGTTTTCAAAAAAGATAAGCAACAGATAGGGCACAAAGAAAGGGATACAGGAACTGCTGCAGGTTTGGGGCTTGCTGCAAGTCTGGAGGAAGGAAAGTACCATACCACTTATGAGCCTGTCTTCAGCCAGAAACCCTGTAATTTTAGCCTGTACTTCAACATCCTAGGAGATTATTTAGTTACTTGCCAATGAAAGTTTGCTGTTTTCCTTGTCACAGGTTTAGCCAAATGCCACTTCATATCAAATTATTATGGATTACTGGGCTCACTGCAAGAAGCCATCTAATTGTGATTTTGAACTTTATATTTAGATCTTTCTGTTCTTTCAGGTAAATAAATAATATAATTATAAATCATATTCTCTCCTCATTTAGGAGACTATGAAAACGTACAATTGACAGACTTTAAAGATAACCTTAGTTTGGAATTCATGAGTATTCTCATCACTGTTACATACTTATCCATATAATGATCATATATAACAAGCATTTAGACAAATAAGAGTCCCAACGAAACAGTAAAATTTCCCGAACAAGCAATAAAATCCTGGTTCTTTCATATTTACTATTGGAAAAATAGAGTACAAAAATATAAAAATCATCCTAATTCCTTACATTTCAGGTGCCTTTTCCTGAATTCTAGATAGACACTGTTAACTCATTTTATGGGGGTCTACAAATTCAAAGAGACTCTATTTTCTGAGTCAGGCCTTACTCATTTTATATTTTCCTAGGAGTAATAGTCAGACCATGCTTAGCTGTTCCGTGACTGTTTTCAGCCCTCTGCCTTATAGTGACACTTTCCTTATCTGCCTGCTCCTGACCACCTGAGCTCCCAGATCTGCTCATACTGCGGCAAATCAAGAGGTTAGGTAGTTCCCAGCCTATAGTTTTACCTTGGCAGGGAAATTCCAGATCATTCTACTCCATCGCTGGAGAGAAGTTATGATAAAATTTATAGCATGACTTAGCAAAGTTTATGACAAAAATTTATTCACAGAATCCTTGAATTTTATTCCCAGTAGTACTTCCTCGGCAAAAGTCCTTGCTGAGCAATCTTATTAGACCTTAAACAAAGGAATAAATCTAACTTTAAGTAGATTAAGACAATAGGGTCATGTGGCCAGATCTGTAATAAAAATGTCATAGGATTTGCATATGTTAATTCACCCTTCCTTAACGCAAATGTGCAATTATATTTTTATAGAAAAGAAGGAATTGACCTTTTGGCAAACCTTACTTAGGCTTAACAATGGTCCTCAAGTTGTTAATATTTACTGTTCGTTCACATAGAAAGAAGAAGTCATTGTAATTGGGATGATAGAAAAAATAACCACAACAGCAAACCACGATAAACAGGCAAAGGTAAAATCAAATACACTCAATTCTTTAGTAAGAAGGAAAAAAAAGTTTTATATGTATAGCTTCTTTTACATGGCCTACAACAGATATATCTTTCTTGTATTCTATTAGTTATCTTGGGAACCCAAAAAACTAAAAAGAATAAAGGTGGTTTTGTGCAGAAACATCTAGTCCTGTATTTTCTAGGAAGGGCTTAACATATGCAAATAATAATAAATTTTTCTCTGCAATTTTCAAGTATAATGGGTGAAACAGTTATTTTATCTTAAGAGGTAAACAATTATGGAAACAATGAAAGGCGAAGTTGGCAATGTATATTGCTTCACTTCTATGAGAAAAATATGAATTTGGGCCATCATAAAAGAAACTTCTTAGGCTTCTGCATGATCATATATTTCTATCTCAGACATTGTAGGGGCAAACACACTTTTTAATGGTAGGTATAAAAACTTTCAATTTACTGTCTAAATATTTTTTCAGCTACCAAATTGAAAAGTAATTGGTAGTTTTATAAAATGTAAAATCCAGTCTTAGTTTTTCAAAGCTTCTTTTGTTACTTTTAAAATAGAGTTCCAAATGTTTAACCAGAATTTTTGAAAACACATTAAAATCAATAATGAATAGAAAAGTAGCTCTGTGGGACTTTCATAATATATTTTCTTAGTCATGCCATTATGGAAACTAGTTTCTAAAGATTGGAAAAAATAGTCTATCTGAAATAAGATTTGAGATTTCATCATAATGAGAGCACACTATTACTAAATTATCTTTTTCTAATATTTAAAATTCTTTGTGATTCATGACTGAATTGGGAACTTGAAGACATTTGACTAATATCCTTATTTTTAATGAATTTCTTTTATTACATTTCTAATTTATAAAATTAGAATATAACATGATAAAGAATATTTGGCTTATTTTAATATAATTGGATTATGTCATTCTATTTAAATTTATTTAGTGACTCCCTACTGCTTTTAAGATAGAAAATCATTTATGTGTATAACATATGGTTTCTTTTGGAGTTCTTTGTTATTAATGATAAAGCACCAAAAAAACTCTTTTTTAAGTAAGAAAAGTTAAGCTTATTGGAGGGCCCACACTAACAATGAGTAGGTAATGGAAAAGGAACACAGGAACAGAGAAAATATGGAAATATAAAAGCAAGAAGGCACAGAAATTATTCCTATATATGATAGTCTGGAGAGGTAGCATAGGTTTTCAGTTATGATTATGGACTCTGGAGCCAGCCTGACTGAGTTTGAATTCTGGAATTCTGCTGCTTACTATTATGTGACCTTGTGTAAGTTGCTTAACCTCTCTGTGGCTCAGTTTCCTCATCTGTAAAATGGGAATAATAACAATACCTACCTCATAGAGGTTTGTGTTAGTCAGGATATGCTCTGGTAACAAACAACTGCCAAAACCTTACAAACTTTAAAGATATATTTCATGCTCCTGGTACATGTTCACTATGGGTTGACTTTGTGACAGCTCCATGTTGTTGTGTTGTTGTCATTCTCACTCCTATATCCAGGCTGATGAAGAAGCCCCTCTCTGGAGCATTGCCAGTGGCCATAACAAAGGTTGAAGAAGATCCAGAGGGTATCATATTGATAACTAGTTAGCAGGCCTACATATGATATGTGTCACTTCCACTCACAACTCACTGGCCAAAACTGGTCACTTGGTTTTACCCAACCAGAAGGCCATCAGGGAATGCAATTCTAACACGAGTTCAGAATATTTGCTAAAGAGCACCAGTGACTAATAGAAGTTTCTAAATGAGTTAATCTTTGTAAAACACTTAGAGGTGGACCTGGCACATAGTAGGAACTGTATATACACTTATTAAATAAAATAAACAGGGAATTTCTATCTCTGGATATAGTTACAGCTAATTTTAATAATTACCAATCATCTTGTTGTCTACATTATTCTCTCCAGTTATAACACCCAGGGCTGAGCGTTACAAACTTCTTGGCTCCTTGCAGCAAGCTCAGTAATCCATAATAATTTGATACAAAGTGGCATTTGGCTAAACCTATGACACTTCTTAACATTTATTTCTGAGTTGATTTTTCATTTTTCTTCAATTAATTTGGTAAACAACGTATTTTCAATTTCTACTTTCAGTTTTTGAATTTCTGTGTCATTGTAGTATATCTTATCTGCAACAATCGATTTAATTAAATTTAATTTATGCTGATATTGTATATCTATTTTCTACTGTTTCATGGTTGGCATATTTGGGGAGTGTTTCTTCAGCTGAAAAGTTCTGATTCTTGCTTTATCCCTTTTCCTCTTAAAAGCTATGGTGAACAATGCATTCATTTTATTGTTGCTGATAAACTTTATAACATTTTCCTGGATCAGTAATAAGAGAAAATTCTGCCGATGGAGGATAAAAGTGTTTGGATGATTTTGTCTATTAGTTCAAGATTACCTTCTTCATAATGATGGACTGTTTATTTAATACACAGTGTATTGGGAAAAGTTTATCTCTATTTCACTTTACCCAGTAAGCTTATTTGCCCATGGGTATATCGGCTGTTTATCAGAAAATTTGGGAAGCCTATGACAGCTCTGAAGAGCTGAAGGAATAGAGACCAACTAAGTCCAAGATGAAGACCCAGAGTCTTCCAGAAAACCACCAGCAATTCACTTTTCATTACCTAGCATCAGAAAAGGTTTTGCTCTTACCCCCTCTCCTACAAAAGAACATTACAAGGAGACATTATTTAGAATATAATTTATCTATCCAGTAAGTTTAGAAAGGGAAGGGTGGGAAAGCACTGCCTAAATTTAGTCATTTTCACCTATTTAATCAGATTCTCAAATGCATAGGCCTTCAGATTTTACTCCTGACTAATCCCTGACCAGGGCTCTGAACCATGACCAGTGTGAGCGCAGACTTTTGTTTGGTTCAAGGCAATGGCAAGAACTTAATCCCAAGTGTTATGTTTCTATTTTATCTTTCTCCAACATTGCCATGATCCAAGCCAAAAATTCTATTCTCTGTTCTCCTTCTTTCTTATCCCCCGACTGATATACATACACTAATTCAAAACGGAACCCAAAATTTTTTGTGTGGTGTTCTCTATTTTGAGTGTTTTCCATTTTTTCATACCATGTTGATATTGCGGGAGGGAGTCAGTCAAAGTTCTGGCATTAAAAAGGTGCTCTTACAAAGTGAAAACTTCAAGTCCCATTTAAATCCCTGTAACCTTTATTAAATGTTAGTGCAATTAGTATAATTCTTAAATCTTTCTGAGATAATTAGGAGTTATTGTAATAAAAAGTAATTCATGATACAGGTGATTCTTATAAAGTCTGTAATTTTATCTTGCAGATAATTTTAAATTAAAAAATGTTTATTTCAGCAACATATTTGCTTTAGTTGATAATCTTAATTAATATACTTTAAATTATATTTTTCTCCAAAAGAATAAATTATTGACTGAAGGTACAATTAGAGATGAGAAAAAGCAATGCTTTCTGGAGGTTTTGAAGTTAACAAATTTTGTTTTTACTGAGGCACAAAATGAACTGCTTTTTATATAAATAAAAGTAAAAATGAAATTACTTTTTATATAAATCTTGTGTAACAGTCTATATTAAATTTGGATCAAAATTTCACATAGGAATGTATCAGGCAACAAAGAAGTCATCAAGACATATAACTAGGTAACTATTCAACCTTATATTTGTTCCTGGCTTAAGTTAAAGCTAGAGTTTTGTAATCCTTCGTTTGTTTTGAATGCTATTTAAAGGACCTAAATACCTTATTTTTAAAATGAAAACACTTAAAGATATAAATCTAATAAAGGATGGTAGTTATTTAATATAAGTGAATATGTCATTTTCCTCTTCCATCCATGCATTCTGAATGAGAAAATAATATTAAAGCGGTCAACTGAGAAACAGCAATCTGGCACCGATCCACACAACAGACTAGAAATTTTACCTAACCATTCAGAATCTCCATTCACCTAACAGAGATAAAACCGTCTCTAAACCTTCTGGATAGAATTTTAGAATGAAAGCTTTCACAGAAAAAAATAGTTTACATTTTCTTAGAAAGCTGATTCTCAAAGTCAGTTTAAGAGAAATTTTTATGAGTTAAGATCAGTTGAAGCTTTTCAATATAGTAAAGATTTTTTACGCCTTCTAATCTGAAATAGAGAGCCTTGATAAGTTAAAAGTCTGAAGCAAGTGAAGAGCATTTATAGACCACAGTGCAGTGTCTGTCACCTCCTAGAGAGCTATATATCTCTATTTAATATTGCATTCTCTAAGGGCCTTGGGATTTCAGATAAATTTAAATAAATCAGCCTTGATTTTTCAGACAGAATTAGAGAACTTCTGATTTATGGGCCACTCAAACTTGTACCTATAATAGTGTAAAGACAAAGTTAGACAATTTTAGATAAATGTCAGCTAAGATTACAGTTAAAACTCACACTCAATTGGTCCTTGTCCATGCAGTATGCTCTTTTGTAGCTTCGTTTTATTAATGTATCAAGCAGTACTTGTATCTAAGAGAACCTTTCAACATTTATTACTTTCACAAAGGAAAAAATATATAAAAATTGAAAAATTGAAATGATTTAAGGCCCAAATTAAACTTTAAAAGATAATAATATTATTCTATCTCATACTCTATCAACCCTGTAAAAACACAACAACAAAAAAGAAAACAAACTTTGTTTTTTACCACTGAAGCAGGATAGTAGTAACTCTAAGATAACATTTTCTTAACAATTTTCTTCATATTGAATATTCCATATTTTGCTGGCTAGATTTATTTTTATGATTTTTTTCTATTTGGTATATGTAATTTTAAGCTTCAGACATAATTAACAGAAGACAGAATAATTAATTTTTCCTCAATTTGTAGTAGTAACCAAAGGATTTAGCTGTATTTTCCATCCTTGGTATATTAATAAAAGGTACATTGTTGTCTTTGGGCATAAGATCAGAATGGATATGACTGAAGTAAAGTAGTGAAATCTGTTACCTTTTAAAATAAACCTATCTTTCAAAATGTTTTGAGACATTATTAAATGCATATTAATTATAAAATTAATACATCCTCACTGCAGAAATTTTAGAAAATACAGAAATATGTAAGGCAGAAAAGAGATAACTCTAATCTCACCTTCTAGTTCCCAGCACAGTTTTATGGTTATATTTATGATTATACACATCATAAATACAATCCCAATTTGATGTAGAAATGTATGATATATATATAGAAAAAATGCTGGAGGTTAATTATTAAAAAATAAATTATTGTGGCATATTAACCTCCACCATTTTTCTATGTATATATCTCCATTTCTACATGAAGTTGGGATTATATATATATATATATATATATATGAGATTATGCAAATTTTGTATTATGCTTTAGTTCTTTTCAAATTATTTTATAAATATTTTCCAATGGTATTACATATTTTTGACAGGTTTAGTATCCACACAATAGTGTATATCTATTACATTATTTATTTAACTCTTTATTTCAATAAACATGGTTTCACTCCTGTACTATGTAAAGCAGAATATAGTGGGCCACATAGGAATACGAGTTGAGAAAGACATGTTTTTTTCCTGGGGAGCCAGATACGTGAACAAATAATATAAGAGAATACATAAAAAAGAAACATGATAAGAAAAATAGAAATAGAAGTCAAAGATGGCTACAAAGAAATACATTTAAAAGCTCCAAATTAAAGACATTAATATGCCCCTATTATATTACTGAGTTAAAGTTTATTTTTATATTTTTTTATATCCCAAAGTAAATATCTTACCAAGTTTAAGGCATATATTCCTAATTTCAGTATTTCAGCTTATTAGTTTATTTTAATTCAAATGATAAATCTTTCATATGGTTAGGCAATATGTGCTGCATAACCAGATGTGACATGCAGATTAATATTACTTCCATATTTTATGATAATATCAGATTAGACATGAATAGAGAAAAAGCTCTCTGTTGTTTCCCATTTTGTAGCATTTATAGGATAAAAATATTAGGAGAAAAATTAATAAGTCCTTTTAATAAGTAATTTTTTGTCTATTAAGATTGCCCTTTCAGTTAAACAGCATAAAGGAACAGAAACTAATTGATCTAAAACATGCATGTTCACTCATAAAGTAATTTTCAATACAGCTGTATGTGATGGATAAAGGAATTATCTGGTACTGAATGACATGAAGAGAAGAGAAGAAAATCTGTTCATAAATTTTATTGGAAATTTCATTGGATTCATTTATTTTTTTTGTAGTTGTCAAAACATTGGATCACAAAAAGTAAAATAGTTGTCACAGGTTTTTTTCTTAATTTTTTATTGATAATAATTGTACATATTCATGGAATACATGTTATATTTTGATTGAAGCATATAACATATAATGATCAAATCAGGGTAATTGGGACATGATTCACCTGATTCGATCCAGCAATAGCACTATTAGGCATCTACCCAAAAGAGCAAAAGACATTCTATAATAAAGACACCTGCACCCGAGTGTCATAGGTTTTAAAAACTTTACATGAATACAGTAGATGAAGACAATAATTCTTTAATTGTCCTGAACCACTGAAATACAATTTTCTTTAAGCTTTCTTACCAACATTATCCTATCTTGTATACTTCACATTAGCCAGTTATATAACATCTGCTTTTGATTTTTTTAAAGGTTAACATAAACGTAAGATGCAATTTTAAAATTTAAATATGCAGTGATAGAGGGTAACCTTCTCTGGTTCCAGTTTTAAGTGAGGATGCTTTCAATTTTTCCCTGTTCAGTATGATGTTGGCTGTGGGTTTGTCATATACATGGCTTGTATCATTTTTAGGTAAGTACCATCTATTCCTATTTTAAGTGTTCTTATCATAAAAAGGTGCTGCATTTTGTCAAATGCTTTTTCTGTGTCTATTGAGAGGATCATGTGGTCTTTGTTTTTTATTCTATTTATGTGATAAATTACATTTATAGATTTGCATATGTTGAACCATCCCCACATCTCTGGGATAAAGCCTACTGGGTCATGGATTATTTTTTTGATAAGCACCTGAATTCAGTTTGCTAGAATTTTGTTGAGAATTTTTGCATCTATATTACATTCATAAGGGATATCGGTCTGTAGTTTTCTTTTTTTGTTGCGTCCTTTCCTGGTCTTGGTATCAGGGTGATGTTGGCTTCATAAGACGTGTTGGGGAGGATTTCTTCCTTCTTAATGTTGTGGAAAAATTTCTGCAGGATAGGCACCAGTTCATCTTTGTAAGTCTGGTAAAATTTGGGCGTGAAACCATCTGGTCTGGGACTTTTCTTTTTAGGAAGGTTTTTTATTGCCGCTTCAATTTCAGTACTTGATATTGGGCTCTTCAGGGACTCTAATTCTTCCTGATTGAGCTTAGATAGGCTGGGTGTTTCTAAGAATTTTTCCATTTCCTCCACATTTTCAAGTTTATGTGCATAGAGGTTTTTATGGTATTCATAGATGACATTTTGTATTTCCATGGTATCAGTTGTAATTTCTCCTTTTTCATTCCTGATGGAGTATATCACCACTTCTATTCAACATAGTGCTAGAAGTCCTAGCCACAGCAATCAGACAAGAGAAGGAAATCAAGGGCATCCAAATGGGGGTAGAAAGGGTCAAACTATTGCTTTTTGCTGATGATATGATCTTATATCTAGAAAATTCCAAAAATTTTGCCATGAGACTACTAGAATTGATAAACAAATTCAGCAAAGTCTCAGGCTATAAACTCAATGTACAGAAATCAGCAGTATTCCTATATGCCAACAACAGTCAAACTGAGAATCAAATCAGAGACTCAATACACTTCACAATAACAACAAAGATAATAAAGTTCCTAGGAATATATTTAACTAAGGAGGTAAAAGACCTCTACAGGGAGAATTATGAAACACTGAGGAAAAAAATAGCAGAGGACGTAAACAGGTGGAAAACCATACCATGCTCATGGGTTGGTAGGGCCACATTTTTAAAATGCCTATGCTACCCAAAGTGATCTACAGATTCAATGCAATCCTTAGTAAAATACCAACATCATTTTTTCCAATCTAGAAAAAATAATTTTACACTTTGTAGGGAACCAGAGAAGACCCTGTATAGCAAAAGCAATCTTAAGCAAAAACAACAAATTGAGAGGCATCAATTTACCAGACTTCAAGCTATACTACAAAGCTATAGTAACTAAAACAGCATGGTACTGGCACAAGAACGGAGACATATACCAAAGGAACAGAACTGAGAACCCAGATATAAAACCATCCTCATATAGCCATTTTATCTTTGACAAAGCAGACAAAAACATACACTGGGGAAAAGAATCCTTATTCAGTCAATGGTGCTGGGAAAATTGGATAGGCACATGTAGAAGACTGAAACAGGATCTGCACCTCTCACCTCTCACAAAAATCAACTCACAATGTATAACAGACTTAAATGTAAGGCATGAAACTGTAAGAATTCTGGAAGAAAATGTTGGAAAAGCTCTTATAGACATTGACCTAGGCAAAGAATTCATGAAGAAGAGCCCAAAGGCAATCACAGCTAAAACAAAAATAAATAAATGGGACCTGATCAAATTAAAAAGCTTCTGCGCAGCCAAAGAAACTATCATGAGAGCAAACAGACAACCTACAGAATGGGAGAAAATATTTGCATACTACACATGGAAAGTAGTATGGAAATAACTCAAAGAACTGAAAGTAGAACTATCATTTGATCCAGCAATCCCCCTACTGGTCATCTACCCAAAGGAACAAAAAACATTCTATAAAAAAGACATCTGCAATAGAATGTTTATAGCAGCACAATTCACAATTGCAAAGATGTGGAAACAATCCAAGTGCCCATCCATACATGAGTGGATTAATAAAATGTGATATATGTATACCATGGATTTCTACTTAGCCACAGAAAACAATGGAGATCTAGCCCCTCTTGTATTATCCTGGATAGAGCTGGAGCCCATTCTACAAAGTGAAGTATCACAAGAATGGAAACACAAGCACCACATGTAGTCACCATTAAATTGTTATTAACTGACCAACACTTAAGTGCACATATAGTAGTAACATTCATCCTCTGTCGGGCAGATGGGAGTGGGGAGGAGGGGATGGTTATATACACACCTAATGAGTGTGGTGTGCACCATCTGGGGGAAGGACATGCCTGATGCTCTCACTTGGGTGGGACAAAGGCAATATACGTAACCTAAACATTTGCACCCCATAATATGCTGACATAAAAAAAAAGAAAATAAAAAATAAAATAACATTTAAATATGTATCTTAAAATGATAAATAATGTCATTTTATAACCAATTCTCACCTACTAGGTGTTTGGGATTGTGCTAGACATGATGAGAGAATTCAGGGACTACTACTATTAATATTTTCTTTTAAAAAGTATCTTACAGCTTGCAAAATGCTTTACCAAAGGATAAAAACAGCGCTCAGAAGAGTTGCACATTTGCTTCAAAAGAGAAAACTGTAATGCAGATTCCAGATTATGAACCCTAATCTGAATTCAACTCCACAGTTAGCATTTTTGAGCTCACAACTAAAGGCCCTGTGAATCAAACTGGAGTAATAGAAACCATGAACGCATGAGAGGAACATAATATTACAGTGGGAGATTTTAAACATGATGAACTATTTATTTTATTGCAGTCTTCTTTCTACCAGAAGAAGAAAAACATATTCTGTTATGTTATAACTTACAATGAAATTCCACTTCCTTAATGCATTTTTAATGACCTTATTTACCAAGATAATAATATATACTCTGCATGTAAATTCAGTTAGTTCAATCTGGTTTTGACTATATGCCTATAGAAGCCCAGGATCCAATCTATGTACCTGAGTCACTTTGTACATAAGTGCATTTTGTCCTCATGACTCCCCAAAATATATTCACTTTGAGCAATGGTGATGAATCAAGTCCTTCTCATGTATTTAATATATTTACGTGGTGGACACTTTAAAGTTCATATCAGTTGTGAAACTGTGCACAAATGTGGGTGTTGAACTGAGTTTTTCTCTATCAATAGTGGGCTATGCAATGCATGGATCTGTGAATTACCTGGAATGTAATGCATGCATATGTATGGCTAAACTGGATATGTAATGTATGGATACCTATGGATAATCTGGATACACAGAACTTAAGTCAGTGTCCCTGATAACAGCATCACAAAGTTCAACCAATGAAACTAATCAGCATCCACCATAACCTACTGGGCCAATTAATTTAGAATATATTATTTTGAATAGCTTAGAAAGGATCTTTTAGATCATTACAATGCCTTCCCATGTGACAAAATAAATAAGTATGAAAATATAGAGTCCAGAGGGGGGAAAAAGTAACGTTCTATTTAAAGGAATAACTTAGTCATATGTTGAGTAAAAAAATGTTTTATGTTTTAGTTATTTGTTGCAGACCATTTGGAATGCAGGTTAACTGGAAATTCATTTTATATAGTCAACTTTTAAAGTACAGTTAATAATTTATGTTTGAAAACATTCACTATACGTGAAAAACAAATTAGCCTAAGAGCTCCCCAGCCCGTACTTCATCTGCTCAGTGGAGAGCCTACTGGCATCAGTTCCTGTGGATGGTTTGCAGAAGACCATCCTCCTAAATCCCTAGCAATCACTGGATATCCTCCAGAATCAGCTTTGATTTAAGCATGAAGGAGAATTAGTACAGAGGTTCTCTCCAGCTCCAGAGCTCTGAGCTATTTAATCACTGCTTTGGCTCAGCCCAGAGCAATCAGTGCAGCAGAGCAGTGACTCATTGCTGGGTGAGCTGAGTCTGGTGTGGACCTGGGTGGGATGAGAGCCTAATCACACTCTCTCTTTTTCACAGCAGAGACAGTGGGTATATTAGTGTTCTCTACTGCCTGAGATCATATTTGATCTACTGACCTGAAGATGAGAAACTTCCAGTGTGAATTGCAAAATCATTTATGTCTTTTTTTTTCTTTTTTTGAAAAATGTCTATTCAGATCTTTTGCCCATTTTTTAAATCAAATTATTTGATTTTTTGCTACAGAGTTGTTGGAGCTCCTTATATATTCTAATTATTAATCCCTTGTCAGATGAGTAGGTTGCAAATATTTTCTCCCATTCTATGGGTTTTCTCTTCAGTTTGTTGATTGTTTCCTTTGCTGTGCAGAAGCTTTTTAGCTTGATGTGATCCCATTTGTTAATGGGTGCAGAAATATAATTAGGTAGTTAGAAGGAATGAACAATATTTGATAGCACAACAAAATGACTATAATCAACAATAAGTTATGATATACTTTAAAATAAAAGAGTGGAATTGGAATGTTCCTAACACAAAGAAATGATAAATTCTCGAGGTGATGAATACTCGAATTACCCTGATTTGATTAATACACATTCCATGCCTATATCTACACATCACATGTACCCCATAAATACATACAATTATTATATATCCATGATTAAAATTAAAAAATTAAAGAAATAAGATAATTGCCAAATCATGTAATATCTAGACTCTTCTTGTCCTTCCATCTCTTTCTTTACTTTCTCTTTTCTCTACTAGAAGAGGTTAGGACCTCATCTCAAATACCGCTAGAATTTATATTTTTATTTCATGAAAATAAGATTGTTTTGGGGCTAGCTTGATTTTCCTTACATCTTAGATAGCCTTAATTTCTTTTTGAGCATGAACTGTTTAAATTTCCTGATTTTCGGTCAATGTCACTGTTGATACTAGAGACTAGTTAGTTCAAGACATGCATTTAGCAAGGTTTAGTAATACTGGTTCCTGACTATCCTAGAAATTTAGACACTGGTTATTAAGAGGTATATGATAAATTTCTCCAAAATAGTACAATGATATTTTATACTGACTTTGCAATCAATCTGAGATTCTCTACCAAGATTACAATTTAATCTATTGTAATTTAAATATTTTTAGTTTTTATTTGTAATAATAATAGCATCTCATGTACCAGGCACTATGCTTAACAACTTTATATTATTTAAATTATCACAAAAATTCCTATGAGATAAATTTTGTCATTTCCATTCCATAATTCTGAAAACCAAGACTTTATGACTTTATTTAATTTGCCTAAGCCCTCAAAAAAGCAAATCATTGGTATATCATAGGGTGGAATTCAGGTCAGCCTAAATCCACATCCCATGGTCTTAATTAATACTATATACTATTTCACAAAATATCCTGCTGACTAAAGCTACAAAAACATTCAGATAGTCTTTGAAACAGATAACTTTGTTAAAAACTGAAATATATTTTCTGTGAATCTGGGGTATTAATAATTTGTTGAGAGTTTTTTAAAGAGTTTAGATAAACTAGAATCTTTTATATGAAAACTCAGACCTTTAATGGAGTCAGCTTTACCAGGATCTCTTATTATTTGATGGTGTTCAATACAGCTAAAATAAGAAGATAGACCAAAAGTCTTTGGTCTATATTTGTAATATTCTTCATTAAATGTGAGATTATAATTTTTTAACATAAATATGGTACTGGGATACATTATTTCACACATTTATCAAATGGCAATCCTGAGGAATATTTTATTCATGAGATTTTTCAACATAAGTTTTCCAGCTATTAAGCAATCTAATTATTTTCAAAACATGGATACATGCAGAAACAGTAACACGAGTATAATTTCAGAATTAAGCTATTTTCACTTTAGCTGTGTAGCACAGACTTTAGAACACTCTTGAAATGTGGAACTTGTAAAAATACTTATCAAAAGTATAATAAGGTGGTATTTACACCCACAGTTGGGATAGAGAATTCCCAAAAGCATTTTGAAATGTCCACATAATTAGGCATTTTTTCCCATGCATAACATTTTTTTTTTATTTCAGGATATTATGAGGGTACAAACATTTTGGTTACATTTTATGTCTTTGCCTCACCCAAGCGAGGATTAGAGGCATGCCCTTCCCCTCTACAATGCTCACCCATCCATTAGTAGTGAGTTTGCCCCCCAACCCCCTAATCCGTGGAGAATATTACTACCGTGTGAGTACCATAATGTTGATCAATCAGTGTCCATTTGATGGTGAGTACATGTGGAGCCTATTCTTCCAATCTTGTGATACCTCACTTCAGATAATAGGCTCAAGCTGTATCCAGGAAAATGTAAGAGGTTCTAGGTCACTGTCATTTCTTATAATTGAGTAATATTCCATTGTATACATATAGCAAATTTTAATAATCCACTCATGAATCCACGGGCACTTGGGCTGTTTCCACATCCTTGCAACAGTGAATTGTGGTGCCATAAATATTTGGGTGCAGATGTCTTTATATTAGAATGTCTTTTGCTCTTTGGGGTAGATACCTAATAGTGCTATTGCTGGATCAAATGTTATTTCTATTTTTAGCTCTTTGAGATATCTCCAAATTCTTTTCCACAGAGGTTGCGCTAATTTACAGTCTCACCAGCAGTGTAAGAGTGTTCCTGTCTCTCCACATCCTCACGAGCATTTGTTGTTTTGGGATTTTTTTGGTAGAAGCCAATCTCACTGGGATTAGGTGATATCTCACTGTGGTTTTGATTTGCATTTCCCTAATGATTAGAGATGTTGAGCATTTTTTAAATATGTTTGCTGGTCATTATTCTGTTTTCTCTTGGAAAGTTTCTGTTCATGTCCTTTGCCCATTTGTTGATGGGGTTGTTTGATTTTTTTCATGTTGATTTTTTTAAGTTCTAGGTAGATTTTTGTTATCAGCCCTTTATCAGATGTGTAGAGAGCAATTATTTTCTCCCATTCTGTAGGCTGTCTATTTGCTCTAATGATAGTTTTCTTGGCTGTGCAAATGCTTTTCAACTTGATCAGATCCCATTTATTTATTTATTTTTGTTGCTGCTGTGATTGCTTTGGGAGTCTTCCTCAAAAATTCTTTGCCTAGGGTGATGTCTGAAAGGGTCTTCCCAATATCTTCTAGAATTCTTAACGTTTCATGCCTTAGGTTTAAGTTTGTTATCCATCTTGAAATGATTTTGGTGAGAGGTGAGAGGTAGGGATCCAGTTTCAATCTTCTGCATGCAGCTATCCAGTTTTCCCAGCACAATTTATGGAAAAGAGTTTCTTTTCCCCAGTGTAAATTTTTGTCTGTTTTGTCAAAGATTAGATTACCATTTGCGGATGGTTTCTTCTCTGGATTCTCAGTCCTGTTCCAAAGGTCTATGTCTCTGTTCTTGTGCCAGTACCATGCTGTTTTAATTACTATAGCCTTATAGTACAGCTTGAAGTCTGGTAGACTGATACCTCCCAGTTTGTTCTATTTACTTAAGATTGCTTTGGCTATACGCGGTCTTCTCTGGTACCATACAAAGTGTAGAATTATTTGTCTAGATCTGTAAAGAATGATGATGGCACTTTGATAGAGATTGCATTAATTCTGTAGATCATTTTGGGTAGTATGGACATTTTAACAATATTGATTCTACCAATCCATGAGCAAGGCCAATTTTTCCACTTGTTTACATTTTCTACAATTTCTTTTCTTAGTGTTTCGTAGTTCTCCCTGTATATGTCTCTCACATCTTTCATTAAATATATTCCTAGATATTTAATTTTCTTTGAGGATACTGTAAAAAGTATTGTGTTTTTGATTTGAATTTCAGCTTGACTGTTATTGGCGTATATGAATGCCCATGCATAACTTTTTAATTCCATCAACTTTGCACTCTGATTATTTTTTCCATTACAAAGTGCCCTGGAAGAATTAGGAGTATATTCAACTTGGCTACTTTTCCTTGTTTATATTTACCTGTCCTCTTTCCTGTATAGCTGTTGCTCCTTTTTGGTATGCAAATTTCCACATTCATTAAAGGGGAAGAGAGGGTATGAAATACGTAGTGGTTCTTATTTAGAGACCTAGCTGAATTACCACTTTTATGAATGTCTTCAGGAGCCAAAAGAAACTAGAACGTTTAAATATTTCACATTTTCCTATCTTGCTTAGTGTATAAACCCAACTAATATAATGGCTGATAATAGCAGACTAACCTATGAAGAATATAGCTACCATCAGAACTATCACTGTTGTGCACATTCGTGTGTAGGAAGGTTTGCAGGTCTTCATATAAGCAATAACTTATCCGATTGCGCTTAAAAACTATTAAAGACAATCTTTCCACCCAGCTTTAAACAGTCTACCTTGGGAACTGTGTTTTCACACCTAATTGGAACAAGGTACAGAACTGGTCATTGGGCTGAATTCACATGAGCAGCCAAAGGGAATTTCAACATTTGTGTTGTGGAAGAAAGGAACATATTGACATATTGATATAACACAATTTTCAATATTTATCAAACCAAGCAAAAATATATTTGTATAACTGGACTTTTTTGTCAACCCAAATAAATCATGCTACATTCTGTATTCCACCCCTCCTCCCACTGTGCCCTTTGGAGGAAGAGAGGGGAAAAAAGCTAGAAACATAACATTTAGTTAACATAATTCATTATTTTACTTTAATTATGACTTTATGCTAAGCAATAGAATTCTTAAAATTGTTACTTTTGGAAAATAGATTTTTTCCTAAGCCATTTGCTTATTCTTGTCATCACCTTTATTATTCTAATATTTGAAATTCTGATACAAAGGTACATTTTTAAATGTTCTTGTTCTTGGGAAAATATCAGTAAACTTTCAGTGAATCTCTAAAAGCAGTCAAACTGCATTCATATTTTGTATTAAAATGACATATCAAAGGAGACAGACATGGACGTGGTCTAGAAGCAAGGCAGTCAGGTGCTTAGTAAGGATTATGTTTGCTAATTTAAAAAGGAGGGAGGGAAGCTGTACACATCATCGGTCTAAAAACAGGAACAGAAGAACCACTGAATTCAAGCTGTGGCATTTATTCCATCACTGCATTGTGTGTGCCACCTTCTCCTCCTCCTCTACTTTGTTTCTTCAGTTTCCACCCACATAGATTGTTACTACCACCTATTCTCCTTTGAGGGAGATGGAAGGGTGGACTGGCAGCTTCAGCTCCCTGGAGAACTGGTGAAGCTACAGTACTGGAAATAAGCTCTCCGTGAGTGCTGGATACCATCTGAGCACTGAGATTACACACTGTGCTAACGTGTTTGCAGTTCCACATTTCTAGCTCTGTGTGATTACAAATGTTTGATAGGCTAGTAAGATCACCCATAGGAAAACGTTGGTAGAAACTATATTTCAGAATGATTTCTAAATGTTGTTTTTTTCTCCCTCTGAAAATAAGGGCAGGATTGAGAGGCTGTTCACTTGTAATATGATAAAAGTAAAGTGCTGTTTACTTCAAAGGCTTTTGGATCAAGCTTTTAAGGAGAGCAATTAAAAATGTATCCGTGGCAGAATATGGATATACACTGATAAAACAAGGGTTGTGATTATATTTTCTTTTTTCAACACAGATTTGAACAAGGCTCCTAGCCCTGTGCTCTCTAAGGAGCTTTGAGAGGCATTCCTTCCATTTCTAAGTGCCTTACACCAACTTGCAAAGCGTGACAATAAAATAACAAAGACAATTATTAACAAATACCCCATTGAGTGTTGACCTTCTTAGAAATTGCCCTGGGAGACTATATGTTGATTACAATGATGCTACTGTGGCTTAAAACATTTTTAAAACTCTTCTTCTTGAATTGTGTTTTGAGAGCCAGTTTTATAAACCACCTAAAAAAATCAATTTCATTATCTTATAGTCACACCTCATCTTTCACACTGCTGTGAGTGCACTAAGGATGAGTTCAAAAACTGAAATGTTTCATAACCAGTTTGAATTCGACAGAATAGTATTTGTCACTGATGGTATTTACCAGTTTCTGCATTTTTTTTCAAAAACCGAATCTCTCAAACTCAAGTATTCATGAACTGCTTATTGAATTTCAACAAGCAGTTCATGAATTGCTCAGCATCGAGCAAGACTGATTAAATAATATCTACATCATTTCCACAGAGATGGGCTTATTATTATTACTAACTTCCAGTATTTTCACTTAGAAGATCAAAAGAAAATAATATTTTAAAAACTCATGAAGTATGACTCATGAGTTTTTAGAAGTTCCAGAAAATAAGACTGTTACCCTGAGGTGAAGGCTGACATAGTAAACTATGTAAGCTTCAAAAGAAATGTAATGCAAAAAAAAAGACTATGATTAAAAATAAAATAATAGCTTTATGATTTTGACTATAATAACAAGTGGAGGAAAATAAAATTTGATTTTTCAGTTGTACATGAATTACTCAAACACAGCAATTATAAAAACAGCCTTTAATTTAAAAACAATCCAAACACCATTTGTCTGGTTTCTTAATTGTTTCAATTTTTTTATGCATCTCAAATTTATGTTTTTTTAAAAACTTTGATTATGTTTATTGTTAAGTACCAGTGACAGCAACTGAACACAATTTTTAAAATCAAGTTTCACTGAAGTGTCAATATAATAACCTTCTAATTAAGCAAAACAATTTAATAAAATTTAACAAAATTCCTGAAACACAGATTGTAGCCCATGAATAGATTATATTGCAAATGTTTATACTGTAAGATTGCAAAATTTAACTCACAGTACAGGCATATCTCAGAGATAATGGGAGTTCAGTTCCAGACCATCACAAAAAGAAAGCTAATATTACAATAATGTGAGTCACATTTATATTAATACTATACTGTAGTCTATGCATGCAATGGTATTATGTCTTATATATATCTTAATTAAAAAATACTTTATTGCTACAATATGCTAATAATTATCTGAGTCTTCAGCTAGGCATAATCTTTTTGCATGCGGGGAGCCTTTCCTCAATGTTAATGGCTGCTGACTGATCGGGGTGGTGGTTGCTAAAGGTTGGGGTCACTGTGTCAATTTCTTAAAATAAGACAATGAAGTTTGCTGCATCAACTGACTCTTCCCTTTCAGGAAAGTTTTCTCTGTAGCATGCAATGCTCTTAGATAGTATTTTACCCACAAAAGAACTTCTTTCACAATTGAAGTCCATCCTCTCAAAATCTGCCACTGCTTTATCAACTAAGTGTATGTAATATTCTAAATTCTTTGTTGTGATTTCAACAATGTTCACAGCATCTTCACCAGAAGTAGATTCCATCTCAAGAAACCACTTCCTTTGCTCATTCATAAGGAGTTACTCCTTATCTTTTCAAGTTGTAACAATTCAGTTACATTTTCAGACACCACTTCTAATTCTAGTGCTCTTGCTATTTCCACCACAACTGCAGTTACTTCCTCCACTGAAGACTTGAATCTGTTAGGGTTGGAATCAACATCTTCCAAACTCCTGTTAATGCTGATATTTTGACCTTCTCCAATGAATCATGAATGCTCTTAATGGCATCTAGAATGATGAATCTTTTCCAGAAGGTTTTCAATTCACTTTGCCCAGATCTATCAGAGGAATTACTATGAAGACAGATATAGTCTTACAAAATACATTTCTTATTCCTCCTTGACCCATGGACTTCAGAATGGATGTTGTTAGCAGGCATGAAAACAATATTAACCTCCTTGTACATCTACATCTGGGTCCTTGGGTGACTAGGTGCATTATCAATGAGCAGTAATATTTTGAAAGTAATCTTTTTTTTTCTGAGCACTAGGTCACAACAGTGGGCTTAAAATAGTAAACCAGGCTGTAAACAGATGTACACTGTCACACAGACTTTGTTTTTCCATTTATAGAGCACAGTCAGAGGAGATGTAGCATAATTCTTAAGGTTCCAGAGATGTTTGGAATGGTAGATGAGCGTTAGCTTTAATTTGAAGTCATCAGGTGCATTAGTCTCTAACAAGAGAATCAGTTGATCCTTTGAAGCTTTGAAGCCAGACATTGACTTTTTCTCTCTACCTGTGAAAGTCCAAAATGGCATCTTCTTCCCATATAAGGCTGATTTGTCTACATTAAAAACATGTTGTTCAGTGTAGCCACCTTTGTCAATTACCTTAACTAGGTCTTCTAGATTACTTGCTGCAGCTTCTCCATCAGCACTTGCCATTTCACCTGTACTTCGATGTTATATGGAGATGGCTGCTTTCCTTAGACCTCATGAACCAACCTCTGCTAGCTTTAAGCTATTCTGTGCTTCCTCATCTCTCTCAGCCTTCATAGAACTAAGAGAGTTAGAGCATTGCCCTGGATTAGGCTTTGGTTTAAGGAGATATTAGGGCTGGTTTAATCTTCTAGACCACTAAAACATTCTCCCTGTTAGCAACAAGACTGTTTTGCTACCTTATCATTCATGTGTTCCTTGGAGTAGCACTTTTAATTCCCTTAAGAACTTTTCTTTGCATTTACAACTTAGCCAACTGTTTGGCATAATAGACCTAGCTTCCAGCCCATCTTGGCTTTTAACATGTCTTCCTCACTAAGCTTAATCATTGCTAACTTTTGATTTAAAGTGAGAGACATGTGACTCTTCCTTTCACTTGAACACTTAAAGACCATTGTCAGATTAATAATTGGCCTAATTTCAATATTAATGAACCAAAGATATTAATAGACATACAAATGGCAACTAAGGATATGAAAAGATGCTCCACAATACAAGTGATTAGGAAAATACAAATTAAAACAACAAAGAAATACCACTACATACCTATTAAGATGGCCAAAATAGAGAACACTGACAACACTAAATGCTGGTCAGTATGTGGAGCAACAGGAACTCTCACTCATTACTAGTGGGAATATGAAATGATATAACCAGTTTGGAATACAGTTTGACAGCTTCTTTTCTTTTGAGAGAGAGAGAGTCTCACTCTGTTCCCCGGGCTAGAGTGCCGTGGCGTCAGCCTAGCTCACAGCAACCTCAAACTCCTGGGCTCAGGTGATACTTATGCCTCAGCCTCTCGAGTAGCTGGGACTACAGGCATGCACCACCATGCCCGGCTAATTTTTTTGTATATATTTTAGTTGTTTGGCTAATTTCTTTCTATTTTTAGTAGAGACGGGGTCTCGATCTTGCTCAGGCTGGTCTCAAACTCCTGAGCTCAAACGATCCGCCCGCCTCGGCCTTGCAGAGTGCTAGGATTACAGTCATGAGCCACCGCGCCCGGCCAGACAGTTTCTTAAAAAGCTAAACAAATCCTTGCCATATGATCCAAGAGCAATCGAGATCCATGGTATTTACCTGAAGGAATTGAAAACTTATATCCATGCAAAAACCTGTGTATGGATGTTTACATAATAGCAGCTTTATTCATAATCGCCAAAACTTAGAAACAATCAAGGATGCCCTTCTGTAGGTGAATGGATAAGTAAATTATGGTACATTCAGACAATAGAACATTACTCAGCACTACAAAAAGATAAGCTATTATACTAGGTAAGGAAATGGAAGCAACTTAATGCATGCACATCACTAAGTGAAACAAGCCAATGTGAAAAAGCCTACATACTACATGATTCTAACTATATAGCATTCTGGAAAAGGCAAAACTTATAGATCAGTGGTTCCCAGGGGTTGGGTTGGGACATGGGGGAAGCAGAATGAACAGGCAGAGCACAAAGCATTTTTAAGGCAGTGAAGCTATTTGGTATGATGCTATAATGGTGGATACATGCCATTCATTCTGTATTTGTCCAAATCCATAAAATGTACAACACCAAAAGTGAACCCTAATGTAAACTATGGACTTTGGGTCATTTTGATATGTCAGTGTAGGTTCATCAATTGTTATACATGTACCACCCCCTAGTGGGAAATGATAATGGGCATGCATGGAGGAAGAGGGTACACAGGAATCTCAGTACCCTCTGCTCAGTTTTACTGTGAATCTAAAACTGTTCTGAAAAATGAAGTGTATTAAAAAAAAAAAAGCCCTGCCCTCATAGAAGGTACGTTGTAGTGGAGGAAAAACAAAATAATCAAACAGCGCAATCTATAGTATGTTAGATGGTAATAAATTATATGTAGAATCATTAAGCAGGGAAAAGGAAGAAGGTCTGTATGGAGAGGTTGAAATGTTAGGAGAGGTGGCAGAGAAGTCTTATTGGGAAGGTAGCCTTTGACAAAGGACATGGAGGAGGTGAGTGATTGATCCATATAGATACCAGATGGAAGTGTATTATAGGGTGTCAAGTTCAAAGGTCTTGAGGTGGAAATGGATCTGGCTTGTTGCGAGAACAGCAAGAAGGCTAGTGTGTCTGAAGTAGTGCATAGGGTGGAGAGTGGGTGTGTCACCAATCATTTTGGGAAATCTATCAGATAGGATAAGGCCAGGTTATATGTAAGTCACAGTAACAATCTCAGAGGCACAAGACAATAAACGTTTATTTTTCCCTCACGCTGCATGTGCATTTTAGGTCAGCTAAGAGCTCTATTTTACCTTCAAAGACATATAGCCACATAACAGCCATCATTTTCAATATATGTCATACATTACAGTGAACAAATGGCAGAAGAAAAGAAACTGTTAGGAGTGACCAGAAGAATTTTTTTATCAGGTCCTCATATCTCTGAAATGCAAAAGACAAGAGTCCAGTGTTCTTTGCCCTTCATGATCTTGATTCCTTCCTCTCTAGTTTCAGAGGCTTCTATAGCATTCATTTCCTCTAATCTGCTGATTTATCCTCCTTCTATTTTTCCTCCTGGTGATACAGATCCAAATACTTCTGCAAGCATTTCTGGATGGTACAGAACTGATATAAAAAGTCACACAGTCTGATCCTTTGACCTATTATGTGTTATAGTGGAAGCAGAAAAAGACCGACTTAAATAGTTCCCCATTGGAGTCACTCGTCATTTTTTAAAAGTACAGTCAATTCAATTAATGTTTCCTTTGGCAGCATTTATTCATGTTTTCCTTTTAAGTCCTAGAATTTCACTTTACATTATCTTTATAGATTCCAAATATTAATATCTCAGAAAAATCTTTTTTTTCCAACATGTTCTCCATTTTCTTGAACATACTAATCACAGTTATTTTTAATTAGTGTCTGCTAATTCCAAATTCAATGTCATCCATGGGTCTTCTTTATATCTTTTTTCTCTTTTGTATGGCTGGAGCTTTACCTTTTTAAAGACTTTTTTTTAAAATTAAGTATTAGATATTTTGTATGAAAGATTGTAGAGGATTTGGAGGCTCTTCAAAATGTGTTTAATCTTGCTAAGCATATGAATGTGGATTGGTTATTCTAATCCAATCAGAGCTGAGCCTGAATTTGCATTTCAGTATTATTAAAGCTGTGTCTATTTTTGGCTTATCCATAATCTCGGATGTAACCTTATAGCCAAACCTGGGGTATTCTACTGAAAACTTTTTTTTTTTTTTTTTTTGAGTTTTCAGAATTTCTGTTTGGTTTCTTAATCTTGCTCCCTATGTGGTTTTAAAATTTGGCAAATATCTTGAGTGAAAATAGAGATGGTATTGGTTTCAGTTCTCTGTGCCACACTTCCTACAAAGAATCTGATCAAAGTTTCTATTTTTATCTCTTTATCCCTGTGGGCCTGTCAAAAGCTATGCTGCTTCTTGATCTATTAGTAGTGGCCTTTTCTTTGGGTCCACACTGTGTTCATTGGTTTACAGGCTTGTGTTTAGAATCCTGAGCAAACTGACTGCAAAATGTTAGTTTGCCTAACCTTGAAACTGCTTGATTTTCGGGGATTACAGTCCTCAAATTCTGGTTACCTCAGTAGTTTTCTAATACTTATGATGTTGTAAAAATTATTTTATCAGGATATCTGTTCCTTATTTGATGGAGCATTTGTCTTTTGCAAAGTACCACATCTTAGCCAAAATTAGAAGTCCATCTACAATAGAACCTTTTTCTAGTTTGTACATGTGTTCGTTAACTTTCTATCTTCTCCTCCTAGATTGCAAGCTCCATGGGAGTAAGAAGTTTACCTGTGTTGTTCATCTTTACATCTCAAGTGTCTATTAATGGTAACTGTCATATAATAGGAACTCAATAATCTATGTTGAATAAATGATCGTACAAAGCTCACATAAAATACATATGTGCTCGATAATAGTCTACTCTTTTCTTTCCTTCTAATATCACAAGCAGCTAAGGCTAGTGGGGGGAAATGCTTATTTTAAAAATCAGAAAAATTGTTTAAATTTATCTTTTCTATCAGTTTTTAATTACCTACAAATACCATTACTCTCTAATTTGCTTGTTCCAAAAAAAAAATAAATGGCCCGATATTTTTGAAACAAGCTTTTAAATTTCAAAATAGATTCAACCATGAGTTACGTCTGTATTTCCCCCCGTACCACTGAATAACAAGCATACTAACATCTCTTCTCCAATCCATTTTCATTGAAAAGTCCAAATAATTAGAAGGATGAAAAGCAAAAATAAAGAGTAAAATATTCTTTTCTCATTTCTATAAAATATATCCATTTTTTCCCCAATACTTCAACTCAGCTTTGCTTAGGCCATAGGAAAATAGGAAGAATTGCTTTATAATACCTGAAAGAGATCACTGGCGCTATGGTAAGGGGGAAAAAAAATTATTCAGCCATTCTGAATGGTCTGTTGGATTTTATAAAACAACAAAAATCCTATTTAAATTAGTGACACTTGAAAGAATTTTTCATTGCAATCATAATTGGTGATCATAGTACACTCAAGCTCAAAACCTAATTCTTCTACTTGATTGCTGGAACTTCCTCATTTTTTGTTTAGATCACTGGCAACCTGACCAGTGAAGAAGGTATTACTGTCTGTCACAGAGTTAGACCCAGGGTGAACTGTATTAGTTTAGGATAAGAGTTTATAGTCAATGTTTACTTCCCACTGATAAAGATAGTCCTAGAATACTTATAAAATGCTTGTCTAGACACATACACATAGCTGGAAGACAATCAAGAGAAAATTCATTATTTCCTATTGAATTGAAAATTTAGTCAAATTATGTGATTCAGAAATTTATAATTTCTAGTATTTAAAAAAATTAACCAATTTTGAAATAAACAAAAGATTAATATTGCCCCCCAGGTATTTCATTGTTATAGTTTATTTCAGAATTCATTCTGATCAAAAACATGTTCAGCTGATTTTGACAAATGTGTACATTTATTCATTAATTCAACAAACTTCTTTTAGAATCTACTATACCAAGCAATAAAACTAGTGATGAATTAAAACAAACAAGCAAACTATATTTCTGTCTCAAGTCTTAAGAATTGTTTCTGAATGCAATATACCATGTGTGTGTATGTGTGTGTAAGGAATTAGAATAACAGTAATTGAAATCTATCCCATTATGTATTTGTTCAGATAAGTGTGTATATGGTAATATCAATGTAGTCTTCACTTTTAATGTTTCCTGGGCTTCCCAATCTTTGTCTAGAAAAATAACAAAAATAAGCTCTTTGAAAATAACAGTTTCCTTTTATTATCTCAAGTGAGAACTTCAAACCATGTAATCTTAGATACGAGTTTTTATGTACATATTGTATTTTTATTGCCTTGCTATGCATTTAACTGTTGATAGTATTTAACAAAGTCCATTATAATTCATATATACTTTTCAGTGTTTATATTTACCTTAGACTAATCAACTAACATTATGTTTAGTAATATAAACTCCCTGGTTATATTTGATTAGCAAATATAACCTCTAATGCAGCATAATTAAAATATTTTATATAGCTGAACTAATTTTCTAAGCTTATTTACTTCCAAGTTAGCAATCTCATTTCCCAAGAATTTCCTTTTACCTAATAATTGTTTACAATAAATTTACAAAATTGTCTTTGATTAGAATTTTTCTGTGTGATAACGCTAAAAACTACTACTAAATATTTTACAGCATCAGGCCAAGGGTCCACTTGAAAATTTTTCAGGCATCAAAAATATGAATATATATAGAATTGGAAGTAATGACAGTAATTGAAACCTATCCCATTATGTATTTGTTCAAAGAAGGATATTCTTCATTGAACATTTTTGAAGCATATATGAGAATAATTGAAAAGGAGTAATAATTTTCATATTAAGAATAATGAACAAAGAAAGATATAACAAAATAAACCTTAGACTCACTGAAACAGTGCTTCTTGACATTCACATCTTCCACTAACTGCCTAATCTCAGATGCATGTACATTATAGGAATCCAGTTAGTTATTTCAAAAGAATGCAACTCTGACTAAAACACTAAAGGAAAATTAGTTGTGTCTAAAATTTTTATATCATGAATCATGCTAAAATTTTCTCCATATATGTAAATTCTACATTATAAAAGTATTGACATGTATTTTTAATTATTAATAATTATGAGTATTGTTTTTTAAGTCCATGTCTTTATGGGTCCCTTTTATTTTACTTTACTTAGTTGCATCTGCATTGCAGTTACTCCAATAAATGATCCATGCTCTACCTTTAATAGGATATTTTATTTTATCAGCATTACAACAGAAGCCACTCACATTCTATATCTCTAGGTTTTATTTTAGTTATATTAAAATTAAGCCTATATGCCCACATTTAAATGGAATGGATTTTCTCATTATCTTGCCTCATTATTGAAGTCCTCTGTTATTATTATCACTTAGAACATTCCCAGCAACAACATTTTACACACAGAGTCACTAAAGCATTGGGAAAGAACATGACATTTTACTCTGAGACACAATCCAAGAAAAATTTGGTGACAGATCACAGACACAGAAGTACCATATGAAAGGATTTTTACTTATTTTTCTTCTAAGCAGAGAAGATGCTGAGGTTAGATGTAATTAATTGTTTCTAATATTATATCAGATATGTTGTTATGAGAAAAATGTTGATAACGAACTACCTCGATTCATGAGGGAATGTGCTAGAAGTAGTTGATTTGAAATGAACCACTAGAGATTTAAGTAAGTTATAAAGATATTTTCTGATAATTAAGGTTATTAATTATTGAAATGTGTTCCTGAGGGATTTGCTGGAATTCCCACTTTTTAAAGTGGGCCCAAAGAATAGAAAATCAGAAAATCCCCAGTGTAAACTACAGATAGATAGGTTCTCTCTTAATATGAGTAACAACCAGCATGACTTTTAAATACAACTCTGAAAGCATTTTCATTATGATGTGAATTAAGGAAAGGAGAATTACTAGCTTGATGTTAATAAATTGCAAATCAGATATGTCGGTTAAAACTTTTAAAAATCTGGCATCTGAATCATAAATACTTACAGGAAACATACTTTTCCATCTATTAGAACTAATAGGAAAGTACAGTGTCTGGGTAAAAATAAATACCACAAAATAAATATTTGTTCTATATAAAAACTGGTGTAAAAATTTTTTTAAAATTCAAAAATGTTAGCAATATGTTAAAATTATAATAATTATGAAAAAAGATTGAACTATATAAGAGAAATCTTATAAATGAAGAGACATACCCATGATGTTGTCTGGTAAGAACAAAAAAATCTTTAAAGTCTTCTCTAATAATTATGGGTTTAAGCAATTTTAAGCAAAATCTCAAATGATAAATGTTTTATTCTTTTGCAAGAGTGACTATGAATATCAACTGAATAAAACAGACAAATAAAATTAGCCAAGCCATTTTAAAAAGGATTTAGAGTAGTACTTATCTTGTCAGATCTTAGAAATATAGCATAAAGATATAATATTACAGTTTCATAATTTAGCTAGTGTATAAATTGTGTGAGCAGTCTAAGGCAAATTTCTTGATTTTTTTTCCCTTTAAGATGTCTATGACATAGTCCTACCAAATTTTAAAAAATATTATTAAAAAGTCTGTAATTAAATCAGTTTATTATTGGTGCATATCTACCAATGTAACAGGTACCAACATCCAAAAATAGATCCACTGCATGTGGAAATGTGGTATATGAAGAACAAGAGATTTCAAATATATGGAGAAATAAAGACTTTTTGATAAGGATTGTTAGGACTGTATAGTTACTTGGAAAGAGATAAAATTGGATCCATATCTCACACCATACTGCACAATAATTTGCAAATGGATCAGAGATGTAAATGCAAAGATAAAGTTACCATGTACTTTAAGAGGCTATGGGCAAATTACTTTATAACCACAGCATGGGCAAAACTTCTGCCTGTGACTGAAATCATTAATAGATTTGAGTACATTAAATTTTTGGAAAACATCTAGAAAACCCCAAGATTCTTCAAAGAGACTACTGGACTTCATAAATAAATTCAGCAAAGTCTCAGATTACAAAATCAACGTGCACAAATCAGTAGCATTCATACATGCACACAAAAATCAAGTTGAGAACCAAATCAAAGACTCAATACCTTTCACAAGAGCAACAAAGAAAATAAAATACCTAGGAATATGTTTAACTAAGAAGGTGAAAGACCTCTACAGGGAGAGCCATGAAACACTGAGGAAAAAAATATCAGAGGATGTAAACAGATGGAAAAACATACCATGCTCATGAATTGGCAGAATCAACATTGTTAAAATGTCTATACTACTCAAAGTGATCTACAGATTTAATGCAATCCTTATCAAAATACCAACATTACTTTTTGCAGATCTAGAAAAAATAATTCTAAGCTTCATACAGAACCAGAGAAGAACCCATATAGCCAAAGCAACCTTAAGCAAAAAGAGCAAATTGGGAGACATCAATTTACCAGACTTCAAGCTATAATACAGGGCTATAGTAACCAAAGCATCATGGTACCAGCACAAGAACAGCGATGTAGGCCAATGAATCAGAACAGAGAGCCCATATACAAAACCATCCTCACATTACCCTCTACCAACAAACATGAAAAAATGCTCAACATCTTAATCATCAGGGAAATAATGCAAATCAAAACCACAATGAGATATCACAATGAGATATCAGCCAGGGAGAATGGCTTCTATCAAAAGTCCCAAAGCAACAAATGCAGGTGTGGATGGGGAGAGATAGAACACTCATACACTGTTGGTGGGACTGCCAACTAGTACAACCTCTATGGAAAGTAGTACGGAGGTAACTCAAAGAGCTGAAAGTAGAACTACCATTTGATCCAGCAATCCCCCTACTGGGTATTTACCAAAAGAAAAAAAAGACATTCTATAAAAAAGACACTTGCACTTCAATGTTTATATTAATAGCAGCACAATTTACAGTTGCAAAGATGTGGAAACAACCCAAGTGCCCATCAATACATGAGTAGATTAATAAAATGTGGTATATATGTATATATATATATATATATATATATATATATATATACACACCATGCAGTACTGCTCAGCCATGAAAAAATGGTGAACTAATATCTCTTGTATTAACATGGATGGAACCAGAGACCATTCTCCTAAGTGAAATATCACAAGGATGGAAACACAAACACCGCATGTACTCACCATTAAATTGGAACTAATCGATCAACTTATGTGCACATATGGGAATAGAATTAATTGTAAATCAAGCAGGTGGGAGAGGGAGAGGATGGGTAAATTCACACCTAACAGGTATAATGCACATTATCTGGGGGATGGACACACTTATAACTTTATAAAGTTCAGTTTGATCTGAAACAACAGCTGACTTTCTCTTTCTTTCCAAATCTTTTCTGCTTTTCTCACTGATGCCTGACAAACCTGGCAAGCGAAAGGGGGATGAGTTCCAAGTTTTGCTTCCCCTTCTCAATCTAGGCCAGTCCTGCTGCCGGAATCTCTCACCTGCAGCACCTTGATGTAGGCAGTGGTTCCTCCGGTAACCCATTTTGATCCTTCCTCTGCCCTACCTTCAGGTGGTACTCACCACCTGTATTCAATCAAAAGAGGTTGTCTTTCCTAATGGGCTAGCTCTCACCTAGATACCTTCTTTAAATATATTCTACAGAAAAACGCATAGTGTCCTTACCTGCAAACACTGAAAGTCAGTCTGTTTCCAGCATGCCTCGCTCACCTCTGCTGTGTTACGAACTTCCAACCAGCGTCTGGCCTTCGGGCATTTTCACGATTGTAAAAGGCTCCAGTTGTTGTGCCTTTTCAGTGCCAGGACACTTGTCAGTCTTTCTGGCATGCTCTTAGAAGCTTTCTTTCTTGGCTGGGATGGAGTGCCAGGTTTGTGTCTGTAGGGATGAAGGAGGAAACCAGCAGAGAGAGTGGATTAACCACTTGGCAGACACAGTTTTGGACATCTCCTTTGCATGTCCTGCATAAAATTTCAATTGCCTAGAATGACAGGATTCTTTGCCTTGGTTGTTCCCAGATTTGAGACCAAAATTGATGGGAGCAGTCTTATTTTAAAATTCTGTTACATAATTAACCCACTCTATAAGCCCAAAGCACTCTGTCATCTAGATCCTGCATACCTCCGATCCTCACTCCCACACACTCCAGCTATAGTGGCTTTCTTTCAACTCCTAGATCTAAGATACATGCCCTTTCACTTCCTAGAGCCCTATTCTCTTAAATATTTGCATTTTCATTTGGAAATTAGCAAATGCCGCCTACTCAGAGAATCCTTCCCTGCCCACTCATCTAGAAAATCTCATACCCTCTGTATCTCATTCAATTGCTTTACTGACCTCACAGCACTCACAAATATCTAAAACATAGTCTATCTCTCCCCACTTGCAGGTATATTTCAGGCAAGTGGGAATATTGACTGTATTGTACACCACTGTATCCCCAGGAATTAGAAAAACTGCCTGCCCCAGACTGTGTCACAATTCATAGTTACTGAACAGAATAAATAAATATAAAAATAGAGCTAACAATATATAGGATATCAAAATGGTATATTCTTTATAAGAGAAGTGAGCAATAAAGAAATAAAAGTAGTAAAAAAAAAAAAGCATAGAAAAAAATTATACCAGGCAAGTACAAACAAGTGCAAGTGCTTAAAAATTAAAAGTTGCCAATTTACACTGAATAGATATACCGATAAAAAGAACAAGGCAAAATTGATACATACCTCCCATTATCTTTTAGTGAAAAACATTACAGCATCAAAGATGATACTGTTAGGTACACAGTTAGGATCTCCAACTCTTCTAAGGACGAGGGTGCCCTGCTTGGGTGCTTTCTCAAGCAATTGCTCCATGGGGAAGAAGGATAAGGGCGGGCACTCTATTACGGTCTTGCCCTGCCTTAATCCTATCCTGAGCAAACACTACACCTGGGTAAGGAGTCAATGCTTTACCAGCATGGGAATTCCCCAGCCCAGGCATGACAGGATTTAGTAGCCTAAGGGTAATTATTATGTCATTAGCTTAAATCTACATTGTGCTTGTCCCCTCCCTTCTCCTGTGGGCTTTCAGAAAGAGAGCTCTTATACGCAGATGGAATTTCAAGGATAACTTTTGATCATTTGGTAATATCCCACACCTCCTGAGAGCCCTCCCCCAGACTGAGCCAATAAAAGGAAACAATCTGAGACTTAAGAGAGTGAGCTGAGTGAGTGAATGTGTCAATCAGTCAGTCAGTCTCTCTTTCCGCCAATGGACACAGACCCGATTTGTTCTACAATAAAGAGCTGCTCATGTGAAACTGCTTCTTGCCTGAGGTTATTCCATTACAATGGCCCTGATGGTGATTTTTCCAGCAAGGAGTCAGAGGACCAGGATAATAGTCTGGACTTGATACTTCGGTGTGTCTAGTCATTCCTCGACCAAGAGCACACCAAGAATCAAGGCAGACTACCACCCTGACATCTGAGTCATGGCACCAAAAATGTCAGGGTCCTCAAAATTCCATCTGAGGTATACGAGCTGCGTCTCCAAAAGCCCATGGAGGGTGGGGGCGGTGAACCACAATGTAGATTTAAGCTAATGACATAATTACCCTTAGGTTAGTCTAGGGTCAGTTTCTAAATCTATCATGCCTGGGCTGGGGAATTCCCAGATTGAGGAAGCGTTCCCTCCTCACCCAGGTGTAGCAGTTGCTCGGATAGGATTAAGGGTGGGGCAGCACCAAATGAAGTGCCTGCCCTTATCCTTCTTCCCAGGTGGAGCAATTTCTCAAGATAGCACTCAGGCAGGGAACCCTTGTCTCTAGAAGAGTTGGAGATCCTAACTATCTACCTAACAATACTGTGAGACTAGAAAATTAGCTGTGTGAGAGCAAGAACTTTTTGATTTTTGTCTTTTATTAATATATTGACTAATATATCCAAAGAACCCAGTAAAACACCTGGAATGTGGCAGATATTTAGTAAATATCTGTTCAATGAATGACTCAATCTAAGGCAAAATTCAAAAAAATTGAAGAATAGATGACTCGTTGAATTAGTCAAAATACCATTAAAAGTTTAGGCAGATTAATTAGATAAAAATAGATAAATTGGTGGAAGTTTAAAATAAGGAAATTATCAATTGTAATATTTCTTTGTAAACACCTTTAATTCTGTTATGCCTCTCTTTTTTAAAGTATTAAACTGGAGCAACCTAATATTGGCATTTTCATATTTTTTTAATGAATGCTATAAAATATTGTGTAATGAACAAATTATTCATATAATAAATTGACTCATTGATTATTTTACTTTACAAGACATGACTACATATTTTTGCAAACATTTAAAAACCTGATTATATACCAAACTTCACAGAATACTTCAATAAGCTCCTAAAAGTCAGATTTATATAAGCATAATCTCCAATTAGAGGACAACAAAGTGGATATTAATGGCAAAATTTTAAATAAGAAATCATTCAGTATTAAATTAAGAAAGAAGTAGTCTCAATTATTGTTTCAAATGACAAATTAAAATGAAGAATTTGGAAAAGCTGTAAATAAAAACATACATGAATGCGGTAAAATCTTCAGTTAGGACCTAATCCGTATGACTAAATTATTATAGTATTCAGTAATAAAGAAGAATAAGAATAATTATTCCATTCAAAATTCTATAAAATTAAATTCAGACAGAAAGAGAAGATTTTCACTAACTTTATTTACATTTGTTTGTGTGCATTTTGCAATATCCATTTATTACTTTGAAATTTCAAATGCAATATATAATGAAAATAAATGAATATGGGAGATCACTTTTTGTATCTGTATGCTAATGTTTCTAAACCATTGTTCCACCAAGCACAGTTTTATAGCATATTTATAAGTATATTTTTGTATGAGTTATAGAAGTGTTATTGTTCAAGTATGTTTGAAAAATGCCAGATTAAATAAAAATGAGGTATTTTGACACTAAGATTTTTTCAAAAAGATAGATTAATGCATATTGTTAGTTTCTAATATGCCTACTAATTACTTTTACCATGAAATACTTGTTTCTTATTTCCTGAATCTATTATCTCAAAATGCTAATTTTTAGCAATATTATTCTATTCTGATACATGGAAATATACATATTAAAATGATTTTCTAGCAAAATATGACTGGCCAAAATTGGCAGAAGAAACAAATTAACCAGTAATAACTAAGTAAATTAAAAAGTTATTAAAGACTTAGGATCAAAGCAGGCTATGTCCCCAGATCATTTTGATTAATAGCTTTTTAAAAATTATTTAGTATTATTTTTTTGAGACAGGGTCTTGCTCTGTCACCCTGGCTAGTGTGCAGTAGCTTCATCATACCTCACTGCAGCCTCAAACTCCTGGGCTCAAGTGATCCCCCCACCTCAGCCTCCCAAGTAGTTGAGATGACAGGTACGTGCCACCACATCCAGCTAATTTTTCTACTTTTTTTTTTTTTTAAGAGATGGAGTCTCATGCATATTTAGGGGTTTTTTGAACTCCTGGCCTCAAGCAATTCTCCTGCTTCAGCCTCCCAAAGTGCCAGGATTACAGGTGTGAGACCCTGCACTGACCCTGATTAGTGGCTTTTTAAATCATTTTAAATGAAAAGTCCACACACTATTCCTGGAAACAAAAAAGACAGATAGTTGTCCAGCTAATAGTAAGAATCTTGCTTATGATTGATGCAAAAATCTATCAAGAAAGCATGAAAGCAAAATTTATAGAATAATTTCATTTTGAGATATCCAATATCAAATAAAATACCCAGTAGTATAGTAAAAACAAAAATATTTGACAAAGTAGCATTATTTATCGTACATTCAAATATTGCTTGTATTTTATGAAATGTATTCATATAATTTATCTTATCAATGAGCCAGAGGAAAAAAAGTTCAGTAATTACATTTATTTAATTCAACCTGGAACATAATCAACTGCAATGTTAGATTATAACTCTCCATGTTGATCCAGTCACTTTATCATGACATAAACTGCCTTTTAATCTGCTTTGAAATGGTTTCATTTATTTTCTAAAATCATGAGCAGGAGATACTTTGAAACACCATTTTAAATAGAAAGTTGCAGATGAAAGGGTTTGTGAAAACTTTTCTTCAGTTACTAAAATCCTCCAGCTCCTTTTTTTTTAACTTGATCTCTTTATGTTATTTGTAACTTCAGTTGTCATTTAATTGTTTTCCATAAATAACACTATCTCACACTCACATGTGATAGATAGTAAAATAAGGAAGAAAGTACACGGACCAAATAATCAAAATCAATATGCATTACTGTTTCCCAGTGTAGGATTATTCATTTAGGGATCATGTCCAAAGAGATATAAAAATCAGAAGTTTTAAAATTTTTCTTGCTATAAAAAGATGGGGACTTTTAAGTTTAGAATTAATGAAAAGTAATTTTTTCTCCAATTTTCTATGTCAGTTTTATGAGATGGATTTTATTCATTTTTAAATACATCAATGACATTTATCTGAGGAATCCTAAGAATCAGTATAAAGTTCACACTATGCAAATACCCCTTATGTCTGAGAAAGCTAAAGCTGTAAAGTTCCTGTTGAGATTAGCATAGTCCCAACATTTTAGAGCCTAAAGAAAGCAAGGAAGCAAGAAGATTGAACTCTAACAAATATCAAAAAGGTCAATTATAAACCATGATCCAGTATTTTTCTAGAAGCATACTGCTCCTAAACCTCCCATTTGGCCAGTTGGCACAGTGGTAAGTGAATGTTTGCTATTGCAATGAATGGAATTTTCCTTGCAGCACAGGTTATGCTCTAGAATTAGGGTATTTTTCTTTCTCCTAATCCATTCATTCATTTATTCATTCATTCATTTATTCATTCAGTAAGTCAGTCAATATCTGCATGTTATACAGATTTACACATAGAAGAAAAAAACAACTATGCTTAAAAGTGCAAAAATTAAATAATATCCTGAAATAAAAAAATAAAAAATAAATAAAAGTGAAAAGTTAAAGAGCACAGATAATATCAAAGACAAAGTATTACAGATAGAGAATACATACTACCCAATATTTTTTATAATAAAATAGTTTTTGTGAATATATTTCTATTGGGATAAATGGGTAGTGTAAAGGAATCTCATTAGAAGATGTAATTATGTGACTTAAACAAACTGTTTCTTTGTCTTTAAAATAAAAGTGCTACCAGAAAACATGCTGAAATGTGCTACTTTTGTAAGAACCCTCCCTCTCCACCACTAAGTGGATTTTCTTTGCAAACTTGGCCAGCTTACACTAAGATTAACTTTTTACAACAGGCCTGAATCCTGTCACTCTACACAATCTTCTGGGTTTTCTGTTTGGATATTAGAGTTCTAGAAACTAATTAAAGCCAATTCTGCTAATCATGAGTGGGAGATTACAACATTTTACTAAATGTTCTATTTTGTACCTTAAATAAGAACCATCATCATCTTATATATACAAAAATAGTAATAGCAAAATCAATACACAGCATTTAGTGAGCACTCTGTGCCATGTTCAATGACTAACATCTTACACAGTATCTCACTCAATCCTTTCTACAACTCTACAATAGAAATGCTACTATTAATAATTTCATATTTGATGAAACCAAGATTTAAGGAGATTAACTTGCTAATGATATGCACAGCTAGTAAGTACTGTAGGAAGATTTATAACTAGATGGTGTGACTTCAGAATCTATGCATTTAGATAACCAACACATTATACTTTCTACTAACCAGCTCACCACCAGAACCACTTAGATCTAAGAAATACTGAAAAAAATTAAACCATAGTTCTTTTTGGCACCTTGGAGATAAAGCCATCCCATGATAACCACATACTTCATTCCTGGACACCATCCCAAATGATTACCATTCCTGACAGCTATCTTCTCTCCTTTTATGTGTCTGCGCATCCTCTTCCTAATCTAACTTAATGACTTTTCCTTTTTTTTCTAATTCATACCATTCTGGACACTAGAATGTTTTTTTTTTTTTTTATGACACATAAACTTTCCTACATCATCAACTATTTCACAGTATCCTCACATCAATTTTTTTCCTTGCCTGTTGATTACCTCCTCTTATTCTCGGCTCCATTCAAGTAAGTTTCTCTCATCACCAGTCAGGATTGTGTTGGTGGTGATAATAATAGTGGTCATTGTAGCAATTCACTTAGCTTCTGCTCCCCAATGTCAGCTTACATGTTGATGATAACAACCTTTCTCTTTTGATATCCATAATATCCACTGATATAACTTTGTTATTTCTCCTTGGTATTATTATCTGAAAATCTGGTCAAATTTACAGTCATTGAAGGCTGCAGTGGCTCAACCAGAGTGTCCTTCCATGTCTAACCCTGACATAATCCTGAGTGGCTTTGACATGTGAATAAACTCTGGTCTTCTTGTTTTCCCTTGGGATTCCATGATCTCCTCAACACAAGAGTCTGGTAAATTGATGCTCCCGATTTGTTCTTTTTCCTTAAGGTTACTTTTGCTATACAGGGTCTTCTCTGGTTGCGTATGAAGCGTAGAATTATTTTTTTCTAGATCTGAAAAAAATGATGTTGGTATTTTAATAGGGATTGCACTGAATCTGTAGATCTCTTTGGGTAGTATAGACATTTTAACAATGTTGATTCTGTCGACCCATGAGCATGGTATGGTTTTCCACTGGTTTACATCCTCTGCTATTTCCTTCCTCAATGTTTTGTAGTACTCCCTGTAGAGGTCTTTCACCTGCTTAGTTAAATATATTCCTATGTATCTTATTTTCTTTGTTGTTATTGTGAAGGATATTCAGTCTTTGATTTGGTTCTCAGTTTGACTGCTACTGGTGTATAGGAATGCTATTGATTTCTGTACATTGATTTTGTAACCCAAGATTTTGCTGAATTGGTTTATTAATTCCAGCAGTCTCAGGACAGAATGTTTGGGGTTTTCGAGATATAAAATCATGTTGTCAGCAAAGAGTGATAGTTTGACCTCTTCTGCCCCCATTTGGATGCCTTTGAATTCTTTCTGTTGTCTGATTGCTCTGGCTAGGACTTCTAGCACAATGTTGAATAGAAGTGGTGATAGAGGGCAACCTTGTCTGGTTCCTGTTCTAAGCAGGAATGGTTTCAATTTTTCCCTATTCAGTATGATGTTGGTTGTGGGTTTGTCATATGTGGCTTTTATCATTTCGAGGTAGGTCCTGTTGATGCCTATTTTGTTAAGCATTCTTATTATAAAAGGGTGCTGAACTTTGTCAAATGCTTTTTCTACATCTATTGAAAGGATCATATGGTCTTTCTTTTTTCTTCTATTTATGTGTTGAATAACATTTATAGATTTTCCTATGTTAAACCATTCCTGCATCTCTGGGAGGAAGCCCACTTGCTCATGATGGATTATTTTTTTGATAAGCCCTTGAATTAAGTTTGCTAGGATTTTGTTGAGAATTTTTGCATGTATATTCATAAGGGATATTGGCCTGTAGTTTCCTTTTTTTGTTGTGTCCTTTCCTGATTTTGTTATCAGGGTGATGTTGACTGTATAAAATGTGTTGGGGAGGATGCCTCCCTTCTTAATGTTGTGGAATAATTTCTGCAGGATAGGCACCAATTCTTCTTTGTAGGTCTGGCAAAATTCAGGTGTGAAACCATCTGGTCAAAGACTTTTCTTTTTAGGCAGGTTTTTTATTGCTGCTTCAATTTCAGTACTTGATATTGGTCTGTTCAGGAATTCTATTTCTTCCTGATTGACCCTATGGAGGCTGTGTGTTTGGAAGAATTTGTCCATTTCCTCTGCATTTTCAAGTTTATGTACATAGGGGTTTTGTAGGATTCATAGATGATATTTTGTATTTCCATGGCATCAATTGTAATTTCTCCTTTTTCATTCCTGATGAAGCTTATTTGAGTCCTTTTTTCCCTGCTTCTCATTAATCTAGCAAGAGATGTGTCAATCTTATTCATTTTTTGAAAGACCCAACTTTTTGTTTTATTAATCATCTGTATAGGTTTTTTATTATAAATTTCATTTAATTATGCTCTAATTTTTTGTCATTTCTTTTTTACTGCTAGGTTTGGGGTCAGTTTGCTCATCTTTTTCCAGTTCTTTGAGATGATTCATTAGACTGTTTATTTGTGATCTTTCTGTCTTTTGGATGTAGGCATTTATGGATATAAATTTTCCTCTCAGGAATGCTTTACCTGTGTCACACAGATTTTGGTAATTTGTGTCTCTCTTATCATTTATTTAGTTCAAAGATTTTTTTGATTTCCATCTTAATTTCCTCCTTAACCCAATAATTGTTCAGCAGAAGGTTGTTTACTTTCCACGACTTTGTGTAGAGATGAAAGTTTCTATGGGAGTTGATTTCTAATTTTATTCCACTGTGGTCTGAGAGGATGACTGGTATAATTTCTATTTTTTAAAATTTGTTGAGACATGCTTTGTGGCCTAGGAAATGGTCAATCTTAGAGAATGTCCCATGAGCTGATGAGAAAAATGTATGCTTGGTGGTTTTTGGGTAAAAGGTTCTGTAAATGTCAGTCAGACCCATTTATTCTAGAGTTCTGTTTAAGTCCATTGTTTCTTTGTTTATTTTCTGTTTGGAGGATCTGTCCTGTTCTGTCAGATGTGTGTTGAATTACCTGGCTATTACAGTGCTGCTGTTTATCATTTTGTTTAGATCATGTAGGATTTGCTTTATGAATCTTGGCGCACCTGAGTTAGGTGCATAAATATTTAGAATTGTTATGTCTTCCTGTTGAATTTTACCCTTCACCATTATGTAGTGACCATATTCATCTTTCATTACTTTTGTTGATTTGAAGACTAAGTTATCTGAAATCAGAACTGCCATGCCAGCTTTCTTTTGGCTTCCATTTGCTTGAAATATTCTTTTTCCATCCCTTCACCTTGAGTCTGAATGCATCCTTGTTTTGTGTTTCTGTGTTTTATGTTCCTGAAGACAGCAGATACTTGGCCTTTGTATATGTATCCATTCAACCAGGCTATGTCTCTTTAGTGGGCAGTTCAAGCCATTCACATTTATTGAAAGAATTAATAAGTGGGGCAGATTTCTGTTCATCCTGTTGAGCCGAACTTTGTTGCTTTGTTTTCTCTCATGAGCCATTCTGTTATCTGGCCTTTGACCTTTAGCTTTTGGGAGATTTTACACTGGTGATTGTTTACTGTGCTGATTTGTGTGTAACACTGTTCTGAGTACTTCCTGGAGGGCAGGTCTTGCCTTAATGAATTCCTTCAGTCTTTGCTTGTCTGAGAAGGTCTTCATTTCTCCTTCATATAGAAATTTATAAGCCTATAAATTTTCAGGATAAATTAGACATATCATCTAACCTTAAATAGGTCAGTACAGTGGGAGATAAATATAATAAAACAATTTACATGCACTATGACAAGATGTGCACAAAGCACCATGGAACTATAAGGCAAATCATGTAACTTAGCCTGAAGGGCAAAGAAGAAGCCTGTTAGGTACCTTTTCTGAACCATGAGACTAAAAGTTTGGGAAGGTACGGAGGCTCCAGAAGCACAGGAAAAACATAAAAAGTGAGGACATACACTGCAAAAAGACCAGGAACACTAAGAAAGAAAAAGTGGAACCCAGAACTGCAAGCAATTTAGAGTGGCCTTTACTTGACGGGGATGGCAAGAATGATAGGAGATGAGTCTGGAGAAACAATTGTAGAGAGGCTTATGCTGTGTTATGGAACGTGAATTTTATCCTTTGGAGTGCAGAGAGCACATGAATTTTAAGCTGAAGTATGATATCATGTGATTTAAAAGTGAACAATGTATTTCTCTCCTTGAAAATCTTCTGGATTCAGAAATCAGCTTTCTCTATATAGGAGATCGATTGTGCTTAGTTCTTGAAGAAACCCAGAGTTTAGGGATAAAGAAACAAATTATTGACATTATACTAGTGCCAAGGAGAGATACTAAGAACCCAAAGAGAAATAAATACAGTGAGAGTTCTTATTCTAGTAAATTTCTTCTTTTTTTTCCAAGAAAGTTGGGACTCTGAATCCTGAGTTCTGAGAGGCTGATCTTTAGAAATATCTATTTTAAGGACTGGAACATTTAAAGAGCAAGATATTGTCTGTAACAGGTTGGCATGCGTAGGAGGAGTATATTTTGTATACTCTGCATGATCTAAGCAGGATCACTCAAGTGGTCACAAGGAAAGATTATCATAATTGAAATTAACCTTTTTGTTTCTTCTTGTTAAGAGTATGCCTTTGGTTAGCATTATAAAATGCTTAACACGTGGAAGCACCTTCTTTTGAAGTTGCTACAGTGATCACAGAAAAACGTAACTTTCCTCTTAGTCAACCAAATGAAGAAAATTATAGTGAGGGCTACAAAGATGAAAATTACATGTTGTCAACAATTAGGCAATAGGGTAATAATTTTAATAAAAACTTTACCTATTAATTTTGTCAGTCACTTTCTCTCCATGTGTTACTGTTGGATGACTAACCATCCCAACAGGCCCTAGACAGGCTCATATTAAAAGTTTTCTTTTTCAGCAAAGATCTTCTAAGAGCTTTCATAGCATCTGATATTCTCATTCATTTACTAAAAAGTGTAATGAAAGTGACAGGTAATAAACTCAAAGTTGTTGAGAAGAGAGATAATTTGAAAAATAAAAAATCTGACAGCGCACTTGATCTCAGGTTTCAAGTGCCACAGAATCACCTATAACGTCTGTTTAACATGTAATGCTGCAATCTACATCTCTGTTATTCTAAAGAGGGTGAGTAACATGTGCCTTTTGAACACATACATTTCTAATGCACCCCTACCCCAAAGCTTGAGAATCAGGAGTGTAAAATAGCAATAATTTTTGTGATTCAATTTACAAAGCTAATTTTAAAATTTATAGCAAGAATGACTCTTTGCTGCATGCATAAACATATAAATTTCTAAAATGCTGTTAAATTCTGTTAAAGTATTTATGCCATCTATAATATTTGAATTTACAAAGATTAACTAATATATTTGAATGACTCAATAAAATAAAAGTGAAGTAAATAAAAAGTAAAAACTATTATAGTCTTACATAGATTCTGTACATATTTGTCATATTTGTACCTAAGGATTTCTCTTTCTCTTTTTTGTTTTTTTAGAAATATTCTTTAAGATTTTCTACATAGACCATCATACAACCTGGGAACAAAAAGTTTTTTGCCTTTATTTTCAATCTCTGTGTTACCTATCTATTATATAAATCTATCTATCTATTTCTGCCTTATTTCATTAGGTAGAACTTCAGGTATGATGTTGAATAGAAATGTTGAGAAAGGACATTTTTGTGTTGTACACAATCCCAGGGGATTCTTATTATCTGTTCTCTTACCATTAAATATTATACTAGCTGTAGATCTTTTAAAAAATTAAATTTAAGAAGTTCAAAGCAATCTTAAACAAAAAGAACAAATTGGGAGGCATCAGTCTACCAAACTTCAACCTTTACTATAAAGCTATAGTATATAGACCTTTGGAATAAGACTGAGAACCCAGATATAAAACCATCCTCATATTGCCATCTGATCTTTGACAAAGCAGTCAAAAATATACACAGGGGAAAAGAATCTCTATTCAATAAATGGTGCTGGGAAAATTGGATAACCACATGCAGAAGATTGAAACTGAATCTACCTCTCTCACCTCTCACAAAAATTAACTCACAATAGATAACAGTCTTAAACCTAAGGCACGAAACCCTAAGAATTCTAGAAGAAAATGTTGGGAAAACTATTATAACATCAACCTAGGCAAAGAATTTATGAACAAGACCTCAAAGGCAATCACAGCAGCAACAAAAATAAATAAATGGAATCTGATCAAATTGCAAAGCTTCTGCACAACCAAAGAAACTATCATTAGAGCGAATAGACAACCTACAGAATGGGAGAAAATATTTGCATGTTACACATCCAATAAAGGGCTGATAACAAGAATCTATATATAACTTGAGAAAATTAACAAGAAAAAAATCAAACAACCACATTAAAAGTGGACAAGGACACGAACAGAAACTTTTTAAAAGAAGACAGAATAATGGCCAGAAAACATACAAAAAAGGGCTCATCATCTCTAATCATTAAGGAAATGCAAATCAAAACCACAATGAGATATTACCTAACTCCAGTGACAATGGTTTTTATCAAAGAGTCCCAAAACAACAAATGCTGTCATGGATGAGGAGAGATAGGACCACTCTTACACTGCTGATGGGAGTGAAAATCAGTACAATGTCTGTGTAAAGTAATTTGGAGATATTTCAAAGAACTAAAAATACAAATACCATTTGATCAAGCAATCCCACTACTAGGCATCTACTCAAAGGAAAAAAAGACATTTTACAATAAAGACATCTGCACTTGAATGTTTATAGCAGCATAATTCACAATTGCAAAGATGTGGAAACAACCCAGGTGCCCATCAATCCATGAGTGGATTAATAAAATGTGGTGTATGTATACCATGGAGTACTATTCAACTACAAAAAAAAATGGTAAACTAGCACCTCTTATATTATCCTGGGTGGAGCTAGAGCCCAGCCTTTGAAGTGAAGTCTGACAAGAATAGAAAAACAAGCATGACATGTACTCACCATCCAATTGGTACTAACTGATCAACACTTAGGTGCTCACATGGAAGTAATATTCACTGGGTGCCAGGCAGGTGGGAAGGGGGTGGTGGGGATGCGTAAACTAATAATTAATGGGTGCAGAGCACACTGTATGGGGTATGGGCATGCTTGTAGTTCTGGCTTGGGTGATACAAAGCCATTATATGTAACCAAAATATTCATACTCTCATAATATTCTGAAATTAAAAAAAAGAAAATAAATAAAGAGAAAAAATTTAAGAAGTTCTCCTTTATTTGTAGTTTGCTGAGAGTTTTTATCATCAATAGGTGTTGGATTTTGTCAAACGCTTTTTCTGCATCAATTAGTATGATAACATGTTTTTTTTTCTTTAGCCTTTTGGTGTGGTAGATTGATTTTTGAATGTTGCACCAAACTTGCATACCTAGAATTAATCTCTCTTAGTCATGTGTATGTTTCTTTTTATGTGTTGTTGATTAGATACTATGTTAAGGATTTTTATGTCTATGTTCATGAAGGATATTGGCCTGTAATTTTCCTTTATATTATATAATGCCCTTATCAGGTTTGGTATTAAGGTAATGCTGGCCTTATAGAATGCTTTAGAAAGTGTTTCTTCTGCTTTTATTTTCTGAAAGAGATGATGGATTATTATTTCTTCCTTAAATGTTTTGTAGAATTAATATCTGAAATCATTTGGGCACAGTGCTTTCATTTTTGGAAGATTATAAACTATAGATTCAATGTTTTTAATTGATATAGATCTATACAGGTTACTTATGTCTGCTCATGTAAGTTTTTATAGTTTGTGTTTTTCTAGGAATTGATCTATTTCATCTGTTATCACATTTATACACATAGTATTCCTTTATTATCCTTTAATGTTCCTGAGATCAGTAGTAATAACCCTCTTTCATTTCTGATTTAGCAATTTGTATCTTCTTTCTTTTTTTTTTGGTTAGTCTGGCTAGAGGTTTATCTTTATTCATCTTTTCAAATAACTGGCTTTCAGTCTTATTGATTTTTTTTATTTTTTGTATATAAGTTCATGGATTTCTTCTCTAATTTTTTAAAAGTTTCTTTTCTTTTGCTTTATTTAGGCTTAAATTACTCTTCTTTCTCTACATTCCTAAGCTAGAAATGTTGATTAATAAATTTAGGACTTTTTTCTTTTCTCATGTATAAATTTAGTGCTCTAAATTACCTTCTCAGCTCTTTTCATGGCATCTCACAATTTTTATAAATTATATCTTCATTGAGTTCAAAATATTTTTAAATTTTTCTTGATACTTTGATAATGGGTGATTAAGAAATATGATGTATTTCAAATATTTAGGGATTTTCTAGCTAGCTTTCTGTTACTGATTTCTAGTTTAATTCCACTATTGGTGTGAGAAGATACTTTGTGTAATTTTTACAGTTTTAAATTTATTAGGGTGTGTTTTACAACCCATATGTGGTTGACTTTGGCCTTCCTTAAGTACCTCCTCTTCAGAGATATCCTGTGTCTTGCAGTTTTTTTTAGCTATAGTTCCCTGCTATTATACTGGAGCCCTGTTAGTGTGGTGGTAAGGTGTGGGGAAAAGGGAGATTTCTACAATCTTATGATTAAATATCAGTCTTTTTTTTTTTTTTTTTTTTTTTTGAGACAGAGTCTCACTTTGCTGCCCAGGCTAGAGTGAGTGCCGTGGCATCAGCCTAGCTCACAGCAACCTCAAACTCCTGGGCTTAAGTGATCCTACTGCCTCAGCCTCCCGAGTAGCTGGGAATACAGGCATGCGCCACCATGCCCGGCTAATTTTTTTCTATATATGCTTTTAGTTGTCCAGATAATTTCTTTCTATTTTTAGTGGAGACGGGGTCTCACTCAGGCTGGTCTCGAACTCCTGACCTCGAGTGATCCACCCACCTCGGCCTCCCAGAGGGCTAGGATTACAGGCGTGAGCCACCGCGCCCGGCCTAAATATCAGTCTTTTAGTGAACGCGTATCTCTGGACTGTGACCTTCCAAAGTGTTTTTCTAGTGGTATAATTTCCACTTCCCACTCCCAACTCCGATTCTTTTCTGAAGCATTCTCAACCTATTTCCTTGAAGCCCTGATCCTTTTTGAGTATTTTTTTGTTCTAACCCTGACCCTTAGATGAGATAGAATGTGTACAGGGACCTGGAATGGGAGGATTATCCTTCTTCTAACTGATCTAAAGCTCACAAATTACTGTTCCTGGAGAGTAGGCATTGTTATGGAGCAGAGACTGAGCATATTTCCCAATTATATTCCACAATTATTACCACTGCCCTCTGCCTGCTACAGCCAGGAGGGGATCTTCCTCAGATTTTCAACATGAGAACCTACTGAAGTTCAAGGAAGTAAATCCCAGGATGGAGTGGAGAACTCCTAAGATCGTAGCCCCAGGAGTTTCTCATTCTCATCATAGCCCACACTTAGCCTCTAGCAATTCATTAAAATTACTATTGAAGAGTCACTACCAGTTAATTTATGGCTCCAGTTTTCTGCTCCAAGTAAACATATCTCATATATGACTCTTGCTTTGTCTCTGTCTCTCCAGATTTCAGTTTGTTGGTTTATCTGGGGACCTCATTGCTCTGATGGGTCCAAGAAGTCGCTGATTCTCTGTGTGTGCAGATTTTCCTTGTTATAAGGACTGGAGTGATGACTTTGAAGCTCTTTATATATCAGAATTGAAACTGGAACAAATCCCTCCAGACCACTGTATCCAACTTTTACTGATATTTTCAAGATTTCTGATTTAGGCTTTAAGATTTATGGTTGCTGTGATAGAATAATTTTATGTCCTTAGTGAAATCTGTGTCACCAGATATTTTGCAGTACTCTGTGTGTGTGTGTGTGTGTGTGTGTGTGTGTGTGTGTGTATACACACACACACATATATATATATCTGGGGTTGTTTACTATATCTTATTTTAAGTGTCTCTTAGGAGGATTTAATACTTATCTCTAATGAAGTAGAGACAAAGATTTATACCCATTATAAGTGAGTTACAGATGCATATTTCTTCCTTGAATTGCTTCATAAGAAGGGTGTGTTCTTCTCCACTGTTTCTCAAAATTGTTATTAAGACCACCTGTAACAAAATAACCTGGAGGTTTGTTCAGAATGAAGATTCCTAGGCCCAAATCCTGCCTATTAAAACAGAACATCAGGGAGCAGGGCCTGGGAATATAAATGTTATAAGATATCCAGGTGATTCATATTTACATTAAAGTTTGAGAACTACTGTTTAAAGCATTCATTAGCAACTTCTGCTATTATCTATGGTAAGTCAAGAAATAGTTAAGCCTACTTTTCTCCAGGAAAACATTGCTCACTCAAGTATCATTCTGCATAACTAAATGATAAATGTAATCCAAATTATTATGGGCTGCATGAATCACAAACACAGCACTTATTTTTTAACTCATTTAATGTTTTAAAGATTCAGCCTATAGAGCTGTTTATTTCTTCAATGAGGGCAGAGCTGTGAAAACTGTCTTCACAGTTCTTCTAAATTATACAATCACACTATCAACCATGTAGAATAAATCAGTACTGCAATATCGTTTCAGTATACTGCTTTTGGAAGAAATTCACTATGAAGCTAGCCCATATTGTCAATCTTGAAACAAAACTGAATCTAGATTGAAATGAAACAGAGCATCTCAAAAGCAAATATAGAAGATATCCTACTTTCATTCCCAGTTCTCAGAGAGAAAGATAAAAGAGCTTGTAAGAGACAACGCAGTATCACTTTTAATATTCAAGTTTACTTTCTTTATATCTCCATGAAAGGTTACCACATCATGTTCTCTTTATTCTATTGAAATCTATTTTTTAAAATAAATACTTGGCATTTTGTATTTTTCATTCCATTTTTGGGACATGGGTTATAAGTAAAAATTGGGTCAAAATGTCCTCCTAGTCCTGCTTCATCTTTCATTTTTCTATCCCAACCTACTTTTTCCTGTGATCAATCAAGGACTGTGACGGGAATAGTGCAAGAGTCAGTCAAGGTCAATATGGAGGTTCTTCAAAAGGATTCAGTATAGATAGAACTTTGCTGAGAAATAATATGAATTGGTGTAGCACACTTATTTTATGGAACCTAGGTTACATGAAAAGACTTCTGTTTAGAATGAAAAAGCTCTATTAAACTAGGTATGTTCTTTTGTTTGTAATTCATCCATAACTGGTCTTTGGATAAAAAGTGGGAAAAATTCCCACTTTTATTGGCTGGAATTTCACTAACAGGAGAACTTTCTACAATAAAAGACTCTCAAAAGCACTAAAAAGCCTAATATGTTAGCAAATATGAGGTGTGTATAATAATAGACACTGCTGTTTTCAGTGTGCTACTAGTGAAATTTTTTGGGTGTATGTAAAACTGTTCTGGTGCAGTAATACAAAATGCTGTCTGACCATGGGATAAAACATTTTTGAAAAAGTGTAAATAATGGGCAGGGATAGATAGTATCCATGTTGGATTTTGCATTTATTAAGTGTTCACTATGCATCAGGCTCAGTGCTAGTGCTTTATATCAACATTATTAAATAGCTACACCATTCTAGTGAAGTATTATTATCATGAAAATTTACCCATGGAGAATACAAGGGTTATAAAGTCAGTACTTCGAAGAGAAAGAATTGGAATCAATTTGACTCTAAAGCACACCCCCTTTTCATGTGCTACTTCTTAAGGAACATGGATCCTGCACTCAGTTTGACCCACATGGTCTCTAGACTTTTGGGTCTCCATGGATCCAGATCACTTGGAGAATAACACCCTCAACTGATTTGTTAATTTTGCTTTCCACTCTCTTTCCCCCCCTATTCAGTATTGAACAATTTTGTTAAACACAAAACTCTTTCAATTCTAAAATAATATTAAATACATTATAATTCCCATTGATTTGCAAGTCACTTTGGCTAGAATAATATAAAATTGATAATTAATCTCAGTAGAGAGTCTTGAAATATAGTTGTTTTGTAACAATGTTAAAAGATTCTTTACCCTCTCCAACACACCTTATTAAACATTCCTTCAGAGCAAACTTGTGTGATAAAACTTGCATTATACATGCTCAGGAGTAAAGAAATCTCATTAAATTTTTTCTTACATTACTATCAATCGTTATCAATGTAATCAGATAATTTAATATTATGCCATAATCCAACATTGTAAGATTTAATAGAAAAGATATGTCCTTCCTTCCTTCCTTCTTTCCTTCCTTGCTTCCTTCCTTCCTAACTTTCCTCCTTCCTTCCTGTTTCCTTCTTTGTCTCTCTCTCTCTCTTCAAAGATTTATTGAACATCTGCTGTGTGATGTACCCTGTTCTAAGCAAGGACATACATCAGTGAACAAAAGAAGGTCCCAGTCTTCAAGAAGCTTTCATTCTAGCTTCTAAAATGGAAGTGAATATCTGTTTAGATTTTTGCCTGTAAATTCTGCATATTCTTTTTCAGAAGATCAACAAGCCAAAATAAGATCTATGGGTACTCTTAAAAATAATGCTGCTTATTTTGAGATAAATTGGATGTTAGTGTCACGAGGGAAGGCGTGAGGTCTATTCAATTACTCTTATATCCTCAGAACATAGTTCCTGGTACTTACTTGACTCTCCATAAATATGTTTTGAATTACTACTTTTATGGATTTTAAGTTTTATGTCTCTAATTCATCTGGATATTTTCATTATAAAATGTGATATAGGTATACATTTTATATTTTTTTCCAGATAGATAACCAGTTGTGCAATACTATTTATTTTATTTGAGCTACTTATCATATCTTCACCAATGAAAAAGTCTATCATTATTAATTTTGATATTATTAAATTATCCTTATATCCTCTTCTAAATTTGTTATTCCACCTTGTCGATTTGTTTATTCTTTCACAGAATCACACTGTTAAACTCTTGTCCTTTCCTTCTCACGTTTTACAACTCATATTTTCTTGTTTTATTGCATTGTCTGAAATTTGTAAGTAAAATGGTGAAAAACTGGAATAATAGCATGCATTTTTGTTTTATTCATGAATTTAAGAATAAATTTGTGTTTTTCTGAGACTGCATTTTCCAGTATAGTACCCACTAGCTACATGTGGTATTTACATTCATAGTTATTTAAAATAAAATTAAAGATTCAGTTCCTTAGTATCATTGCTAACATTTCATTGAAGAGTGTGGAGAAGATTGTTACCATTGCTGTAAGTTCTATTGGATAGTACTGCTATAGAATTTCACCATTAAACTTGAGGTCTACTGCTGGTCCAAATGCACAATTTTTACTCATGTTATGGGAAGCATGTTTCAGAAAACACTAGTTTATAAGTGCTTCCTGAAAAAAGGACATAAATGTTAAATTTTATCAAATGATTTGAATTAATAATTTTTAAAAAAAACGTTTAGACTTCTTTGTATGATAGATATAATAAAAATATTTTTGTAATGTTTACATAGCCTTGCTTTCCTGGAATAAATGCAAGTTGCATCCTGCTATATAAAATTCTCAAAGATTTTTCTCAGGATTATCTTTTTTCTGTAAGTCATATTAAACTGCCTTTTCTTGTTTGTATAATATTTTGTGTATATATCAAACCATTTTTAGCTTTAAAATAATTTTGGGAAGATTTAATATTTGTCACCATCTGGAACATATTATATACCTAAATAATTTTCTATTCTAAAAATTTGGTTTGATATATGTTTTAGGTGTTTCTAAATAATTAATATAAACATATTTCAAATTTTTTGAGTCAATTTTTATAATTTATACTTCCCTGGACAACTGTCATTTTATTGAGTTGTTTCCAAATGTGCTTTTTTAAAAAGAGATGACACTTGCTAGTACCCTGAGGTATCTTCCAAAGTAGTGAGAAAGGGCATATATTTTGTTCCTTGGCACAATGAATGAGAAGAGGCCAAGAGCAGCCTGAGAGCATATAGGGAACTCATGATCCAAATATTTCTAATACCTTACAAAATTTATAATTGAAGGGGAATTTTTCAACCTTCTACATTTATCTTTTAACCTGAATATGTCTCTTCAAATTTCCAAACCACTTTCAATCTTTGGTCTAGGAAGGCAGTTTGATCTGAAAAGGAATAAGTTTTTAATAGCTATTTTATATTTTCTGCTTAAAAATGGAATATATCTTCCTGGGCTGAAGCTGTTTGCCTATCTCCCTGGGGTGACATGGTAAGTAGTCTTGCATCAAGTGAAGAAAGAGACTCTAAGATCCATTGTAATTATATTTACTCGGTTGGTAATACAAGACATACCCACTGACACGGCAGTGTGGGAGTAAGAGGCATTTCTTCACGGGGATTTGGCACAAAGTAGTTTACTTATTACTTTATGTTCAGTGGACAAATGTACAAAATCAGAGAATTTTGGACCACTGAGGATACATAAATAATAAGCATCTGAAGGCTGAAAGAAAGGAAATTGTAGTACAGAAATGGATGTCTGCAAAGAATGCTGGGGCATAAAAGAAGCATATTTTCAGTATACATCCAGCTGTATGGTAGTAGCTAATAATGTCACTTTTAGTCATTAATGCCTAAATCAAACTTCAAAATATTGCAAAATTTCAACTGTCTTCAATTTAGCCAAAATGCTAAATGCTAACATGTTATGTCTGCATTGATTCCTGTAGCGTAAAAAAAGCCTTTACATATGTTTCTGTCTTTTATATTCTTCCCTGCCCTTCCCTCATAGTAAAAAGAAAGAGGGAGAAAAAAAGGCAATAGCTATGAATGGAACTTCTACCTTTATTATCAATATAGATAATTTATATGTAATGCTAATAAAATTGAGGACCCATGAATTCTAGCTTTTATGCAAAATTACATTAAAATAAATAACAACATTCCATCAGAAAAAATCTTTGCTTCAGCTTTTAAAAGATATTCAAAAGGCAATAAATTCTGAGGGCAATTTTTAATATCTTCTTTAGATATCCTCTTTCTCTCTAGCTCTCACCTATGCCGTATTGCAACTTCTGAAAAATATTTTTCTCCCCCCTCTCCCCCTGCTACCCCAATGTATGACTCCACCTTCCCACTGTGTGGCTTTTTTTCTTTCTTTCCCTTTTTCTTTCTCTCTCTGTTTCTCTCTCTCTCTCTTTCTCATGCTGTCCTCTTACATCCACACTATTTTCTGTATCACCTCTCCCTTCTATATAACATACCATAAAGTGCTTTTAATTCCTTAAATATAATTTTCCATCTTGCTTCTCTTTGATAATTTTACTTTCTTTTTTTTTTTTTTTTTTCTTTGGGACGTAGTTAGGTCATGATTTGATAATTTTAGAAGCTACTTATACCCTTGCAAACTATGTGACACAAAATATTGAGAAAATCTTTGGCTATAGTACAGGCATTCTTGGATCTGGGTCCTGAATTCGCCTCACACTGTGTATTAAACAGTATTTTCTCTCTTTGTGCCTTAGTTTCCTTATTTGTAAAATAAAGAAAACATATGTATATCTCAGAGCTAGAATAAAGGATAAATAAGATAATGCTTGTGAAAATACATAGCACCTAGTTCAATAATGTTTTTCTTATTTCTTTAATACTTCCCTCTACAATTCTAATGGAGCTTTAATGCCTATAGAGAATATCATGGCAGAAAATCTCATAAACATTAACTGTGTTTAATTCAGTTCATTCAGTATTCATTTATATTCACATCTGATGAGAATAGATATTGGAGTTTTAAAATGGTTTTTTAAATAGAAGGCTCAAAAAAAAAAAAAAGCTAGGTAGAGTTTTGTTCAAATAAGTATGCAGTGGTCCCCAACCTTTTTGGCCCCAGCGACCCGTTTCCTGGTTTCACGGAAGATAATTTTTTCGTGGAGAGCCGGCAAGGGGTGGGGGGGAGGGGGGCGTGAAGAGGGGGAAGGGGAGCGGCTGTACACAGTGGCCACTCACCTACTGCCATTGCTCTGGGTTGTGCCCACTGGACCTGGGGGACAAGGGGCAGAACTCTGCAGTCTGTCTAGATACAGGTCCATGGTCTTGGGTTGGGGATTACAGTTTTATATTAAGACTGTAAGGAAAAGTAAAGGTATTTTTGACATTCTTTACTACTTTACTGATTCCTAACTATGAAAAAGAAGAAATCTCACCAGACTGGAACCTTTATTGAATTAAATCATTCTATTCTGGAATGCTATTAAGGAATTCTATGCTGACTGTACACTTGATTCAATAGTCATATTAATGAGAATACCTCCAAAGAATATAATATTAGTCTATAAAGAGGTAAATATATTAAATTAAATTTATGGAGTATTATTGACTAAGGTTTCATGAGGATTTCTTATAGTTTGGTGAGAAAATATTTCCTCGAAAATGTTTAAAGTAAATTATTCACGTCAATGGAAAAAAGTATACATTTTTATATTGTTACATAAAATTAATTAAAAATCATTAGAAAAGGGGAAGCACTGTCAGATTTGATTTTTTCAAGAGTCTTTCTAAAAGGCAGCAAACTGTATTGGTTAACTGTGCTGTTGCAGAAGCCAACCTCCATGACTTGGAATCTAGTTCTACCCTTTACTGTGGTAAATTATTAATTTCCTTGTGCCTTAGGTCCCTCATCTGTGAAAGCTGGATGATAGATGAACAAACATTGGAGATACTATCAAGTAGTTTATATAGCAAATGGTAAGTGTTAAATAAAATGACTTTGGGAGCCAGTATTAATGGAGAAACAGTGTAGAGAACTGGAAGAACAACGATCTGGACCCATGTGGTTAAAGCTTAAGACATGATCTGGTAGGAGCTTCCATGTGTCTGTATAAGGCTTGCTTCACTTCTATGGGCACTGATTTTCTCATTTGAAATTAGCTCTAATTTTTAAAATTCTGTGAGCTACTATATTTTTAACACTGTGGGGAATAAGATGATTAAATCGAAATCTGATGTGTATTCAATATCTGTTCTTAGAATCCACATTTAAAGAATGAAAATGAATTTGGAAATTTATGAGATTATAATAATTAGGATTATATTTAGGATAATATCTTAACAAATGCATTATCTTCTGATGGCAGCAGAAACCTACAGAAAATTAAAAATAATTCTTATATATTTTATATGCTATTAATTATCAAAAAAGAAAAAAATTAAGAATTGTGTAAAACTTCAGTATGGGACATGAAAGGATATTTTTTTCATCATAGTTAACTTTAGAAATAAACAACTTTGCAACTGAGTATGAAAACTAACTAGATTTTTGTTTTGTTGTTAAATGGAATGTTTTTCACTCTGGTTTAAATTATGTTGGGAGATGAGATCACTAAACTGATTATGGTAAACTGGCTACATTTTCCAGGAAGGCTACTTAGGAATAATGTAAAGAAAAACACATTTAGCATAGATTTTTTTAAAGGCCAACTTTGTCCTTGTGTATATGTTTACATATTCTGTTTCCATTGTGCTACCAAATTAACAATTATATGAGCCAGAAGAAAGCATCTAATTAAAGAACAAAATGTAATCTGTGCTGTTATACTTCCCTTGGTCCTATTATAGAATTATCTATGAAGATGATGAAATACTGTTCTCTACTAAATGACTTAGGCATTTATGGCTATTTATCATTAGAGGGAATTGTAGCTCAGCATAGAGCCTTGAGTCGTAGAATAATGCTACATTAGCAATAGATCTTTAAAAGCGTCCAATATAATCCCAATAAGATAACCTTCCTTAGCTTCACCATCCTTCCACCCAGATATTCCATCCTTTCTGGTGTTTTCCACCTTAATAAATGAAACCATCTATCCAGAAGCACACAATGGAAATCTGAGAATCATTTGTGATTCTGCCCTTTCTTTCACTCCTCCCATGTTCAAGTATGTTATCAATAAACCTTTTTATATTTCATCTGTTAAATATTTCCTGAATCTTCCCACTTCTCTTAACCTCCAACATTACCACCTAATCCAAGACACCACTGTTTGTCTTCTGTCCTGCTTAGTTTGTCAGCTATACCTACTCTTTCTTCATTCACACTTACACCCTCTTCAATCCATTTTCCCTCCTTCAATTACTTTCTTTTTTCTTAGGCTAAGGCACAATGACCTTAACAAGACTGATTCCCTCGACAGGAATACTCTCTCTCCATCATGCCTGCTTCAGACAAATAGATACATTCTCAGCAAAGTCTTGCCATTCAGTTACTTTCCTTGATAGTATTTATCTCATAATGCATTTGTATATTCATATATGTAATTATTTGATTAATTTATGTCTCTCCATTCTTCTGTAAATTCCCTGATTGTAGCAATTGTGTCTGATTTTGCCTACCACTCTTTGCCTAGCACAAAACATAGTGCTTGGAGCACAACTGGTACTGAATATTTTTAGAATGAATGAGTGAATAAATGAAGGAATGATTGCTAATATTACAAATGGCTTTCTGATTCATGGTTCAGCCTTTGGTTGAGATAGAAATCTTATATTGACTGATTTGGGTGAAAAATTAGAACAGGTGAATACAGAATTAAATAATCTAGATAAAAGATTTCATGTCATCACATTACCTTCGTTTTGGTGGTGCCATGTGGCAATATAATTAAGTATTCAGGGTCCTTTTAATTATTTAAATCTATTTTTATTATAGTAAGGTAATAAAAGTCATGAGCTTAACTTAAAACTTCCATTAGGCTGTAATCATGTTATTTTAGTGTATATTACCAAGTGTTGAATAAATATATATAATTTTCCTTAGACCTGGAATAACTACTGTTTTTGTTTCCTCTTGTGCTCAAATTTCTTTCTTTTTCACATTTTTTTCTTAACTGAAAGCTAACATGAAGGGAGCCAAATAATAAATTTTCACTAGATACTTCACATATGTTCTTCACACAATATTACTTAAAAACAAACTTTCGAGTAGGCGTCTATTCTTCGGAGGTGGAAACTTAACAGATTGTTTAGTCAAACCAAAAGTTTTATTTTCTCTTTCTTTTTTTCTTTGAATTCATCCTCATCTTTGTCTTTCCCTCTCTCTTCTCGGGTTTTGCTTCCCCAACTCCTCCGAAGTTGTCAGAATATCTCCTCCCTCAATCTCTAACCTTTTGCAGGTCTCCTTTCTACGCCACAATCTGCTCAGCACACAAACACACACCTCTCTGACCTGAAAATACTTATAAGCATTTTCATTTATTTTTCTCCATCACAGTGGCCATTTTAGCTCTTTGCCAGGGATTTTTTCCTCACAGTTTCAACCTTTGTATTTCTTATCACACTTAACACATCATAGTGGTACTCTCGCTCTGCCATTTACTAGCTGTGTGACTTGGCTCTGGGCCTCAATTTTCCCTGCTGAAAAACAGAGATCACAGTAGTATTTAGGGAAAGAGGCTCTGAACTTAGACAATTTGAAGGGCTCTTTTCAAAAAACAACATAAAATTTAGAGTAAAAATAGGCACAAAGTGGATGTTTGTTAAGAATAAGAAAAGAAATTAAAGTACAACTTATTAAAAGCTAGTTGAGACCCCAAAGTTCACAAAATTGAGAAAAAAATATAATAATTTGTATTCATTAACTTATACTACCTTTATAACACTTTTTCCTACAAATTTTGGCTGCAGACCAAAGATTGGCTCTTCCTATGACAGCAATTTTGAAAATCACTTTCTATAGAGAGAATAAAAAGAAAAAAAAAAACAAAAAACCTTAGTTCATCCTCTATAGTGGTAGATTGAATTTTTTACTGATAGTTTAGAAATAATTGCTTTATATTCACAAGGCATTATAGGCAATATCACATAGATTTTTGAGATCAATGTCTAATTTTGGAAAACTGTCAAGTTATTTTGTGGGTGAACCGTAAGACTGGAAGAATTTTTCACACACTAGCTTCTGGCTCTGTAACTTTCCAATCATGTTTCTCTTCCACTCTTGACTCACTTTTAAGGCTGGAGGCTGTGGAAGCCATTTATATACTGATGCCATCTTTACCCCTTCATACAGGGAATTACACACTGGTCATAAAGCATCTCAGACCACCTTCGATTAACTCATAAGTAGTATGTTACAAATAAAACCAATTTATCAAATTCTGTAGTAAATAACTATTACTATTATATTAAGAGAACAACAAATACAATAAAAGTAACCTAACATGAAAATTACTGTCAATTTTGTCTCGTTTAAAGAGTTATTGAAGAAAATATGTATGTGCCTAGACTATTGTCAAAATAATAATAATAAATGACATTTATTGAGAGTTTGTTGTGTGACAGGCATTCTTCTAAGCACTTTACATAGATAATTTAATCCTTTCTAGAACCCTATATGGTATATGATTTAGCATCTGTGTTTTACAAATGAAGAAACTGAGGCACAGATGATCTCTTTTCTATCATATTTACTCTGTACAGTGTATATCTTTGCATCATTAAACTGCAAATTGTAAGGATTTTTTTTTTTTTTTTTGAGACAGGGACTCACTCCGTTGCCCAGATTAGAGTCCAGTGGCATTATCATAATTCTTGGGCTCATGTGCCTCCCGAGTAGCTGGGACTACAGGCACACACTACTGTACCTGGCTAATTTTTCTAAGTCGAGGTGTCTCTATGTTGCTCAGGTTGGTCTTAAACTCTTGGGCTCAAGCCATTCTCTCCTCTGGGCTTCCTAAAGTGCTGGGATTACAAGGATGAGCCACCATGCACGGCCTGTGGGGATGTTTTAGGACATTTTGTGGTGAAGTAAAATGGGTTAAACTCTGTCTGAGATAACTTAAAAGCACTTTCCCAGAGACAAATGTAGAGTTAAAAATACTAGATATATTTTTTCACATTTTAAAACTTCTCTACATTTCTAGTGATGTACTTAGCTAAATATGAGATCTTATGCCATGAAAATGTTATTACACAGAAATTATTGCTTAAAAATAACATTTATATTTAAGCATTAGAATTCTAGGTTAGGGTAATATAATTTGCAGAGACCTTCCAGTAAACTTCTTTGTCTTTTAAAGAATTTCTCTCTTTGTTTGATGTAGGCCAAAGATTTCTTCTTTGTAGTCTTACCTTCTACTTACCTAATGGAGGTTTATTATGACTCCTTTAAACCATACTATATCTCATATAAACAAAACTCTGTATAGTCATTTTCACCCAATCGTAGAATCATTTATGTTTTCTTTCTGCAAAAATCTAAACTTGTTTAGGTCAGGGATCCATTCTGTCTTATCATCAGCACCAAGGTGAGAGCTTGGTATATAGTGGAGACTCAAAAATTGGATGTAAAATACATAAACTATCTAAAGAGGCCATCTTTGGTTATTTTTATATCACATTCAGTGACCAGTTAGATGTGCAGGATAAGAAGGAGGAAAAACTGCCAGGTGTGGTAGTGCATCCTTGTAGTCCCAGCTACTTGGGAGGCTGAAGCAGGAGAATTGCTTGAGCCCAGGAGTTTGAGGCTGCAGTGAGCTGTGATCATGCCTCTGCACTCCAGCCTGAGCAACAGCAAGACCCTGTCTCTTAAACAAACAAACAAACAGCCGTTTTAGCCCTTCAAGATACTTTTTTGCAAGTCACCAGAAATTACTAGAAACACTTTCTACTTCTTATTTTTTATGTAATTGAGGATTGGAAACGTTGGAAACTTTTCTAGGATCTCAAGACTTTTAAGTGGTAAACCTAGAACTTGAATCAAGGCCACCTGTCTTTAAGAGTCCATGTTCACTCAGTCAGTATGTATTTCAGACCATGAATACAGCAGAAAACAAGGTAAAGAAGATAGACATGGTTCATATCCTGTTGGTACATGTGGCTGGATCCATTGCACCATGCTCTAAGTACCAGTCTAAGTCCACACAGAAAATTGGAAACTGGAGTGCAAAATATACCATAGAGAAATGGCTGAACAGGTGGTAGAGGTCTGAAAAAGAAGTAAGAGCATTGAAAGTAGCTGGAGATAGAAACCTATTTCTGGGGCAATTTATGATTGCTAGATATTGTTCATGGAACAAAATGCGAATAAAAAGGAGCAAGTCCCATACCCTTCATTCAGCCTTGCAGTCTCCCTCTAGCACCTCCTACTGACAGAATCTAAAAGGAAACCAGGTAGCAAAGGGAAAATGTGGTTTGTAGAGTCCCAGCCCCGAGCATCACAGAGCAAAGGTATAGAAAAGTGAGTTTGGAGCTGAGAGACAATAGGTAAGTGACAGGAGTACCCTATCACCCTATATCAGAAAGAATATAGTCAGAAATTTATGAAGATGTGGAGCTATGAACAGTGGTGGAAACTACCTGGTCCAACCTGCTTATTTTTCCTTGGAGAAAGCTGAGGCCCAGAGGGTGTAAGTAAGTACTTGTAAAAGGTTGTAAGTACCAGAGCCAAGACAGAAATATGAATTTTCTTGCTACACATTTCACTGAAATTTCTGCTATTCTATCTTTTTTCTAAGGACAATGAACAAACTAATGGACAATGTTCTCAAAAGATAAAAATATGATTTGCAAAGGATGCAGAAGATGAAAAACTTATGTAATGGGAGATTCTTATAGCCTCCCGAGATCAAAATAAAAGAAACAAGTGCCTGATGGCTTTACTTTGTATGAAAGCAAACTTTGAGAACTTAGGGAATAGATAATAACATGTCCCTCAATTTGTTTCTTTCAAATGCCATTCTTTTTATCTGGAGCTGAGTAACACTCAGTTTAAGATTATGCTCCTGTCAGGGCTGCTTAGTGATTCTAGTCTAATAGTAAATTTTTTGAGGCTATCCATTTAATAATTTAGTATTACCCATTGATTCCCAGATACAAGATTACAGAGAGAGACTGTATAGTGAAAAGAACGTTGAAGCAACGGCATAGCCTGATTCCTCATTCCTTGATCTCACAGGGCTCTGTGCTAATTGCATTGCCATGGACACATTGTTGTTAGGGCAAAGAGAACTGTCTGATGAACAACCGTGCTACAGCAATATTTCCTCTGTGCTACAGAGTCAAGCCAAATCAAAGGTCCTTATGAATTACAATCTGTTTGAGTAGCCTAGATTTGTACAATCTTGAAGGCCTGTGAAAAGGTAAGTTTTACAAAGATACGTGTCTTCTGTTGGTTGTTTTAACAGACAAGCTATTGAATAAAGACACCTACAGTTCAAACCCTTTTTAATCCATTTTATGTAATTTGAAAAAATTCCACAGCGTATTAAAATACTACAATATGTTTTTGTCTTTGGCCAGGGCTTTTCAAGGATTTACTGACTAACACTGCACATGCTTTTGTTTGGGGATTTTTCTCAGTGATGCTCTGATGTCAAAATCTTTGGTTTAATTCACTCAGTAAGAGCTGGCTTTTCTTTTCAATTGTTTAAAATGGGAATGGCATTTAATTTTAGCACTCCACTGTCTTGTCATAAAGCTGAACTTTGGCAGTTGAGAGAATGTTTTATCTTCAAACAGCAAAAGATTCCAGAAATTTAAGAGGTGTACCAGCTCATTTTATTTGGAAAAATGTAGTTCCGGAAACATTAACTTGTTTTTTTGAGATGTGCTGTTCTGAACCAAATAATAATGGTGGCCATTTGGGAACCTGCTCAGTTTCACAAGGTGGACTTTTTTACACAAATAATGATCCTTTATAAATGCCATATTAATATTCACAATAAATTACAGAAGAAATCATCCAGTTTTACCTGCATGCTATAGATAGGTGCAAGGCAATGGTTATTTTAGGGAATATACCGCACCAGTGGATCAGCTCAAACTTTGCATTCAAGTTTGATTTAATTATTTGATGTAATCTTTCTTTTTGTTTGACAAGTAAAGTAAAAATAAAACAAATTAAATCGTAGAATCATTTCCATTATTAAATCCACACTGTATCTCTCATTGTAGTGTGTCTGGAGTCTTCTAAAAAAATTAAACAAAAAACTAATATAGCCTCAAAATCAGAAAAAAATAATTTTCACTGTGGCATTCAAATCATTTTCCTTTGGATTGATTCTCTTGCTTCTAACTAAATCTTATATTTATCACAGAAAGATATATTATAGTTTTCATAATTTATAAATATTTTTCTCTCATTTTAAAACTACTAAAACAGGAGTGACTTTTGTTAGATGTGGGTATTTTTTTCACTTTGAAACTAAAACATCATTCTGTTCCTATTTCAAGCTTTTGGACCAGTTTAATGCAAGAATAACCTAAGATTACAAAATCTATTTAAAAACTATCTCCATAGGCAAAACTTATAAAGATGCAGCAAGGGTTTCTCTTGTGAATGCAAAACAAAATATGAAACAATGAATTTGATGTCAAAGCTGACAAATGCAGCTAGTGCTCATAATTCCTTAGTTTAGAAGTTTGTTTTTCCCAATAAGTAGCTTCATTTTTGTCATTGATTTTATAAATGATATACTGTAAATTTGAAAGTATAAAATATGTATATAGTGACAAACCTCTTTTAACTATTATATATATGGTTTTCACATAGGAGTTAAGTAGAAGGTGAACAAAAGCAGCTTCAATTTCTTAAGCATTTTTTTTTAAATGCAGCCTAAGATTATGAAGATATACTGAAGCAGGGTCACCATAGATCATTCCATTGAAATCTGATCATGGTTATTTATTCATTACTTTTACAAATGGCTTAATTATGTAAGCATGGTTTTTGAAATACAATTATGCAACTTATTAGCTCTATAATTTTAGAAATTTTGGTTAGCCTTTCTAATAGTCTGTTTTCTTATCACAAAATGGGAATGATGATAGCTACTATGTAGGAGTGCTGTGGGGAATCCAGATAATATATTTAAGTATATGCAGTTCTTCTGATTGCTATTATGTTCTACCTATGTGGAATGTAAGAGTTCATCAAACATATTCTTTTAAGGAACAGGAGAGAAGGAGGGCCAGTGTGGAGACTGAATTGTAACTGAATTATTACAATCCCATACCATTATTACCTTTTATTAAACTAAAGGTGATTTGATTATGAGTGCCTTTTTACAGAAAGATTTTGTCTAATAGACTGAAGGACAACTTTTACTTTGGGGGTGATGCTGCCAGAATAGGTTGTATAAACAATTACTTATTCTTTCTAAAAGCTAAATCTAAATTTATGAATCACTCTCTACTGATTGCCTGGGCTGCTGAGTGATGGCAATATAACTCAACAATATGAACACTGACCACCAACACAACAGTGAAAATTAATGTTTATTGAACCTAATATGTGCCATGCACTGTTATAAGTGCTTTAATCGTCGCATATGATTGGCATTACACAGGTAGAGCATAGGGAATTTTTAAAATATCACCTAAGGTGTCAGAGCTGGTGAGGAGACAAAACCAAGAATTAAATACGGAAAATCTAACCCTAGATTCTGCCTTTTTGACTATGAACTGAGTTGTGGTGTCCAAGGAATTGTCAGAGGAAGAGCTGGACCTTTGATGACTATTCCAGAAACAACCCTCAACTAGATCAAGCCAGATAGGTCAGGGTAACATGGTCAGAGCCCACATTCTTGGGCTTGCTTAGATGCAAAGATTTTCTAAGATGAACTTTTTTCTCTCTACTTCTTTCTAATTATAAAAATTGTAAAAAAAATATATGTAATGTACATTCAAATTCTAACCAGCATCTCTTGACACTCCAAATATTTAATAAAGGTTGTTGCACAAATCAGCAGGAGCTAAAGCAGGGTCCTGGGGACACTCTACTGTTTGAAATGTGACCTCATTAGTCCTAGATCTTGCTGGAATCTTGACAGAATGGCCAAAATGCTGGAGGAATTACTGAGGGAGCTTAGCGTTGTGGCTGTTTTTCTACCAGTTCAGAAATATTCAAATATGTTAGTATCTGGAACATCTGGCATGGTTGCAAATTGTGCATGTAGCCTGCATATCAGTCCTACTTTGAACATATATCATTTAGTCATAAAATATGAGAATAAAAAGCTTATTGTTTATGAAATTACCTAACATAATAAAGAATAAGACATTGTTTTTTGAACTCAGTTGTTGCTGCTTTTGAAAGATTTGAAGAAAAAGAGGAAGGTGACTCTGTAATCAAAAAAGAATCGCATAGTTAAGCCTGCCATAAAGAAAATCCATTTTTAAAGGCTCCTTGGAGATCACAAAACTGCAATATGTTATTAAAGATATGCTGTATCTAAATTTTTTTTTTTACTCTAGTAGCTACTTTATAATGTCTCTATGGACTCACAGGAACTATAAGTAAGCTTGTGTGAGATCAATTTTTTGTTTATAACTATATGCAATCAAAATAAAGAAAATCATTGCTGTACAATGCTTATTACTACTATGATAAACTACTATGATAGGCGGAGTATCATGTTTTCTTTCTTTTCTTTTTTTTAAATAACATTTTCTTGGTGAAAAGTTTAAAATGAATATTTCAATTGAAACATAAGGAGGCATGAAGGAGTAAAGTAATAAGGTAACATAATTTTGTCTTCTGATTTAAGAGACAGATAGATGGTGTAGAGGTCTTAGGGTCCAGAGCAAAGGAGTTCTCTCTGTGTGAATTTAAAGATAGTTGGAGTTGTTAAGAAATTCATTGCTTTCAGTCAAAGAGTAAAGGAAGAAACTAGCATTTTGTGTTACCTTGAGTATCATTTTAATAGTGAAATATGACATACTATTGGTATTATAAAAAAACATACGGTACAGAATTGTATACAGTTAAAATAACTACATTTTCCCCTAGCCACTATGCTATTTCCTCAAGAAAGCAACTTGTATCATTTGCTGTGCCTTCTATGCAGAAGCCTCATTTGTGCATGCACACGCACACACACACACACACACACACACACACACACACGCGGAATCAAAGTGCACAAACTGTACTGTGATTTTGCATTAATTGTTTTTAAAAAAGCAGCCAAGAATATAATGCTTAATGAGGGTCTAGTGAAGCAGAAAGAGGCTATTGCTTAATTAACTACTCCCCAGAAATCCCCCCTGCCACTCAATATCTCACACAAGAAATATCCTTACAATTTATTGTTTGTTTGTTTTAGTGTCCCCCCCCAATCAAATGTAAGGAAATATACTCTAATAAAGGATTTTTGATCAAAAAGTTTTCTGAATTTTTGACCAAAACATTTATTCATACAATAAAATTGCATTTGTAGTAAGATGTATAGACTTTTGATAAAAAAAGTATGAATGTGAGAGCGCTACAAAAGAGCACTGATTAGCTAATAGCAACAACACACTTAATATTCATTGAGTTCTTACTTTATGCTAGAAGCAGTTCTAAGTATAGTTGTCCCTCTGTATCCATAAGGGGTTGGTTACAGGATTCTGTGGATACCAAAGTCTGTTGATGCTCAAGTCCCTTGTATACAATGGTGTAATATTTGTATATAACCTATGCATATCCCCCTGTATACTTTAATTCATTTTTAGATTACTTATAACATCTAATACAATGTAAAAGTTATATAAATAGTTATTATAGTGTTTAGGGAATAATGACAAGAAAAAAGTCTGTACATGTTCAGTACAGAAGAAATGATTTTTTTTTCTGAATATTTTTGATATGTAGAACTCACAGATACGGAGGGCCAACTATACTTTGAATACATAAACTTAGCTAAACCTCTTAACCACATTATTAAGTTCCCTTTGATTATTAGTGTCATTTGAGGAAGTATAAAGAAAGAGGAGTAATGTGGGATTCAGAGGGAGTGGAGTCCAGTACTTCCCTCAGCTATGAGATGGTCTCTGGGACCAGTACAAAAAAAATTGCATCACTATATTTATGCAGCTGTGCAGTGTCACAATTATTAGGCACAATAAATGTAACTGAGAGGTCATTTGAGGCCTCCTGAGACCTGAAATTTGTAAGCATGCCTCAACTCATTAGTTTTACTATCTTGGTAAGACCGGAACCCCTTGCCATTCCTTCTGTAAACAACCAACTTAATTCCTGAAGGCTCCCTTAGTCACTGTTCTCACCTTCATGCAGACCATGTGTGCTCTTTGTCACAATACTATTCCTATTATATGGCAAGAACTTCAATCATATCAAGCATTTCAAATATCTATGGCTTTAATATAACTTTTGAAGACAAGGAAAGGATCACATTTCGGGCCGTGGTTGGCTGCCGTTTTATTAGATGAAAACTCAATTCTTTTTCTCTTCTTGGAGTGTCCTTTCCTCATTTAGTCACCTTCTCCAAGCAGAAGTTCTAACTGATGGCTCTAATGAATGTTCAAAATTCCTGGGGAACAGAAGTGCAATCCTGTTCTGTTTTTTTCTCTGCAGTCTGATCAACAAACATTTCCCCCACAGATTGGCAGGAAGAAAAAAGAGGATATCTATGCATTTTATCTATAGATAGAGAGATGTGTTTCAGTCCCTGTCTACCCTCCAGCTACTCAATCTCTTCGCCCCACATCCAACACCCACACACAAAACTAAGCTTTCCTCTTCTGGACATGCATTATACTGCAGACATGCAGCTCATTTCATGCTATGTGTGCTCTTCCACGAGGAAAATGGACACATTACAAGAAACAAAATAAAACATATTAGACCCTGTCTCCTAGATAGCAGTAGGATCCACCATCTGTCATGGATTTTTCATTTTCCTTTCCTTGCTCATAATCTCCTTCTCCCATAAAATTATTTGGAGACTGGATACATTAATTTCAGTTTTGCCACCCACAGAAAGAAGAATTCAAGTGTCAATCTGGGAAGAATTTGTGAATACATGTTTTGATCAGAGAGGACCATCAGGTTCAGTGGACTAGGGCCATGCAGTATATAGGTGAAGAGAGGCTTCCCATGACCAATGATCTAACTATATCCCTTCTTCACCTTTAATTCTAAAATAAAATAGAGATTTGGGGTGGCTAGTAGAAGGATCTTATTTTTATATACTGGCTAGTGGATGGTTTTAAAAATGATCTTATGAAATTAAAGTGCTAGAACTAGTGGAAACCTTAAAAATCATCTAGCTACTACTTCATATGACAGATAGTTAACTGAAGAGAGTTCACCTAATTTGCTCATATTCATATATGAGATTCCCATTAAGAATAATTCTGTTTGAAAATCTAAAGTATCAACACATTTTCAAACTTCCCAACTTCTTACATTCCCCAAAATAGCAATAAATAAGAAATTTGAAGAGAACTTTTTTTGAGCGCCTTTCAATGGATAAAATTAGCTAATTAAATTGAGTGCTTAAAACCTTCCAGCAAACATATCAATACCATAAGAAATGATTCACTCAGAAAGAAGAAAAAATTATTATGGAAACTTTAAGCATGGATAATAGTAACCATCTCAGAAAAAAACAAAGCCTAAGTGCAACAAATGCTATTATCCTTTTATTTGTATTAAAGATAACTTGGAGCTTTAAAGGACTGATTAGGAAAGGTAAAAAGAAAAACATGCACAGTATGCATGAGATAGGAAAATATTCCATTCTTCTATTAAAATTGTTTTTGTTTTTAAGTATTTATTGAGAGCAAACAATGAAACCAGTATTTTTCATACATAATGTCATAAATCTCAAAACCTCTGCAAACTAAGCATTAGACTGACTTTACTAATGATAAAATAGGCCTAGAAAGCAAGAGACTTTATTAAGTTTGCAAACCTAATGAGTTGGAGAACCATGTATTAAGTTTCAATTTATCTGACTTAATACATACACTTTCCCCTAAAATGTATTGGTTCCCTTCTAATTTTAAAAGAGATGATTAGAAAAAAATATGAAAAATTACCAAATTAAAGATAAAAACATGAAATAAGTTTGCATGAACTGATCCTAGGTTGAGAAATATGAAGTGCAAGCACACAGAAAGTTAATGTTAAAATCATACCTTTAATTTCATCTTACATAGCAAAGTAATTTCTATCATTGGTAGATTTGTTCTTATTTTTACTTTTTATCCAGACATCTACAGAGCTGTTTTATCTCATTGTAGTAACTTTAAAATATATATATAGCCTACACATCAGAGATCTTGAATAATTAAACAATAAAATCCATGCTATGAAAGAGAGGAGACATCATTAAAACTAGAATCATAAAAAGTAGTGATGCACAGGAAACCAGACTTTTGTGCACACAGGAAGTATTTTCAAGTTGAACCCTCTTCTTAAAAATATCTAGAGAAGGATAAATTCTGCTCCCCACCCTCTGCCATGGATTACAAAACAAAGAGATTGTAGATTATAGATTTACAGGGAGATAGAGCTGCTGCAGTGATTTTGCAAATATAGGAAAAGTATTCCTAGAGAGGAAAAAGAACAGAAAATCATAGTGTTCCATGGAGTATCTGACAAGACTTTTTTGCAGTCAAATTGGCAGTTGACCGAATACATTTTGAAACTATATTGACGGGGAAAAACTTGTTTTACCTTCTGGGCAAAAAAAAAAAAAAAAAAAAAAAAAAAAATCTACTCTCTTAGTGATTTTCATGAATACAATACATTGGTATTAACTTTAGTCACAGTGTTGTACAATAGATTTCATGAACTTATTTCCCCTAAGTGAGGTTTTGTATGCTTTGAACAATATCGCTTTTAAACCCATCTATCTTATTTATAATAGAGAAAAAAGTAAAGATTTGAAAATACTGAACTGGTAAATTAAATTATGATGTATCCATGTAATAGAATACAATGCAGCCTTTAAAATATTATAGAAGAGTATGTAATTTCATGAAAACATTCATAAGTTTTATAATGAAAAAATAAACTTTACAACAATAAAAAAAAAAAAAGAATGAAATTGAAAACACAGTTACTCAAAGCTATACCAGTTCGCTCTATGAGGGTTCTCTAATTAAAATTAGATTTTGAGCTGCTTCAGATCCAGAGACAGAATTCTCTCAAACTGATATTAAATGTATTTCTAGAGAAATTGATATAGATACAGAAGAGAAACTGGGTGATAAAAGTCTAGACTATACTTGGCCAACACAGACATTATTTACCTTAGTCATACATAAGTAATGATTTCACTAAATTTCACAAAGAAAGGGTTGAAAATTATAATAGACTCACATGGTCTAGCATAAGCAATTTTGTATTGTAATTGTCATTAAGGTAACCATATTATACACTATAAACTTCAGTCACAATTAATCCTATGTTTGTGTGTCAGAGAAACCCTTCTCCCTTGCAGGGAAGATATGTACTCAATTCATTTTAGGTAATGAGGATTTATTTCATCAATGCAGGGAGGAGTGAGCATGGAAAGCCATCTCTACAGCTATATGGTCACTGGCTCCTACTTGCAGTTTCCGTGACTTGAATGTGTACTAGGTTAAAGAAGAATAGAAAAAAATTTTCATACAATGATTCAGGTTAAATAACAACTCAAAGGACCACATGATGTTTCATTTCTGTCAGAATCAAGAATCATCTATTTAAATCTTGCATATCTCTCATTTTGAAAATCACCACTAAAGGATATACAACTGAGTCATTTTAAGTCCATCCAGTAAGGACTGCAATTACTGTGCAGAAGCTTTGACCAAGACTCCCATGAGCAATTGTCTTCCCTTATATCCAGCATTAGTGTGTTTGGCTTGAACACTGCCCATTTGTGTTGCCATAAGGAATACCTGAGGCTAGGTAATTTTTAAAGAAAGGAGGTTTATTTGGCTCACAGTTCTGCGGGCTATACAGGAAACATGACCCCAGCATCTGCATCTCGAGAGGGCCTCAAGCTGCTTCCATTCATGGCAGAGGGGGAAGGGGAGCTGGCATGTGCAGGGATCACATGGTGAGAGAGGAGCTAGAGGGGGGAGGTGCCAGGCTCTCTTTAACAAGAAGCTGTTGCAGAAATATGAATGAGAACTCACCACCAGAAGAATGGCACCAAGACATTCATGTGGAATCCACCTCCATGACACAAATACCTCTTACTAGGCCACACCTCCAGCATTGGGCATCAAATATCAACATGAGATTCGAAGAGATCAAACAAACCAAACTACAGCAAACACCACTCCCTGGGGATGGCTTTATGGCCCAGTGCTGATTTTCTTGATGGTTCTCACTGACTGATGGTTCATCTCTTATTGTATGGGCAGGACTAAGGCAGGAGAAAACCAAATTCTAGAACAAGAACCATATCTATTCTTAACATTAGAAGCAGGGGACCCTGAAGCTTTCTAAAACAAAGAGTTAACTATCTCATCCCCTAGCACAATGGTAAATCCTACTTTCTGTGTGTGCTCCCAAAATGTCAAATATTGGGCATTTTTAGGCTCTATTATTTTTATTCCATTGTCTATTTTAGCTTTTATTCATACCTTGTTACTTGCATTTACTTTTAACTATGCTTGGTTTTAACATAATTCCTTCTCAGCTACATATTTTCTTAGTATATATCTGCTGCTCAGCATTATCTTAAAATTAATAAGACATTCTTCTGAAAATTCACATTTAAGGTACCTTAATCAGCTTAAAGGATTTTTAGCAGATACTTTAAGAAGTGTAGCTCATTAATAGAGGGACAGATGGTTGTGGATTTTGAATTGTTACTTCTTTATCCATTGTTTTAACTGTAGCTCACCACTTTTGAAGTCTCAGTATTTACAGCACAAAAATTTGCATTAATATCTTCAATAAAAAGGAAATGAACTCAATTTCTTAAGCAAGAGGGTTTATAATAGAAGCCAGAGTTATTAAATCAAGGAAAGATGGCTAGTTTATGTATTATTCAAGACAATAAAATATCCTTTGATATAGGAATGTGAGAATTTTTACACATCATGCCTAAATTATGGTAAGTGAATTGATGAATTAGCCTAATTTGATAGGTCTCAGTATACAGAGCCTTTTAAGACATGTTATTATCAGATGCATTGAATGCCATTTTACGAGAATATGTTTTTCAGAAAAGCAAACAAGCTTGAAAGATAAAGACAGTATCTCCTTCCAGAGCAAAGACCAGGCACACCTACTGCCCATTATAAAATATTCAGCTTCCCCAAGCTCAGAATTTTTCTGCTGTAATGCAGCCTCCTGCCTGCGCAGGTGTAAGCTGGTCCTCTTCACGTTGCCTGTAAGAATTAAGGCTCAGACAACCAAAGCAAAAATGATGATACTCTATCCACTACTATTACTCTGAGAAATAAACTTTCATTAGTCTTTGATGCAGGATCCTTGTGTCTTATACCAGCACTTATAAAACTGTGATTGGATAACTTGTTACCTTGAAATAGGGTAAAATCTCAGGTGCTTCACAATTCTTGATAAAGCCACTGTTTTTATTAAAAGTTTCCTGGTAAATATTTCCCTTTCCCAATGGTCCCTAAGATTTCTAAACATATGTTGGATGATATTTATTATTATGAACTGGTTTAAGAGCAGGAAAACTATTATATTGTTAACTACTGATAAATTATTTGCAAACATGTCTAGTAGAAATATTAAATTTCATAAAATGTTGACTAGTCATTAATATACTTTGAAAGGGGCTTTTGTGAGATTAATTTGAATGATCAAACATAGACATTTTAACATTTGTTTTAATGCAATAATTTTCTCCATTAGATACTTCTTTTCAGTAAGGAATTTTTGTTTTGTGGAATTTTTTCAGAACAATTTCCCAATAGCATATACATAGTTGACTCGGGAAAACTGAAAGTTAGAATAACTTTGCTAACAGATTAAAATTAATTCCTTAAACTTTCCATGGAAATTTTCAAGAACTATCTAAAAAAGACTTAACTACATTATGATAATGAACAAAAGTTCTCAGCTAAGGATTATCACAAATGACTGATAATTCACACCTTTAGTGTAGCCTACTGCTTGAAAAAAAATTAAGTTACTCTTCAGTCCCTTGATAATTAGCTCCTGTTGTCAAAGCTTCAGTTACAATTTGATTAAAAAAAATTCTAAATGTCAAGAACCATGTGGTCTGATAAATATGGATGACATTTAAAAAGCAAAGTATGTAGTGTCTACAAAAGAAGAGGAAAAGTGTCATGTGCTGCCTTTATTAATAAAGTATTTTATATCTCATTCATATAATTATTTACTCTTCTATATGCATGACATCTTTTTATGAAGAATAGTATAACCTCTTAATTCCTCTAATAAATTGGTGGGTGACTTAAATACTAACAAGTTTACAAGTAATACCTTAAACCTAAAAATAGATTATTTCAAAGGAAAATTGGTAGATATATCCAAAACCCTGTTTATTATTTGGAGTCAGATGCAGAGAGCTCCCTAAATGATGATTTTTTTTTCCTAAATTCACTTCATTTACTAAATGAATCCTTGAGACTACATCAGTAATATTTATTAATTACTGCACTATATAACTCAGACTTGCCATTTGTGTAAGCACCCACTTCATTCCAAATCACATGCTTACTAACAGTCGGCACGTATATTGCTCAATAGAATGATAAACAAACAGCAGGAGGAGCTCCTATATAGAACGACTTGAGAGAAAGCTAGTTGTCAATTTTAAAAATATCACAGAATTTAACACCTTAACTTTCAAAGAGATTTGCTGAACTCTATACTGCATTTACATTTTGACCTGTGGTACTTGGTTCAAGTTTCTCTATATATTCATCTCCCTACCTCTTGTCAGAAAGTTATTTTGTAAAACCACCAGTTGTGCATACTAAATAGAAATAATTCATTAGCCATAGATATAAAACACAATTTTTAAAGACTTTGGGTTAACATAGTAAAGGAACAAACAAATTTAATTAAAATAGACAAACAGCTATGAGCCAAAATCTTTTCTATTTCTTTTTTCTTTTTGGTTGGATTTTAAATGTATCTTTTGATTAATACACATCATTTGATAGGAAGTGAATATAAAAGTAGATGCAAGTTTGTTGACCTTTTCTTGTAGCAGACCCCTACTCATTAGGTGACCCTGCTCACTGAAGATAAACACCTGTTTCTGATTAATTTTTCTTGCCAACATTATGCTTTATTGATTGTCTTTAAAAATTACATGGAACATAACTTGGTCTCTTTAAAAAAATTAAAAATTTATTAATAAATTATACGATTATATTATACACACATAAGAACTAGTACTATTATTTGTTCTTCAATAATGTTTGAACAGCCATATTGAGGTATATTTGACATATGATAAACTGTAAATAATGCCTGGCTAAATTTTTACTTTTTTAAAAATTTTTTTAGAGATAGAGTCTCCCTATATTGCCCAGTCTAGTCTCAAACTCCTGGGCTCGAGTGATCCTCCCACCTTGGCCTCCCAAAGTGTGGGAACTACAGGCATGAGCCACTGCACCTGGCCAGATGGTTAAATTTATTAGCCAACATGGAGGATGCTTTTGAATGAGATTAACATTTAAATCAGTGGACTTTGGGTAAAGCAGATTGCCTCTCATGATGTGGATGGTTCTCATCAAATCAGTTGAAGGCCTGACTAAAACAGAAAGTTCCATTATAAACCAAAGTGCACAAGCCTGAGGAGGCAGAAGGCGCAAGGTTGTTTTCTTCTTGGTTTCAAAAGTCAAGCTTGTTTATTTCTTGGTTTTAGCAGCCATGCTACTGCCATCTAGGGCCTTAGGAGCAGGGCTTGCTACCCACAGTCACTGTGGTAGGACCACCTTTTATGGCCTTAGGGTAATGCTGCTACCCCCAGTGGGCCCAGAGGGCAGAGGGTTAAGCCAAAGAGAATTATTCTGAGCCTTAAGATAGAATGGAATTTGGCTTGCTAGGTTTTGAGGTTTTGGACTTACATGGGACCTACGACCTCTGTCTTTTTCTCAATTTCTCCCTTTCGAAGGTATGCAAATGTCAAACCCATCCCTGTCCCACCACTTGTTTTGGAAGCACATAACCTGTCCGGTTTCATAGCTACACAGCTGGAGAGGAATTATGCCTCGGGATAGATCATACCTCTAGTTTCATCCACACCTGACTTATATATTTAGACAATACTTTAGACTTAGAATTGAGGGTTTTGAGGCTGTTGGGATGGGATTTGAATTTCAGAAGACATGAATTGAGAGGGGCAGTAGGTAGAATATTATGGACTGAATTATGTACCTCCTAAATTCATATTGAAGTCCATATCGGGGGCAATATGGCTATATTTGAAGATAAGGTTTTTAAGGAGGTAATTAGGGTTAAATGAGGTCCTAAGGGTGGGGCCTTAATCCAATATGACTAATGTCCTCATCAAAAAATAGAGACAACGTGAATGCACACGAGCACAGAGGACAGATCATGTGAGAACAGCAAGGCAGCAAGCATTTGCAAGCCAAGCAGAGGATTGGTTTCTCCGGGTTTCTGCCAACACCTTGATCTTAGATTTCTAGCCCCTAAAACTGTGAGGAAATAATTTTTTGTTTAAGCCACCCAAACTGTGGCATTTTGCTATGGCAGCTCTAAGGTCACTTAGCTAGCAAAACAGAGGCTGTGATTCAAACCAAATTTTATTGACTCAATTGACTCCAGAGCTAATCCTCCATCACTAGACCACATATCCTATTTTTGTTTTCAACCTCCTATTCCACATAAGCAAAAGCCTAACAAAATGCTGTGGGTACCTGTACTTTTTTTATAAAAATTGATTTTGTTAAAAGAGGTAGGTAGGCAACTTTAATGTTCTCTTTGCATTGACTTCTGCCTGCCTAGAAAAAAGTATGAACCTTTCATTTCCATACAAGCGCTAAGGCTGAATAATTTTGACTTTGTATTCTCAGTTATCTTGTTTGAATTTGAGCTATACAGATGCTTCTGAACTTAAGGTGGGGTTACATCCAAATAAACCCATGATAATTTAAAAATATTGTTAAGTCAAAAATGCAGTTAATAACCTAATAAAACGAAAGTCAAACCATTGTACATCTGGGACCATCTGTAATAAATTTAATACAAAGTTCAAAAAGTATAATTTCCCATTAACTGTGTATATGTTTTCTTTAACGTTTATATGTTTGGAGGCCAAGAACTTTCTTATCCATGAGAACAAACTCTATTCCATTCCATTTCTCTCCAATATTCAAAATAACATTTTATTAAAATTCATAGCCTCTTTATCAAATTATAGAAAATCAAACGAAGTAAAATATGTAAATATAATCAATTATTACTTATCTTGTACCTTGTGCAATAGGTCCATAGGTGGTGCTGGATGGAACTCAAGAGAAGATTTCATCCATAAAGTAACCTACAACAGAGATGAGTAAGAATGAATATATAAAAGAGAACAAATTAAAGCAAGACATATTATAGTAATAGAGTAAAAAATGTCACAATAATTCAGAGGGCAGAGAGTTAATATGTGAGAGCATGATCTGGGAATTCTTTGTGAAAAAGTGGGATTTGACCCATTGTAAAACAAATAGCAATTTTTAGAAATGGCAAAAATTTGCAGAACCTACCAACACTAATTTATAATACTGACAACTTATCATGCTCATTTTAACTGGCTAATCTTGTCATTAAAAAGATGCATGTCAATTCAGATAAAGAAGGTAAGAAGATTACAGAAACATGGAGAAAATAGTTACTACAATTTGTCAACTAGCACCACATTATCCTTGTTGTTGTAGTTATTCAAATAAAAACCAATTCTTTAAAGTCTGTGTTGGAAAGTACAGAATAGGACATTTCAGCAAGAGAGAGTCAGCAAGGCATTTCATTATTTCTTTCTTTATAACTCTCCAGGCTGTCATCTCCTCTAGTCTGGCTTATTACCATAGTGTTCTCAATGGCTGTCCAGTTTGTGAGTTCCCCTGGCTTCCAATACATTCTATTCACAACTACTGTGTTAATCTCCTCCAAACACCCATCGATTTATATCAATCTTTTGATCAAATGACCTAAGGCAGCCTTTTTAGGGAATGTTGCTATGGTTTGCGTGACATTAAAAGTTGTCCCTTAAAAAAGGTTTTTGCAGTCAAATATATTTGGAAAAATATTAGTGAAAAAAATTACACGTTTATGTGGAACTTCTTCAGACTTTAATGTGCTGTTTGAATTGAATCTTGAAATTTGAGATGGAGAGAAGCTGTAGCGTGCATTGATATTGGAGCATCCAGTTAGGAAAAACTGACTTATAAAATAAAAGCAACATTCTTTAGCATGGAATTTATTGCTGTCTGCAATCTCACCAGTCTCTGAAGATAGTCATGTGACACTGGATCTCTGAGGTCTGAAGGTGGCCTGACTAAATATTTCTTCCCTTTGGAATTTTATTATGTATTAGTTTTTGTCCTCTGGGATTTGTTTTTACTCAAAGTTTAGTTATTTCATCAAGATAAGCCTTGGTGTTAAATTGTCCTAGAACACAGTCATATTTTTGATGTACTGACTGATTCAGGTATTATTTGATTTCAGGAATTATTCTTTCATTGTGTCTTTGAAGGTATTTTCTATGCTTATCTGTGGATTGAATCTTCATTGTCTGTCCTCCGTATCAACTATGTTATCATCTATATTGACCTAGAATGTCTCAACATCAGGTTGACCAAACTTTAAACAGGTTTCTTCCTACCTCTAGGCCCTATCTCCCCCTCAACCCAGTCATTACAGAATCCAGAAGGCCTAGCCACAGAGGTTCCTCTCCTCCTTTTATTAGAGCATTTACTTTAAAAAATTATCATTGTAAATTCTTCTGTGCTCCTTTGAAATTTAAATCTTTTGAAAATCTTCTTGTCTGTTTTACAACCCAGGACTATCTTTTTGAAGGATATGGGAAGTGTCCTTTGGAAATGTAATCATCAAACGAGACTGCACCCCTATCTTCCAGTCTCTGTAAGAAGGTAGGAGCCTAGCTTCCCTTGCCCAAGATGTGTGACTATCTTCTGTCATGAAGGTATGAGAAAGTTTACTTTTCCTTTGGGTGAGTCCAATTAGCACACACAAATGGCCTACGTTCCCCCATATTCCAGCACTTAAACAGTCTCCTGCTCCTTTTTCAGCAAAGTTTGGACTGCATTCTGGTTTTTCTTCTCTATTGCACTAGCCTTGAATAAAGTCTTCTTTACCTGTTTAACTTTGTCCAGTGCAATTTTTTCATTGACAACATTCTTTTACCTTATCTTCAGTGATCTATTTGTACTCCTCAGGTGTGTCTGACATGACGTTGCATAAACACTAATAGTATATTTTGCTCTTTTCAATATATTTTTTAAATTATCAATTTTAATTTATTAGTTCTGGTAAGTCCTTTTCCAATTGATAAATTATTTGATATTTTGTATCTTCTCTTTAATGTGCCTAAGAGGATAGAGTAACTCTTTTCTAAAATCCCTAAAACTGACTTATCTATGTTTTGTACACACCTATATCTTCTTCATTTTCTTGAAAAACTTGTTTATCAATTAAATACTGCAAGTATTTCTAATCTTGACTTTAATATAGACAGCTCCACTGAGGTCAATAATTGCTCCCTAATACTGTGCAGAGATTCTCTTTGATTTCCCTTCCTCTTTCCATTCCATCTTATCACTTCATTATCTTAGAGTGTTCAGTGTTATTGATGATTGTATCCTTTGTGAAACTGTTAAGCTTATCCAGCTGTTTGGAGGAGTGGGTACTAAGGGAGACAGAGCAGTATGCAGCCAACTTCTTGCTGATTTTTCCTACAGATTTATTGAATTCCATCTCCTATTGGTATGTTTGGTCAAATAGGTGTGAGCTCAGGATGGGAGCTCCATTTCTAGGCTTCTAGGGATGAATACAAACCTTGGAAAGAGTTTCACGCAATGTGAATATCTGTAGCTTCCAGGAATTTCCTGTTAAATTTATAGAATTCAACAGACTATCTTCGTTGATCCCAAATGTTCCCACTTATTGTTCCTTTGTCTTTCCTTTGATTCAGCTATTGCTACAATCTGCCCCCTTTTCTTTTACATTAGAAATCATGGCTACTTTTGTGTTCAGAAAATCTCGCACTCAGCCTCACTCCCCTTCCTTTTCTATAGAGTGAGAATGAGTCCACGAACATCTCCCACTATTGGCCCCCAGGCTAGAGAATTTAGTACTTCTCTTCAGAACATTCCCATCCACCTTTTAAACTCTTTTTCATATTTAGGATTATAGATAATATTTTTAAATCATAGAATACTTCATTTGGATCTAAATTTTACATCCTCTAGCAGACAACCTTTAGAATTTCAAGTACACCTTTGCCACCATAGTTTCAGTATATACGTGGTTAACATCCAATTTGAGGTTGTTTTTCAAAGAGTTTGAAAAGATTAATGCATTGTGCACTATGCCAACTTTCTTGGAAGTCTTCCAAAATTAGCATTAAAATCACATTCAAATTTTCTCTGTGCAGCAAATAAAGCATTTGATCAATTCATATGAGGCATGATTAGCACCCATTTGCCTAATCTCTTTTAATAATCTGACAGGCTAGCCTCCTAACTGGTCTCTCTGCTTCAGCTCTTGTTTGCCTCTTCAGTTTATTTTCAGCAGAGCAGCCAGAATTCTTCTGTTAAAATGAAAGTCAGATCATGTCACTCCTCTGCTCAAAGTCCTTTGATAGCTTCCACTTCACTCAGAATAAAGGTCCGTATTATGAATTGCAATGACCTTCATGGTCTGGGACCTTCTTTTACTTCTCTAACCTCAACTCTTTTTTTTTTGTGAGACAGAGTCTCGCTCTGTTGCCCAGGCTAGGGTGAGTGCTGTGGCATCATCCTAGCTCACAGCAACCTCATACTCTTGGGTTCAAGCGATCCTACTGCCTCAGCCTCCTGAGTAGCTGGGACTACAGGCATGCGCCACCATGCCCGGCTAATTTTTTCTATATATATTTAGTTGTCCATATAATTTCTTTCTATTTTTAGTAGAGACAGGGTCTCGCTCTTGCTCAGGCTGGTCTCGAACTCCTGAGCTCAAACAATCCACCCACCTCGGCCTCCCAGAGTGCTAGGATTACAGGTGTGAGCCACCGCGCCCGGCCTCTAACACATTCCGTCTAATCCACACTAGCTGAGTGTTTCAGAAAAACTCCTCAAACCATGTTTTTCCCTCTGCTCTCACACCACAACAATCATCAACACAGAAGAAGTCTTCTGTGACCAAATGTGGGGGACTTTTCTTCACCAACAAGTGAGCAATCAATTCAGCAAAGGACACCAGCTGAGTGTCCTCCAATTCAATTCCTACACTATTTACCTGGAGATACTGTCAGATCCACAGGTTGAGGGCTGCATGTTGAGGCCAGTCACAAGTTCGGACCTCAGGAATTTCTGACCAACTGGCTTCAAATTGGGGTTCCTATGAGCCCTTCTTTGGGTTAGATTAATTTGCTAGAGCAGCTAACAGAAGGAGACATTCATTTACATTTAACGATTCATTACAAAGAGTATTTTAAAGGATATACATAAACAACCAGACGAAGAGACACATAGGGCCAAGTCTGGAAGGGGCCCGAGTATAGGAGCTCTGTCCCTGTGGTTGGGGTGTGCCATCATCCTACCACATAGATGAGCTCTTGTTCGTCTTCCTGTCCACCTCCACATACTCAGCTCTCCACAAGCTCCAAAAACCAGTCCTCTCAGATTTTTATGGAAGCTTCATTATATGCCAGCATTCCTTCCTCCAGGGTATGGGGCAGGACCCTCTATGGAATGAGAGTCTTATGACCCACAATCAGAAAGGAGGGGAGGTGATTAGGATTCTTCCTTGGGGCAGTTGAAAGGAGGGCAGGAGAAAGTTAGATTCTATTTCCTGAGGCCTGTCCCTAAAGTCTTACACACCCAGCATTATAAGACTGTAACAAGCCAGGAACCGTGGAGTATATATATATATATATATATATATATATATATATATGTGTGTGTGTGTGTGTGTGTGTGTGTGTGTGTGTGTGTGTCATAATACCACACTGAGTCACCTTGCTTTGTTGTTTCCTTGAACAGATCAGCTTTGTTCCCCCTCAAGTCCTCTGCATTGGCCCTTCTCCCAGCAAAGCCTGTTCAGATTGAGTCAACTAAACTTCTCAGAAGACTTTGTGACCACCCTATCCAAAACATAACGCCCCTCCCCACCTTATATTTCCTAGCATTCTTTCTGCCTTTTATTTCCCTTAGCACTTACCAATACCTAATAGTCTGTTTATTTTACTCATTTATCTTACTTCCTATCTTCCTCATAAGCCACTGAGTTCCATGTGGACAAGGCTTTTTGTTTGCTTTGTTCACTATCGTACCCGCAGTGCCTAGAACTGTGTCTGGTTGTAATGGGCTAAATGTTTGTGACCCCTCGAATTCATGAATTGAAGCTCTACTGTTAAGTAGACAGAGTAGATGCCTAGCATTGGTGCTGCTTCAAGCAATTGCCCCGCCTTGGAAGAAGAATGAGGGCAGGCCCCCATCTTGGTGCTGCCCCACCTTAACCCTGTCCCAAGTAATTGCCATACTTGGGGGAGGAGGGAATGCTCTACTGATTTACTAATCAGAATTTAACACACCAATGCAAAAGAACGCAGAGGACTCTCTAGCCCATGGGCTAAGTGGCCCAGGTACAATAGAGTCTGGAGGTGACTTAGGACACCCTAAGGCTAATTAGCATGTCATTAGCTTAAATCTACATTTTGGTTCAGCCCCCTCACCAATGCGCTTTCAGAGAGGCTCATGGGAGATCCACATGCATGGTAAGACTCAGGTCATATAACTCCCAACTGTCCATCAAAGTGGCTCCATGATGATTTCTGAACCATGGGGAGGTCCCCATCCAGACACTATAAAACAAGACCCAGACCATAATAACCAAGATCTCTTTTGCTACAACAAGCGGTTTCATCATCATCTGTGGTGTATGGATCTTGCTCTTGCTCTGTAAACCTATATCTTGCTCTTGCTCTATAATCCTATCCTCCCCCAACTCAATAAATTTCACCTCATGCTTGCCTTACTTTGGTGTGTTTGGTCATTCTTTGGCCAAAAGCTCACCAAGAACTGAGAATACAGAATGAGATTGCCAAACCCAACACTACCCCCTAATGTAATAGCATTCATTAGGAAGTGAGGCTTTTGGGAGCTAATTAAGTTTAGATGAAGTCGTGAGAATAGAACCCCATGGTGCAATTAGTGCCCTCATAAGAAGAGAAAGAGACAGAGCTTTCTCTCTCTGCCATGTGAGGATATGGAGAGAAGGGAGCATCTTTGAGGCAGAAAGAGGACCCTCACCAGAACCTGACCATGCTGGCACCTGATCTCAGACATCCAGCTTCCAGCATTATGAGAAAGTAAATATTGGTTGTTTAACCCACCCTGTCCATGTTTCTTTTTTCTTTTTTTTTTAAATGGTAACTAAGATACTGGCCTATGGTAGATGTCAATAGTTGAATAAGTACATAAATAAATAAGGGTTTAGGAAAAAAGAGCCTGAATACTTGGATCTGGGGGACATTCTGTCCAAGCAGGAGGACTCAGCTGCCACAGACTATTAAGATGATCCATGCCATCTAATTTCATGATAAAACATTTAAATCAATGATCTGCAACCACAGTTGGAAGGATTCAACTCAATATTTACTTATTACACAGAAACAGTACAATATGTTAATTTTAAGTGTGGACTCTGGAACAAGAATATCTGGGTTGAATCCTCAGCTTGACCACTTATTAGTACCTTGCGCAAGTTAATTGGCCACTTGTGTCATCTGTAAAATGGGCATAACAATAATAATAATAATACCTGCCTCCCATAATTATTGTGAGGATTACATAGTTCATACATTAGAGCATTTAAAAGAATTCTTGGAATAAATTTAGTGCTCAGTAAACATTAGATACTATTAATCTGTGAAGTTGCTTAGTTTCATTCTATGATTCACAAAGATGGGCCTCCAAGCATAGCTACCATTTTGCAAACCACCCTGCTTTTATATTCCCTTTTCAGATGAACAAAACTTGTATAGAATGCCAAAGTTCATTCTTTAAATTCTACATAGAATGAGCAATACATTTTAACTTTCAGTAATAAAACATTCTCAATTGTTCCTGATGCTCCTAAATCTCTCAAAGGTTACAAGTATCCAGAGACAATACAACAATCTAAAATCCTTTGCACAGGATTCCCTTGGGTAAAAATACTATGCCTACTTCTGCCCTTTGTAATAAGCCACATCTACAAACACACAACCATAGAGTATTAGCAGTAGAAAAGGTGTAGGAGATCATGTAAGTGACACTCATCATTTTTCTGATTGCCAAACTGAAGTCCTAGTAGAGAACTGTCATAATGGGTGTTGAAGTAATAAAACTCTTAGGGATTAATACAATGTATATTATATTAAGAAGAAATAACCCACATGGTACTCTTTATCCTTGTTTGGACCAATGCTAAAACAGTTTCAGGATAAGTAGACAAATAAAAATTAAACATATATAACGATATTCAAATGCTAAAGAGCACTCAAACACTTGGGAGTAGGCGGTCAAGTGAATGAGTATCTATTGAACACATGCGCTTTACGTAAAACCCCACATGTGTATACACCAACCTTGTTGCATTTAACACATCATAAGGACATCACATCACGTTTATAAGTTACTTTTCTGCCTTTAGATGCAGAACAAAATCCCAAATAAAATTCAAAGTTGATAATGTTGCGTCTGAAATGATAGAAACAGTGGTACATGATTTCTAGACATTTGGTAAATAAAAACCACACTTTTAAACTTCTATATCTTCAAGCAGTCGTAAGGAATTTAACATTTATCCGATTTATCTGTGTTAACTACAATTAACCATCTAAGGAAAAGTGAAGAGAAGGTGTTTCAGGGAACTTTTAAATTTTTGCACTGATCACCCGGTATTCACAGTGAGGGCACACTAACTCCCCAAGCGATGCAGTTAATCTTGCAAAAATTACTCTGCTCCTTGCCTGTACAAGAACTTAAATTGTCTCAGAATTTTATGCCCCTGATTCCTCTCACTTGCTTTCTTTCTCTGCTCATGAATTCCTACCTGCTTGTAGAACTTGATATTCATAGCATGTGTTGTGCCAACACATTACTCATATAAAAAGGAAATTGCTCTTACCCTTGGGAATGTTTACCAAAAATGCCTTTCATAGGAAAGCTTATTTCCTTTTATTAAAATTTCTGAATATTAAATAGTAAACAGAAATCACTGAGTTATTTTTAAATGGCCATCACTTAAACTTTCTAATCTTTTAAAGAACCTTGGGAATTAAAGACTGATTTCCGAGGCAGAGATTTATTTATTTATTTTCTAATTACTAGATATTAACAATTGCTATAATACCCAAACTGCGATTCAGTAGCACCTCACCCAAAAAAGATTACATTTTTAAAGGCCTATGTAATGTCGACAAGGCTACAGCCAGTTGGTTATATATATTTTTAAATTAGTCATATTTTATATCAAGTAGATGTAAGTATATTTTTATGTAGTAATAGCATTTATGCATGAACCATGATTGAATCCCAGTTCTCAAGCATCAACTTCTTTCTAGATTAGCTGAGTGCATTGGGCCTATTGAGCCATTACCTTTTATTGAAAGATAGATGAATATCAGTCCCTACAGAACAGTGAATTAGCTCTTGCCGTGTAGCAGAGCTTTTTCTGGGTTTCTCTTCACAATGGGATTCTCTTAGCCATGCTTTTTTCTAATGCAACCAGAGAGCAGAGTGGCAGTCAGAAGAAGAAAATGAAATCTATTGAAATAAAATCATCAAGTGGGTATGGCTATAGCTTCTCACTGTAGGGTGAGCTGACATGATTAATCCATTATGATAAAGGTGACTCTTTGGGGATCTCTGGCAATTTCTCTGAGTATTGAAGTATACGTGTTCTAAAATAGGATAGCTGCCATTTATTGAAAAGACCAAAAAATTTTACCTAAAAGAGTTTAATATCTGATGAATGAGTCTTATGATAGAATAAAATGTTATATCAGTCTTCCAATTTTTAAAGATATTTTATGCTTAGCAATCACCACGTAGCATGTTTTATTACTTAAAAAAATTTAAAGCAGAAGTAAAAAAATGTGAAAAAGATACTCTGTGAACATTTACCATGGAAGTCAACAAATTAGAAAATCTTTTAGAGAAAGGAGTTAAAGTGATAACTGGTTGTTTTCTTACCTGGAAGAACTGAACCTCTAAAATCATTTTGTATTTTAAAGTGATTTTTTTTCTGAGATTATTCAGAATTAATATACCATAATTTTACTTAGGAGTAAATTAGTAAAATTAGGAAAGATGCTAAGAATATATTAATGTTTAATAAACTAGATATTAGCAGAACTACAGTATGTTCAGGACATGTACTTTAAAGAGCCATGAAATAGACTTCCACTACCACGGAAGATGTAGAAGGATTTCAAAGACCTTTTTTCCCATGATAAAAACAAGAAAAATCAAGAAAAAAATGAAAATCATACCTTTCTGTAGGAATAGGACAAAGCAGCATTTGTAAAGAAATCTTGATAAATTAAATTTCAGGAAAAACATACTTCATATTATAATTGAGTAGAGTATAGTGAGAGTTTCTACACAGTTTCTTAGAGAAAATGCATAGATTTAATAAAGAAGAAAGTTTCAGAATCTTTTATCCAAGTTTCCACCTTAAGAAATGAGAAGAAAAAATCAAACAATGCTATCAATAAATGGGCAAAGGACATGAACAGAAACTTTTCAAAAGAAGGTAGACTAATGGCCAGCAAACATATAAAAAAGTCCTCAGCATCTCTAATCATTAGGGAAATGAAGATCAAAAGTACAATGAGATATCATGTAACTCCAGTAAGAATGGCCTCTATCAAAAAGTCCTAAAATAACAAATACTGGTGGGGATGTGCAGAGATTAGAACACTCTTACACTGCTGGTGGGACTGCAAATTAGTGCAACCCCTGTGGAAAGTAATTTGGAGATACCTCAAAGAGCTAAATATAGAAATACCATTTGATCCAGCAATCCCACTACTAGGCATCTATCCAAAGGAAAAAGACACATTCTATAATAAAGACATCTGCACTCGAATTTTTATAGCAGCACAATTTACAATTGCAAAGATGTGGAAACAACCTAAGTGCGTGTGAATACATGAGTAGATTAATAAAATGTGGTATATGTGTACCATGGAATACTACTCAACTACAAAAAACAATGGTGATCTAGCACTGCTTATATTATCCTGGATAGAGATTGAGCCCATCCTTCGAAGTGAGGTATCACAAGGATGGAAAAACATGCACCACATGTACTTGCCATCAAACTAGTACTAATTGATCAACACTAAGGTTCTCACATGGTAGTAATACTCACTGGGTGCTGGTCAGGTAGGGGGGTGGAGAGGGTGGGGGAGTAAACCCACAGCTAATGGAAACAGGGCACATTGCATGGGGGAAGGGCACGCTTGTAGCTCTGGCTTGGGCGAGGCAAACACATTTCATGTAATCAAAATGTTTGTACCCCCATAGTACCCTGAATTAATAACAAAAAAAAAAAGAGAAGATCAAATTAAAACCAAATGAGAAGAGAACGTAATAAAAATAAGTAAAAAGAATGAAATAGAAAATGGAAAATAGAGAAAATCAATGAAACTAAACTGATTTTTGAAAAAGAGAAATGTAATTCATAAAACTGTAGCTACAATGAACAACAAAAAAATACATCAAGAGAAAATATAAATTGCCAATATTAGGAATAAAGAGGAACAATTACTATAGATTCTACAGGCATTCAAAGAGTAATAAGAGGATATTATTATATTAATAATGTCAATAAATTTGACAACTCAGACGAAATGGACAAACTTCAGGAAAGACACAAGTTACCAAAACTAATCCAACAACCAATAGAGATCTGAATAGCCCTGTCACCATTAAGAAATTTCAATTTATAATTTAAAACCTCCCCTCAACTGAAACTTTAGGCTCTAATGGCTTCAATGGTGAATTCTATGAAACATTTTATAAGTCATATGGTCAATTCAATAGATGCAAAAACAGTACTTGATCAAATTTTATACCTATTCATGATAAAAATTCTCAATAAAATAGGATGGAAGGCAAATTCTTCAATCTAATAAAGGTTTCCTATGAAAAAAATTACAGTTTTCATCATACTTAAAGATTAAAATGTTTTCCTTTTTATGGGAACCACCTAAGCTTTTTTCTCACCGCTTGTAAAAACACTGTGCTGTAGTTACTAACCAGTGCAATAAGGCAAATAAAAGAAGTAAAAATAGTAAATATTGAAAAGGAAAAGTTAAAATGTATTTTTATCATAGATTCACTATGCTCATAGTGAATTTAAAAAATAATCTACCAAAAAGGAAAAAAACAGAAAAGAGAAGAAATAATAGAACTACTACGCAAAATATCCAGCTTATAGTTCACAAGGACTACATACAAAAATCAGTTTAATTTTTCTAAACCAGCAACAGTCAGATAATACAATTTAGAAACTGCTACCATTCATAATAACAGCTGAAAAATTCCTATCACCTGGAGAAATGGGAATATATTTAATAAAAAAGTTTAAAGTCTTTACACTGAAAAACTACAAAGCACTGTTGAAACTAAAGTTAAATAAATTGAGAAATATACCAATTTATTGGCTGATTCAGCATTAAGATGTCAATTCCACCAAAATTGATCAATCCCAATCAAAATCTTACCAAGTGTTAGCAAGTCTGCTTCCTTTCCTTCTTCCTTCTTCCTTCCCTTCTTCCTTCTTTTTTCTTTCATTCCTCTTTCTTTTTCTACCTTTATTTCTTTTCCTGGTAGAAACAAGCTAATTTTAAAATATATGAAACTACTAAATGCAAAGTATACCAAATGGTCAAAATAGTTTTGAAAGAACAAATTGAGCAGATTTATACTACTTAATGTAACAAGTTACTATTAAGCTACAGCAATTAAAATGGGGTTATATAGTACAAAGATCGATAAATAGATCAATAGAACCGAATGGAGAGTCCAGAAATATACAAGCACTTATATGGTCAATGGATTTTGTCAAAGTGACAAAGCGATTCAATAGGGAAAGAAAATTTTCAACAAATTATTTGGAACAACTGGATATTTACATGGAAAATAATGAACACGAAGTCATATTTAACTATAAGTCATATATAACCCTAACTCATATACATACACAGAAATTAATTTAGTGTTAATAAGAGAATGTATTCATGATCTTGGGGCAGGTGATTATCCCTTAGAACAAAAAATACAATAACCAAAATATAAAATACTAAATTGGACTTCATCAAAATGAAAAATTTCTTCTCTTCAAAAAACACTCTTCATAAAAATGCAAACCACAGACTCAGGAAAAATATTATATATAATTACATATGTATATATTATAAACATTCATTTTATAAAATTGTATATATAAATTATCTCACTTATAATTCACTGATAAAGTGACAAATAACTCAATAAAAATAGGTAAAAGATTGGAATAGACACTTTACAGGAGAATTTATATAATAGACAATAAGCATAAAAAAAGATGCTCTCCATTACTAGTAATCAGGGCAATTCCCAATAAAACCACAAATTAAAACTCATTAGCTGGAACCCATTCTACTAAGTGAAGTATCCCAAGAATGGAAAAACAAGCACCACATGTACTTACCACCAAATTGGTGTTAACCGATCAACACTTAAGTGCACGTATAGAGTAACATTCATCAGGTGTCAGGCAGATGAGAGAGAGGAGGAGGGAATGGGCATATACACACCTAACAGGTATGATGTGCACCATCTGGGAGATGGACACACTTGAAGCTCTGACTTGGATGGGGCAAGTGCAATATACATAACCTAAACATTTGTATCTCTGTAATATGCTGAAATAAAAAAATTAAAAAACAAAACAAAATAACAAACAAAAAAAACAAAACAAAACAAAAAATAGAAATTGGGATCTAAAAAAAAAAACCAAAAACCTCATTAAGATAGCTAAAATTATAAACACTTTTAATTCCAAGTGTTGCCAAAATGTGGAACAACTGGATCTCTCATACATTGCTGGTAAAGATGTAAAATCAACAACTATTTTAGAAAATAGTTTGGCAATTTCTTATAAATTTAAACATACTTACCATGTGAGAAAGTAATTGCACTCCTAAGTTCCTACCCCAAAGAAATAAAAGCATACATCTTCTGAAAGATTTGTATAAGAATTTTCACAATAGCTTTATTTATAATAACCAAAAGCTGGGTGGTGAGCGGTGGAGTAGAAATGTCCACCAACAGGGAAATGTACAAACAAATTTTGGTATAGTTATATTCATCCAGTGAAACATTATTCAGTGATAAAATACAACTTGCTATGGAAACTTTCAAACTTATGGATGAATTCTTAAAATATTATGATGAACAAAGGAAGCCAGACATAAAAATGTATATATTGCATGATTCCATTTATGTGAGATTCAAAAACAGGCAAATTCATTTATTGTCTTAGAAGTAAGAAACATAGCTGTTTGGGTGGGGGTGGAGGATTGCCTGAAAGGCGGAATGAAATAATTAGGGTGATGGTACTTTTCTATACCTTGACTGGGGTGGTTGTTATACTGATATATACATTTGCAAAAACACGTCATACTATATACAGTTAGGAACTGTGTATTTACCATACAGTAGTCCCTCTTATCCATGAGGGATACATTCCAAGACCTTCAGTAGATAGATGCCTGAAACCACAGATAGTACCAAAAACAGCCTGTATATATACCAGTGGTCCTATGAGATTCTAATGGAGCTGAAAAATTCCTATCACCTGGAGACATCATAGCCACCATAAAGTTGTAGCACAATGCATTACTCATGTGTTTGTGGTGCTACTGATGTAAACAAACCTATTGCACTGCCAATCATATAAAAAAAAGTATAGCACATACAATTATGTATGGTACATAATACTTGATCATGATAATAAATATGTTACTGATTTATATATTTGTTATACTACATTTTTATAATTATTTTGCAGTACACTCCTTCTACCTATAAAAAATAGTTAGCTGTAATACAGCCTTAGGCAGGTCCTTCAGGAGGTCTTCCAGAAGGAGGCATTGTTATCATAGAAGATGACGGCTCCATGCCTGTAATTACCTTTGAAGAACTTCCAGTGGGACAAGATGTTCCAGTGGGACAAGAGTTGAAAGAAAGTGTTATTGATAATTCTGACCCTGTGTAGGTCTAGGCTAGTGTACAAGTTTGTGTCTTAGATGTTAACAAAAGAGTTTAAAATGTAAAAAAATAAATATTTTAAAAATAGAAAAAAGCTTATAGAATAATGATGTAAAGAAAAACACTTTTTTATAACTGTACAATGGGTTTGTGTTTTAAGCTAAGTGTTATTACAAAAGAATCAAAAAGTTAAAAAAATAAAAATTTTATAAAGTAAAAAAGTTACAGTAAGCTAAGATTTATGATTTAAAACATATTTTTAATATATTTAGTGTAGCCTAAGTATACAGTGTTTATGAGGACTACAGTAGTATATGGTAATGTTCTAGGTCTTCTCATTCACTCACTTACTTAGACTCATCCAGAGCAACTTCCAGTCCTGCAAGATCCATTTATGGTAAGTGCCCTATACAGGTGTACCATTTTTTATTTTTTTACACAATATTTTTACTGTACCTTTTCTATGTTTATACACATACTTACCACTGTGTTATATTTGCCTACAGTATTCAGTACAGTTAACATGTTGTACGGGTTTGCAACTAGGTTTGTGTAGTAGGCGACACCATCTAAGTTTTTATAAGTACGCTCTGTGATGTTTATACAATGAAAAAAACACCTAATGACACATTTCTCAGAATGTATCTCCATCTTTAAGTGACATAATACTGTACATATGTACTTGTGGTAAAGTTTAATTTATAAATTGGGCAAATTAAGAGATTAACAAAAGCAGCTAATAAAATAGAACAATTATAACAATATATAGTAATAAAATTTATACCAATATGCTCTCTACCTCTCTCTCTCTCAAAATATCTTATTGTACTATACTCATCCTTCTTGTGAGGATGCGAGATGATAAAATGCCTACATGACGAGAGGAAACAAGGTGACTGACATAAGAGTTGTGACGTAGTGTACGGCTATCACATACAGTCAACCCTCTGTATCTGTGGATTCTGTATCTGTGGATTCAACCAACCGCAGATCAAAAATATTTTTAAAAATAGGAATACAACGTTAAAAAATTATACAAATAAAAACCCAATAAGGTATAATAACTACCTATATAACATTAGATATTATAAGTAATCTAGAGAAGATTTAAAGTGTATGGTAGGATGTGAGTTGGTTGTATGCAAATACTATACCATTTATATAAGGGATTTCAGCATCCTCAGATATTGGTATCCAAGGGAGGTCTTGGAACCAATCCCCTGATGGAACAATATGGCACAAGTTTTCAGCAAACTACTCAGAATGGCACACATTTTAAAACTTACAAATTGTTTATTTCTAGAATTTTCTGTTTAATATTTATGGACCATGGTTGACCACAGGTAGCTGAAACCAAGGAAGGTGAAAATATAGATAAGCTGGTACTATTGTATGCAAATTCTTCCTCAATAAAAAATGTTTAAAATTTCTGGTGAATATTTTCTTTTCCTCTCTTCATCTTCTATCACATTGAACATTATAAAGAAGGAAATACAGGAAGTAAGTGAAGGGCCAAATAAATGCTCATATGTCCTCCCTTGTTGCTTTTTCTTTTATTCTCTAAATGATGCTTAATGAGCGCTAGTATGTGCTCATCCTTGTAATAAGCACCAGGTATACAAAGTCCATTAATGTATGATCTTTATACCCACAGTGTTTAAGGTCTGAGAAAGCCACCACTAATTAACCCAGGTACCCTTCTACTCCACCCAGCACACACTAGCTTATGGATTCCAACGAACATTATTTACAAAATGTGTCACTGAATTTTCTGGATGCATGGCCAATGACTCAAATGTTGAGAAGCCAGTCCTACTTCATTCCTTTGTCTCTGGAAGTAATTTGTTGCAATAGAGAGTGTCTCAAACACAATTTGTTGCACTGCCTGAATCCAACTGCTATTCTTGACGTCTCTGTCAGAAACCATCCTGTGACCTCAGGGTGATAAATGTGGATTCTGCATGCAATAATTCCAGTGATAGACAAAAAGGCAAGGCCAGAGTGTGAAATACCCATGCACTAGCCTATATATTTAAAATTTTATCTTGAAAGCTGTGGGAGGGTATTACAGTTTTTAAGTAGAAAGAAAAGTTCAGTTTTGCCTTAGGAGAGATTACTGGACATAGTATGAGGAAAGGCTTAAGGATGAGGATATTAAATGTAGGGAGATCACTTTATGGCTATTACACTCTTCAGTCAAGAAGCCAAGAGGGGCTAAATTAAAATAGGGTAGTGGATTGGAGACATGTGAGAAATATTAAGGAAGAATATATAAGAGGTGACAATGGAGGTTACATACAAAGCACTTTCCTAAGATGACTTTTTGGTTTCTGGCTTGAATGACTGGGTTGATAGCAGTGCCATTTTCTAAGATAAAGTATAAAAAGCATTCTTCACTTAAGGTTAGGGTTAAATTCATTACTGGATTATTGAGTGTCAGATGAGTTTAGGATAGATATTTCATGGAAATTTACAGCAAGTAGCCGGTTAGTCCAAAGTAGAGCAGAGAACACTGGACTGGAGATAGGTGTGTTTGGGAAGTAAACTGCTTATAAATGGTAGTTGAAGCATAGAGATCATCTAAGGCAAATGTCGGGTATGAATAACAGTGGAACAATGAAAGAACACTGAACAATTTGGACTTTTAAGTGAGGGAGTTAAAAAATGATAAGTCCATAAAAATCAGCCTGAGAAAGAACGGTCAATAAAGTAGGAGGAAAATGAGAAATGTTATCAAAGCCAACGGAGAAACAAGCAGATAAAGAGTTAGCCAATGCTGCACATCCGCTGATTCATCTTCCCAAGGACATAATGAAAGCAGTGCCCATTCAGCCCAGATCAACACTGCTATATTGTGAATGTTTGTATCTCCCCAAAATTCATATATGAAATCCTCACCTCCAAAGGGATTACATTAGGAAGTGGGATCTTTGGGATGTGCTTAGGTTATAAGGGCACGACCCTCATGAATGAGATTAATGCCCTTACTAAGAGGCCCCAGAGAGCTCCCCACTCACTTCTACCACATGAGGTTATAGTAGACAACATCCAGGAAGCAGGCACTCACCATACAGTGAATCTGCTGGTGCCTTGATTTTGGACTTTCCCAGCCTCTAGAACCTTGAGGGCTAACTTACTATTGTTTATAATCTACCTAATTTATGGAATTTTGCCTGAATAGACTGCCAGACACTTAATGGATCACTTGGTAGGAAAATTGACAGGAAGTAGAAATAGTGATATACTTAATTCTTGCCATGGTTTGAATCTATATACTTCCATAAGCCTTTTTTTCTTCCTTCTTTAATACGCGATAAGGTTAACATGCATAGGCATTATCTACCATATCACACCATGGCCCAACACCACGGGTAATTGCTACCGCCAGTTCACGGAGGACTAAGTTAAGATTCAGAGATATTTAATAAACTGGCTAGATTCTAAATGGCAGAGCCAGGCTTTGAAGTAAGGCCTTGTCAGTTCAAGCATTTTTCTATTATATCATGATACAGCATCTCCCCTACCTCTACCATCATCTTTGTAAGATGGGAAGCTCAGTATAAAAACTGTAAGTTTGGTAGAGGAAATTACAAATATTTGAACCAACATATTAATATCATAAATGAAAACTTAATGCATATTCTTACTTACTAATATTAACAATAATGATCTTTGGGAATTGATAGCAAAATTATGTCAAGAATTTTACCTTTTTCCTTTAGAAAGGTGAGAAAATATAGAAATAAATAAATAACAGCTAACAATTATGGAGTGTTTGCTGTAGTCCAGGGAGACAGTTTTAAGCATTTTACATATAGTAGTTCTTTTAATTCTCCCATCAATCTTATGAAGTAGGTATTATTACTGCCATTACTGTCAGCAGTAAAGATGAGGACACTAAAACCAGAGAGATGAAGTATTGCACCCAAGTACATTTTCATAGCTGCATCAGACTGTATGTATACAGTGAATTCAGAATTCAAGTTCACGACATCCAGCTCCAGTGACTATATTCTAAAGAGCAAAGACATGCTGCATAATTAGCATTCGGTGAGACCTGGAAGAACCTCCCACACTCATCTGCCTCAAAAGAGTGTGTTGATGCAGATGTTACATTGCCTGAAGTTCATTATTCGAAACTTGTTCCTTGGAGATAAGCTTTGCTTATTAAGGACATCACCCACCAATGTCAACTCACTTTTACCTTTATGTGAATCAGATTAAAAAGAGGGAGCTAGTTATGGGGGGCGGGAGTGTGTGGGGATGGTGTGTTGAACAAAGAGGTGCAGAGGAGGGACTAAATGAAGAGATAAGGTGAGATTTTTGTCTAGGGCTTTCCCGTTTAAACAGAATATCTCATAAACAGACAAGAAGGGAGCAGCAGAGCTCAGCCCTAGAATTCAAGCCTCAGTTCTAGCTTTTAATCTATCCAATAGAGCAAAACTTCTTTCCCTTTTTATTTGTTCTGCTGCTTAAATTTCCTAAGTGTGGGGGCATATTTATTCACCTTAATTTAATATTCTGCTTGTGAGACTGGATTTTGGCAAACCATGACTAATTACCTTTGGTGTCTGGGAAGCAGAATAGCAGAGTCCAGAGCTCCACAAATTTCAGCTGCAAAATAAAAGGAAGCTCATGAAATCTGACTGGCTGTTTACAGTTAACTAAGAAGGGAAATGGTCTAATTTGCCAAATAAGAAAACATGGTCTGTCTTGTCTATGTTCATCTACTAAAACAGAGCATAAACAAATCCTATTACCAGTGCTCTGAAAATGATTCAGCTCTACACTTCATGCCTTTTTTCACTTCTTTTGGTCATTTTGGTTTTCTTTGACACTCCCACATGAAAAGAGAAAAGAAAAATCAAGGTCTAAAACTTCAACCCAGTCTTTTGAATACTTAATAACACTAGGAAAAAGTTTTCCTGAAAAGAATTGGGGAAAACTGAAAATATCAATTAAAAAATGTAAGACTGTGTTCGTATCTCCAAAACATTTGCTCTATAGGATATCTAATACCCTGGAAAACTGAAAGACTGAAAGATTCCTAGCTCTATATGGTATCTAACACCCTGGAAAACTGAAAGCTGAAAGATACCTAAGTGGATAAATAATATTTTATAGATCTGGAAACTGACATATAAATTATATCCCTGATTTGAAATTCTATATTCCCTTGTAAAATCATTGTGTATTCTTCAAGGAGCAGAAATGAAGTTAAAGACTACATTATCTTTGTTGTAGTCATAAAGCAGTAAAAAATGACTTATAGCAATGTGCCAGAAATTATGTACCCTAATTAAAGCTATCCCCTCCAATAGTACAATTGCACTGCTCCACTTATTCATCTTTATCCACTTAACATTTAAAGATGATGTCTCATTGGCCTGCACCTTCTTCAGTTTCCATAGTATGTCCAAGGCTACCTGGCAATGCAACCAACAGGAAGAAGACGGCCCTTCCAACTGGTCACAAAAGCTCTGAAGCCATCTATACCTAGACAAAGGTGCACAGTACATGTCCTAACATTTTCCCAACTTCCCCTTGGAGTGAGGCTCAGATTGCTTGTTCTATCTAAGCTGCTGTTAATATTACTATTAACGTTCTTGTTGATACCTCTATCCCTCTGAAAACAAGTTAAAGTTTAATGATGTGAAGATAAAGTTAGCAAATGATTTCTGACACATTATAATTTGAAAATTGGTGATGGCAACATTTTGAATTGGAATGCTCACAAAGAATCCACGTCTTCTTCCTGCTTAAAATCATTCAGTGACTCTCTATTGCCTCCAGGGTAAGGTCCACATTCCTTAACATGGCATAAATGCTTTTAGGATCTATCTACAATCTGTTCTTTGAGTCTTATCTCTTCCAGTATTTTACACTGACACTCTACTACTGCTACGGTAAACAACTGGCTCTTCCTTGAATAGAGGCGGACTTTTATCTCCCTGACTTTGTGCCTACCTTCTGCTAAATAAAGTCCTACAGCTGATAGGAAGCAGCATCACATGGTGATGAAGAGCATAGGCTCGCCTCTCAGATTTTCTTGGTTTAAATCCTGGCCATATCACATATTAGCTGTGTGACTTCAGACAAGTTATTAATCATCTATGCCTCAGTTTTCTTATCTATAAAATTAGGATAATAATTATGCTTCTTTCATAGGATTGTTGCAAAGACAAATGGAGTCAATTCTCCTGATGATCTTAGAAAGGTACTTCTCTTTCTATGATGTTTTTTTCTGAGTTAATCACTTGTTTTTCCATTATTTTATTCACACATTATTATTTTATTTTACTCATCCCTTATCAATTTGCACATTATTGGTATTTGTGTCTTCATATCTGCTGTGCCTAAAGCAGATTATAAGAGGCTTTCAATGACTGACTAAATTTTATACCAAATATAGCTATAGCAACATATCATTTTTAAGAAAAAATAAAGAAGAACCATATTGCTATGATTGTGGTATTTAAAATATCAGGATACTTATGCCAGAAAAGTACCAGGAGGCTAAGTATCAAGTTATTTGGGGTTATCTCAGAGTTATGGGATTACAAGTGTTTTTTATTTTCTTCTTTTTGGTCTTCTGTAGTTTGCAAATAATGTGCAATAGTGTAATATACAAATGGCATAAGTATTGAGAATGTTTTTCTTTCAGGACTCACCATTTCTATGATTTAGTAGCATTGGATAGAGCTGATAACTTCCTTTTACTGGAAATACTTTCTGCCCTTGGCTTTCATTATACCACCTCTCCATATTGTGCTCCAGTATTTATGTCATCTATTCCTTGGTCTCATTATTTGTTCCTTTTTCTCAAGAACGTTAAATGTTAGAAATTATCAGGGTCCTCACTTCTCAGTCTGAATGCCTTCATCTAGGGAATGCCATGAACTTCCACTACTTCACTTATAATTTATAATCTGAATGCTGTATTTCTAGAGCTGTCACGTTGCTTCTGATTTCAAGAAGCTCATATCCAACCATCTGTTTGACATTTGGATAGCTCACAGTCATCTCAGACTTAATATGAACAAAACTTCTACTCTTCTCTGTAAATGACACCACCTTTCACCCAATTCAGGCTAGAAACCTGGCAGTCATCCTGGACTTTCCTCTCTCCCTTTCCCTCACATCTGCTTTATCACCTAGCACTGCTGATTCTACCTTACAAATGTCTCTCATATCTACCATATCACCACATCCTCATTGCTAATACTATTTTCTATGTTATGAATATTTCTATTGTATTACTTTAATAGTCTTCTTATTGGCCTCCCTGAATTTTTCTGAACATATTTCTTCTTGAATTATCAACAAAACTGCCATGACTGTCACCATACATGAAGCCCTACAATGTGTTAAATTCTGTGCCAAACACTGTAGACGCAACGGTGAATTCAATTACAAGCATGGGCTCTGGTACAGATTAATTCACAGCCTTGCTGGGGATGACAGAGAGTAAAGGGGAAAAAGGAAAAGATAGAGCAATAAATTACTTGACTAATAACAATTTCATATTAGTTGAATGTCTATCATGGTTTGGCACCAGAATAGTCTATGAGTAATTCTAATTCTATCTAAATGTTAAAAATCAAACTTATTTTTTTCTCCCCGAGATATACTAGCACCAGAAGATGGATTATTTTATTGAATCCTAATAATAATTCTGTGAGAAAGGAAAAATTATTTCACTTTTTAAAGATCAGGGACTAATGTGTCTAAAGCAAAAGATTACAGAATGAACCCATATCTCATTTGACATGAGTTACAGTCGTCCTTATTCAGAGCAAGAGCCTACAACTTTTGCACAGGTGGCATGTGAGGTAAAAGATATAGTTCATAGATGGAATTGGAGACTGCTTTATGTAATGGGTCATTTGGGTTGATAAGCTATGTAGAAGCTGAGTGCTCATAATTCAGGTGGTAATTTGAAACATAATTTAGTAAAATTTTAAAGCTAATGGGAACATAGAGATTATTTTAACCAATGCTCCAGTTCTAAAGAAAAAAAAAATTGAAGTTGAGAGGTTAAGCAATTTACTTGCCTGGTATTATACAATAAGCCTTTGGGCAAGCTGGGACCCTTATCTGACTCTTATAAGTCATATTCCAATGCTTATTCCAACACACATTTCTCACTGTTTTTGTTTTCAGGCTTCTTTACCTTATTAAAGGACTCCCCATACATTCCTTTTAAATTGCAAGCTTGTTGTGAGAGTTTTACACTTAAATATTGTAAAATCCAACTCAAAGTGGCTTATTTAAATTTATCTTGGAATTTAAGTGTTTATATATGAGGAAAATGAAAATTGACAAAGTCTTTTCAGGGTGTCAGGAACAGACTAATGATATTAATAAAATGAAAAGACTCAGGAAGAGATTTTGAATGACAAGAATCTGGCTGGGACAGCATGTCTAACTAAATCAGGTCCAGGCTAAAGGCAAACAAACAAAAGGCCAGGCCCAGAGACAGAGTACTAAGTGGGTTAGAGATTCTGACAGAAAATGCAGGGCTCTGGCTTGCTCCCTGAGAGAGAAGCATTAAGCTGCACTGGAAGTCTCCTCAGAGCACCAGGATAACTCTGTCTTCTCTGACACATTTCGTATGAAAGGAATCTTACCCCTTTTGTGCCCGTTTGAGTATTTTCAGGGTCAGTTCACTGATAATTGTGGTAAACAAGCCCAGAGAATGAACCCCTTGATTGGGCCTGCTATGTTGTTAACATTTTCAGAGAATGCAAGAGTCTGGTTAGATGATATTTACCCAACCTCTTCTCATTGGCCATTGTATCCCCTGGGAGACTTCTCTTTTCATGGGTCTGAGGACAGAATTTAGCCTAATGTGAGGGCCTTTTGTGCCTGCTCTTCTCCCAGATTCTTCCTTTGAATAGGGTAAAGACTTGACTGGAAACTTAAAGATAGTTAAAGACAACAAAGAACAGAAGGGCCAATCAAGCTTGCCTTCAAGTCTCAACCTCTTTCATTCCCTCAGATATTGCAGTTGTCTCATGTTTCATAATTGTATAGTTTATGTGTTTATATATATCTTATATGTATAATTTGTATGACCTGAGGTTAGTACTATCCAGTCTCCATATGTGTAGGTCATTTGTAATGTTTTCCAAGATTGATGAGGAAATAATGGGGCTATGCTATTGTGTACTGGACATTTTTAAAGCTTAAAGACCTCAGAACTGATTGCTTTCCCAATGAGGACAGACATGACAAATTAGTCATGTGGTTTAAGACATAGTACCACATTGCAGAGAGCCATATAGATAGGCATGACCTTGGATGCCAATGGACCCTATAGCATATTTTGAAATTAGCTTTTCTTATCAAGGCTTTCTCTAGGATGGAGGTGGTAACTACTTGTTATAAAGTAACAGAAGCAGACACAAATGAATACAGCCTATTAGTTTAAGGATTCTTAAAATAAGAATTTATTCCAAAAGAAGGGCAGAATTCTGAGTTTTATAGTAAAATATATGCCTAATAGAAAGACTTAAACATATTTTACTGTAAAATGTGGAATTCTGTCCTTCTTTTGGAATAGCTTGGCCAAAGAGGATTTGGACAAGACTTTAAGTAAAAATTATCTGCAATAATTCACCAAATATAAAAGCATCTCAGAAATCTTTGAATTTGTTAGGGGGCTGGTTTGGAATAACACATATAGATTTTCTGAGTATGTTAATTGTCTAAAATGAGATCATGATGATAATAAGACATGATGATGATGATGATGTGCTATTGTAATTGTTTAAAAGCTCAGAACTTTAATTTTATATACAGGAAAAAGTAATAGAACCAGTTTAAAATGAAAATATATAAGAGTTATATACTTGGACGGGGCTTCAGAAACTACTTAGCATATCATAGACATTTATGATTGTTCATTTATTGAGTAGGTCATAGAAGCTGTTATACCAAAAGTACTGATTGCAGACAATAATTACATTAATCATTCTTACTTTTACAAATATAATTCTCTGCCCCACTCATTGAAACAAAAGGTCAGATGTTTTCCATTATAAAATTCATCCATGCAAAAAATTATGAGAAAAAACACTTAGACAATTAAAGACATAAAGACAAAAACAACTATTTTCTCATCACATAAAAATAGCCACAATTAATACTTGGTGTGTGTCCTAGTTTTTAATGCATTATGTTTTGGTTTTGATGTATGTTACATAAAGAGTTATGTTGATATTGTGTGAAGAATTTAGAATATTTTTAAAAACTTCCCACAGCAACATAGCATTTTATATATTACATTATTTTGAATAAATATAAACATCAGTTTTTACAGTTGTGTGAGGTTACATCAAGAGAATGTTTATCCATTTGATATTGCTAAATACTCACATTGCCTCCTATCTTTCACTTTTATAGATAAAGCTAGACAAATATGTGCTTAAGATATTTTCTATACTTTTGTTTTCATTTGCTTAGGAGAACTTCCTAGAAATAAATTATCACATCAAAAAGTTACTTTCCAAAATATTTTCATTTTTACAATAATCAGAAAAATGGGATAGCAAATTTTCTACCAGTATGGAAATCTATTGAATTTTGTTTACACATTTTTCTATTAAATATCTTAGGTATACAGGGATACTTTGTTTTATTGTATTTTCCTTTACTGCACTTCACAGATATTGTATTTTTACAAAGTGAAAATTCATGGCAACCCTGCCTAGAGCAAGTCTATCAGCATCATTTTTTTCCTACAGCATGTGTCACATTTTGGCAATTCTTACAATATTTTAAACTTTTTAATTATTATATCTGTTATAGTGATCTGTGATCAGTGATCTTTGATGTTACAGTATAATGGTTTTGGAGTGCCACAAACTGCACCCATATAAGATGGTGAACTTAATCAAGCAATGTCATGTGTGATGCTGGGTTTTTACCTCTATCTGTGTGGGCCCTTATAAGTGGTACTCTTAATGGGATTGCCCCGGACATCCATACGCAGTTTTGTTCAGGATTTCCTAATAAGACACGATGAAGGCAAGAATTGAAAGACCTAAATTCAGATTGTACAAAGGAAATTAATTTCCAAAGTATGATTTTTCCATGAACTCAAGAACCTTCTTTTGACTTTGTCAAAGAAATGTCTTTTCATTGGAAAAAAAATAAAGCTCCACTAGGTGCTCTTGCTTTGACAAATTTAATAGTAATAGGCCTACAGACAGCAGACAGATGCTTCTATACTTGAAATATGCAGCTCGTGTGCCAGAACTAACATCTTTCTCTGCTACCCTTTGTTTCATTAACCTTCAGAACTCCTTTCAGTCCTCTATATTAAACTAATCTTATTATTCCCTTAAGAGTCTGGCATGAGCAACAGAAAATGAGCAATATCAATAATTAGGTTAACCAATTAGGCTATCATTTAATTTAATGGAGGCCTAGACTTTACCCCAAATCTTAAATATGTGGAGGTAAAACTGGAAGCTCTCTCTCATCTTAGCTAATGTGATACAATTTCCTAATGTACCTTTTTCCTCAAGTCTAGATAAATTTTGTCCAATCTTTATGAAGCACATTGCTATAACTCCTAATGACACTGCATACTTGAGCTCAGCTAAAAGCACATTGGAGAAATGAAATGGGAACTACTTCAATTGTTTTACTTTCTCTTAATCTCTCCTGGAAGCTCTAAAATGAGAACTTCCAGTTTTACAGTTGTGTGAGATTATATCAAGAGCATATTTATCCATTTGATATGGCTAAATACTCATGTTGCCTCTTGTCTTTCACTTTTATAGATAAAGCTAGACAAACATGTGCTTAAGGCATTTTCTATACTTTTGTTTTTATTTGCTTAGGAGAACTTCCTAGAATCTCATAATTTCCTCAATTTAAATTATATATCTCATTGACAGTGGGTTAAGAAAAATCTTTAAATATGAAGCTCATAAGCAATTTTCTCCCCTTTTCTAACACCAGAAACATGCTATTAGATTACCTGCGGATATTTTTATTATTTCTTTTGATTTTATTTTCATCCCTTTCATTATTTATTTTAATCCAATTAATTACTTTCATTTGTTACCTCTTTGCTTTTACCTGAATTTCATGCTCATAGCACTTTCCAGTGTAGCAACAGGCATTGTTCTCACTTTCAGTAAGTGTTCATTTTGTATTAGGCATGCTTGCTTCTGGAATACACTAGCATAACCAATGAGTATTCAGTTTCAACAGGTCAGAAGTTTATTCTAATTCATAAGAATTGTCATGTATTAGAAAGTAATCTAGATCCGCTCAGTCCACCTTTGCTTCTCTGAAAAAAAAGGGGGGAATACAAATGAGTGCTTTTCATAACTCAAGGTTGTTACAAAGATTAAATAAAATAATGGATAAAGTACTATACAGTGCTTGCTAATCATATTTTTATTGTTATTGTTGGTTTATTATTATTAAGACAAAAGAAATCTTTGTGTATTGGCAATCAGACCAATATAGTCCAATTTGGGGCCCAAACTTACATTTAGCTGCAGTAGTCATCTGTTCACATCATATGATTTCTGGGATGCTGAACAGGGACCAGTGCTCTGAAATATACTTCTCCCTCTTACTCACTGGTGCCTAAGATAATTCTTGAGAGTGTCATTATTTTGACTTCAGGTTTTTTGGTCCCTGTTAACATGAAAACAGCCCTGAGAGCATAGACGTATTTATATCATAGTTATATGCAAGATATTTTCAGTACCTTTCTTACACCTGGGTTTCATGATTCAGGAGTTAAGACCTTGAACGGACTGGGAAGGCTTAGGGCAGTGTTATGTATCATAATACTGTCCACTATATTTCAATAAGGTTATTTGCTTCTGAAGTTTAGGATCTTTGTTTCCTAGTGACTTATAATTAAAAAAAAATATCCATACCTAGTCATTGTATTCTCTGAACACTAAATAACAATTTAATTGAATGGAAGAGAGAATTTCAGCAAGAAATTGAAACATTTTACCATTTCTTTTAGCTGGACAGCAAGCACTAGGTTCAGATGCTAAATTGTGACAGACACATTTCTAGTGGCATATGGTTTCTTGGAAGGCTTTTTTTGGTTGGGAAACTGGCAGTTCTGAAGTTACCTCTGGCTAGTCACATGGTTAGCTTGCTGATGGGCTGTCTGAAGCTTCCAACAGACTTTTAGAATCATCAAAACATATTTGATTCACATTAAATCTTTGGTGTCACTATAAGCAATGGAGTTACTTTCTTCTTCTATCAGAAGTACCTAAAATCTTAGAGTGAGATTTAGTTGAATATTTTGCTTTTTCAATATTAGAGCTTTCCTCCCCGATTCCCATTAGACATCAGATATCCAAATACTCTTCTCTTGGATGAAGGTATCAAGACTGATTTCCCAACTCAGCTGGTGGTAATTGAGCTGAAAACTACTTCCCTTCTGAATCAACTCATCTAAGGGCCCGAATAAACCTTTCTACTTTAGCCCAACTCACTTCAAGAAAAGAACTGTTTACAGCTGTGTGGCTCATGAGACTCTGGGGACCCTACTGCACAATATGTTCAGTTTCTCTGTGCAAAATCTGTCTGAGAGATAGAAAATTCTGAAAGCATGATGTTGATAACAGTTAAAATCTTAATGAATGTTTCTCAGAGGGTAATTTGTAAGCAGGTCAACATCCTTACCTTTGGAAACAAAATATGTCTGTTCTCATTTATACCAAATGTTTATTTTATAATTTGTTTTATGGCTAAATATTGAGCTAAAGGATTAAACCAATGAGTAGGGTAAAGGTTAGCAGCAGTACATATAAAACAGTACAGTGGATTTGTATAATTACAAATTGCAAACAGCTGGGTTTTTTTAATAAATGAAAATCCACTTTCTCATTTATATTTTCCCCCACAGAAGTTTAAATATGTTTGTGGTTCTAAAATAGGTATAAGTGACTAAATCTGATTTTGTTGCTAAATTTTAAGCTATATACATATATATTTAAAAATAAAGGAGTTCAGGTGGAAAAGATCATTTTGGGGAATTAGAAGAACTGAAATCTTTTTCTGGCTTTGCTACAATGTAAATTAGTGTTTTTGGATGAGTTCTGTAACTTCATGAGACCTCTGTTTATTCATGTGTCAGTTAGGTGTTCAAATATTAACTCACAGATTTCTCGGAAGGCTAAAATGAGATCAGAGCAGTAAAGGTACTTTAAATTTTTAATGCGGTATCAAAATTCACAGTATTTAGTATATTATACATCATTAGCCAATCATTATTTTGAATATTTAAGCATAGATACGATTAGTCCTAAACATAGTTGTGCTTCTCAGACCAGATATCATCTGAAACATGCATTTAAAAAGTACACTAAGGTTTGCAATCAGAAAAACTGAATTCTAGTTTCCAAAAGACTGATTTTTGTGTAGAAGCCTTCATCCTTCTGAGCCTTCTCCGAAGGCTCCGTTTTCCGTCTCAGGAAAATGATCATAATAAGTAGTTAGTACCTGTCTCACAGGACTGTTGTAAGAATTGAAGTTTTTAAGTAGGTGTATAAGCACATATACACTCACGTATATTTTTAAATTTAGTGTGATGCTAATCATAATAATTGTAACACCAGTTAGACTTTAAAGCATCCACTCTTCAATACATTCCATGATATAATGAGGAGAGAATAATGGATATAAATCAACAGCAGCAGTAGAACAAAAATTGGCCTCCAGCCAACCATATCATTTATTTATTTTCTGACAATGTTTTTAGTTTTCATCATATTTTAAGCCTTTGGGTTTGAAAATCAGAGCTATTTTACACAAGTGTTCCAAAGTATCCTGATGCCGTATGAGTTTTATTTTTAAAATCCCGTTGTAAATTGGAAAAACAAAATGCCCACTCAAAATTGATTATTATATTCAAGTGGATTATTTTCATTTGAAGCACTTTGTTTAAATATTACCTCCCTGATTAGGAGACAGATTGCAGATCAAAATCTTTAACCCTACTATGGACAAATACATATAAGGAAATATTTTTGCAGGTTCTCAGATTAACTATAAATTTTCCGTGGCCCACATATATGCTGAACCATCCACATCCATGAAATAGCTAATTGTCTTTCTATAAAATTTAATACTGGATTTTAATGTAAATGCTCTCTTTAAAGTTACATTGAGAAAGTGAGAAAGTAGACAAGCAATTTTTGTCAATGAAAGGTTTAAGTGGCAGGTAAAGCTTTGTTTTTTCCCTTAGTTTATTGTTTCCATGTTGTTCCTTCCTCTCTCTGCTTTGAGCAAATAGCCAAGCCCACCATTCCCTTGCTTCGTGAATCTTGTGGAGCTGAAAGCAGCACGGTTTGAAATGTTTTTTTGTTTCTGATTAAAGTCTATGCTCGGCCTAAAAACAAAGAGAGGTGAGGGAAGTTCTGAGCATGTGGAAAAGAATTCTCAGCCTGCTAGCTGTAGGAGAGAGCCACACCAGCTCTGACACTGCCCTGGGGTTCTGAAGATGCAGAGAAAATGACCACATCTACAGCTGAGAGGCACAAGTCCCCATCTGGGGAAGGCCAGGACTTGGCAGAGACATGAGTGCCAAGTAACAAAGTGTACCATGGCTGATGATGGCACACCTTCACTCAGACTTTCATCCTCTCAGGGCTCCTAAACAGACACAGAACAACAACAACAAAAATGTACCCCTCTCCCCAAAAAAGAGAAGAAAGAAGAAAAATAATCACCATTACCACCAAAAAATGAGCAACATATTTTGCATTTGAATGGTTCATCAATGCATATATTGCAAAATATATAATTTCCTTTTTTATTAAGAATTATGGTTATTTTATATGGGTATATAGATAGAAATGTATCAATAAGATACATTTAAGTAAGTACATTTAAGTAAAATACTTTGGAAGTTATTAGGAAAATAACTCATCATTCTAAAAACTGGTAAATAAAAGTAATGAATCAAGGACTTTTATCCTGAATATCTTGTCTAAAGTTTGACCTGGACATGATGATTGTTTAAAGATCTTCAGGGATTCTCTTGTGAGGCCAAGGTCGAGAACTATGACTCTAGGTGTAACTATTGTTTTACAGGATGTCACGAAGTACAGATGGCAAATGACATCAAGAAGATGAAATTAGCTAAGTCTGGAATGTGAGACACTGTACAGTCTTATTTTTCAAAGTGTGGCCGTGGGCCAGCCGCTTTGGCATTAGGTGGGAGCTCGTTAGAAATTCAGACTGTCGGGCCTCAACCCAGACCTACTGAGTCAGAATTTGCACTTTAACAATATCCTCAGGTCATTCACAGCTACATTAAAATTTGAGAGGCACAGCTGTACAGGCACAAGCTCTTCAACAGCTAAAGGAGGATAAAAAGAGAGAAAGAAAATTTACAAATTAAAAGATACAAGGCATGTATCAACACAGAAAATGTGGAAATCATTAGGATCCTGATCCAAACATCCAGCAGTTTAGAAAACATATGCTTACTTGGAGGTAATTGAGAAACTTAGAGCTAAATAGATATTTGATGATATTAAGAAATAATTATTAATTTCTTTGAGGTGGAAAAAAGTCATATAAAATAGAGAGCCTTTATCTTTCAGTGATTCGTGCTGAAGTATTTATGGGTTAAAGTTTATGAAGTTTGAGATTTGCTTCTAAATATTTCAGATGGAGAGGAGAAAAGTATATCTAGTATCGATGAAACAAGATTAGACCCGTGTTGATAATTATTGACAATGGGTGCTGAATATATGGGGAGGGTTCATCATACTATTCTCTTTGATTTTGTATATGTTTGAAAATTTCCATTATGATAAGTAAAAAAAAAAAAAAAGAAATATTAAATGACTTGCTCAAGTACTACAACGAAAAAGAAATGGGTTATCACTTTGTCTTGGTTTTATCCGATTTCCAGAATATTCATTTGCTTCTCAGTACTGCTTCCCATTCATTCAGTGTATATTAAATTTCAGGTACAGTAAATTTTTTCAGGAGATGGCAGTAAAAAAAACAAAAAAACATGAAAAGTACTATAATAGAAGCATAAGCAGGATCCCCCGGGACAGGGAAGAACTATCTTGGCCACCAACATACATACACATTTCACAGAAGGAATGGCATTTAAGAAGTTCCTCATTTGAACATTGGTAGGTAAATTTTTCTAGATAGTGGAATCAACATGTATAAAGACAATAAATTGTGAAAAACTGTGAAATATTCTTGGATATTAATAAATACGGAGTCAAGGAAAGAGAGTTCATGGCAAAGAAGTGCTGGTATATAAGCTTGAAGAAGGGAGAGTCAAGGCAGGAAGGGGAGATGACAACTGCCTTGTTCAGTGTAGCCCAGGCACCTGGCACAAAGAGTTGTGGACAGTGAATGAAGAAATGGTTGGTAGCCTGTGGTCAATTAGCAGCCATCAGATATCTTAAGTGTTAATAACATGATTGAAATTTTAGAAAAATAGCAAAGACAACAGTGTGGAGAATGGTCTAGATGTATAAACAGCTGGTGAATAGAGTAAAATGTTGCTCTTACAGTTTAGGAAAGTCATGGTGGGTGCTTAACACATTGACTGCCACATTAGAAAAAATTTTTTTCCCTGAGGCCACAGTGTTTTATTAAAACAAAATGATCCTTTCTAATTTGTTATTTTTTACTGTTTTCTGTGCGTGAGTTATATGTAATGCAATCCATGTTTTTAGAATTAAATTGTCAATATTAATTGTAACAATAAGAACATCAACAGGTAAGATTTTCACAAACCAACTATAGGGTTTTGCTTCACGAGGCTCCAGGCTCAAAATTAGCCTGAGTTAAATGCATCTCTTAAGAGACAGCAGTATGAATGATCAGGGTTCAGATTTTAGAGACATTTCTGAATGGAAATTGGCAGAATGTTGTGCCTGGATGTAACTATGGCAGAAAATGAAGGATAACTGATGATTTTTATGTTGTAACTTATATGACTAAATGTATGATGCTGTTTACTGTGGCATGGGAAAAGAACAAAACTTTTTCTTGAAGAGGATTGATAAATTCTATTTTGAATCTATCTGGGGAAGTCAGAAAACTTGTGTGGGATTCTTTTGCCTATAAACAAATAAAAATACTTAAAGATAATAACTAACTTTCATTGAATTCTTCTTTGGAGCCAGACACTCAACATATTTTATTTAGATGACAGCTGAAGACATAGAGATGGTTAAAAAATAAATACTGGTGAAAGAGAAAGGAGCAAAGGCAGTATCTTGAATTTAACTTGTTTTGTCCCTCACTACAATCTCCATGATGCCTCCCCTCTCATGTCTTCATGCTTGAAAAATGCTATACTTTATTCACCTGTGGTCTCAAGTTCCTTAGTCTCCTTTTTCTCCAAACCCATCGACCCCTTCTCAGATTATTCACCTCTTTACTTAGTTGCGTTTTATGACCCATCTTTTCAACAATGTGTCTGATAACTCCTAAGAATTTATCCATCCAGAATCCTGAGTGACCCTGAGTGAATCATTTATTTTCTCCATTCTCACAGGCTGAAATGCTTAGTATTGTTAGAAAATGTCTCAGTATCACCTGGGTTTATACCTTCATTTTTTAATCTGGCCATTTAACAGTGATATATTAAAATACCTCCATGTGCTAAGCACTGTTCCAGAAGCAGGAATACAATAGGAATGAAACAGAGTCCCTGTTCTCATGAGAGGAGACATTCATTATACACATTACTATAAATAAGTCATGGTGGGAAATGCTATGAAGAACACTAAAGCCAGGGTAGGGAGAAGGAAAGTGGAGTAGTATGTGTGTGCTAGTGAGTGCATACATAAAGGTGTGTGGTGTTTGTGTGTGTGTGTGTGTGTGTGTGTGTGTGTGCACGTGCACATGAGTAGTATTCTGGTTTAAAGAGATATGTTAGAGGGCTCTTCTCTGGTAAGGAGTTTCTCTTCCTGGGTATCTCCTACAGCTACTTACTAACTGTGCACATTGTAAAATATTCAGGTGGTCCCTGGCTCCTCTTTTTTTCTACATGATTTCTTTGTCAATTTTAATAATGTGATGGCTTCCACTTTCATCATTATGCTGAAAATTATCCACAATGAATTTCTAGATCTATTTCTCCTCACAGCTCAGTTCTGAACCTTATGTATCAACTGCATATGAAGAGGGTTTTTATTATTTATTTCAAAATATGAAGGGGGTACAAATGTTTTTGGTTACATGGATCACTTTTGTAATGCTTGAGTCGTGGCTATAGGTGTGCCCATTACCCAAATAGTATTCCTTGAATGCATTAGGTAGGTTTTTTCCCCCTCCCGTCCTCCCCCAACCCTGCTTGATTTCCGCTGAGTTTTATTTCCCTCTGTGCACATGTGTGCTCATAGGTTAGTTCTAATTTAATAACTATCTGGCATTCCCACTACTGGGTTTCTACCTAAAGGAAAAGAAGTCATTGTATCAAAAAGACACCTGCATTTGAATGTTTATTGCAGCATAATTCACAATTACAAAGATAGGGAATCAACCCAAGTGCCCATCAATTCATGAGTGGATTAATAAAATGCAGTGTATTTGCTATATGTATACCATAGAATCCTATTCAGCCATAAAAAAGGATGAATTAATGCCTTTTGCAACAATTTGGATGGAACTGGAAACCATTCTCCTAAGTGAAGTATCTCAGGAATGAGAAAACAAACACCACATGCACTGATTGTTAAATTGAAAAGGTTTTAACTTGATAATTTAAAGTTAGTTCAAGTTTCTCATATCCACCAAGTAGAAATAAAAAATGAGTACCTTTTTTGCTAGCTGATCCAGCTTTCTATCTTCTGGTTTAGCTTTTTAAATGATTATCACCATTTTCTGAATCATCTGCAATTTCCCTTCTTTGTATTACAGCCGCTTAAATCAGTTTTCACATTTTAAATTTTTCTTCAGATTCTATCCAAAATAAATCTTTTACTCTTCATGTGAAGGATGAAAAAACATTACACTGAAGCACAGGCAGGCTCTCAGGTATGGAAGGTCTGAGAAATTGCATAAAATCATTGTTTTCTTTATCGTATAGGTACTGAGGAAACATTGAAGGGTTTAGATGGGGCATGGTACATTTTGTCTGATATTTAGATCACCCTGGAATTAGTGTTGAAAACATATTTAAGGACAAACAAGGAGGTTCTTTCAATGGAGAGATAGGATATGAGCTTGGTCTGTAATAGGAACACCATTATCAGATGAAACATTCTGCATCATCACTTTGAATCTCTCTTTGAAAATCATAAGCAAACCCTCATTTTCTTCAGAAAAAAGTACAAAGATTAATATACAAGTTCTTCATGATCTGATCCTATTCCATATTTTATAGTTATAAGTCCTACCACTCTCTTAAGTATTCTCAAACTAACTTGACTCTTCTCCACTTCTTTATATATACTTAGCATTTTTCAATTTTTCGTGCCTTTCCTGTTCTTCTTATCACAAGGAATAAGGATTAATGTGAAATTCACTGCTATCCTACCATTCATTAAGACCTTGCTCAAAGTCTACTCTTTCTATGGAATCCTCCTCAATAACTCTAAAAGAAAAAAAGAAAATATCTCCCTCCTTAGAGAGACTGTAAGGTTTTTGTTTTATTTTCTTCTCTCATACCACTTATTAATACTATTTTATTTTATTATATTTATGTACATTTTTAATCTTCCAAATAGGTTGTAATTTCATTATGGGTAATATCATTTTATATTATCTTAGAGCCTAATTGAGTACAGGCATACCTTGCTTTATTGTGTTTCACAAACACTGTCTTTTCTACAAATTAAAAGTTTGTGGCAATCCTGTGTCAAGCAAGTCTATCTGTTCAGTTTTTCCAGTAGCTTGTGCTCATTTCATTTCCCTATATCATGTCTCCCTGTGTCATATTTTTCAATATTTCAAACTTTTTTCATTACTATCATGTCTATTATGGTTATCTGTGATCAGCGATCTTTGATGTTACTATTATAATTATTTTGGGTGGAGAACTTAATCAATAAATATTGTACGTGTTCTGACTGCTCCACATACCAGCCATTCCTTGTATCTCTCCTTCTCCTTGGGTTTCCCTATTCCCTGAGACACAACGATATTGAAATTAGGCCAACTAGTAACCTTACAATGGCCTCTAAGTGTTCCAGTGAAAGGAAGAGTTACATCTCTCTCCCTTTAAATCAAAACCTAGAATGATTAAGCTTAGTGAGAAAGGCGTGTTAAAAGCTGAGATAGGCCAAAAGCTCTTGCATCAGTTAGCCAAGTTATGAATGCAAAGAAAAAGTGCCTGAAGGAATTTAAAAGTGCTACCCAGTGAACACATGAATGATAAGAAAGCAAAGCAGATTTATTGCTGATATGGAGAAAGTTTTAGTGGTCTCGACAGAAAATCAAAACAGCCACAACATTCCCTTAAGCCAAAGCCAAATCCAGAACAGGGCCCTAACTCTCTTCAATTCTATCATGATTGAAAGCTGCACAAGAAAAGGTTGAAGCTAGCAGAGGTTGGTTCATGAGGTTTAAGGAAAGAAGCTACCTCCAGAACATGAAAGTCCAAGGAGAAGCAGTAAGTGCTGATGGAGAAGCTGCAGCAGGTTATCCAGGAGATCTAGGTAAGATAATTGATGAAGGGGGCCATACTAAACTACAGATTTTCCATGTGGACAAAACAGCCTTATACTGGAAGATGGTACCATCTAGGACTTCCATAGTTAGAAGAAAAGTCAATGTCTGGCTTCAAAGCTTAAAAGGACAGGCTGACTGTCTTGTTAGGGACTAATGAAGTTAGTGACTTAAATTTGAAGCCAATGATTATTTACTATTCCAAAAATCCTAGAGTCATTAAGAATTTTGCTAAATTTGCTTTGCTTGCTCTCTATAAATGGAATGACAAAGCCTATATGACAGAACATCTATTTACAGTATGGTTTACTAATTATTTTAAGCCCACTCTTGAGAACCACTGCTCAGAGAAATAAAAATTTCTTTCAAAATATTATTGCTCATAACAATGCACCTGGTCACCCAAGAGTTTTGACTGAGATCTACAAGGCATATTCTTTTCATGCCTGCTAACACAACACCTATCCTGCAGCCTATATAAACAAATAATTTCAACGTTCAAGTCTTATTTAAAAAATACATTTTGTAAGGGTATAGCTGCCATAGATAGTAATTCCTATGATGAATCTGGGCAAAGTTAACTGAAAATCTTCTGGAAAGAATTCACCATTCTAGATGCCATTAAGAACATTAATGATTCATGCAAAGAAGTCAAAATATCAACATTAACAGGAGTTTAGAAGATGTTGATTCCAACCCTCACATACGACTTTGAGGGATTCAAGACTTAAGTGGCAGAAGTAACTGCAGATGTGGTAGAAATTGCCAAAGCATTAGAATTAGAAATGGAATCTGAAGATGTGACTGAGTTGTTGCAATCTCATGATAAAACTTGAATGAATGAGGAATTACTTCTTATAGATGAGCAAAGAAAGTGGTTTCTTCAGATAGAATCTACTCCTGGTGAAGATGCTGTGAGAATTGTTGAAATAACAGAGAATTTAGAATATTAGTTGATAAAGCAGTACCAGGGTTTGAGAAGATTAACTCCAATTTTCAAAGTTCTACTCTATGTAAAATACAATAAAAAACATTGCATGCTACAGAGAAATCTTGAGTGAAAGGAAGAGTCCATTTATGTGGCAACTTCACTGTTGTTTTATTTAAAGAAATTGCCACAGCAACCCCACCCTTCAGCAAGCACCACCCTGATCAGTCAGCAGCCAATAACATCAAGGCAAGATCCTCTACCAGTAAAAAATTATGACTTGCTAAAGGCTCAGATAATCGTTAGCAATTTTTAGCAATAAAATATTTTTAAATTAATGTATGCATATTGTCTTTTTATACATACTACTATTGGATACTTAGTAGAATACAGTATAGTGTGAACATACTTTGATATGCACTGGGAAACCAAAATATCCATGTGACTTGCTTTATTGCAATACTCACTTCATTGCAGTGGTCTGGAACTGAAACCGCAATATCTCTGAGGTATGCCTGTATTTTGTGCATACAAAAGAGGCAAATAATGGTGGTAGATTGAACTGATGTTTATAAACAACAGCAAATTAAAGACAATTTAATTTAAAATGATTGAAATGATGTTTATAAACAACAGCAAATTAAAGATAACAAAACAAGGGTCAGGTACAAATATCATCATGAGGAACTAAAATTAAAATGAAGCTACACTATTTAGACTTGTTCTAGGTCAATCACACGTCTACATAAACTTCCCAATGGAAAATAATCATGGGGAAAATTTTGTACACAGAATGGTTTTTATTCCATACTGTGGCTTTGTCATCAAACCTCAAGGCAGTTCCATAGTGAAATGGTCTTCTTTAAGTGAACTTGTTTGTCTTCAAAAAGTAAAAAAAACAGTGGGGTTTGGAAGGGGCAAACAAGTGAAAGCATTGCTCCCCAAGGCCTTGAGGAAATTTCTAGGATCTATTCTATTTTGGAGGTAGTATGGGCATCAGAGAAGAGAAAGAGAGAAAGAAAAAGTAGACCATAAAATGCCTAGGCTTCTCAGAGGAAAAACAATCCCCTGTATCCTCATTTTATTTCCACAGCATCCTTTTAGTAATTGCTCCAGAGAAGAGAGAGCACCCCCATGTGCGCTAGGACTTCTACCTCTTTGAACACAAAACTCAACCTGTTAGCATAATGGCCAATACAATTTTAAGTCCTTGGTTCATAGTACTGATAACCTTTCTTGATGTTGTGTAAAAGGGGTTGGGTAGGAAGGGCTGCTCTTCTCAGCTTGCCTTGGTTCTGCACTTCCCCTTTCCTTTTTAGGGTAGAGATGTCAAACCTGCTCTGATCCCCAAAGGTTTGGTTTTTCTATGTGAGATTCTGGATGGGCAATTAGGAAGGCATTGGTAACTATATAAAGCAGTGCTCTTGTAGTCCTCTTGGTGACTAAGAAGTTCAGGTTACAAAGTTACAAGGAGAGCTTGAGGCTGAGGAGAAAGTGGCTACAGTGAGAGCAGGCATTCATTTAGGATTTTGGGTAGTTAATGAAGAGAGCAACAGAGAATAGTCTGATCTTTGCACTATTGCTAGCTTGTCATTTCACTCTGCTTGGTGATGAGATTATCTGAATTTTTCAGGAAAAAAAAGCCAATGTACCCTTTGGAGATAAAATATTTGATAAATATTCAATAGTGGTATCTCAAGGATATAGATCAATTATATCAAACAACTCCAGTCTTTGCTTTTGATCCTGCTTCACATAGTTATGGAATATAGAACAGCTGCCTTGGATTCTACTGAAATATTGTACTTTTCCAATTCTAATTCTCCACAAAAAAAATTTAAGTAAAAATCATACCAGCAAGTCTTTTACCAGATACGGAATTTTATCATATTAATTGCAGAACATTTACTATAGATTTTTTGTCCTATTTTAAGTTTTCTCCATTGTAAGTTTATGACATTTGCTAATTAAGATCAGTAATATAAAATAGAGAAAACTGAAGTACTTCCACACATTCTAATGTTTAACTAGTTCAGCACCTAGTAGCTTTAGCTTTGCTCAGATGTCAAGGATCTCTGAGAAGGCTGGGTGAGGTGGCTCACGCTTGTAATCCCAGCACTCTGGGAGGCCGAGGCAGGAGGACGGCTCAAGGTTGGGAGTTCGAGACCAGCCTGAGCAAGAGCAAGACCCCCATCTCTACTAAAAAATAGAAAGAAATTAGCCAGACAACTAAAAATATACAGAAAAAATTAGCTGGGCATGGTGGCACATGCCTATAGTCCCAGCTACTCGGGAGGCTGAGGGAGAAGGATTGCTTGAGCCCAGGAGTTTGAGGTTGCTGTGAACTAGGCTGATGCCACGGCACTCTAGCCCAGGCAGCAGAGCAGCAAGACTCTGTCTCAAAAGAAAAAAAAAAAAAAAAAGGATCTCTCAGATGCAGAAGTAAAAGGTTTAAGGCAAATAAACATGTTTTAATGACAAAAATGCTAGATTTTTTTCTTCTATCAAAAAGCAAGTTACACATGAGCGCCCCCGTTGCAGGCCTGAGTGCAGTGGTTTTCAATCCCGTTGTTGTCATGCAATGAGGCAGCGAGGTGCATCTTCCCTCCTCATGCCCTCCATCCTCCATCCAGATAGCTTTCTTGTTAAATATGGGCAAATAATCTTTCCTCTGGGCTTGGCTAAAAGTAGAATTTGTTATAGAACATTACCTTCTCCAGGTAAGGTGCGAAGGAGATAGCTCCTGGGATGCCCTGCGACTCTTCAAAGCAGAGGCTCATTAAACACTGTAAATTGGACATTTCTGAGAGGACCATCTGTGGAGGGAAGTGCAAGGATCAGCATAGAGCAGGGTTTGTGGGAATCTCTCATAAATCTAGTAGCCACAATACTTAAACCATTTTTGCCTCCAAGCACCGATCTGTTCACTTAAAAACAATGAAAATACATAGATGGTTAGAGACTTTGAAATCATTAAGGACAATTAGCTTCACCTTAGTTCTCAAACTTTTTTTTAAAATGGGATCTTGCTACAGAAACAAAGAGTTTAATTCATGTTTCTACTATTTCTCTCAAAATATAGAAAATTATCTTGTTTACTGATTCACCAGTTACTTGCATATGTGGAAGCAGAAGTCTTATGTTTAATTGTGCATTTTACAGTTTGACAGTTGAAGGACAAACACCTTTAAGGAGCTGGGATTAGGACTGGCAGCATTATCATATATGAATTGCAAAGAAGGCTTCCAGGTTTTTCTTTGCCCACTGTTTTAGGAAGAAAGGTATTTATGAAGTATAATAAAAGGAAGTCACAGAGTAAGGGAGCTTTGTTTAACATCTGTCTGTCAGCTAACCTCAGTACTGCGGGGAGATTGGCAGTCTTTTCGCATTTAAGCAGGAGTCTTTGTATTTGTCAAAAGCAGCTTCCTGTCTAAGACAATTTTCCATGCAACTGGGGTACATGGAACCCTGTACAATTCAGAGACATTTTTTTCTCCTCCTCTTTTTACCAGTTTTTTTTTTTTAATTTAACAAACTCGAGGATCAATTCTGTGTTGTGTAGTCTATGGTTGTAAGCTTGAAATTTTCCACTGCCTTGTTTTTTTTTTTTAAAAAAACAAAACTCCAATATTACACAGAATGTTTTAGTGTATTTCATTTTTAAAAGGATATAATCTTCTGGAAAAAAGAAAAAAAAAGATATAATAGACTAGAGTATCTATTCCACTAGGACAGATCTAGGCATTTAATTTTCAAGGCTGACATGAAAATGTGCACAGAAAAGATATTTTCATTTCAGTAACCTTACAAGTAACATACCCAGTTGTTTTTGGTTACTTTCAGTTTTATTTTAAAAAGCCCTATGTTTGAGAGCCCATGAAATTCTACCACATCCAAGCACTTAATGAGATAATCCATTGCATGGTTCCTGATTAAAATTATCAGCACCCACATTCCCAGGAGCAGCTTTTAATTGGACATTAATTTGTAAAGGATAGAATGCTCATCAGTTCATCCAGATCAAAGGCACAGATGGAAGGATGCTGAAAATGGTACTTTTTGAATAATTCAGAATTACTTCAGATTTAAATAATAACACTGCTGTCTTTTAATTTCATTTATATAAAAAGGAAATTTACCAAGGAATATCTGTAAATTGTACGGTAAGATTTCCATCTAATTCTAACCATTTTACAGGGGATAAATTGAAGGAACATCATTATTAACTCATTATTAACTTTTATCCATATGAATATAAAAAATCACTATCTGGTTTTAGGAAGCTAAATGACAGAGAATCATGGCAGAGTTCCATGTTCTAGCAACAAATATACATGATGGGAAATCATTTATCAAATTATCTTTCTAAAATAATTGCCTTAAATAAATCCAAATACAACTCAGCTTTTCCCTGAAGCATTGTTCCTAGTTACCAAAACACAACACAACAAAACAAAACATCAGAATTCTGTAAAACATACAAAGGTTGTATGCTTTTTCTTTGGCTACTAACATCTATTAGTTTTTTCTTCTGAAAGATGAACTTTGGCCAGGTATCACTGTCATTTTCATTTTGAGTCAGTGTCCTCCTCTACTCTGATCTTATAACTTATTATCTAGGTGACAACTGTCTAATCACAGAGTTTATCCAGTCCCACCTCCCAAAATGCCTACTGGTCATTTATCTGGACATACCACTACCACTTACCAAATGCTGATTTATCTTATCTTGGTTTTCTAGCTCATTTTTCATTTTTCTTATTTTAAATGCTTTTTATATCCTTCCCTATGAATCTATGAATCTATCATGTAATATTAATTGCAGCCAATGCTTCATGTTTATTTCTTTTGATGTCACTCTACTTCAGGACTATATCGCATCAGTGATTAATAATAATGATAGTTCTTGCAAGTACTCTTAATGCTCAAAATGTTTTACCTCTGTTTCACCCCACACAAATCTCGGGAACAATCTTGAATCTTGAGTTGAAGACCATGTTTTACTGCTGCTCAAAGTACTTCTATAGCTCCCCATTATATAAGTGTAAAATCTCACATTCTTATGTTTTTATTGCTTCACAGTTAGGAATTAACCTTCCTCTCTCATCACTCTTCCCTTAAGTCCCTTACTTGAATTGTCTCCTTCACTGAGTTTACTTCTCCTCTGGGACCTTTGCCTTGATCATTTTATTCTCCACACTTTCTTTATTATTCCCCTTTTCATTCTCAGTATTACTTTCTCTCACCATCTTGCTATATATATCTACATGCAACCCAACCTTATATAATTTCTACTTTATTTCAAAAACTATTTACTGAGCACTTGCTTTGTGCTAAACACTGTTCTGTCCTATGAAATAGCACTGGTGAGTATATGATATTGTCTCTGCCTTCAAGGAGCATAGAGCTTGCTGAGCAAGTATGAATTACAGAAGTGTAAACAGTAAAGAGGAGGGACAGGAACCAACATTCATAGACCTCCTATACCTGCCAGGCACATCATATGCTTTCCAGAAAGCCCTATGAAATTAAGATGGTTAGCCTTACAACACCTGGGGAAGTTGAGACTTAGAATTTGCTCATGGTCACACACCAAGTGGCACTCTGGTGTATGTGAACCCACAACTTCCCATTGTATTGTGATGCAATGGAAACTTTGCCCACCATTCTTGCTCTCCTTTGAATTCCTACCATATATTGTTTTATAGCATATATTTGGCATTTATTATATACTAGATTAATGGTTATTTCTTATATTTATTAAAAAAGAAAAACATAGCTTGAGTACCTACAAACTGCCTGGGATTGGACTAAGTGCAAAGATACACAAAGATCAACATGATGAAATCCTTGCCTTCAAGGAGCTCCCAGCTTGGTGTAGGAGAAAGACAGGTAAAGGAACATTTACCAAACAATATATAAGAGCTCTATCAGAGTGATGGTTCTGCCTTTGAAATGTTAAAATCCTCTATCACCTCGTATTTCTTTGTCATGGTTCACTCTGCTGCAGGATCCAATCTCTCTGTGCTTGGCTTTGTTTGGGGTTCTTTGGAGCAGAGTGGGTAGAGACACTTGGCTCTGCTTTAGAGAAGGCAGAGAAGGCTTCCTTAGTGAGTGACTGTTTGAACAGATTTTTAAAGGATGTCTAGAAGAACTCCAGGTAACACAGGAAGAAAGTGCATTCCAGGGAGAAGGACAATCATAAGTAAATATTAAGTTGTGAAATAGTATGACATATTCAAAGAGCAGCCTAAAACTCAGAGTCCACTTAGAGGAAGTGGTAAGAAGTAGGACTGGAAAGGTAGCCATAATCATTATATGCCATTCTAAGATACTAATTCTGGGAGCTTTAAAAAATAGAGACCTTGGCGCCATCCCAGACTAATTAGATCAGAAACTCTGGTCTTTTGAGGGAGGAAGGTCTGGGCACTGGAGATTTTTAAAAGCTTACCAGGGCAATTCTAATGTGCAGTCATGGTTGAGAATCAGTGCTGCAGGCAAAGGGGAGCCAAATAAGTTTAGGAAGCAAAAGGCATGATCAAATTTGTGCTTTAGACAGAACACTCTGGCAACAGTGCAGAAAACAAACCAAAAGGCAGTACGCAAGAGGTAGGGATGCAGTAAGAGACTGTCATCCAGGTGAGATGAAAAGCTCTTAGATTGCAAACATGTCTGAAGTATTCCTGTCATACTGGTTTTCCTAACAACTTTTTGCTTAGTGTGGTGTAGGTATCTAACAATACTGGTTCAATCAAAGCATTACATAGCAAAACAGAGATTAGCACTGATGAAAAATTAAAAGTTATCATTTTAGAAGCATGTTTCATGACTGTAACATAAGGTATTCTTTTCAAGAAAACTTGGAAAATACATGCCAATATCAACAAAGGAATAAAAATGGACCACTAGTTCACCACTTCAAGATAGGCACTCTTCATATTTTGGTATGTTGCCCTTCTCTGATTATTGTTCACATAGTTGATTTCATTCCCTGTATATAATTAGGAAAATTGAGTCATGCTGTATGATAAACATTCTTATATCATTAAAAACTCTTCATCAATTCTATTTAAAAGATTGCATGATATGTTGCACTATAATTTATATAGTAATCTTCCAGTTGTTGGACACAGGTGGTTTCCACTTTTTTACTATTAAAGATGATAACCATATTTGACAAAAACACTTTTTAAATTTCTGATTATTTCCTTAGACTGAATTTCAAGAAATAGATTTGTTGAAGAAAAGAGAATGTTTTGAAGGTTTTTGAAAAATCTTGCAAAACTATTTTCCTAAGAGTTTCTCAATGTCCATCTCTGCAATCATATGATAGACTGACTTTTTATATACAACTTTGCTATCACTATCCATTTTCACATATAAATATTTATACGTATATATTTTTTCCCTTAAGTATCAGGAAACTAAAAGCAAAAGAAAACCCATATGGCTTTAAGTGTACTCTCAGTCTATTGTGAGAGACAGGTAAAGGAAACAATGTACTGAGGACCCTTTCAGAGCTATATTCATACTTTTGAAATATCAAAATCCTCCATCATTTCTCATTTCCTCGTAGGGATCCATCCATCTGCAGTGCCTAAGGTCTCCATGAGCCTGTATGTGTTTGGATATCATTGAAGCAAAGGATTATAGCTAAAAATATATTTCATTATTTTAATTTGCATAATAACTTTTATTATTTTTAAATTACATATTTCCTATTTTATAAATAATATGACATAAATTTTCCACATTTATAGAACTTTAGAATTTTTGTCCTGTATGTGTAGATGATTTACAGTTCTAAAACAGCATTTTCTTCTCAAGATATTTAAATACATTAGTATATAACTTTGCTAATTATATCACTATTCTTTAAAAATCTCTGTATATCTTGACATAATATATATCTTTACATATTTTCTGCTTATAAATTTTTATTAATTTTCAGAGTTTTGTTTCTTAAAATTAAAGAATAATTTTCTTAATTGTACTGATTTTTAGTTTACTAATTCTGTATTTAGCAACTTTTAGAACTTTTCTCTTTCCTTCCATGAAGTTGACTTTTTAATACTCATATTCTAGCTTCCCCAGTTGAATACCTTAGTTCAACTTTTCCATTTTATTAATTATGATATTGAGGAATTTACTTCTCTTTTACTTTTCAAAATCAGGAAAACTTTAAGTTCAGAGAAAAGTATAGAGAATAATATGCGAAGCCTATCTGTAATTATTATTCCATTTATTAAGTTTTAAATTTTTGTAATATTTGCCATAGATAATTTTTAAGAAATAAAAAAATAATAACAGTATGAGTTTGCTAGGGCTTCCTAAAAATGTACCACAGACTGAATAACTTGAACAACAAAAATGTGCTCTCTCACAATTCTGGAAACCAGAGTCTGAAATTAACATGTTGGCATGATCATTCTATAATACTTTGAAAGTGCTAGGGAGAGATCTGTTCCAGACCTGCCTCATCGCTTCTGGTAATTCCTTGGCTTATGGAAGTGTAACTCCAGTCTTCACATGGTTTTCTCCATTTGTGTGTGTGTGTGTGTGTGTGTGTGTGTGTATCCAAATTTTTTATAAGAACACCAGTTATATTGAATTAGAGGATCACTCTATCCATAATGACCTGATCTTATTTAATTATGTTTACAATGACCTTATTTCCAAATAAAGTCACATTCTGAGGCCTGGGGGTTAGCATTTCAACATATGAATTGTGGGGTGGGGGTGGGGGGATGGGGAGGAGTAAAGTACAACCCTAACAATAGCAAATATCCTTGAAGCTTTTTGTATACTCCTTTGTGAATGTCTTTTTTCCCTCCCAACCTACATTTTTAAGATCTTTCCCAGCATTTTATACTATTTTACATATGAAAGAATTCATAAGTAAGATAGGAGTTTGGCATATTTTGAATTTCTATTTAAGTACTACATTATACTTATCATTTTGTAATCATTTCCTTTGTCCTATATTATGTTTTTGAGATCTCTCCACATTACCAAATTTAACTCTAATTTAACTGCAATTCATTCACATTAAATTTAATAGCGAGTACCTGTGGTATTTGATATCCTTATATACAAACATACTAAAATTGACTTATCCAATCTTCTGATAATGGATATGTTGGGTGTTTCCAATTTTTGTTTCTACAAATAATGCTATAATAAGCATTACTGTATGTCTCTACACGTATGAGTTGGAGAATTTCTCAGGAATACACCTATAAATGGAATTTCTGGATAAGAGAATATAGACTTCTTCAATTTACCAATTTATCTATTTGCTCTTCAAAATTACTTTACAATTGGACACACCTATCAGCAATGAGGGTACTTACCTGTTTCCTCACAAGTACTTATTTTTGTTAGCATTTGGTACATGGCCACTTTGATGGGTAAAATGGTTTTTCTTTTTTATCTTCTTTTTATATATTTCTTGGACAATTATGTTTTGATATATGGATTCCCAGTTTATTTTATTGTTGTCAATTTTCTCCATGTTCTTATTTTGGAGCGTGTATGTATGTTTATGATTTGAGAGTGTTCTATATTCATTATGGATACTATTCTTTCATTGGTTAAATATCTTCTCATTTATGGCTTCTCTTAACTCGTAATTTATGGACTTTTTCTCTAGAATTGAGCCTAATGAAATATTTACTCCAGAAAATATCATTTTCACTTACAATATGTCTAACTGCTTCTTTTCATATACTGTACACTTATTTGCATTTCATTTCTATCTACTTTGTTTTGTAATTTCTTGTTCATTTTAGTGAATGTCATGACTTCAGAGGTATCTTTGAGAATTAAATAAATATATTTAAAATTCTCATTAAGTTCATAAAACTAACCTCGCCTGCAGTGGCATACCAAGGGGTGGGGCAGTAGGAATCTGCCTGGAGCTGTGGGCAATAAGGGGGTATATTGAATGTTGAATTCTCTTTTAAAGAAAATTTTAAAAGATTTTTTAAAAAACTGATTTGTCATCACCATGGTCTAGAAATTTTGAACAACATCAATGGAATCTACCAAGATGATCTTAAAGTTCCCCTCAACTTGATTAAGCTTTAAACAGGCTTCTTTCTAACTCTAAGTGCCTGACCTCCCCTTAGGGTATTTGTCCTTCAAGATGCAAACCAGGAATGTCTTTTCAACGATGTGGAATCCATTCCTTTGAAAGGTATCCTCAAGAAAGATAAGGCCCCTATTTCCCAGTCTTTGAGGGAGGGTAGAAGCCTAACTTAAATAAACACCAATTAGCAAAGACAAGAGGCCTAATCACACAGACCAAGCTTCCCCCAACCCCCCAAACAACTTCCTCCAGTACTCTTCACTGGCTCACCGCAGCGCTTACAAGCTCTCCCACCTTATGTATAAGAAAGAAGATTATTTTTAACAAAAAGAACACTGCACAAATAGACCAGAAATTAATAAAAATGGTTACCTAGAAGTATGTTAGTGTTGGGCTGGGAGGCATGATGTGGGAGGGAGAGATATGATTTAGATATATGAGTTTAGTTTTATAAAATTTTCACTTTTGAGCCATATAAATGTTTACACATCCTATTGTTCGTACCCCTTGCTACATAATAAACCACTTCAAAATTAAAAAAAAACAAACAAAGAGTAACAATAAACTCTCTCACCTTTTGTTTCCATGGAAACAGGGGAGAAAGATTGAACTCTCTCCCCTATTGCAAATCTCTTGAATAAAGTCTTCCTTCCTTGGCTGTTTAACTCTGTGTGATGTAATATTCCTTGACAATTCAAATACTTCTGTTCTCACAGTCACCTGGGTACTCCACTATTCTTATTAAATGAGATTATATTTGAATTGCTGGTTATGTTTGTTTTTCCATACATGAGTGTCTTTTTTGTTTGTCTAAGTCTTCTTTCAGAAGCTTTAAAGAGGGAAAACTATCTAAGTTCCAGGCCTGGAAGTAGGTCCTGGATTCAGGGATAGATTGTGAGTCCACTTCTAGGATGATGCTCTTCAGTGGCTACCTCTCCATAGAACCCCAGTTCCTCTCTGTCTGCCTTCTATTTCTGGACCCAGAGCCCAGCAACCCACGAGCTTTCATGACTTTCATCCCCTGCCCTGGGTTTCTTGTTTGTCTCTGGAGATGTTTATCCCCACTGCCATGACCAGAATTATTCTGAATTTACTTTTGGCAACAACTTTGGAGATATCTCACAAGATTGATATGTTTAGGTTTTCTTCTATATGCAGCTAAACTCAAACTTACTGATATAGCTTCCATGGTACATGTAACCTGCCACAAAGTATTACTCCTTTAGGGAAAAAATTCACTTTGGAGAAGCAGTACTGTTTAGTTGCAGGTGGTGATGTGGGATACTATTTCTGTCAACAACACATCTCTTTACTAGTTAGTTGATATTTTCCCAGAGCTTACAAAGCATTGATTTTTATGTTTACTTTTCAGATACCGAGTACCAACTCATACCATAATTCACACTCAAAAAAGTTTTTTAGAACAAAATTAAGCACACAAAATGCAGTAAATCTGCACACTAACAATAAAAAGAGAGAGAGAAATTAGTAGCAGAGTGGCATCTGGAGTGTGAGAAAAGGAATATCAGAATGACCCCAAAGCAGTACTGTGTACTCCAATGGAGTCTATTAGCTTGTAATCATATCAGCTCATTATCCTGTTTTACAAGGTATTTTTAAATGTTATTTTGTTTTTGGATAGGCAATCACAGATGTGCAGGTGCATTACTCTGCACATCTTTCTAACTGTAAGGGAGAATACTGAGAATAATCCACACTGATCATCAGGCCTGCTTGTTTTTCCTACCTAATATTAGAAATCTTCTTCATTCCAGGTCTTGGTTTCCATATTTCGATGTTAACTGGCATTCTATTGAAGTCTAAAATATATTGTCAACCTTCAGGTGGAGAAGTATTCATTTAAACTTAAGCCTTGTAAAGTACCAGTTACATATTTAGCATTTCAAGGCAATGTGACATTTGTGTAAAAAAACAGTTTGAAGCTCAATTATATCAGACTTATCAATGTATTTGGAGACTCCCTTCCCAAATTTGTTTTCTAATAGGAAAAAAAAATAGCAACTAAAATTCATACATACTATCACTTGTACCTCATATTTATAAAAGTGAATATTTTAGTAAAATTTTTAATTAAAATATATTAACCAGCAATTTGAAATGAAAAAAACCCAACAACTCTTAAACAGTTATATCCTAACAAAGAGTATACTTATTCTTTTAAAATTATATTTCTAAAACATCATTTCCTATATAATGATCAATGTTTCCCACAAAAAATACTTGATGAGCGAGTGTAAGTATCATGTTAAGATTTATTAATTAGAGTTTGGATATACTCAGGTATAAAGTAGGCTATTGCCTCCTGACATCATTTGAGGACCTCATCTTTGTGCCAAAAGACTCTCTCCCACATGGCTATGTGATTTCATGTTATCTGAAATGTCACTGTTTGCTCTAGGACATCAAGTAGCTCACCAAGTTGATAGGAAGACTGCATCAACATTCTCCTGCAAGAACCAAGGGAATTATGCCCAACCAAGATTCAGCCACAAAAATGTGTGCTTGGAACATGTTGCTGATTATACTATACTCTGGATTCTCCATTCTCTTGTAATAACATTATACATTCACAGCCATATCATGGTCTCATGGGAGGAGAAAGTGTACTTCCTTCCTACTGTCTTGACTTTGGGATTGGCCATGTGACTTGCTGTGACCCAAGGGATCTTAGTGGGAAAGAGACACCAAAGGCTTTGAATGTGTATGGAATATGCAAGCCCCAGGTATCCTGATGGCTCCAGAAAGATGGGAGCCATGTGGAGAAGATCCAATGCTAGGAATGGCCTGGCACCAAGTCTAGCCTTGGCCAGTCTAGGTCAGCTGAACCCCAGTTAATATGCAACACATGAGTTAGAAGCAAATACTTTGTTATATGCCACTGAGACTTTTGTGATTGGTTGCTGTCCAGTAAACGCTGAGAGATGTAGGAAAAACAGGATCCCAAATAGTACTGGAAACTGACAACCACAGCCATTGCTGTAAATAGAAATAAATATCCTTGAACTTTCATGATTTTCTTTCAAGTGTCAAATTCTCAGATAAAAATAGGTAATTAGGCATCAGGTGTCAGAAGGTAATACAGCTACTACTGCTTTCATGGCAGTGGGTGAATTCCTGTTTCCCAAATATCTAAGGGTTATTCCAAAGCAGGAAGAATGTTCCGATATTGATTGGGAAGCCCAATCAGCCAAAACAACAAATATCAACTATGATACTCTAGTGAAAGGCATGGAAAAAGAATCCCAACTTAGGCAAATAAATGCTAACACTGCAGTATTTTTAAAACTATTTTTTATAAATATTATGCCAAAATGTGGCTCAACATTTATTCTTAAAATCTGGAGAAAAAATAGATTAAAGAAAAGAAAAATTGGCATCTTTCTTTCCAGTCTTTTCTGAGCCTTTAAAATATTAATAATAGTTTCCATTTTTCAAAGTAAAAGAAGAAACATTTGTAGCATTTCCCAAAATTTGATGACAATAACTTGTTTTGCAAAGCATCTCATAAGACTTTGTTTCCTAAAACACAAATTGAAAAATACTGTTATAAGAAATCACAAAGTACTTTTGGAAAACAAGGAAATAATAACTAATTGTGTCTGCCAGGAATTTCATTTAGAGAGAAGACTTATGAACAGACTCTAGATGTGTAGGACTTTTCCAGAAAATCTTTTGGGAGAAGAGCCTTTGAAGTATGGGGGAAAATCCAATATTAAAGACAGATATATGGTGACATAGTTGGAAGTTTCAATAAGTGTATACACAACAAAGATATGTGAGAATGATGGTAGTATAGATGGTTGAGGTGATGGTAACAGCCAAGGCAGTAAAGACAGCATTACATGGTGTTCAAGAGCATTAACTTTGGCCCTCTGCATAGCAGAATTAACTGGCTCTGTGAACTTGGGCAAAGTATGTTACTTCTCTCTACCCTAATTGCTTCATATGTGAGGTGCTAAACTTGATAGTTCAGTCAAAGAATGTTAAGTATAATACATAGCTCAAGTAGGCTGTAGTGAAGCATGTGAGGTAGGTAAGGGAAGTCAGAGGTAAGGCTACAGAGCTGGACTAGGAGCTGATTAAAACAACAACAAAAGAACATAATAATCTCCCCAAATACAGCAAACATTTATTGAGTACACGCTTCGAGTCAGGCACTTTTCTGGGCAATTTGTATATATTAACTCATTTGTCTTCAAAATAATACTAAAGGTAGATATTATTCTTAGTCTCATTATAAATGAAGAAACTGAAGTAATGTCAAATAGTTTACCCAGTTACAAAACTAGTAAATTGCAGAAGTACTCCAGAAGTCTGTGCTCTTAACCATCATGCAAACGGCTTTCAAAGTCATTTTTAAAAATCTCAATGTACAGTAAGAAATGTACTTTACATCATAAATTTGTGTATGTATTATTGTATGCATGTGAGTATATGTGTATGTATGCGTATGTGTTTGTATTTCAAGTTCCACAAAATTATAGTTACCCTTATTACATGTCACATATGTAGATATTTCTATTCTGGTATATTTTATTTTAATTTTTTAAATGCTGGTCACAAAAGAGTAATTTTATTTTGCAACCACTAATTGATCGTAGTCTACTACTGCTTGAATAATACTGCACTGTATCATAATTTGCATGTCTTTCTAAGGAATCTAGAATTTATCCTACAGAAAATAAAGAGCATGTGAAAGACTTTATAAGGGACTAACCTAATCAGATCATGTTGTAGAAATATGACTCCCAGCAGCATGGAGGTTAAATTGAAGGCAGTTGGCACTGGAAATAGCAAGGCTACTTAAGCGACTATGGTAATATTACAGAAGAAAATAAAGCCGGGAGGGCAGGAGACAGGAAATGTAATCAAAGGACATAATGACCCATAAAATATAGAAGGTGCAATGGGAATGAATGGAGAACAACTTCAATGTTTCCAGTTGTGGGCTAGACAGACAGTGGAGTCATTAATCAGGCTAGCAATTACAGAAGAAATAGGTTTAAACAGAAATATTATAAATTCAGTTAGTTAGAATTTTGCCCTTCGGGTGTGAAAAATTAAGTAGAATCACATTGTGACATGACAGGCCTTGCAATGTTTTAATAGTGTTAATAAACAACTAATTTCTCTTGAACTTGATATTACCACTGTGTAGTCTGAAAACAGATTAATTTATTTATCATATTTTTCGCGTGGTTAATTTACATTGAGTTCGTAGTCTAATGACACCCTGTTTTTTTTCGTATGAACATGGGACAATAGTTTTATCTCTGTGTTCCTGCTAATTAAAAGAATTGAAAGCTTCATCCTTTCATCCACTCTATTCCTGTCCATCTCAGCCTTCTTAGATCACAAACTAATTTGATAACTATGCCAACCACGGTGGCTCCTTAGTGAAACCACACTGGTTCCTAGCTGTCTTCACTTACTTTTGGGAGGTTCATAAACTTTCTGATTCTTCATCTTGTCCAGAGTTTCACAGAGAACTTATGTGTTTCCCGGTTTGAATTTTTCACTCTGGTGAAAACTAAATTTGAGAAAACATTTCCCACTTCAATTTTTTTTGCCATGACTTCTATTTTTCAAAATTTAAATGTGATTACTCTCTTAGTGATTCCACAAGTAAACATGCAAATTCTTTTCATAATATGATGACAATTAATTTGGGCTTAGGACTTGAATTCACTTAAAGTGACTATCTGTTTCGAGCATTGTGTCAGAGACTGTCTAGAGTGTTCACCAAACCATTTCCTTTTCCGGGGCACACTGGAGGATTACACTTCCCAACCTCCCTGGCAGTTATATGGTTGAGCCATGTGACTATGTCTTAAAGGCTAGTAATTTGTGGAAAGACATGAGATATATATGAGTGTGAGATATATACACACACATACATATATACACATAATATATAATCACTTACAATTCTGAGCATAAAACCCTGTATAAGTTCTCACCCTTTCTTTCCATAGTGAATCTGGCTACCATGTAACCAAGTTCCACAGCAACATAAAATAGAACCTGTAAACTGCATCTTCTGCAAAGGAGAGTCCCAGGCCCATTCTGGACTATAAAATTGCAGGCTTTATTTTCACTCCAGCACAGACTGGTTTACCCTCACTTGTACAATGATTAATTTCCTTTTTAATATTTGTTTGCACTTTTCCATTTTGGAACATGCCTTGTTATGGAAGAAGATAAATGTAAATATAAAGAGTTGGGCTTTCTTTCCATTACCAGTTAACTTTATAGCACTTTCCCTAAGTAATGACTTTATTACATCTCTGTTCTCCTTGATCTATCATTCATTTGATTCCTTTATTCATTCATTCAATCAGTCAGTAAACAAATATTAGTACCTACTGTGGGGCAGGAACTGGTCTAGGTGTTTGATAGAAAGAAATTAAGAAGGGAAGTGGAATAGGGAGTTTGAAAATGTTGGGGGGATGCTGTCAATCTTAAATCAGTGGTCAGGGAAGGTCTCACTGGGAAGGTGAGATTTGAGAAATGAATGAGGTCATGGGCCTTGTATTTTCTTTAAAATATTTTCAAAATGTCACTGCTTTTGATGCAATTTTTCTGACTTTATTTATTTCATTTTTTATAACTATCCTTCTTTCAGTGTCACTTCTCCTACTTCTTTATGACTAACAGTATGGAATACTTATTATAAACCAGACATTGAGATGATTGCTTTATAAATGTTATATAATTTTAATCACCAAAAACTTTTGAGATAGGTAATTTTATTATTCCCATTTACAGATGAGGAAACAGATGCTTCGAGTGCTTAAGTAATTTACTCAAAGTCACCGAGTTGGAGAGAAAAGAGAATTTCAAACTCAAACTCTAAAGATTTACCCATGGAGAAAGGCCTTAACCACTATTCTTTATATATTAACTTGTTTGTACATACTGTGTGCATTTCTGAAAATCTTAATTTTAATTTCATTTAATCTTAATCTGTAAATTTCATTTTAGTTTTTTTGAGTAAAACTCCAGTTCTTCCATAATGAGAATATTTGTAATTGTAGAATCAAAATTTTATTTTTTCATTAACTGACACTTCTTGAACTATATTCTTTTTAAGTTTTCAGGCAGGATTATGACAATTCTTTTCAAACTATTTTATTGGTAAAGTCTAAGGTATGTTTCTACCTTCTTTGCTACTATGAATTTCACAATGATGTGATCTTTTTTCCTAAGGGATCCAGTAGTACATAGGTAAGTGCTATAAACCACTTCTTAATGTCCCTGGTTGAGACCACAACGGGTTCTAAAGTAGATTCGTTAGAAGCCTTATGGAAATGGAAGTCTATAATTCTGTGTGTGTTGGTGAATACCTAGTAGAATATTGCTCAGAAATACCACAAGCTACTTTTAATTTTGAAATGTAATAATCAGAAAACAAGAGGAGATTTAACAAACAACAGTGGCTCTGGAGCTATGTTTCAGGTGTTCAGGACGAATCCTTGCAACTTATTCTGATGAAAAGAAGCTGGAGAAGATGGTTGCCACTTTGTAAATTAAGTAACAAAAGCAAATTTATGTTAAAAATCACATAAAGGTAAGAAAGCAGACATTTTGGAAAGATGAAGTTTCCAGTGCCAGCAACGCAATCTTCAACTTGTCAGGTATGACTATCTTTACAGTCCAGTAATGAACAGTAACTTTTGAGCAAATTTGTATAGTGTGGAATACATAAGAGCATTGAGAGCTATCATTCAGTTAGTATGCAGTGTCATGCAAAGTTTTAAAAAATCCCTTTCTGTATTTTTAATGACTACATCTAGTGGTAAATTATCATTTCACTCTAGTTTTCCCACCTGAACCCAGTGTAGAAGTTACCTTCATTACTTCCTAGGCCTTTTGAAAATTTAAAGTATAAGCAAAATGAATCAAGATGTATCAGATACTCTCTCCTTAGTGGAGTAGCAGTTTTGAATGCCGCTGATACATCTGGCTCCTTTATTAATTAGTTGACGTTTATTAAAGAATAGTCTTTTTTTCTTTAAAGAAATTACAAAATATAAGAAAAGTTCAGAAATCATCTCCAATTTCTTGTTGAATAGAGGTACACATCTGTGTGTGGGAAAAGGCAAAGCAGTCAGCCTAGAAAGCAGCCACACATTTACTGCTAAGAACTTAGTGTGGAATGATGCATGATCTTCCACACTTGTTAACATTTGCACGAGATGCTTCTGTTACCGGATAACATGCACTGTGACATACCATATGGCGTTTCTGTCTCCTTTAAGAGTAGGATCTCCAACAACACAGATACCATACCTTAATGAGGAAGCAGGACCAGTTTATCAAGTTGAGAATTACGGGATAAGTGAATCTTTGTTTGTAAGTTAAAAGTTTACAAAGATGAACTTTTTAAACTCATTGATTCACTTTGAACTGTTTTTGGTTTGGAGGGGAAATAAAGTATTCATCCAAAAAGGTTGTTTATATATTTTTAAGGTTTTTTTTCAGATTTATCCACACACACCTCTATTACTGACTTTAGAGATACATGCTCATTTTTAGAATATTATCTTACTTAAATATGTATAGCTTACCTGCGGCTCTTTACCCATGATCATATAGCAAGGTGTTACTTATGGGAGAAGTGTAGAATGGGATGTATTATTAAAAATGACATCACAATACTCGTGTGCAAAATTTAAAGAAAAAAGTCTATAACATCCATACGTTTTCTTCATTTATCTATTCCATCCCTATCTCTAGATAAAGTGATCTAGAAAAAGCAGAAAATGTCCAAAATACACAAAATGTCAAATTGTTGCTAATTAAAGAAAGTATGTTATTATCAAATAAATTTGGATAATTAAAAGTAAAATAAAACAAAGTAAAGCAAAACACACACAAAAAATTATGGGATTCCAGTATCAGGGTATTTCGGATTCTCTAATGCTATCTATGGTCCCCAATCCCTAGGCCGTGCACTGGTACCAGTCTGTGGCCTGTTAAGAACTGGGCCACAGAGCTCCGCCCGCCCCACCACCCCCGCATCCGTGAAAAAATTGTCTTCTATGAAATTGGTCCCTGGTGCCAAAAAGGTTGGGGACTGCTGTTCTAATACACAAATTAACACTTAATTTCCAAGGGAAAGAATATGTAATGTTTTCCAAAAATGATTTAATTGTGGAAGCTTATTATTTTAATTTTTATGATATAACTCTAGGAATTGATATTTTGGGAAAGAGGAATCAATACCATTGAATTTTCTCTACTCCTAGGTACCCTCATCAAATGGTTCTCTTATTCATATATACAACTCTTCTTGCACCACCCAGGTACTAACAGAAGCTCAGAAACATTTTCTCGACTGGTGATAATGGCATTGTAAGACATGCCACATGAATATTCTTTCTTCAATTAAGTTTTAAATGAATTTGTTGATTCAAAAGTAAGTGCTACATGCACAAATAAAAATCTTATGTTAATGTATAAACCCAAATCTATTAGACTTTCAAATAATCTCCTATGTTATTATAGTGATTGTATATTCTCTTTTTATTCCTTTGTTCTTTTCAGAATCAATTTTTAGTAGCAGAATAGGGTGACTGTAGTTAACAATAATTCAATGTATATTTCAAAATAACTAGAGCAGTGGAACTGGAATGTTACTAACACAAAGAAATGATAAATGTTTAAGGTGATGGATATCCCAATTATCCTAATTTGACCATTACATTTTGTATGCTTGTATCAATATATCACATGTACCTTATAAATATGTACAACAATCATGTATCCATAATAATTAAAACATAAATAAAAGGTAAATCTAAAAAAATAAATTTTTGATGTCCTTAAGTATACCTCCTACAAAGTAAAAGTAGAAATTTAGAAATATGAGGTGAAAATTAGCAAATGTACAGCAATAATAAAAAAAATGCAGAATGTGCTCATGCTACAGTCTGAAAAATAATTTTGACCAAATCTCAGCTTCCCTTTAACTTCCCAACACATAGGAAAAGTTAGTTAATAAGAATGATTGCAGAATCCTGATCTGTCAACAGGGATACATTACACTTATTATCTAAAACACTGTGTGATTCTACTTGCATTCACCTCAAGCCGTTCTAATCTAATGCTTTTTTTTTTTTTTGCAAGAATTCATGTTCTTACTATCCTGGGATTGTTTAATATTGCTGGTTGTGCTATACTCTAGTGTTAATGGCATAGTATACAAAAAAATGGTTACTAGAATTAGAAAAAGTAGATCACGACTAATTACCAGAGATGTATTAAGCAAAACAGATACTGATAAGAAAAGATTAAGCCAACACCCATACATTTGATATTGAACAGATACAAATATTTGAATATGACAGTCAACAAAAATTTACTGAGACTGTTATTTGAGTTCATTTGTTAACTACCAACAGGAAACTGATTGTCTTTTAAAATGAGGTATATCTTTGATTTAGTTGTTTAAGGTTATGGTGTAAAGTAGTAAAAATATTATTTCTTTGATGTTATATTTTTATGATTTGTCATAAATTACTAATTTAATGTGTCAGATTTGGGATGCATAAAAATATTCAAGTTAATAGAATGAACCTTGAAAATGATATTTTAGTATGTAATAATGTGTTATTCTATTTCCTCAGACTTGCTAAACACCAATAAGATATTAAATCTTAGTTAGTTTTTAGGTCTAAAATACTGTTCTTTTTTTTTTTTAAGAAATTTGCTTACATGCTTTAGTTGTTGGCATGTGTATTGATGAATTTGAAACATCTCAGCTATCAATGAGTAGGAAGCAGAGCTGCTCATATCCACAGCTGGAATGGATCTGCTTCTATAAAAATGGGAAGTAGCAGCTGCAGGGAACATAAATTGTGCAATTGATTTGATTTTGCTAAGCAAACACATTCTTCGTGTTATGATTTAGCTTCCTAATTAGGCCTTGCATAATTAAAGGAACTTTGGAAGAAAATAATTCTGAAGTATGCTTAACTTCTACAACTTCTGAGATCGCTTTGTTACATTTTCCACATGTCCAGGAGAAGAATGCCTCAATATGAATGCTTCAGACAATAGAAGAATGATTTGCCAATAATCTCCCATTGGGTGACTGTGTAATACTCCTGTGACAACTGAATAAAGGGAGCATTCAGGGAGAAGAATATCAATGGATCTGGGATACCTGGGCTTCAAGAACTAGGCAACCAATACAATTATATATTTTAAAAAATTTTGTATTGGATGTCACCAAACTTTTACTGTGAAGGACTCTGGTAAATGTTTTAGGCTTTGTGTGCCATATTATCTATGATGCAACTGCTCCATTTGGCCTTTTGGCAGGAAAGCAACTGTGAATGATAGATAATCTAATGGATGTGGCTGTGTTCCAATAAAATTTTACTTATGGAAACAGGTGGTGAGTCAGACTTTCCACCTCTCACTTTATTTAAATTCTCAGAAATGAAAATTAATGCTAACTTATGTGACAATAGTAAATGTGACTTCATGTTGTCAAACCAACAGTCTGTGTGTCATATATATTTTTTTAAACACTTCTACCTGCACACTGATATGTCATATATATTATCTGATATATGCTATAGAGAGAATCTGTACAATGTTATGTATATATGTATATGTATGTGCAAATGCATATGTATATATCTCTACTGTGTGTGTGTGTGTGTGTGTGTGTGTGTGTGGAGAGAGAGAGAGAATATATACAGAGTATGTTTTATAAAGTGTATGTAGGATACGAGTGGAATATGGGAAAGTATTGTGAAACAAGCTAAATATTGACTAATGTTGAAATAATATTAACTATGTTAGCAAATTCATTAATTCTATTTATAATTTATATGTAAGCATTTAATCAATCAATGAACATATAAATTTGTTGGGTATTTATTATGAGCTGATAAGTCTTCTGGTACTAATAGAAGAAGTAAATTATTTTTGCCTTTCAGAACATCACAATTCTATAACTGTGACATATATGCCTATATCCTCATAACTAGGAAATTATAAACAAATATATTTGTATGTGTATCTATCGATACATGTATGTCTCACCTTCGTTGTATAGACAACTAATGTCACTGAAATTGGGAAGGGAGATAATTGTGAGCTGTGGTTGTAATGAAAGTTCTTTATAGAACATAGGCTGTGAAATGGGCTTTGAAACATGAATAACATGCATTAAATATATATTGTGGGAGGGGAATATTATTGTAGGTGGTGCAGTACACTGAGCACAGGTAATGGATAGGAAATTTCAAATGGGCCTAATTTGGGAGATAAGAATTTTAAAAACTAGTCTAGTAGGAAAAAAAGCTTTGAATATCAGATAACAAAATCTCAACTTTATTCTATATCCAATATAGAAGCAATTACTTTTTTATTTTTAATTATTATGGGTACATAGTAGTTGTATGTCTTTATAGAGTACATGTGATGTTTTGAAACAGGCATACAATATGAATTAATCAAATCAGAGTAATTGGGGTATCCACCACCTCAGGCATTTGACATTTCTTTGTGTTGGGGACATTCCAATTCCACTCTTTTAGTTATCTTAAAGTATACCATAACTTACTGTTTATTATAGTCACTTTGTTGTGCTATCAAATATTATTCATTCTAACTAACAATCTAACTATATTTTTACACCCATTAACCATCCCTACTTTAGAGAAGAAACTAGATAAAATCCTTACAAAGTAATCCCTCTGGCAGAGGTTTTAAAATGTGATGGAGCCAGAAGGGGGCAGAAGACAGAAATCAATTTGCAGGAGGGAGTCCAAGATCAATGGAGATTGATTGAAGTTGTGTGATGGCAATACAAGCAGATATAAAAATATGCACCCCTGAGCTAGTCTAAAGAACTGCCATAACGACACTTGGTATTTTATCTGCTTTACACAAATTTACTACTATAGTCCAGGGAATATGCTAGGCATTGGCATTCTACTTGCATTTATATTTTATCTTACCAAAAAAATAAGAGAACTTGCAAAACAATTGGAACATTTACATGAAATGTCTAGTATGAACAACAATGGGTGATTTTAAAAAACAACTCCAAATATAACAAATACAGTTTGGAATTTAAAAAATGGAGAAATGATAATATAAACACATTTTAAAATGATTCTTAAAGATGGACTTATCAGAGCCTTTAATATGCCATTGTGTGTAGTGAATCTCCACACCAGGGATGCTTCTGGCCCACTAGCTTTGTATTATTTTCCTTTGTCTAGGATGTTCTTTGCTCAGGCTCATTTCCTGATCTCATTTATTTCATCCAGGACTCAATTCAAATGTAACCTTATTGTACACATGTCTTATAATTGCTTTGAATGTTGTGCTTCAAAGGATTAGTTTTATCAGCATCTTCGAAGAGTCACACACTACAGATAACCTCCTCATTGCTTCATCTTTAGTGGCACTCCTATTCTGTCAAAGATATGTGTTTAAGGTTGATTCTTCCTAGCTTTTTGTAATAATCAATCATTTGCCTATGTAGCAACATTTAGTGCCTTTTTATATTACCAGTAAACATACGACTGCCAAATTCCTCTATTTAGCCTGCGTATGTCTTATTCTTACTTGCATGGTTTGTGGTTGCTTGTATTTTTTACATACATACTTTAAAAGGAGATTATATCACATTATCTAAGTCCCTGCAGCCACCAAGTTGTATTCCTTGCTTACATCACTGAATTTACTTACAACTCCCAATTATATGGGCCAGGATGTGCTGTGCATACGTTCTGTAATTCACTTAATGACAGTGAATGATTGAATAGGACTCCACTAATTCTGTTTTCATGGAATAGCTTTTGGGCTTTAAAGAATTTTTCTAAAGAACCAGACTGCCTGCAGAGCTTTTAGTCCAGAATTACTGATACCAAACACTCTTTGAAACTTATGGATATAACTGAAAGATTGTGATAGTGCTCTTTATCTAGCAACCATCATATTTTTTCTTTCACACTATTTGTATAAGAAATATTGTGATTCTGGAACAATATAAGAACCAGGAAGTAAAGATGGAAATATATAGACTAAACATGCATTATAGCGGAGTAGTTACTCCAGGAGGAATTCAGCCAACTTTTTAGGGATATGAAAAAAGACAATGGCATAGACTGGTGGGCCATATAATAACAAAGGAAAGGAAATTAAAATATTTTAGCAGATCTTTTCTCCTATTTTATATATTTTACTCTGAAATTTTTCAGACAAAAGACAATATTTAAATATGATGAACACACCAGGCAATTTTAATTATAAATTTAAAAGTTCTGGTATAACCCTCTCTTATTTCACACTCTTTTTCTTCACAAGGAAACACCAACCTAACTTTTTATGTGTAATTCTGAAACAATTTATTCTCTTGCTGTTGCTAAGCAATAATGTTTTCATTCAATATTATCTGTGAAATTCATCAATGTTAATATGTGTGGCTCTAGGTCATTTATTTTCACTCCTATATAGTATTACATTAAGTAAATATGGTATACTTTTTAATGGCTGTCATAATATTGCTACTATGCACATCACCTTGCACAAAGGGTTTCTCTACCAGGGTGGGGAACCTGTGGCCTTCTAGATCCTTAAATGTGGCCTTTATCCAAATTTTACAGAACAAAGTTGAGTCAAAAGATCCTGCAACTATATACCTAGAAGTGGAATTTCATAGGCTATATGCATTTTTTATTTACCAGGTAGTGTACAGTCAACTTTTTCTCAGACGAAGCTATCCTACATTCCTGTCAGCAATGTAGATTTCATTTATTCATAGTTTTCAATCATCAGACTTTTTTTTGGCCAATCTGGTATAAAATTATATATGATTGTGGTTTTAATTTGAATTTCTTTGTGATTAAAGAAATTGATCTTTTCATAATATTTTTGGGTTTGGGGTAATATCTTCCATCAATTGTCTGTTTGCATTTTTTTGCCCATGTTTCTACTTGATTTTTGTCTTTTTTTTATTACTTTGGAGATGGTCTTTATATAGTCTACGCCTTGAACTTCTGTCAATTACATTGGAAACCATCCAATGTAACTGGAATGTAGCATCCATTGCAACATCTTTCTCCATGTCTACTTTGCATTTGTTACATTTCATGAATAGAAGTTTTTAATCATAATGCAGCTAAAGTTATCTGTCTTTTCTTTCATGGTTACTGGTTTTGTGTCTTAAGAAATCTTTTACTAACAAAAGCCATTATAATATCTTCCTACAAATATTGGTTTTTATATTTATATTTTAATCAATCTATAATTTTTATTTGTGTCTGTGTGTGGTAGAAAGTAGGAAGCTAATTGTATGTTATTTTCCACATGATTAATCAATTGACTAAATGCCACATTTTTACTGACTAGTTCATCCTTTCTTCTTAATCTATAGTTCCCTGCTGTTATAAATCAAGCTTTCATAAGTGAATGGGTATGATTTACTTATAATAAATCTTGATATCTTATAATAAATACATAATAATAAATTTCAGTAACTGGAAACTCTCATTACCTTTTATTATTATTCAAGATTAAGCTGTCTATTCTTAGCCATCTGTTCTTCAAAATACCTTTTTATTTTAATGTAGCTTGTCAAGCTTATGAAAAACACACTCAGAATTTTGATTTGTACTATACTGAAGAAATAATTATTATCTGTAAGATGATGAGGTCTCTTTTGTGATATATCTCTATTTTTTAAGGTATTTTTAATGACTTCAAATAAAATGTTGATTTTTTATATAGATCTTAATTATCATTTGCATTTATACCTTGGTAGAAAATTGTATATTTTTGTTTCTAGTGTAAATGACCTTTAAAAATGATATTTTCTGAGAATTGCATAGAAAAACAAAATTCTTTTTTTATTTACCTTATATCCAGCCTCCTTTCTATAATCTTATTTTTCTGATATTCTAACTAGATACTTTTGAGTCCTTTGTGTAGATAATAAATTCTTTAAGTACTGTTACCTTCTTAGATTAAGGGATTTATAATCTCTTTCCAAGGTACTAAAAGTTTACTATTATTTTTATTATTAGTGATTATTATCGAGTGTTGAATGTTAGTGAATGCTTTTAATTAATCTATTTAAATGGTCACTTTGTTATTTGCTTTCATCATTAATGTGGAGAATTACAATGATAGATTTTTCTAACATTCAACCATTTTTACATTACAGGGACAAACTCACCTTTGATACATTAATCTCTTATACATATTTTTAGAATCAATTTGAAAGTACTTACTCAGGATTTTTATATACTTGTATAAGTTAGATTTACTTATAATTTTCTTTTTTTATGCCCTTGGCTAGTAAACTCATTAATGTCACACTAATCCCATAAGAATAATATGGAAATATTACTTCTTTTTATCTTATCTATGAAATTAGACTTATTTGCATTTTGGGTGTTTGGTAGAATTCATTCATAAAACATAATAGGCCTAGTAGATTTAATATTTATAGTATTAGACAATTAGATTTATACTTACTGATTATTTTAATTGATTTTTAGTAGTTTAGTATAATATTTGTTGTATTGGATAGGTACATTTTTAGCTACTGATTATTCTATTGATTTTCCTTAATGATCACAAATATATCAAGATTTTCTATTTTTTTTGGTGTCACTCTTAAGGAAATTACTTTAAGGAAAATTTCACATATTTTTTAATATATTGGCCTATAATTTCTCTAATGTTAGCTTTAATCTTTTTACTTTCTTGTCTATCTACAATTATATTTCCCTTTTCATTTTTAGCAATATTTATTCATGTCTCTTCTCTTTTCTTTGATGATTCTTGTAATAATTATTCGGTCAGTCTTTTTTTAAAAAACAAACTTACGGCTTTATTGATCTCTACTATTTGCATTTATCTTCATTCTTCCAGTTTGTCTGCTTTATTTGGATTTATTTCATGGCTTTGCTTCTAAGTTCTTTGGTTAAATGCTTGTCTGATAATTTTGTTCAATGCAAGTAGTTAAGCTCTTTGTTTTTTTTTTACTTCAGCTATTTTTCATAGGTTTAATATATACAATTGTATAGTCTAAAATATTTTTTAATTGTCATAATACTGATTCTTTATAGTATATTTTAAAATTTCCAGTTGCTTTTTTAAAATTGCTTTTGTTATTGCTATCTAAAAATGACTACATTTTGCTTAGAGAGTAAGTGTTTTGCATTGTTCCAGGTGTACTTCAGAATAATATACACTCTTAATTGTGGGTACATTTCTGGGTTTTTTGTTTTGCTTTGTTTTTGCTTTGCTTTGTTACATTCTGTGTAAGTTCTTCAGATTATTTTTCCAGTTCACTAATTTTAACTTCACTTAGGTCTCACATATTTTATTTATCCATTTAGTTTTAATTTCCAAAATTACAGTTTTCATTGCTACAAATTCTCTTTGGCTCTTTTCAGATCCATCTGCTAACATTTATAGTTTCTTCTTTTTATGTGAATATTTAATTCATGTTTAATATTCTTTTTCTAATATTTCCAATTATATGATATTTCTGCGGGTTTAATTACACTGTTGTTTCTGATGACTTCTTTTATAGTGGACTTTTAAAAAAATGTGCTCTGTAATTTTGGTTTGTGAATCCATGTTTCATGGGCTTTAACATAAAATTCTTTGATACCTGGCACATAGGTATGCCTCTTGAGAAATGATGTGCTTTTGCTTCTACCACATATTTCTGGGGAATACTAAATTGTAACCACTGTAATTTATTTATTTTTCTCATTTTCTGTACCTTGCAGGTAATATAAATGCAAACTTCAAACTTGCAGAAAATGAGTTCTGTGAAGCTGGGGTATGGTGGTATGTGCCTGTAATCTCAGCTACCTGGGAGACTGAGACAGGAGGATTGCTTGAACTCAAGAGTTCGAAACCAGCCTGGGCAACAGAGTGAGACCCCATCTCTTAAAAAATATGAGAGTAGTACTGTGAGTTTTAATTCTGAGAAAGTTCCTTTATTCCATGTTGCAGATCAGCACAGACTTGTTTCCTGGTCAACTCCTTAAGGCAATAAATAGATTTGTTTTTCAGTCTTCCTTTGCACTGTGGCTGTAGTCTTTCAAGTGTCTCCAGGTTTTGTGTGGACCTCAGCTCTTTGTGCTCTGCATAAACCCAAGACTATTTTCCCTTCCTTCCTCCGCCCCTCCCTTCCCTTCCTCCCTTCCTTCCTTCCTTCCCTTCCTCCCTCCCTCCCTCCCTCCCTCCTTCCCTCCCTTCCTTCCTTCCTTCCTTCCTTCCTTCCTTCCTTCCTTCCTTCCTTCCTTCCTTCCTTCCTTCCTTCCTTCCTTCCCTCCCTTCCCTTCTCTTCCCCTCCCACCTTCTCTCTTTCTCTGTCTCTCTCTATCTTTCTTTCTTTCTTTTCGACTCAATGAACTTTACAGGCCACAGGCCAATGTTCTAGGTTTCCAAGATCTGTAATGGCCCTTGAGGCAGAGGCAACATCCATTACAAATGACCACTCTGGTTTCCTGACTTTTCTTTGATTTTGGACCCTGAGTATTTTTCTTTACTTTCATGTAAACTCAACCGTGCATCTGAAAGATGGTTGTATTTTACAGAGTATTTCTAAATGGTATGTAGAAATTTAATAGAACAGCAGCCTGCCATTGTATTGGCAGTGAAACATCTCCCTTTTGAAGATCTCATAATCTGGGCTTTAGATCTAACATCTATTCATGAGAATAAAATAAAACATTTTCACTGTAAAACAAATGTTAGTAATAACAGGACAACAATAATAATAATAATAATGATAGCAAATCCACAAAACTTGTAAGCTGATAGGGCCCCCCTCCTTTAAATAAACAAACATTACATTTTCTTTATTATCTATTTTGATCTCTCCAGAATGAAGGATAAGTTACTAGTAGCATATTGTAAATTTACTTTCTAAGAGAATAATCTTCCTCTCCAATAATTTGCTTAAATGCTCTGTTAATGCCTTTGTCTAATTTCTAATTGCCTTTGCTTGATGTACTTCTGAGATAATTTTACTGTTATATCCACCAAGATATATAGTATATAATTCTACTTTTGGTCACATTCTCAATATCAACTAATCAAGTGCCTAATTAGATTCTTTTTATACCTAATAAACTAATAAAACTAAGGCAGTCAATTTTGCAAATGACAGGAATTAAATTTATATCTGATGCTTATTTTTTTAAGCCACTAGAACAATTATTGTTTATTTCCTTGATTTTAGACAGTGTAGCTAATGTGACAAAGAGCCTGAGGTAAAACTTCCAATCTTCAGGCATAAAAAGATTTTTACAGGACATAGTGACCTTTTCCAGCTTTTAACCTACTTATCAGAGCATAAAAATGCTTGATGATATTATATTTGTCTAACAACTATTCTACCAGCATAGTTTATATAAGAAATCTAAAGACACATTGATTTAGAGGTATATTATTGATTCAAACAGAAAGCTATAATATTTTATTGGCAGAGGGAACAATATCAAGTCGAGTTAGTAGAAACAAGTCAAATAAATGAAATCACAGAAAACAGCACAGGTCACCAAAATATTATAGGGAGAAGGCAAAATAAATGGGGCAATTATAGAATGTTTGTAATGCCTCTTCCACAGGCATTCCTTAAGCCAGGAGTTGACAAACTTTTTCTGTAAAGGGTCAAATAGTAAATATTCTACACTTTGCAGGCCAGATGGTCTTTGTCACAACTATTCAATTTGGCCAATGTAGTAGTAAAGCCTCAATAGACAATACGTAAATAAATGAGAGTGACTGTGGTTCAATCAACCTTTATTTACAAAGACAAGCAATAGGCTAGATTTATCCCATGGACCATAATTGGGCAAAGTTTACCCTAAGCAATTTGATATGAGTATTCTTATTACAATATCCTTGAAATAGTGAGGAGTCCAATTGCTGAGGCAACTAAAAGTCATAGCTGCTTAGGTTAGCGTTAACTAAAACCCTAACATTACTTGGCATAAGCTTCCTTAAAGTTCTGTTAGCCTGGAAAATGTTTAAACTGACTTATATAAGAAACTTTTGCATGTTCTTCAAAAAATTCCTCTTTGCTGTGGCCTTCTCATTTGTATTTCTTTTGATGCATATAATATCCCATCAGCTCATTTGTTAGTGTTTCTACAGTCAGTAGATCTCTACCAATGTCGAGTTGGGTTTCTTCCTCTTTGTACAGGGTCAAATACAGTCCACACCTATGCTTATTTGTAGGGCTGCAGTTCATAAATTCTATTCATTATTTTCCATAACTTAATAGTGCAGCAGCAACTTCTACTTAGCTGCTGCCATCAGTTGAGGCATCTCTGGCTTTTGAAATTTTCCAAATGGGATTCCAAATCTTTCTTGGGTTAATCTTATGGAAGCCATTCTTTCTTCTTGGGTTTTTGCTGATAGGCCAATAGCCCTATTCCTTTTTCTTCTGGGTGCGGGGCTCAGAGCATAGCTTACATGAAAGAAAGCCTTCTTCCAAAAAATGACCCTCTCACTCTCAGTTATTTTATACTGTTGGTGTAAGTGTGGAGTTCAATAGTATTTATCTAGTTATTGGAAAACAGTTTTGAAATTTATGCATAATAATCTGTCTCTCAATAACTCTGGTACCTGACATCTATCAAACTTCAGTATCTCAGACAAAAGTGGATGAGTCCCATTTAAACATAACATTTCACAGACTACCTTTGCGGCAAGGTGTGTGCCAATTGAAAGCTCCAATGTATTGCCATGGTTGCTGCTTATTTTACGCGGTAGGAACCCCCTCAGACCTGGCTATGTTCTTTGAAAAGTACCTATGATATAATTTTATCATGAGGATTTAATGGGATAACAAATGTAAAAGCTTCTTCTACAATACTCAGCATACAGAAGAGATCCTAAAAATGCATATTCCTTTCCTTCATTCACATAACGATCTACACACCAAACTATTTTATCAGAAGTCTCAAATTCACAACTTGTAGACCGAATGTCCTGCAGGATAGTAACTAGCTGGAGCTTGGCACTAAAAACCCCCTTTGACAAGGTCTTAACTCTCCAGGTTACCAATTTCTATCAACACACCTCATAAATTTTTCTTATCTGGCTAGCCCAGATAAGCATTTACACTAGAATACTTTGTCCTGTAAAATAAGATCCACAATACCTTTTTTTTTCTGTTCACTAATGAACTCACCATGATATTGGACTTTATTATATAGCTTGAGTCCCTGAAATGCTTTAACCATAAATGCTCCTGGCTACTTCCAGCCTCACTTCTTATCTCCCCTCTCTCTTTCACTCTGCCTGGGCCACGTTGGCCTCTGCTATTCCTTGAACACACAAAGCCAGCACTACTTCAGGACTTCTCAATTGCTAGTCCTCTAAACAGAACACATTCCTCCTAGCTATCTGCTCATTTGATCCAAAACTACTTTAGTTTCTTGCTGAAACAGAAGCATCACCTCCACAGAAAGGCTTCCCTGACCACACTCTCTGACATAGTTCTTCCTGCTATGCTCTATCTCAATACTCTGCTTTATTTTTCTTCATGCTAGTTATTATGACTTTGCCTAATATTAGGTTCATTTATTTATTATTGTTTAGGGTTCCTAATGGGATGTAAGCTCTGCCAAAAACAGCTTGTTATGGCCAGAACCTGGAATAGTGCATAGCATCTCCTAAGCAATCAATATATATTTGTTGATAACCCAGAATTAGGAAGACAGTAGTGAATAACGTACAGAGAATATTAGAGTACATGGTGACTATGACGGGGTGGCAGTAATGGGGGATGTGATTCATGAGTCTGCATTCAAGTCACGTGAATTCAAAAGATGAGCCTCGGACATAGTTCCCTCCTTAACTTCTAAAGAGTTTTAAGGTAAGGAAAAGAAGAAAACGTTTGGCTTTTGTTATAGTTAATTTTATGTGTTAACTTGGCTGAGCCATGGTGTCCAGATATTTGGTTAAACATTATTTTGGATATTTCTGTGATTTTTTTTTAGATGACATTAACCTTAAAATTGGTGAACTTTGAATAAAGCAGATTGTCTCCCATAATATAGGCAGACCTCATTCAATTAGTTGAAGCCCTGAATAGAAACAAAGACTTACCTCCCCTGAAAAAGAAGGCATTCTGCCACTACATTTTCTCTTAAACTATAACATTCGCTCTTCCCTGGGTCTCCAGCCTGGCCAGCCCACCCTGCAGATTTTGGATTTGCCAGTCTCCATAATCACATGAGCCAATACCCAATTCTCTCTCTTTCTCTCTCACTCTCTCTCTATATACATACATATAAATTTATATATATAAGTATATAAATCTCTCTGTATATATGTGTGCACACACATACACACTCAGCTTTCAAAATGGGGCCACCAACTTAAATAATCAGTACTAACATTTAAGCCAAAAATTTCATATATTTATGCTCTGTAGCTAAAATAAGACTTAATTACTTTTGAAGACAGCCTACAGATGACAAAAGAAGAGAGAGAAAAAAAATCAAACTATGTTAATAAAAATAAGTCTATCCATCCATACAGACCAAAAAGCATATACTTTGAAACTTTAATTTTTCAACATAAGATTTTTCTTTTATTAAAATAATTTATTTCTCAATAATTTAATAATAATAGAAGCTCCACTGTTGTATTATATTACACGGTCTAGGAATTGGGTCCTGAGCTGGCTTAGACAGCCTGATATGCAGAACAAGACAAAAAAGAGGAAAAGGCCTTTTCCAACTGAAGTTAAATTAGCCTTGGACCTCCAGCTATAGCATCAGCCTTATCCAGGGAATGAATAAGATAAGAGGTCACAGAAATGTTGGGAAGCAAGATGGTTGGATCTGAAGAGTGGATGTTGTTTGTATTCTCAGAGGAGGTAGAGTTGGAAACGTGAAGGATAGACACCTGCCCTGGAGCTCTAGGCCCCTGCTTAGTGCTTTTCATCCCAAGAAGACTGGCAGTGGACACGGCAAAGGGGCAAGCTGCACATTGGGTGACTCACCCCGTAGTAAATGTGACAACCATCAGTGTCTCAAATTCTCAAGAGTTGGATTATTCAGTTTCTCCTTTCTGGAGGATGAGCTGGGTCTGTAAGACCACAAGTGGATGAGAATGCAGAGAGAGAAAAGCAACGAGCAAGTACTGAAACAGAGAAATTCCTCACATTCACAAGAAATAATAGGGAAAAAAAGACATTAAGTTGTCAGCAAGGTAAGCGATGTCTAGAGATACCGGGCCTTGGAACAAAAGAGTTTCATGATGAAGTGATTGATAGTCCAGAATGTTGCCGAAAGGTTGAGAATAATGAGAAAAGGTCAGAGAGGGTCATGACATTTTAGTATATGAGATAACCAAGTAAATTCTAAATAATTCGATACTATGGAATACCTATCATGACATAAATTCAGAGGACTCAGATTTTTAAAATAAACTTTCATTCAGCAAACTTGCCCATGACAGGGAAAAAACAATTGTGCTAACATGGAGTTAAGGTCGAGGTTTATAAGAACAACATTTATAATCTAACTTCCTACATAAAAAAAATTTATTACTTTATCTTAATGAGATTCTCAGTCTTGTTCCCTCCTTCCAAGAAATTCCTTGGGCAAATCCCGAGTTTAATCACCCACTGGTTAAGATGAGGCTGCTTCTTTCAGAAAGCCTTACCTGCCCCTCTTCTGCACACACAGACTGAAATCAAATAGAATGTAAATATTCCCTCAAACTGGAACAGTTTATCGTCCATTTTTGGACTCAGAATTTATCAATGTTCCTGACACATAGCAATTAAGTAATAAACATTTATTGAATAAATAAAAGAATGGATGATTATCAAGTCATTGGAAAAATAAACATGAAAATTATGGCATTATTATATTTTGACTCTAGTTTTGGGCATCAAACTTAGAGAATTAAAATTCACAGTACAGAATATATATTTAAATGTAGGACAAACAAAGTATGAATTGAATAGAGGGACACAGAATCAAAATTAATAGAGTAGGACTATGATTAGTGAGGAAGAACTTCCTGAGGGAAGCCAATTTCAAAGATCGTCTTAGAAAATTCAATAAAATCAACGGGGCTGAAAAGGAAGTGTATGTGGGAATGTGTAGCCTTGAGAATAAGGAATGCATTCAAGGCTGGAGAATAAGGAGCAGAATCTTAAAGCTAGTTTCTAGAAAAAAAAAAAATTAGGCAGAGAAAAGCAAGCCAATCTATTTCAAGAGACTGAAAAGGGCCTGTTTGCTGGTACAACAGAGGCAAAGATCAGTTGGAGGAGGACCAGTGGGCAAGCCAGGCTGAAGAGCTTGGATTTAATATGGTAGACACCAGGGCGCTCTGCCATAAGGGCCCTTGAGGAGGAAAGACATGATGAAAATGGTGCTTGAGAAAGATTATTCGTGCAGCAGGGGGTCAACAGCCTAATACATAAAGGCGAACATTTGCACCTAACACATTCACCAAAACATAACACTGTGCCACCGTGAAAGTCCTCAGCAATTACAAAAGACTACTTTTGAAAGGCCCTGCACTTTTGGTGGTATATTTCATTCAAGCTCTTTGCAAAGGGATTTCTTATTCCTTTCTTTTCTCTTATCTTTGTATTTTAACAAATGCCCTGCCCCTGGCAAATATGGGAACCACAACCATTTGTTTTCTGCAGCCTGTGGCAGAATGATGAAAACAGTTGCATTTTACTCTGTGTTTGCTTGACAGTGACTTCAGCTGTGACAGGGGCATTAACCTTAGGGGTGAGGAAACAATTCTTACTTCATGCTCTCTCGGTTCAGAGCTTCTCCTCAGCAGGGAGAAAGCAAATCACGTATATTATTTGAAGCAATTTTGTGATTTATCCACCGGGTACTGACCTACAATCAAGTGAACTTTGCTTAAAACCTCTGAATGGATTTTTAACTGCTGCTGTGGGGCGAGGGGAGACACGTTCATGTAGCCACCTTCTTAAAAGGAAACTTCTCTAGAAAAATTCTCTCTCAACCCAAGAAGCCCACTGCATCTTTAATCTCAAATTGGCTTGCATCTGGTTTCAAAAATAGAGCAAAATTTCATTTTCTTCCTTAAAAACATGTCATTTGTATAAACACAGCAAATACAAAGAATAGAAAACTACTTGAATTCACTTGTATCTAAATTTATGTCACATATTTGAACACCATTGTAATTTTATAATTGTATAATTACAATGGTGTTTAAATACAATGGGAAACTAATGATTCAACCATATCAAATTATAATCTATACCTGTCCAACTGAATCTTACTAGGGAATTTGAACTGGGGATGTTTTAAGAAATTCACACCTTGATTGTAGATTAGGTTATTATATTATCAGTCAACCTATATAGTTCTGCTTCATTGACAACTATTTAGTTGAAAATGTATGAATCAAATTAATGAATTCATGATGAATTGAATTTTTACTGATAAATTTTAATTTATTATTATTAATTTTAATTTTCATCCTACTCTGCTTTCCAAAGCCATGGTTTACCACCTTCTGAATTTTACCACTCCAACACTCTTTAGTTTCATGTCAACTTCATTTTCCCCTTCTCTACCACAAAGCTTCAACAAAAGAATTAAATGAATTAAAAATTTTATTTTGAACTTAAATGAAAAATCTTGCACCGTTGAGGATGGAGACATCTTAGGATGTCATATTGCAGGGGTGAATATCAGAGCCCCTGGAAGTGGCAAGCTATTTCACAGTGAGATGTTTCTGGGCAATGCGTCAGACATTGTCAGTTTCAGAGGGTGCCATGTGGAGTGGGGCCTGGCAGGCAGAGGATGAAGAGGGACGTCGTGAGGACAGTGAAAAGTGACAACCGTGTAATCCGGAATGTGATTGCTTTTCCACGTTGTCAGAGCTAAATTTTATGATCACCTGAGTGACTGGCTAAAGTGGTGGATAAATGAGGACTTAACAAGAGCAGAGAGACTATAATGCAGAAGGAATACCTCACTTCTAACAATGCCAGCAGGACTTTTTCATGCCCAGGTTCTGGCCACAACTGTTCAAACTGGCATGGAATCTTGGAAGCAATAACAGCTAACAATTATTTAGTGCTTACCATCCACTAGATATTATTCTAATTGCTTCACAGGGGACATAATTCAATTCTCACAACCAACCCATGGGGTAGGTATTTTATTAGCATCAGCCTCTTCAAATAAGGAAATTGAGGTACAGAGAAATTAAGTAACTTGCTATAAAATCACAGAAGTGTTAAGGGATGGAGACAGTCCCTAAAACCAAGTATTATAAAAATAACATGTAAACAGTAAAAAGAATTATATATTTATGGGCATGTGTGTGTTTATACATGCATATATATATCCAAAGATAATAATGTTTGTAATTTATTGCCAAGGGAAAAAGAAATGAAAAATTTATATACAGTATGATGTCATTTATGGTCCATATATATTTAAATACATAGAAAAATATATATTCTTGACATAAAGGGGCAAAAAAAAATCAATTATTTTGTGTTGTTGGTTGGAAAAGATAATTAGCTGAGGAGATTTCTTAGCAACATGTTGAAGATGCAGCCTGGATTCTCCTTGCTGTGTTTGGTAAAATGTGAGAGAAAATAGATATATTGAAAAAGGAGCTATTTAGCAGAAATTGATAATTTAGAAAATTCTCAGCCCATCCAAATAGTGTGCTCTGGAAGCAGGGCTAAGGTGTGAAGGCACAAACTTTTGCCAGAGAAATTAGGTGTCTGACTCGTGGATCCAATCAGCCACCCAAGCAGAAATACTGTCAGCTCAGACTGAAGGGGACAGAAATTGGATGAAATGAAAGAGGTTTCTGGGATTGTACAGGCATGGAATGGGCCAATAGAGCTGCACTGCTTTTAACATGTTATTCTTTAAGACAGAAAGGAATAACTCTACAAGTGGCTCAGAGGCCATCAGAGCTCCCACTATACCACAGGACCAGAGGGCACAGGTACAGGGTGGTGGGCCACCTCCTCAGAGAGGATGGAGCCAATGTCCAGGGGTCAGAAGCAGCAGCCATCTGCCAAAACTCAGTTGAAAAATAGATGTGAAATTTGAACAGAAATATCACTTCATTTAAGACATTTGGAATACTACTCAACTACAAAAAACAATAGTGATCTAGCACCTCTTATATTATCCTGGATAGAGATTGAGCCCACACTTTGAAGTGAGGCATCAAAAGGATGGAAAAACATGCACCACATGTACTTGCCATCAAATTGGTACTAACTGATCAACACTAAGGTGCCCATGTGCTAGTAATACTCATTGGGTGCCAGTCAGGTAGGGAAGAGGGGTAGAGGGGTCAAGCCACAGCTAATGGAAACGGGGCACACTGTATGGGGGAAGGACATGCTTGTAGTCCTGGCTTGGGCAAGGCAAATGCATTTCATGTAACCAAAATATTTGTACCCCTATATTATCCTGAATTAAAATAATAATAAAAATAAAAAAGAAGCCATTGGGATGGCAAATATAAACACAGAAACATGCTCAACATTATTGGTTATTAGAGAAATGCAAACAATATCACTGCAAACTTACTAGCATGGTGAAAACTAAAAAAAGATTGACTATATACTAAAATTTGGTGAGGATATGGATTGCTATAGAATGAATGTTTATGTCCACCTCGTGCTCAAATTCATATGCTGAAACCTAATCCCTAATTTTATGATGTTGAGATGTGGGGCTTTTGGGAGGTAGTTACAACATGAGGATAGATCCCTCATGAATGGAATTAGAACCCTTATAAAAGAGACTCCAGAGAGGTCTCTGGTCTCATGTAATCTTTTTGCCTCAGCCTCCCAGGTGGCTGAGACTACAGACACATACCACTGCTCCTGGCTTGAAATTAATTTTGATTCTACTTTTCTAATTCCCTTCAGGTATTTACTGCTTCCCCTTATATCAGCGATATTTAAAGACAGGAAGGACATGTGGATGGTGGATAGAAGGATAAGGGTGACCTGAGTGCATGCAATCAGAAACAATGCTGATTTTACAGATGTTAGGGGTCAATGGTTTCAAAATTATTTGTTAACCTGGAATTAACAGAAGTGGCACAGTTGTTGAGATTATATAAGTAAGGGGTTAGAAATCTGTTTAAAGTTATTGAAATAATTATTTTCTACAATCTAATTTTAAAAGTTTTGTTTATTAAGCAGGCTAAAATTTATTTCATTTTTATTACCCATGAAAAATACTAATTTTAAGTAACTTCTACAAAGTTCCATAACTTCTCTTTCAAAGAACTGTGACATTCCCAGATGTACCTTTGTTATTTTTGTATTCCTAGTAACTTGCTTGTTATTTTTCACTTTTCATAGGAATACACATTTTAAAGGTTGAGTTCTCACTATTTGTAGTTAATTTTTCCTAGCTGATAACATTGCATAACACTCCAGTGCCCACACTGAAGCAATGAATTACCCTGAAAGGTTATTTGTCAGTCGTAAGTGCCCCCATGGTGACAGGGCCTGACCACTTAGGCTTTTAATTTCCTGATGCCCAGACATGGAACACTGTGAAGCTTGAGATATAGTCTAGGATTTCTCCAGAGAATTTCACTCTAGAAATCAGTTGAGGAATTCATAGGAATAACTGTGGTATCTTAGGAAAAGCACTAGATCCACAGTTAAGTTAGAGGCTTACTCTGACATTTACTTGCATGGAGACTTGAGCAAGTTACATTCCTGGGCCTCTTCAATTTCTGATCTATATAATTTTAATACTCACAAAATTTACCACACATGGGTTATACAATTGAAATAGAGTAATATCTTTACATTTTTTAATGAAAACTGTCCTCTAAATATAAGATATGTAGAGAGAGTACTGGATTTTCAGAGAGGATCCCTTCTGCAGACATGGAAGTTCTCTAGAACCTCCCTCCTCTCTAGTCTTCCAAAGCAGAGGGACTGCACTGTGGTGTGAATCATCCAGTCAGACCCAATTTGGGCCTCAAGAATCACCATTAGGAATTGAGTCAAAACTCACATCATGCTGGTAAAAACTGGCCCACAGATGTGTTTTCTTGTGTGTATTTTAAAAATACACCTTAAATAACACTGATTTTGGAATATTAATATGAAATTTACTATATTAAGTTTGAACGTTCCTGCTATATCAGGTATATGTTAGCTCCTATTTAGAATCTCACTTATATAAAATGTAGCCAACTTCACATATTATTATTATCTGACTGTCCCCTGAACACATGTGACTTTATTGTTCCTACTAGAGTTACCACAACTGCAGTACATACTTCAACTGCAATCAGCCCAAATATTTCAATAAACATGAGTTATTTTAGTGGAATCAAGGGATGGAGACTGAGGGAAAAAATAGTCTGGTATATTTTCAGTGCAGGAAATGCTTGTTCATTGCTTCAGATTTCACTCAGGAAATATTATTTGTAATATTTAAAATAAAAGTCATGCTTGAATACTTCAATCCACATTGTCAAACTAGCAATGAACAAAGAAGTTGTGGTTGGATTGCCATATATATTTGCTTGCATACTTGTAAAAAAAATTATGTTGATACTTCCTGTTTGAAAGATAATTTGGCAATAACTATCAAATTTGAAATCAGAGGTGACACAAACAAATGCAAAAACATCCTATCCTCATGGATTGGTAGAATCAACATTGTTAAAATGTCCATATTGCCTCAAATGATTCACAGATTCAATGCAATCCCCATCAAAATAACAATGTCATAGTTTACAGGTCTAGAAAAAAGAATTCTATGCTTCATTTGGAGCCGAAAAGGAGCCTGAATAGCCAAAGCTATGTTAAACAAAGAGAACAAATCTGGAGGCATCACATTACCTGACTTCAAATTATACTATGAGGATATAGTAACCAAAAAAGCATAGTACTGGTATAAAAGTAGAGACATTGACCAATGGAGCAGAATAGAGAACTCAGAAATAAAATCATCCACCTACAACCAACAGATCTTTGACAAACAGACAACAACATACACTGGGGAAATGAAGCCTTATTTAATAAATGGTTCTGAGAAAACTGAATAGCCACATGCAGAAGAATAAAATAGGACCCCTAATTCTCATCATATACAAAAATTAATTAAACATGGATAAAAGACTTAAATGTGAGTCATGAGCCATAAAAAATCTAGAAAACAAACATAGAAAAAGCTCTTACAGACATCAGCCTAGGCAAAGAATCTATGACTAAAACCCCAAAGGCAAATAAAGCAAAACAAAAACAAATAAATGGGACTTAATTAAATTAAAATACTTCTGGACAGCAAAATAAATCATCAACAGAGTTAATAAAAAAACTACAGAGTGGGAGAAAATATTCACAAGTTATACATCCAGTAAAGGGCTAATATCCAGAATCAGCAAGGAACTCAAACAAATCAGCAAGAAAAAACCCACAACATTCTATTAAAAATGGGCAAAAAACATGAACAGAAACTTTTCAAAAGAAGATAGATAAACAATCAACAAATATATGAAAAAATATTCTCAACATCACTAATCATCAGGGAAATGTAAATTAAAACCACAATGAGATACCGCATTACCCCTATCAGAATGGCCATTATTAAAAAGTCAAAAAACAATAGATGTTGCTGTGGATGCAGAGAGAAAGGAACACTTATACACTGTTGGTGGGACTGCAAGTTAGTACAACCTCTATGGAAAACAGTATGAAGATTCCTCAAAGAAATAAATGTAGACTTATCATTTGACCCAGCAATCCCACTACTAGGTATCTAACCAAAGGAAAAGAAGTCATTTTATCAAAAAGACACCTGCATTTGAATGTTTATTGCAGCCTAATTCACAACTACAAAGATGTGGAATCAATCTAAGTGTTCATTAATTCATGAGTGGATAAAGAAAATATAGCATGTGTGTATATATATATGTATATGTCATAAATACTACTCAACTTAAAAAGGAATGAAATAATGTCTTTTGCAGCACCTTGGATACAACTAGAGACCATTATCCTAAGTAAAATATCTCAGGAATGGAAAAACAAATATCACATGTATTCTCTAATAATTGGAAGCTAAATGACAGGCACACATGGCACAAAGAGATGTAAAGGACATTGGAAACCAAGAAGGGGAGGAGGTAAGGCGTGAGGAGTAAAATCTTATCTATCAGGTACAATGAACACTATTCTGGTGATAGGGACACTAAAAGCCCCAACCTAAGCATTTTACAAGGTATCCATGTATCAAAACGTTTTTACCCCCTTATTATTTTGAAATAAAAAAAAAAGCAGAGTAGTTAACATTAAAGAAAGAATTAACAAACTGGGAAAGAAATCAGAAGAAAATAACTACTAAAATGTGGAGATATGAAAAGATTAAAAATGTAGTAGAGAAGATAAGATATATACAGAATACTCCGAAAATCTTTAACATGCATGTAGTCACAGAAGGAAAGGAGAAAGAATGTGAAAAAGCAATATGTGAAGAAAATATGGCAGAACTGTTCAAAAACTGATGAAAAACATCAAGCCCCAGATTCAAGAAGGCCTATGAAACTCAAACAAGACAAACAAAAAGGAAACTTCATTTATTCACTTCTTTATAAAACTGCTAAAAACAAAGACAAGGAGAATCACCTTAAAATTACCCACCAATAAAAAGAAAATTAGGGGACCCTAATTAGACTGACAGATGACTTCTCCATAGAAACAATGGGAACAAGAAAGTAATGGAATGGTATTTAAATCTATGAAAGGAAATAATTTACAGTCTAGAATTCTATACACAGCAAAAGTGTCCTTCAAAAATGAAAGTAAATAAAGACATTTCCATACAAACAAAATTGAAAGAATTTGTCATCAGCAGACATACTCTAAATGGAATTCTAAAGGTTTGTCAATACCTGTTTTTTCAGACTTTTGTATAACTTTATTGAAGATGAGCTATGCTTGTTAAATTAAAATCGAATAGGTAAAATTAAAAAGAAATTGAAATCGGTATACCTTGGCTAAAAGAAACATACCTTATAAAATTATTCACACCTGAGAACAAAGATATTTGTACAAGAATGTGCAATGTATCTGTGCTAAATATGAAAATATAGTTATATACTATTTACATGCCCATTAGTAGTACATAATAAAAATCACTGCATTTCTTTATTATGAAATAATATATAAAGCGATTTAAAAAAATAGATGCACATGTACTGATATAATAAATTTACCATACTATATTGTGAAATGTAGATAATAAAGTCTAATATCAATATATGCCCATATTTATATTATATATAAAATCTCACAAAATATACATATAAAATATTCATAGAAGTTACCTATTTACTTTTTACTATTTATTCTATACCTTTTAAAAATCTTTACAACAAGCATATATTATACCTGTAATTTAAAAAAGACAACCCCAAAACCAAAAGAACAGATAATTATGTCAAAACAAATTATTAATATTTATCTCTCTATGCAAATTGATGAAGGGGTAGGAAAATATATTTATTTCTCCAACTACTTATTATTGAACATCTAAATATAATATATCTCTGGTACCTTAACTATATTTTTAAAACAGCCTTTCATCTTTCTTCAAAATATTCCTTTGCCTTTCTTATGTATTATATTTATGTTCATTACACTATTAAATTCACAAGCTACAGGATCAAATCTAGGAATCGTCTTTGACCACTTCCTTGACTCTAATAGCCTATCAGTTTTCAAATCCTGTTAGTCATACTTTTGACATATTTACTAGTCATAGCCTCTCTCTATTGTCAATGTTATTGCCCTAGTTCAGGCCCAACTAGGTTCACAACTGATCTAATGCAATCTCTTCTAAATTGCTTTTTCACTCACCAGTGTTTCTCCATTCACTTTCTCCTGTCCATTGATAAAAGGTGTCAGACAGATAAACATGGAGAGTCTTATTAAGCATCTGGGTTTTGTAGGCCTGTACTTAGTTACTCAGAATTAAAGGCCATTAAATTAAGAAACCTTACCTTTTCCGAAATATGATGTTCTTCCCATTTTCTCAAAACTTTCATGATTTACTGATTCCTCCTTAAGTAGTCCCAATTCTTTCTTATGATATCAAGGTTCCTTGATGAAGGCCTTTTTTTTTTTTCCCACAAATGGTCTTTATTTTCCAATCCAACATTTCTAACAAAACACTAGGTAGAGAGAACAAATATTAATAGAATCCACCACAGGAAAGCAGACTTTCAGAAACACCATAACCAGACAGCCTCCCATCACCCTGCTCTCCCAAACCCCAAACCCACCCCACCATTTCTCCCCAAAACTGAGCCCAGTTTCCATAGCAAGTGTTCCACCTAAGCCTCACAGATCAAATATCTAGGTTGGTTTTGTCCTTGTGTCTGAGGGAGGGAAACATTTTAAACTGGGGTATATTTACCATCCCTTAAGCTACAAATGGGAAAAATTTTAATTTTAGTTGAGCTCAAATCCCTCCCTCTGAGCAAGAGCCCAGGCACTAACCTGCAAAATCCTTCTCCAGCCAAACTGATCTACTAGCTTTAATTATACATGCTCCTTGCTTTCCTATTTTGATAATGATACTGTTACTACTTTCTGCAAAGCTTCTTTTCTGCATGTCCAACTTCAATCTAACATTAAATTCAGCTCAGGGTCTACCTCCCATCAAATCTCTCCCAGTTATTCAATTGAATGTAATGTTTTTCTCTTGATAATACTATTGCTTCTGATGACACCTTTTATATGATACTTTTAACTTTTTACAATATATTTTACTCATTTAACTATAAAGTTTAGTTCTCTATTCTACTATAAGCCACTTTACAGCAATTTACATCTTGATCCTGCAGTCCCCAACCCCTGGGCCATGGACTGGTACCAATCTGTGGCCTATTAGGAACCAAGCCACACAGCAGGAGGTGAGTGGTGGGCCAGTGAGCAAAGCTTCATCTGTGTTTACAGCTGTTCCCCATCACTCACATCATCACATAAGCTCCACCTCCTGTCAGATCAGCAGTGACATCAGATTCTCATGGGAGCTTGAACCCTGCTGTAAACTACGCATGTGAGGGATCTACATTGCACACTCCTTATGAGAATCTAATGCCTGATGATCTGAGGTGGAGTTGAGGCAGTGATGCTAGTGCTGGGGAGTGGCTGCAAATACAGATTATCATTAGCAGAGAGGTTTGACTGCACAATAAATGTAATGCACTTGAACTGAATCATCCCCAAACCATCCCGCCCTCTTCACCTCCCCAGTCCATGGAAAAATTGTCTTCCATGAAACCAGTCCCTGGTGCCAAAAAGGTTGGGGACCACTGCCTTAATCTATGGACAACTCCTTGAATGCACTAAGTATGTTTCTAAAGTAAATGAATGAATGTTGTTTCCATTGGAAAATAAATTGTATATAAATATATTTCTAGAGAGAAAAAATTAAAATTAATCATCTTCCTCTCTAACATTGGTTTATCATCTGCTTTACTTCCTTCCCAATTAGGAATTGTGTATATGCTTAGTGATTGAAACGTTCCTAGCATCACTTCCTAAATTATCCAATAGCCCCAATTAAAATTATAATCAAAAATAAGACTTTTTAATCCAAAATTTTGATATATGGACCTTTTATCAAGTAATATAAAGAAAGATATTAACCATTTATTAAATCAGAATATAACAAGTATTGTCAAATGAAGGCTTTGACAGTCAGCATTGGTCATTTCTTTGCTAGGTCCCTTTTATCTAGCATAAAAGTTTTATAATGAAGAGACACGTTTCACAAAGAAACTCTACATCCACATTTTTTAGGTCAGATATAAAATAAATTTTATTCACATGGTCTAATGTATAACCAGTGGAAAAAACTATAATATTTTGCTGCTATTTCATGACCTTTAAAAGATTAGACTCCCCAAGTAGCTTTGGTAAACTAGAAGACTTGCTTTCCTAAAACACTTTAAGCTTAAATTCTGACCCACCTTCCTGGTTCTAATCGACAATGCAAATGCATTTCCAGTAGAAAGTTTCAGCCTTATATCTCTTTCTGAGGACCTTATAAGACAGGAGCTTTGAGAAAATTATTTTTGTGTCTGCTTCTCAGCATATGTCTTGTTCCTGGGCAGGAGATTGAAGGAATCCACACTGTTTTGTTGCAGCAGGTGACTTCACAATATTCTCCTGAACCTCAGAGATGGAAGGAGGTCACAATGAAAAAGAGGAGATTTCTTATACGAGTGATGCTCATCAGACACCTGGAGATTTGAGGTTACCAAGCAGGCTTTGGGCAATTGTTTGGAAAAAAACAATATCTTTATCACCAAAAGGGAAATGAGGCAGAAGGAGAAAGACTTTTTTCTTGAGATTGAATAAAATGTCATGATTAATAACGTGGGAGGCAGACAAAGCCAAAATCATGTCCTGCATTTGTTAGACTACAAGTAAATTACACAATTTCTAGAAACTTCCACCTCCTCAGTTGCAAAATGGATAATAAAATCAGGTCACCTAAACAAAGCTGTTATGACCATTAGATATGATAAGTCCTATAAAGTGCCTTTCTTAATAAATCACTTAATAAATCACTTTATAGCACCCATTTTGGGTTGCTATAAAGGAACATCTGAGACTGGATGATTTGTAAAGAAAGGAAGTTTATTTGGCTCACAGTTCTGCAGGCTGTACAAGAAGCATCATGCCAGCATCTCCTTCTAGTGAGGACTTCAGGGAACTTCCAACCAAGGTGGAAGGTGAAGGCAGAGCAAGCATGTCACATGGAGAAAGCAGGAGCAAGAGAGGGATGAGGTGATGCCAGTCTCCATTTGAACAACCCGCTCTCCTGTGAAATAATAAAGCAAGAATTCACTCATTATGGCACGGAAGGTACCAAGCCACTCATGAAGGATCTGTCCCATAACTCAAACACCTCCCACCAGACCCCATCTCCAACAGTAGGGATCAAATTTCAGCATGAGATTTGGAGGGGCCAAACATCCAAACCATATCATACTCTAAGTCTGTTAGTGTTGTGGTTATTTAGAATTAAAGTGGACACTGGCTGAGGAAAGCTGACTTTACCCCTCAACTCTAAGTGTAGGTATAGTTTGTCTAAGAGTAATTCCTGTCAAGTAATCTAATACTGACCAATGATCATGAAAGTAGGTTTGTTGGAGGGTTCTGAGAGTGATATTTGGGAGCTGAACAATGGGCACACACAGGCACAAAGAGATATAAAGGACATTGGAAACCAAGATGAGGTGAGAATGGGAAGGGGGTGAAGGGTAAAAACCCACCAATCAGGTACAATGAACAGTATTCTGGTGACAGACACACTAAAAGTTCAGACTTAAGCATTATACAAGGTATACATGTAACAGAAACATTTGTATTCCTTTAATATTTTCAAATACAAAGAATATAAGAACAACCTACATAGTATAAAAAATAAAAATAATTAAAAAAAATAGAGGCAGAAAACCCTTCTTTTCACACCTCTAATGTGAGCATGCAGGCATGTCACTTTGTTGGCTACTGGCAGCCATTTTATCAAAACGAAGAATCTTTTGGGGAACAAGTCTTAGGAAGAAGCCAAGGCCAGATCACATGGATGGAAAACACATGCTCCCTGATGCCATCACTAACCTACTGATATGCCTTCCTACTACTGGGATTTTGGCAATGTTCAGTCAATACATTTCTTTATTGTTTAAGCTCCTTCCATTTTGGTTTTCTATTCATTGCAGCTAGACAAATTCTAACTCATATACTCTGCATAGTGTATGGAAAATTCCATTTTAGCAAATATTTTAAAATTAATTCAATAATCTTTTAAAACATATTGACCTTTTAAATCCATTTCCAATTTGAAGCCAGGGTAAGGGAATTCCCTTGAAACTCTCAGGTTAGTTCCCTTAAAAACTGTGTTGTAGTAAGAAGAAAATCTGCAGGAATAGACAAGGAAATTGCATGCCAGTTTGTGAACAAATATTCATAATAGTTTCTCTGCATCCCCTAATCATTTACTATTCATACAGATTTTCTAGTTACTTGCCTGAGCAGTCTTGATACTTGTGGCACATAACTTTCTTAAAATCTGATCTCTGCATGATTTTTCCTGACTTTTTTAACAAAACAAACAAAAAATAGGTGGCATTTCATCATGCTTCCAGTATAACCTCATTCCTCCCACAGCTTCGGTTATGATTTATGGTTGTGACTTACAAATTTATTTCTAGCCCAAGCCTCTTTTAAATATGAGAGTTATACATTTAACTACCTCCTAGAAATCTTTACTTCTGATTTGACAAACTAAATCTAGTGTCCAAAAGTAGAAATCATTTTTTTTCCTCCAAAACCTAATCTGTCTTCTCTTACCCTCTTCTTAGTGAGGATGCTGTTGTTCTTTATCCAGTGATAAATAACATCTTAGTGATGCTGTTGTTATTTATTCAGTCTTCCAAGTTATTCTACATATTTCTCTTCGTCACCAACCTCCCATGAGGACCAAGTACTGCTGTTTATATCAGCTCATCATCTATCATGGTTATCTTTTTCCTGAATTTTCACAGCTTCTATTTAAATTCAGCTTCCATCATTTTTGACTTATCTACCAAAATATGCTTCTAAATTGTCAGATTACTTCTAGTATTTTTTTTCTTGCACTTATCATCCACAGTTATCACAGCAATCTTTTCATTCCTCAAACTAGTTGTCAGGTCATTTTCTGCCACCTGTTGCCCAGTGAAAATTATCAAAATAATTACTATTTTTTTTTTTATTTCAGCTCATCATGGGGGTACATAAGTTTAGGTCATATACATTGTCCATGTCCAGCCCATCCCCCCGAGTCAGAGTCCCAAGCGCGTCCGTTCTCATTCTCCAGACAGTGCGCCTGGCACTCATCATGTAGTCATACCTCCATCCCCTCCCCACCCCACCTCCCCGGGTCTGCACCTTCAAGCATGACCATTCCCCAGAGGGTGTGCAACGCACTCGTCATGTAGGCATACACCCATCCCCTCCCCCCACCCCCCGTCCCAGTCTGATATCCAATTGGTATCCTTCCCTGATGTACATTTAGGTGATGATCAGGGAAACCAGTTTTCTGGTGAGTACATGTGATGCTTGTTTTTCCATTCTTTGGATACTTCACTTAGTATAATGGGTTCCAGCTCTCTCCAGGAGAACCAAAGAGATGTCGTATCATCGTTATTTCTTATAGCTGAGTAGTACTGCATGGTATACATATACCACAGTTTACTAATCCATTCGTGGATTGATGGGCACTTGGTTTGTTTCCACATCTTTGCGATTGTGAATTGTGCTGCTATAAACATTTGGGTACAGGTGTCTTTGTTAAAGAATGACTTTTGTTCTTCTGGGTATATGCCCAATAATGGGATTGCTGGATCAAATGGTAGGTCTACTTGAATCTGTTTAAGGTATCTCCATATTGCTTTCCATAGGGGTTGCACTAGTTTGCATTCCCACCAGCAGTGTATGAGTGTTCCTGTCTCTCCGCATCCACGCCAACATGTGTTGTTTTGGGATTTTTTGATAAAGGCCATTCTCACCGGAGTTAAGTGGTATCTCATTGTGGTTTTGATTTGCATTTCCCTGATGATTAGGGATGTTGAGCATTTTTTGATATGTTTTTTGGCCATTCTTATGTCTTCTTTTGAAAAATTTCTATTCATGTCCTTTGGCCATTTTTTGATAGGATTGTTTGATTTTTTCTTGCTGATAATTACTATTTTTTAATAATCTCTCCTGGGCTAGCTTTATAACCTCAACTCTTACAGTCCATCACCACTTATTTTTCATACTCTCCTTTCTTGGCCCACAACTATTTCTGATCAGGATCCTATTATGCTATACATACCATTTAATTGCCTGCTTTCTGCAACTTGACCATGAGATCTTATTTCTTTTGAATATGCAGCACCAAGCTGAGTGATGGCCAAGAAGAGGTGATCTGTACTTATTTATTAAATTAATGAGTGAATAAATTTACAGTTTCCAAATTTTTTTAGAAATTATAGCAAGTATAAGCAAGAAAAAGATTTTAATTATTATGGGTACATAGTATATCTTTATAGGGTACATGTGATATTTTGATATGGGCATATGGTATGAATTAATCAAATGAGGGTAGTCAGGCTATCCATCATCTCAGGCATTTATCATTTCTTTGTGTTAGGAACATGCCAATTCTACTCTTTTAGTTATCTTAAAGTATACCCTAACTTATTGTTGATTATAGTCACTTTGTTGTGCTATCACAGATTGTTCATTCTACCCAACTATCTAACTATATTTTTGCACCCATTATTGCACACACACTGGAGCGTGGAGAGAGTTCTGGGTCATACTAACATTGCCACTCTGAAACAAAACAAATCAAATACATGTATATATATATTGATGAAAGTTTATTTTTATATTGATCTAGGCCTCACCATTAGTAATGAGTTTGTTTGAAAATAATAGTACTCACCATGACTGAGAAAGTTAAAAGAACATTCATCATTTGTCAAACCCTTTATTCCTATTTATAAAATACATTTAAAACATAATAGGTTGGATTTTTTTGAGTTCTATATAGATTCTTCTGATCAGCCCTTTATCAGTTTGTAGAAAGAAAATCTTTTCTCCCATTCTGTAGGCTATCTATTTACTCTAATGATAGTTTCCTTGCTTGTGCAGAAGTTTTTAAATTTGATCAAACAACCCCATCAATAAATGGGCAAACGACAAGAATAGAAACTTTTCAAAAGAAGACAGAATAATGGCTGGAAAACATATAAAAACATGCTCAACACCTCTAATCATTATGGAAATGCAAATCAAAACCACAATGATATGCCACCTAACCCCAGTGAGAATGGCCTTTACCAAAAAGTCCCCAAACAACAAATGCTGGAGAGGATGTGGAGAGATAGGAACACTCTTACACTGCTGGTGGGACTGCAAATTAGTACAATCTCTGTTGAAAATAGTTTGGAGATACCTCAAAGAGCTAAAAATAGAAATACCATTTGATCCAGCAATAGCACTATTAGGCATCTACCCAAAGGAACAAAAGACATTCTATAATAAAGACATCTGCATTTGAATGTTTATGGCAGCACAATTCACTATTGCAAGGATGTTGAAACAACCCAAGTGCCCTTCAATCCATGAGTGGATTAATAAAATATGATATATGTATACAATGGAATACTACTCAATTACAAAAAAACAATGGTGATCTAGCACCTCTTATATTATCCTGGATAGAGCCTGAGCCCATCCTCCAAAGTGGGGTATCTCACAAGAATGGAAGAATAACTAACTGATCAACACTAAGTTGCTCACATGGTAGGAATATTCATTGGGGGTTGGGGGTGTGGGTGGGTAAACTCACAACTAATGGATGCGGTGAGCACTGTGTGGGGGAAAGTCATGCCTCTAATCCTGGCTTGGGTGAGGCAAAGTCATAACATGTAACCAAAATGTGTGTACCCCATACTATCCTGAAATAAAAAGAAAAATAAATAAATAAAATGGGATGATAACAAAAAAAACATAACAGGTTAATACTTTGTGACTTTTACTTTTACTGACATTATGAATCAAGTATTTCACTATCATACTGGTGACTGTGTGGCAGATTATAGTAGGCAGATAATACTCTCAAAGTATTTGCTGACACAAGATAATAGGAAAGTGTACAAAACACTTGGCTGTTTCGTGGTAGTTATTAATTGTCTGTGTAATACAGTAGTTGGTCTTTTAACCAAAGCTGATTAACTTAATAATTGAATATTTAGAATAGTGATTCACAGCTGGCTTTCTCTATGTGTTTGAATTTACCATGGTAACCATAAATTGGTTTTGTGACTGTGTTGTGTATTTCTTTAAATTAAACTGACGGGATTAATAATTGAATGTCAATTATAAAAGCTGTACATCCAATGTTTCATTATCTTGGTTATTTTCTATTATACTCCCATACGGACTTTGTAACTTCCCTTCTGCCCATCACCATCACAAAGCAATAGGTTATGCCTATTAAACGTCACATATCTTAATCAAAGCACTAATATGGACATCATTTTTACATTTTCATTATTTTTAATTCTAAAAGAGTATTTGAGAAGATATAATATTGAAACCATCACCTGTGTCTATTCATATTAATAAAACAATATTAATTTATGTTCATTGTACTCTCACCATTTTTGTGACTCTACTTTTCTTTGAAGGTATTACAACTTTTATTATGAAACAATACATAAATCCATATATTTGTTTCTGTAGAATAGCAGAACCACCCTTGTTTTATAGACCAGCGAGTAGAAAATTAAATTTTTCATATTGTTTGCCCTAGTCTGTCAGTAACAGAGCAAAGAACAAAGTGAGAAGTTTCTCTTGATTTACTTTCAGTTTACCCTTTGTGATTTTTTTTCTTCCTGGCACTAGAAGAATGATCTCCCTAATCAAAATTTTTATCATTTTTCCCTATCTAAAACTTGTAATGACTTTCCATTATCTATTTGATTTCTCTTATTCTTGATTTGATAGTCATTGTACTACATAATCTGGTCAATTATCTGAATTTTGTTTATTTTGTAAGATGTATATTTGAAAAATAAATCTATCATCAACATGGAGAATGAATTGAAGAAGAAACTTGACAAGCAAACTGTCTAGGTACTAATATTAGTTGAAATGGAAGATAATAAACTGGATATACAGAAGCAAGATAGAGACAAGCAAATTCTGTGAGACATGCCTTCTATAATGGTCTTCCCTATGGAGTGTTTTTAATGGAATAAACATTAAGAAGTATTGGATACGACATAGATGATGAATTTAAGGGAGACATATCCTTTAATCACTTCATAGGTAGATCCTCTCTTAAAAGACCACCTCTAAGAAGAGCCAGTCATCTGACAAATCTACATTAATGATCACAGAGGTATGAGGCATGAATATTTATATGCCTTGCAATACAACCAAGAAAAGTGAACGAAAAATCTTCCTATATTTTTATTAGTTAAAGTGTGTCAGAATCATGTTTATTGTTGTTTTAGTTAACTGTTTCAGGTGCAAAACTTCAGGGGGAATTTAAAGAATTGAACTTAAGAAATCATGGTGAAAATTCTATAAATAACTCATATAATTTATAGATTCATTTCAACAGGCTTTCCTTGAGGGTCCACTGCATCTAATACATAAAGATAATGATGGAACTGTTTTGACTTGAAAAGAGAGAACCTGTCAAGTTCTGGGGTCTTAGGAGTGTTATAAGAGCCAACTTTTCTTTTTGAAAAAGGAATTATGTGTTCTTTTTTATACCATATTATAGATGCATAAGTAATGAATGGAAGTTGTACATAGGCAAGAGTCAGCTTAACATTAGAAAGAAATTAACTATTTTGAACTATCTAAAAATGAAATGAGAGATAGAGTTGTAAATCTCTGATTAATTAGACAAGAATTGCTCTCCTTTTCAAGCTGCTGTAATCTAGATTCTTATATTGAGGGAAGGATGACGTAAATTATTTCTAGACTTGTTCTATATATGGCAACATGTGGCAGAGAAGAGAACAGAAAACTGGAAGTTTTAATACCTGGTAGTGGTTTATGATATTTACTAGCTGACTGAATTAGGGCAGGTATTTCTACTTTGAGCTGAAAATTCCTTTATCTTTTTATATTAAGTTACTTCCTTAACAATAAATGGTGTTATATTTATACCTGAGAGAAAAAAGAAAATAATTCAATTGTCAAGAAAAAACACTTAAAAAAATCAGAGAAAATCATTTACAAGGAGAGTAATTTGGGTATAATATCACCTTTACAATGAATTTTTAGTAGAATACTTTTAATTATAACTATTTATAATCAGATAGACTAGTATTTTGTAGATCTGACAAGCAGTGTTATCATGCAAAATTATTTTAAGCAGCTCATAATTGAGAAATGTAAAGATATTCATTTCTGTACATTAAAATTCAAGAAGGATTTCTCACTCTGGTAAAATATAGAGTAAATTTATTTCATTTCTACGCATACATCTATATAAATCTTAATTGGATTTATGCCTCAGGGTTCTAGTCAACGATCAATTAAAAAACATTAACTATCTCATCTAAGCTTGTCATCTGAGGAACATAAAATTAGTCCTTTTATAGGTCCTTCATTAATATTTTTTAGAACTACATTTGTCTCTATGGGTTTATTTAGTCAAAATCTGTGTTATCTCTGCAAAGAACTCAAACCACTTCAATAAAGCAATTTAATATGAAAATCATAATTGTTGTTTACAAAAGCCATTATGCTTTCTGCTGCTTTGTTCAGTGGAGAGACTAGAGATGTTTAGAATATCAATGATTCCTCTAAGCTCAGACCATTCTCTAGGACTTGAGGGGGTTCACTCCAGAAATAAACATTTGTTGCAGTTCATTTCCCTGTTGCTTCTTTAAGGAAATGAATATAACACTTCAATACCAGAAAAGAAAGACTTGTGTGAATAAAAAACAAATTGCTACGTTTTCAAATGTCGTAGTAGACCCGTTTGGTATTTGACCTAGGAAAAAGTTCTCAAACTAAAATAACACTTTGTGCCCCCACTCAATCACTGAGAAGTGATCAGCTGATCTTGCTAGTATTTTTAGATAAGAAGTGCTTTTGTGCACTTGAGTGGAATACTTTGCACTGAAAACATACTGAATTTAACTCTACTTTACTCATTTAGAGCTACCAAGTGAATATTTTTAGAATAAGATTGAGGAGAACAGATAGTTCCAAGATTAAGAGTCATATTTGAAGCAATTATTTGCTAACTCCTTTTACAAACTCTTTTGTTATAATAATACATGTTTGTCATATGTAAAAATGTTTCCCAACATTTGATAACCAAGTGTTTTAGCTTCTGTATTATTAATCATTTTATGGTGTTACTAATTCATATTTGTATATTATGTGTTCATGTGACTTTTTATGTGCTACTATGATTTATTCTCACTGCAAAGGCTTTAGTTAATAAGAGGGGCCTCTATAGCCTAATTTTTGAGATCAAGAAACTTAGGCACATGGAGATTTTAAAAATTGGTAAAATTCAAGCAGTTATTTAATGACCAAACAAGAACATCAGTGTCAACAACAACAAGTATATATTATTTACTTACTATACATGAAGTGCTGGCTGTATATTTCCATTTCCAATATTTATGAAGGTGTGGCAAGGACATTTTGGACAATGTATTGCAACATATGCAAACATATGCACATATGCAAACATATGCACATATGCAATCATTAAAGGTACTAACATAAACTGGTTTTGAATTTGAGTAAATCTTCTAACAGTTTCATGCCAGAGTTTCTGTACATACAATGCCTACCTAGGAACCATGAAGAAAAAATAGATAAGCAAAGAAATAATGAACAATTTCCTGGAAAACATGTAATACAATATTTTATAACTATATTCTTTTTTCTATAAGAGAAGGACCATAAAACCAAATCTTTAGAAAAGTACTGCCCTGCATTTCCCCATGTTCAAAGCTAGACTATACTGCAGTGTTATTTGATGTTCAGTGCCCTGCAAGGAGTGGTGCAAAAAATGGATCTTGGTTCCCTCCTCAACTTCTATTGCCTCTTTCTTCTGCCAAAAGTACTTCCATTAACATTCATGGATTTCCCATCTTTGCTTTGTGTCCTGAATTTTATTGATGAATATGTGATACAATTTGGACTACTGAGAATTACAGAGATTGATTATAGTTTCTAAAGAGAGTTTCTCTCTTCTCTGGTTGTGTGAGGTGCTTCTTTGAGGTCAAGAACAGCTGCAGAATGAGGGATGTAAGCAAGGAATGAAGCAGAAGTGAGAACCTTGGTGGAAACACACCCTCTCGATGGACTTTTTATCATAGAGGTATTTTAACCTTTCAGTTTTTAAAGCAAATTGACTTGAATTTTCTCTTGATTGCCAATAATAGTAATAAACTAAGTAATATAGTGAAGAAGCCAATTTAAACAGTATTAGTGGATTACTCTGGTAGCTGTAATGTGTATTATTTATGATATTAATTTGCCTCTATAATATAGCATGATGTGAGAATTATACTTGCATTGCATCATAAACTTTTAATTTGTTTCTTCTGCACTCCAAATTCCAAGAAAGTAAACAACATTTCTGTTTGCTTTATAACCAATGACCTTATACCCACCACAATTTGTGGCATAGAGTAGGTGTTTACTAACTCTTCATAAGAAGAATGGAAGAAAAGAGAGGGGAAGGAAGAACTGAGGAAAAAAGAAAAAACAATTCCATCATTGCTCCTAATTCAGAGACAGGGAATAAGTACAGAAGACTAGTGTGAATAGTTTAAAAATAGAATAAAAATAGTACAAACAGCTCAAAGAACACCCATTCTGACCATCTTAAATGTTACCATGAATTCATTCTTCTTTTAAGAAAAGGATCATAGAATTTTAATACAAGATAAAAGTTGCTTTAAAAAATTCTAGACAGTCAATCTAGACACTTAGAGTATATACAAGCTTACCCTTTTAGTTTGTCTAACATGTACTATAGTACATACAAATTACAAGAGCTACATTCAACATTAAAAGCTGTATCTGATTTAGAATGACCTTATTACCAGCTACTTCAAATTTTAGAACTCTCAGAACAAGTAGGACTATATTCTTAAAATTCAGATTCAATGTCATAAAGTACTCTATTTTAATTTACCTTCCTTATTTCACAGCAGAAAAACACTCAACTCTGTCATCACTTATCTACTGGTGATCCTTGAAATAACATTCATCTAAATATTGCTTTAACTGGATCTACAACATCTCCCTGAAAAGGAGCACTTCAAGCACCTAATGGCTTGAATGTGAGGACTTCATTAACATATGTTCAAATCTTCTTATTTTTTTCAAGTAACATAAGAACCCTTTGGGAATGTTTTGACATTTGTTATGGTACAAGATTTAAGCCCATTCTTATCAAAACAGCTGCCTCCTTTGATAAACTTTTTATTTCTATGAAGTATGTCCACTGTCAGACATGGTATTATGTTTGAGTACTTCATGCAATAAAAATGCTGATTTAGTGACTACTTGCCCAAATGTATGTTTTTTTCAAGATACTCTCAAGATTTAGTATTTCACTTCTTTAAGAGCAATTGCAATTACCTTGGCACCTTTAACAGATTTTCAGATTTCTACCTCTTATTTATGAATTGATTATCTTGATGCATTAAGTGCCCATTTTAATCCATCTTAATAGAGTAAATATGAAACTTAGCATGTCAGAAATTCATCACCCTAACATTAGCTTTATATTTAATGTGTATTAAGTTTTATACAACCAAGTACTTCTCAAACAATTGATAGCAATAAATGATTAATATTGATTATCAGTCCTCCTCCTTTGGCCATCAGGCCTTTTGCCAAAGCAGGCATGTGCTTGAAGAGGCATCCACATGACTAGACAGCAGGTCTGCCTTATGAAAATGAGTCTTTCCGTGGTGAATAGAGAGGCTGGGAAAAGTTACCACAAATACGGGATTAATTCAACATACACTGAGTTTCTGTTTTGTACACACTAGGCTTTGGTTCCTTTATAACACTACTTAAAACGCTAGCCTGGAATGTTATTGGCTTTTAAAATATCTGACGGTTACTAAAAGCTTTGGGATATATCACAGCACCTAAGACGAGCATTGATTACATAGTATAGATCCATGCTGTTCAATAGAATTTTCTCCAATGATGGAAATGTCCTGCATTTTCTGGTACTATAGCAACTAATCACATATGGGTATTAAGGACTGAGGAGCTGAATTTTGTTTAATCATTTAATTAAATTTAAATAGCCACATGTAACTAGTGGCAACTGTTATAGACAATACACAGAGTTATAGAAAGTCCCAGTCTTTGAAGCCAAACACCATTCTCTTTCCCTTTCACCTTCCTTCTCTAATTTGTTCTTCCTTTCTCTTTCTTGCTTTCTTTTGTTTTTCACACTATAAGAATTTTATAAAGCAATTTTGTGTGTAGTTTTCACTGTTATCCACTAGGACAGGACACAATAAATGTAAGTCATAGGTTTTGTTTTTCTGATCATTTAAAATCTAGGAGGGAGTCAAAGATCATACACATATTCACAGACATATACATACACACACATATATAGACACCCACGGTATACTAATATATCTAATAGCTTTATGTATAATTAAATTCAAAGCAAAACAAGATGCAAGCATAGTATCTTCAGATGGTTGAAACATGGAGTATTAAAATAATTCTTTAAGAAATAGGTTTAGAATAGTATTCAGAATCCAGATCACAGAAGATTTCATGATGAGGTTGACCTTTATCTATTAGACAATGCAAAAATATTCAAGGATTTGAAACTGGAGTATAATAATGGTTAGTTTTTATTTTTAAGATTATTCTGGAAGCATAGATCAGCACTGTAATAAGATACTGTGTTTAATTATCTGTACATCATATCATAATTATCTTTATACCTGTTTATTTCATCAACTAGAATCCAAGATTGTTGAGGGAAGAAATTTTATTTATTTTAGTAATTATAGCAGCTGGCACTGTGCCAGGCTTATAGTAAGTACTCATAAATTATTTCTTGACTGCATGCATCATATTTAAGACTACAAATATCTGTCTAGATAATCCTTAAATAATTTGAAAAGATGCTAAATTTCAAATATTGGTTTTCTTTTCTCTTCCTTTTGTACAATAGGAGTTAGAATGTGAGTCTCGTTTTCTGCATTAAATATTTTATCCTTTGCTCAATAGCTGTAGACTAAATTTTTAAACTTGGGATACGAAAAACAATAGATCTTAGTCTGAAGTATACTAATCATACAAGGTGGTCTTCCTAGTAACACTGCCTATCCCTTTCTGTTCTAAGTCACAGGGGCAAGACAATTTGCTCATTTCTTGTGCATTAGGGACTCAAGGCTCCTTTTGACAAAAAAGAGACAATGGAAATACACATTTAGTGTATTTCAGACCAAGTGAGGCCAAGGAAGTCAGCAAAAACAGGATGCGCCTACTAAATCAAGGACCTTGTGGCCAAGGAGCAGGCAACAGAATGCATTACAACCAAGTAGAAGTATTCAGCATTATTTCTGCCTTGATTGCTCATTCTCTCAGTTTATATGGAAATTTCTTTGCTAACTAAAATGGTACCATCCCTTTTTTTCACAGTGAACCCAGACTTACCAGTTAGCCTCAGCATCACGGGAAGACTAACAGATCTTCAGCTTGTCATTAGACACATAAGTAAAAATAGGTAAATAACAACACAAGAGAAACACCTTGGTTAGCATTGACCGTCAGGGAAATGGAGACTTGAAAAATTCAATTCATAGATGGTAAACGAGTCTATTAAAAAATAAATAAAGATTTTCATGACTAAATGCAGATGATTATCTCTCAATAGCAGGTGGTGCAATGCACAAAACATATAATATGCACCTGTTTCCAAATCATTTTTCCTATATTTTGATTTATAATGTTTTAAAATGACTTAAAATTGCTTTTGTAAAATGCATAATATGTATAAAGAATAATTCATGATACTTTTCCAGAGGGAAATTATAGTCCAAATTTGAGTCATATGTTCAAACTTTAGTCATTAATGTGATAATTTAGGTGTTATAATAGAGTTATACACAGGATTCACTAAAGGCAGTAGAGGGAGTTGATTACTTAAATGCCTCTAGGCAAGACAGATAGCAGGGGAGTTTCAGAGAGAAAGGAGGGTTTCAGTTGTTAGAAGGATGAATAATTGAACAATGATTTTCCAAGTGATCAAGGGGAGACAGTGTTTCAGACAGTGAAAGCAAATGGCACACAGGCATAGGGAGACAGAAACCTCAAAAAGCATCTGGGAAGCTCCAAGTGGATTCATCTGGCTAAGCTGTAAGTTATGATCATGGAGGAAAGAACATGAGCTTTGAAGTCAGACAACCTTAGTCTCATAGCACCGACCCACCACTAAGTAGCTAGATGACTCTGAGCATGTTAATTAATTCAACTGAGTTTCATTTTTTAAAAGGAGAGAAGAATAATTGCCTTGTAGAATTTCTGTGAAGACTAAAAAAAACAGGCATCTAGAATACCTTCATAGTGTCTAGTTACAGGGGATGCTCAATAAATGACGTATAGGTTGAAGACTTAAAACAGAGGAAAAGTGAGTTCAGACCCATGTTTTAGCAAAATCACTCTGACAGCATCATGGAAGATGGAGAGACTTGAGTCAGGGGAAACAGTGAGAAGACAGTGACAATATACTTCCAGCCCTAGAAATGTATGAGTGCAAAACTAAGCTGCTAAGCCTTGAGATGGAGAGAGGGATGTTACTGTGTATAATATTCCCCTTTCCTCTTTTTCCATGCAAAGCTTAAGTGGTTTATGGAAGGCATCAAATACAAAGTCACAATGGAGGTTGCTGTGGTTACAGTGAGAAAGAGGAAAATACTGTGGATCTTTTCTTCCAAGCCGCATTCTTACAACAGTAATTTTATCACACTGTATTTCAGGGTATCATGTGATAGCTAATCGCCTGCCAGGGAAGTTTTTTGTTTGAGGCTTTGAAAGCAAATGCAAGATATAATGGACATCTGTCCCTCAAACTTTAGCCCTTGAACTCATCCAAGGCATTTAAGATTCTGTAAATAATTTCTGATAAAAATGAGTTTAGAGTCATGTAAGTGGATAAGAAACAGCCAATAAACATATATGGATGTGGTTGCTGGGCATTGTCACTGTCACTCAGAGAGCACTCTCACTACACAAATTCTGTCACAGCCAGCACTGCTGCTTGTCAAAAGATTTAGTTTTCATAAAGTAGCAATATAAGACAAACTTTTAAGAAAATTCATCCATATCTTTCTCTAAACTCACTGTAAGCTTCAGTTTTTATTATTTCAAGCACTGTTTCAATTTTATAACACTTTTTGTTAATATGTTATGACTCACTGAGGCACAATGGCAAAAACCAACACCTGAACATATTGTCACCTGACACTGACTGGCTTGGTTTTTATAGTCTTTGCTTTCAAAAGTTTTATATTCAAAAAACAAGGCAGGCTATTAATAATTGAGTGCAAACATACCAGACAAGGAGTTATGTTCTTGCTACTTTAGATATATGTTCAGTTATTTCTTATAATACCAGGAATAAACATAATTGCCTCTGTTTTCATAGTGCTTCAAATTTCACAAAGTGTTTTCTTATTTATTCCTTTATTTCATGAATAAATATTTCTTGATCGCTTATTAAATGTCAGACATTTGTCTGGAAATATAACAGTGAACAAAACAGACCAGGATCTGTGCCCTGACGGAGCTTACACTCTACTTAGGAAAGTAAATGAGGTAATGTATAAGAAGGTGATGAGTGCAGTCAAAATAGATCAAGCAGGGAAGGAGTGCTGAGAGTTGTAATTTTAAAGAATGAAGTCAGGGAATTAAAATGTGAAGAAGGCAAAGGAACACATTATGCTGATATTGAGAGGAAAAGCATTCTAGGAGACGGAAATAGGAGTAGAAAGTTCTTAAGGTAGGAATATGCCAGAGATATTCAATAAACAGCAAGGAAGCCAGTGTAGCTGGACACACATGAGAAAGGGAAACAGAGGTTGGAAAGGAAGTCCAAAAATAAATGCCAAATCAGATTACATAGGGTTTGAAGACTCTTTTTTTGTTGTTGTTCTTATTAAGACAGGGTCTCACTCTGCTGAGAAGACTATTTTTAAGGACTTTACTTTTTACTTTCAGTAACATTGGAGTCATTGGAGAGATCAGAGAAGATGAAGAACATGATCTGACTTACAGTATTTTTTTAAAAAATTACTTTACTTCTGGATTGAAAAGAAACACAGGGGGATAACAGTAGGAATGGAGAGACCACTTAGGAAGATACAGAAATAATCCAGGAGAGAAAAATGGTGGCTTGGATTAGAGTGATAGCCACAGAAGTGATAATATGTCTATTTTGTCTATATTTTAAGTTGGACCTAAAAGGATTTCTAATTTTTAGATGTGTTAATAAAATGAATTGAAGGTTTTGGGCCTGAGCAGCTGGGAGGATGCTGTGTCCATTAACAGAGTTGGGGAAAACACTGGATAAAGAAGGTATAGGAGGGAGTTCAATTCTGGCCTGGTTAAGTTTAAGATATATATTAGGTACCCAACTAGATATGTCTAGAAAGCAGTTGGACATACAAGCCCAGAGAGTTCAGAAGGGAATACAGCTAGAAAGAAAAAAATTGGGAGTTGTCAGCATATAAACTGCATTTAAAACCCTGTCACTTAGTGTGGCCACCAAGAGGGTGGGTGGACAGAGAAGAGGTCAAGGGACTGAGCTCAGAGGCCCTCCAAAACTAAGAAACTGGAGAGACGAAAGGGAATAAGCAAAAGATACTGAGGACAAGCAGCCTGTAAAGTAGGAAGGAAGTCAAAAGAGTTTGGTGTCATGATAGCTACTACATAAATACAAGTGTTTCCAGGAAAGGGAAAAATTAGCTGTGACAAAATGAAGACTGAATATGGACTATTGGGTTTAGCAGTATGGATATCATTACAGATATGACAAATACAGTTCTGTGAAAGAGGTGCAAGCCTTACTGGAATGAATTTAAGGGAAAATGGAGAGTAACTGAAAATACTAAATATAAAAATCTTTTTCATGGGGTGTTATACAGAGATATAGAGAAATGGGAAAGTTTGTGGAAGTAGAAAAGGAGTAGAGAAAGGGCCAAGATGGGAAAAACACCATGTTTGTATGTAGATGCATTATATTGTGTAGTAATCCTAATGCTATGAGATAGATTTTATTTGCTCCTATTTTTCAGGAAAGAAAAAAAAAATGACACTGAATCAGATTATGAAATTTGCCCAAGAATCCTTCCATTGAATTAATGCTAACAAGCATTTACCGACAGATTCTTTGATTCTGGAGCCCCTACTCACTCTGATTCATCAGAGACCCTACACTCTCATGAACAAGCACAGGAAGAGAATAGGGGAATGGATTCTTCTTCCGGGAATGCAAGCCACTTCTCCATTTGCATTGTTGTTGATGCATATATTTATTGTCTAGGATTGACTTGTGTACCCACATTTAAGATGCTTAGTACCATGCACAAAACATTGCTTATATTTTATTGTTCATAATAGATACTGTTGCTGACCTTGAAATTAAAGAAATAATTATATTAATGTATAAAAGCAAATGCCTACAACTTGATAAAAATAGAATCAGCAAATCCAAGTGGAAACTGGTTTTGCAACAGCATACATAGCAAAGATAAAAAGTAAGGAATGCAGTATATCTAAAATCCCGAACACTTTTATTTTTAATGCTCTTTTATTTGAATGAGTTATATTCTTTTAAGAATTAATATGGATATATGCTATATGGTATATACTAGGAGACTCAGTTCATATACTTTTATGAATGAAAAGTAAATTTTTAGTTATTGAGGTGCACAGATTTATGTACTATAAATGTCTAAAAATTTTGCATACTCAGACTTATAAGATATATTATTCTTTATATACTTTCCTTGGTTAAAATTAGTCAGTACATATTTATTTTGTGTGATAAGGATCCATAGGAAAAGGAATAGTATTACAAGTAGAATATATTTTCTTTCTCATTACAGATATCTGAGATTATATTTATTCTTTAAACAACTAAATACATTGTTCTTATATTTATCCAAAAACTAATTAATTCAGTTTCTTCCTCTAACATCATCAAATTAGGCTACCCTGCTGGTGGGAAGTGTAGAATACTGAAAGGAAAATAATTCTGAGATGGCTTAAATTCATTCTTCTGAAAATTAATGACTATGTAAGGAGAAAAACATGCTTCCAGCAAAGAAGCGAACACAGAGATAATTAGAGTGCATTCAATAATATAAAACTAATATTTTATGACTCATGTTCATGTGTTTCCATTTGATGATCATTTCAAAGCTTGGTAAAGGATATGTTGCCAATTAGTTTATTTGAAAAGTACATCCAACTGGTACATCCAACTGAAAAGGAACTATTAAGCAACTGAAAAAGATTATAGGTGATGATATAGAAAATGTTCATGTAATAATAAGTATTCTTTATATTTCCTTTGATTTCACAAAATCACATTATATGAAAATGAGTTTGCTTATGTACTCTATGCATAAAAGTGCTTAGAAAATTATTTCCAGCTTTCCTTTTGACAGTATGAATCATGTATATATGAATGTAGGAATTTAAGAATATACTTAATTCTCTTGATTGAAATAATACACATCAAATGGTATAAAGAGAAAGCTAAATATTGCCTCCCATTTCCATTCTCACAGATCTGTAAGACAGCCACTATTAAATAATTGATATTCTCACACTTTTATCCTACCAGTCAGTAGATATAGATCTAACCCTATCTTTTATACCTCTAATGATCTCTAATGCATATATATACTTACATACACTTTTATGTGAATAGAATCATATGTACAATCTTGGTGCTATTTTTTATCATTATATCCCCTTCCTTTTTGCTTCTCTCTAATCCATTCTTCACATCTCCCCTTCACCACAATCATAACCAGAAGTCCTAGGTACTGTGTCTAAATCATCTGAGTGTAAAAATCTGTATTTTCCATGCTTTATACAGACATAGATGGAAATTTTATATTATATATAAAAATATACTCAGAATAATTATCACACCATTTTGTGTGTTATTTTCACTCAGCAATAGCTTGTGACAATTCCAAATCACTCCAGATTATATAAGTCAGCTTCAATTCATTCCTTTAAATGGCTAAATAATATTCTATGTGGTAAATGTACCATTATTTGACCTAACTTGCATAATTCTAATTTTATAGAATAATAATAGCATCTTAATTGTTAAGGATTTTGAGGTACTGAATTAGTGAACATTTGAAGAAGTGTTCATATTCAGACCCTTCTGTGTCTTCTCCTGATCTTCCAAACAGGATCTTCTGTCACTAGCCTGGAACTTGGCTTGGTAGGAGGTAGGTTGAAATGAAAGTAACTGTATGCAATTTAGAAGTAAATAAAACATCTGCAGATAAACTAGAGCTGACTGTAATGAAATTTTATTTCAAAAATTTTATGACCCAATTCTAAATAAGAATGATATAAAATAGAAATAAATTGAATATCTATCTAGAATCCATTTTTAAAAATTTCAATAGCTATTTAAATTTTGTAGTCTCTCCATCAGTTTGTCAGAGGTGCTAGTAAGTCCTCTTTGCAATTACATTTTTCCCCAATTTGGATTCTGTGTTCATTTGCACTGAACTTTTAAATATAGTAACATTAACTGAGAAAATAGAGCATATGGATTTAGCTGAGTTCATTAAAATGAATAGTTAATAAGATTCTACTCATTTTATCAATTACTAAGTTAATTTTATGTAAAATTATATATTCACATTTTAATAAAACTTCAAAGAAATTTGTTCATGGTTTACACTATTAAAATATATGTGTAGAGCGTGATCAGAGAAGTCATGTGACCATATAAATTTGTCCCCATTGATAACCATTTCAATAGATTTAAACAAAGGATTTGCTCTCAACCCATAAACTGAATAAACTTTTATTCATTTGTGAGGGTAAAATAAGGTCATGGATGCCTATCTGTTTTATACATCTACAAATACTACATAAAGAACAGTGTTACCATAAAGTAATCACTTTCAAGAGGACATAACAAAATATTAATCTTTCATTCATTCATTTACTAATTAGATTCTTAATATTTCTAGATAACACAAATGGGATAGGACTGACAAAGAGAGTGAGTCAAACGATAATGTATAAAGAAAAGTGCCTCCTTTCAAGAAGGTCTTTTCTAACAAATTTGCATACAAAAGGTCATAAAATTTAAATACAGTGCCCTATCAATTTGTCAATTCAGCTTTCATTTACCCTATGTGCTACTTAGTAGCTGTATTTCTGTAGTTATAAGGGATTGTAAGGGGTTACGCCCAATGTTGTCTGTTTATGCAATATGTAGAAGAGGAATTGCATGGTAGTTAGCCAGAGGGAATGAAATCAAAGCCCCAGACACTTCTAAAAGATAATTTACTTGGGCTCTTTGTGTTTCTTTCTTCATACTTAAAATGTGAGCAATAATACCTTCCTTAAAGTGTTATTTTCAAAGAGAAATCAAATGAAGAAGATTTGTCTATCAGTCTATCCATGTAACTTTTGGCCTATTTTCTCTTTCTAAATATCTCTCAATTCCTAATGGACAGTAAAAGATAACATAGAATAAAATGAAGAAGGAATAAAGGAAAAGCACATGCTGGATTGCTCAACAGGCAAACTAAACAGACACTGGAGTCACTTAGTTTGTGATTTAGTAAAGCAAAGGCACAAAAATTTTTTTTAAAGTTTAAAATGATTTCTTGAAAGTATTTTGCATTAGATATTATGAGTGTGCAAAGGACTCATGTCATAACATAAAATAAATCCTAGTTTTAAGACACATGTTTTTCACATTTTTTTTCCCTTAAACAAAATGTACACACTATATTTTAAAATTAAAATTACTTTTTTCTCAAAAGACATTAAATCGATGCATCTTTTATTCGCTGGTATTTTAGAATTAAAAATATAACTCCTTTTGGAAAAAAGTTAAAAGCATATATATGGACTTCCATTGTACACAAAACTTATATATTAGATCATCTGTATTAAATCCAAGGGCACAGCAAACCTGGGATTCAACAGGTCAGCCCTTTCTTTCTCCCCAACCACCCTAGAGGGTGGCTTTGAGGTAGCCCATCACTAGTAGCTTCGACTAAAATTCTCTCACTCAGATCTGACTGTACGCTCAGAAACCTGAAGTAATGACTATTTCACATTTGTTTCATTTGGATTATGATTTGTCTGATCCAGCCTCACTCATCATTGTTTTCCCAAATTAGAAGGAAAATAAAACTCTTTGCTGCCACTCTGATCCTAGCTGATACCACTACGTGGTATATTATTCCCCATTAGTACCTGCATTTACTTCTTGCTACCATGGCAACCAATCACTTTTAGCAAAATCCTTGATATCAGGTTCTCCATTTTCAATAGATAATCTGCATTGTTCACTTTTTCTGTTCCTATTTCATGCCTGCAAATTTCAGAATCATTCAACATCTATTTAACAAAATCTATTTGTATTTTAACCTCTTTTGATCAATTATAAATTTGTTTATAAAATAGCATTATGGTTTTAAACAAACATAAGAAAACAGATTCCTAAACACTTCCTTTTTTTGCTTCCAGAAAGACCAGTTCAGTGACAAAAGGGTCACTTTTATTTCTAGAAAAAATTGTCCTGTGGCTTCTAGAAATCATACAATTGTGCATACCAATAACATGATGACTTTTTAAAACAAGCACCATCACTCATTTTTGTTTTTTTGTTCACTAGCTAACTCTAATCTTATATTATGTTGTTATAAAAGCAAACCACCTAAAGAAGGAATTTAGTTTTGTTCCGTACAGGACACCTTACATAATTTTCTCCAAAATTTTGCTGAAATTAAACAGCTTTGTCATTTGAGGTTTTGTTTTAATTATCCAAGATGAAATGTACTTTAATTAGGTATGCTGAAATTATTATTCATGTTGAAGAGTCATTGTGTCCTACAATTTCACTTACAAGCTAGGATTTCAGTAGTTCTGTTTTTCAAGAAGTATAACAGTTTATCTTTAACCACGAGAAAGAGACAAGCAAAATTTTTCAAGAGTGATGTGAGCTCTCAAAGCAAATAGCCTTTCCTGAGCAAATGGTTTATATAGACAAGTGAGATGATTGGATTTTTACAAAGAACTATGAAGCCATTTACCATAAAAGACAAAAAAGCAGGAACATAGGAAATTGTAACTTAGTTTTACATAATAAAATATAAAGGACAGTGAAGTGACAGACTGTTCACAAAAAATGTGAAAAGCATATCATATATAACTAAGATACGCAAACCTCACAATTTTTAAAGTTTTTGAAATTCCAGACATCATTTAAGTGTAGAAAGATATTCTGAATTTATATTTCTATTCCATAAAAAATTCTTTTTAGCATTTTTAATTATTATGGGTACATAATAGTTGTATATATTTATGGGGTACGTGTGATATTTTGATACAGGCATACAATATGAATTAACCAAATCAGGGTATTTGGGGTATCCAATAACCTCAGGCATTTATCATTGCTTTGTGTTAGGGACATTCCATTTCCACTGTTTTAGTTATTTTAAAGTATACTCTAACTTATTGTTAATTATAGTCACTTTATTGTGTTATCAAATATTGTTCATTCTACATAAAAAGTGTATAAACATTATTTCTATAAAGTTTAAAGACTTGGACTAAATAATGACTAACTATGTAGATGATTTTTTTTTTCAAATCTATATTCCAAATGTTTTGCTACCCAATGCCAAGCACCCTGAAGGTCTGGTATATCTGTATACGGAGACTGTCATGTGGAGAGCTCCAAAACAGGAAACAGTATGATCTGAAATATCTAGTATTTATTGCTGTGATATCTACTGGTTTGAGAGCTGACTTTCCCTGTTTGCCAAATCCTCAAACATTAATCACCAAGGATTGTTGGGAGTAATAAATGCATTTTTATACCTTCCTTTGTTCCAATATACACTGAAATATCCTTGCAATGACCACCTTATCTTCTTTCCAACAAAAACTTTAGTTTGATTATTTAAAATCATGTTTATCTTGGGAATCTTTGTATATATTTGGACTACACCCAACTTTTCTATAGTAATATCAGATATGGTTGTATTATGATGGCAGGAGAACTGGATTTGAAAATAGAAAACACAAATAGATACATGGTTTAGCACAAATAATTTTTCATTTCCATTTCCACAAGTGCAAGAGAGTTGCTAGACATACTCTAGAAAGAGGGTATCACTTCTCACTACTCCTTCCTTCCTGCGTTCCACTCTAAAGCAGAGAAATTTGAATCTAGGGATCACATTTGCTGCATGGAGACGGATCACAGCTGCGATGGGTGGACTTTTCAAAAGGTAAAAAATACAAGTCAGGTACAAGTACTTCTTTCTTTTCACTTATTTCAAAGTGACTGGAGTGGTAAATCCTAACTATCTTTCTTTCTCTCCCTTTGGGACACTTTCTCTTCTGCCTTGTGGTAGGTAAATTTTTCACAAACGTTTGCTGTTCCTTAGTGTTTAGAAATAGATGATTATGGTTTAGTGTCCCTACAAGTGTACCATTAGTGTTGATTAAATATATGAGTATGTGTGCATGTGTTATTTATATATTTTAACACATTTACAAATTTTATTTATATATGTATATACACATATATACGCACATATACACACACATACAGATCTTTCTGTGAGCTTTACTAGTGTTTTGATGCTAGCCTTGCATTTCACTACTTTAGGATGCTAGCTCCATTTCCTTTGGCTGGAAGAATTACCTCAAGTTGCTATTCAAGGAGAAAAAAAGCAAAAAAGTATGTGAAAATAATCAAAAATCTTGAAATTGATCAGGGTGAAAAATGTTATCATATCTGTGAAATTTTTCCTGATAATTTTCTTTCTTCCACATTTATTCTTTCAGACTATCTATTGAGCTCCTACTACATACTAGGATCTTTAGTATGACTCATTAAACATGTAATTTAGAACAGGGAAAAAAGAATATGCATATAAATGAATACATAAGCATATGATTACGAATTGTGCTAATGAACTAATACACAAAGAAAAGGAACATACCTACAGAGGAAGGATGCTTAGACAGGGCTGTCAGGGAAAACCACAATGTGGATATGCCACTTATGCTAGACGTGAAGGACGAAAGGAAGAGAACTATGAGGAGATTAGGGCAGGAGTTGCCCAGGCAGAGGGAGGAGCCTAGGCAGAAACCTTAAATTAAGAAAGATCCCAAAATGATCAAGAACATGAAAGGAAACCCTTGCAACTGGAGCAAAGTGGCCACGATGAAAAGTGCAGGAAGTGATTTATGCACTTAACTTCAGTGGGGGAATTTAGTAGACTTTTCATTTTCCGCACTGTTACACTCCACCGGTGTGAAGAACAGAGATATCAGTATTTTTATGTTTGATGTCTGGTGTACAGATATGTAGATTATTACCTATATTTTCACTCCCCAGCTACATAGTCCTAGAACTTTTCTGCATCTCAGTCTCTGCAGTTTCACTCCTGGTTCAAGACTCCTTACTAATGCCCAGAATGCTAATCAGGATCACAAATAATATACTAAACCCAATTACCATATTCTCCTGGTCAGTGCAGCTTATAAAATAATGATTAAATAGCACTTATCACAGCTCAGTTCAACACCTCCTAATGGTAATTGCAATGAATAAGTCATTTTAAAGTTTTTAAGCAGCCATATTTTCTGGGACACGTTTTTTTAATGCAAATCTTGAATCCAATAACAATACATTAGCCTTCCTCTATTTTTCCCCTAGATTAAAAAATACAAAAGACATCTACATCATTTACTTGAAATGTCAGAAGAAATTCTACTAGGAAAGGGCAGATGTAACACGTCTCAGCAGGTTATAGGCCCTACCTTATTATAAATATGTAATTATAAATGTTAAATAGAATTAAGAGGTTAAGTAAGACAAGTTAAAAAACATGAATTTGGACTAAGGATCAGGAAAATCCCATTTTTTATTGCTACCATCTGATCAGGTTTCCCAGAAGGTTTGAAAGACATGAAATTCTTGAGCATTTCATAGTAACATTAATAAATGATGTTCCAAAACTTGTCTCCTGAGAGGTCATTCGATCTTTAGCATGGAATAGTTTTGCTTTTGCCAACTGAAAGCAGATTGGTACATGATTAAGTGAATACATGTGCATGTGCTCATGTGGGTAGTTTATATGTATTTTGTCTCCAATCTTCCCTGAATCCTTTACATCATGGAGGTACAAAAACATGTTGTAGTCCCACTGGAACATCCACAGAGCTCAATACAGATACTTCCCTCTTTTAAGAAACCAGTATGTCCTGGGACTTTGATTTGAACCATGTATTTGACCCTTTTACAGAACAAAATATCCCCTCCGGCTCCTCTTCATGTAGTCTGTGGTTGGCTTTTATTTAGCATTTAGCTAGGGCAGGTCTAACCTGCTGAGAATTGGATAGAGCGCATTGTTTTTTAGAGCTCTATAGCTTATGACTGCCTTAAGAATCTCAACTGAGCTTTGACATTTGGACCTTAGAAAAAGAAGCAAATTCTACATCTTTAGTCATATCATGAATCATTCGATACACATCCCTTTAGACTTGGTCCTAAAGTAGCCCTGAGTCAAAAAGTGAAAGGCAGATTCTTTCCTCACATCTCACTTCACTGTTTAAAAAAAAGAATTATTTCATACAAAAGGTTCTTCAGTTGAAATAGATCAATAAGCAGAAGCATAAAAGTCTACCTTCTATCCACTAAATTGCTAAAATAATTAGTTTGAGAGACTTGTGAGTTCTTTAGGCAGTTTTTTGTTTTATTTTAGAAGTCAAGCGAGAAATGTGAGTATATGAAAGTCTTCTATATTCTAAAGGGAAGAAAAAGTCCTGTTTTGTAGTGAATTGACACAGAGTTCATTAAAGTTAACTGGGCAAAGATTGCACTGTGAAACTATACAGAACAACTTTCTGCATCCTGGGGGGGAAATATGCATATATATAATGAGAAGGGAATAAGGAGATCGGCTGCCTTATGAAAACAATAGGAAAGTAAGGCAGTTCACTCAGCTGTAAGAATCTGTCTAACTGAAAGGTTAGAATTGGGAAAGCTAGAGAGTATAGGGGTCTTCAAACAGGGGGAAAATGCGTCTGTGTACCATATACTTGTTGACTGTTTCTTCTGAGAACTTTCATTGGATATGCCAGCAAACCAGGCATCCTATATTGTAAATGTAAACAAGTGATAATAAAATTGGAACTTCAAGTGTAAATGCATTTCTCTCTTATTAGCAGGTCTAGAAGTTTACTAAGTCACCTCAAGTTTAATTTCTAACAACTGGAAATTGGTGATAGCCACAATTAATAAATTATTAACTTCAAAAGAACTTTGATTTGTGTCTGCTGGTATTTGAAGTTATTACATTAGTCCCCCCTTACCTTCAGTTTTGCTTTCCATGGTTTCAGTTACCTGTGGTACAGTATAATGTGATATTTTGAGACAGACAGACCACATTTACATGACTTTTATTATGGTGTATTATTATAATTTTTTAATATTATTAGTTATTGTAGCTACCCTCTTACTGTGCCTAATTTATAAGTTAAACTTTATCAAAGGTATATATGCATAAGAAAAAGTATACATAGGGTTCTGTACTACCTGCAGTTTCAGGCATCCATTGGAAGCCTTGGAACATATCCCTTCCATATAAGGGAGCCTACTACTGCATTTCTAGCTCAAGTAAAGACAATCATATAGCTCTCTTTCTGATCCTAAACACATAGAATATTTTTTTGTCCATAATCTCCACATAAAATGTTAGAAGACTCACTTATGGGGACAGTGGAACAATAGATATTATTTTTATTCAGAACTTAGCAGTGACTGCTTGATCTGTAGTAGGTACAATGCTGGACATTCCAGATTCACAGATGAAGTCTTATATAGGAGACTGTTTTCTAATAGATCTAATTAGGCTTTGCTAGTAGCAAACAGCAAGGGTTCAGGAAAGTCACTCAACTGAACTTAAGAAAAAACAGATTTGTTGTGAGGAAATATATATATACTAGAACAGAAACTGACAAAGACAACCCAGAGACAGTCTCTATGTCTCTCTTCTGGCCCCTTTTCCTTCTCCTCTTTATTCTTCAAGTATATGCTCTTTCATTCCCCTCTCTGCCTCCTAGTCCTAATTGTCTCTGGTTCTTTCCTACCCTCTCAAAATTTTAGCTTCTACAAGGCTTTGGATCCATTCACTCACTCACTCACCAAACATTTATTGAGCATCTGCTATGTGCTGTGCAGGCATTGTTTTCAGTACAGGGGATGCTAAAGAGAAGTTATACTGGGTGCAAATTAATGATGACAGGACAGATTTTATTCATGCTATTGAAGTAGGGAGAAGAGACTTAAGTATAGAACTGAATTGAACATCATTAAAACAAAAGGCAGGAGAAATTTTAAGGTAAAACTCTCAATCTTTAAGGATTTAAGTAAGCTACTGGAAAAGTACTAGAGGGGTTAGGGAAGAGGTTGGTCAACGTGATTTGGCCATCTGTGTTTGCTAATTGGTACTTATGGAAGTTAGGCTCCCACCCTCCCACAGAGAATGGGAAATAGGAGCCCCATCTTTTTTGATGATTACAGTTCAAAATAATGGTTCCCAGAATCCCGGAAAAAGACATTCCTGGGTTATAAAATTGGCAAGAGGATGTAGAAAATTTACATCTAAAAGGGCAGAGAAGGAATTTACAATTGCCAGTTTTTTAAAGCAAGTGCTCTATGAAAAGGGAAGTCGGAGGCCAATAGTCAGGAAGAAAACTGTCTCAAGTTCATTCGAGCTGAGGGGAACATTAAGACCCTATCAGTCAGGAATACAGTAGGCAAAAAAAAAAAAAGCACAAATATAACTGCCCTCATAAAATGTATTCTAGGAGCCTATATTAATAAGAAGATAAATAAAGTTTAAGTAAAGAAATTTAAGTAGATAAATAAGAGTACATCAGATTGGGTTAAGCGTTATGGTAAAAAACACAGCAAAGAAGGTGGAGTGGGCCACAGTGGATGAGGAGTAAGCTCAGTCTCAAACATGGGGGTCACGAATGTCATCACTAATAAAGAGAGCTTTGAGCAAAGTTATAAAGGACATAAAAGCAAGCCAAAGAAATATCAAATGGGAGAAAATTCCAAGCAGAGGTAAGACCATTGTAAAAGCTCTGGGCTAGGATCATGCTTGATGGAGTCCCAAGAGCAAGGGGCAGAGTAGCAGGTGAAACAGGGAAAGAAGGAGGAGGCAGAGCAGATCTTCCAGAAACTTCCCAGTCACAGCAGGGATTTTGACTTTGTGTGAGAGGGCTTCAGAGGAAGAGCAGCATCCTCTGACTAGCTCTATAAAAGCAGGACTCGGGCTCTTGCACTAATAAAAATGCCGTGTGGAGGGGTAAGTGCAGAAGTAGAGAGACACAAAAGTGGGTATGTCTAGGGGACCTTTGGAATCTGGAGTTAAGGGGAGTGGTAGGAACTGGAAATAAAAATGTGGGAATTATCAGGATGGAGGTGTTATATAAAACTACGTGATTGGATGAATATACTAATGGGAACAGTATAGATAGGAAAAAAATTACCTTAACGTATGAAAACGCGAAGAAAATAGAGTGGCTCCAAAGCAGAATCAGTGAAGGAGAGGGAAACCTAGGTGAGGAGTTTCTTCTGCAGGACAGGTCAAGAACATATGTCAAGGGAGTGGCCTATCAGTGCAAAGGAAGAGGAAGACTAAAATGCACTTCTGACATATGAGGCAAAAGCTTGACTGAAACGGATTCAGGAAATTAGAGAACTCTACGATGACATTTACTATAGATTATTTTTTCCACAAATTTTGCTTCAGAAGGAATAAAAAAAATAGGATAGTAGCTAGAGAGAAAATGTGGAATCAAGAAAAGACTTGATTTTTTTCCTTTAGATAGGAGAGATTACGGCATATTACATGTTGATGAATATGATTTATTAGAGGTGGGAAAGATGACGTTGCAGAAAGAGGAGAGAATCGCTAGACCGATATTCTTGAATAAATGTGAGAGTACAGGATTGCATGCACCAGTGGAGGGGTTACCTTTAAATATGAATGGTCAGTAAGCATGTCTGTGATAAACGTAGTGAAGCAGAGTATATGGGCACTGATAGGCAGGTGGGCAGACAGGCAGGTGAGGACACCTGAAAGTATGCCCAGAAATTCCTTCACCTCTGGGTTATAACTCAGTTCTTTTCATTTTAGTTTGCCAGGACAATTTGTTCAGCCTAGCTCGAATGTGCACATTTGACAGGACATTGGTCTTAAGTCATAGGTCATTGAACATCGTTTGGACTGGCTGCCTCCTAATGTCAGCTGAACATTGCTGGTCAGAAGACCTGCCAGGAGAACAGAATTATGTGGTCTAAACCATGGATCTTTAAACAGCAGGGGTTGAGGAAGAATAGTTGTCCTCAGAAGAGTTTATGAGTGGTATGTTCTGTAAATATGTCTTAGTGTGTTTGCTTACCAAAAGAGTTCATCCAAGTTAAAAAATTAACCACATGAAGTATTGCCTAAAATTGAGGTCCTAGGTAGAAAAATGCAAGACAAGATACCCTGGTAAACTCATAGTTTTATAGATTCAAATCTGTCTAGTTATTTTGATATTGAAACAGGAATTCTCTCATCAACAAGATAACTTCTCAAAAGAATTATTATTTTGATTTTGATTTTGGGAAAAGTAAATTATATGATTTTATTAATTAGGCTTTATATTACTATTAATAAAATATATTAATGGTTGTATTTATTATTTTGTATTATTATGATTATATAAATGGTTGTATATGAATATATTTAATATTTCCAGCAGATATATGCATTTTCTCATTTAATCTTCATAGTATCTGTGAGGTTAGTACTAAGCACTCCATTTTACAGATGAAAAATCAGAGAGAGAGAGTGGTCAAAAAACTTGTTCAAGCTCATAAGTGGTATAGCTACAATTTTCTTTCTGATATAGACATTATTAACTGTCTAAAAGGAAAAGATATGAAATTATTGAAGGTTTATGTCAAAAGCACATAAACAATGTATACACAGTAGAGAGTTATGGAGGGAATGGTTAATATATCTTAATAATACATGAAAAAACTCAGAAAAGGTTTCATGAATCTTGGTCAAAAAATGGGTCTTTAACAGGGTATTCTGGGCAGAGGAGAAGTGTCAGTGGGGCCCGGGATATTCAGGAAACAGAGAGTTCAGGATTTGAAGAGAGAAACTGTGGGAAGGCCAGAACAGACTGGAGATGCAGCAGGAAGGGAAGGCAGGCTGCAACTTGCCATGGGCCTTATTGAAGGCCAAGACAGCAGTTCTGAAATTGTGGTCTGTGGATCCCCAGGATCCCAAGACTCATAGAGTCCATAATGTCAAAATTAGTTTTATAACACAGGCATATTTGACAGATATTATCTAGAAAACCAAATGAAGTAAACTTGTCACTATAAATAGACAACTGATGGTACTTGTTGCCAATGATAAAATTCAAACTTTCACTTAAAAAATTAGAATTTTGGAAAATTTTTATCTGCTTCTGTGGGCTTGACAGCTTCTCAATATTTAAAAAATTTTCTTATGAGATTTGGTGTGATATCAATGAATGTGTTTTTTTTTTATGTTGTATAGTGACATGTATCAACATTGAAAATATCTGTATAATACAGTGAACCAATATTTTACATATAACCAAAGCATGATATTGAAAAATATATAAGGATAAAGTTCCTATTAAAGTGAAAATTAGACCAATGGATTTTAGCTCAACAGAGTAAAGAAATGTCATTGATATTTCAGACTACATGTTGCAATTTCCCCATAAGATGATACCATTTGTTAAGATTAGGTGTAGTAGCAAAGAAGAGTATCCACAATTACCTGAAAAAGAGTACTAAAATATATATTCCTTTATTTTCTGACTAAATATCTCTGTGTTTTTTGTTATACATTTTAACCGAAGCAACATATCACTACCAACTGAATGCAGAAGCAGATATGAGAATTCAGTTGACTTGTTAAGCTAAATATTAAAAAGATTTACAAGAATATTAATCACACCACTCTGCTCACTCTTTTTTTGTTTTGGGAAATATTTTTTTTCATAAAAATATGTTATTTGTGTTGACACATAATAGTTGTTACTTGAAATGAATTATAAATATTAGACTCAGTTTTAGTTTATAATATATTAAATACATGTAGATTTAATCTTACATAAGCAAAGCTTTTGGGGGTCATCAGTAAGTTTTTGGAGGGTAATGTGGTCAGAAGATCAAAAAGTTTGTGAACCACTGTACTAAACTAAGGGGCTTTATTTATGGTGGTGAGTAGAATAAGAGTTGTATTTAGGACATGACTCAGTCAGCAGCCTGGAAATGTGCTAGGAAATGAATGCTTTAGTCAATGTTTATGAGGGTTTATCTTAGAAGTAAAACTTGCAGGAGATGTTATTTTCTAGTTTATATTACTAAACAAATTTGAATTAGGTGCAAAATGTTCCATCCTATACTGATTTCTCTAGCATGAATGTTTTTTTGAGGGTTCTGATATAGTCATTACACTTAAGAAAATATAGTTAAGGGACGACAAAAGTTCATTGCAGATGTTCAATTGAGAAAAAATGTAGAGGAGTGGAAACTGTGCCCTGATATCTTAAGGGTGTTCATGTGGAAGAAGGAATTAAGTTTATCTGCTCCAGTGAGCATAATGAGTTCCAATGGTTGGGATTTGCAGGAAGGCAGATTTTAGAACTTTGTGACAATTAGAACTGTTGAAAAACAGAATGAGCTGCCTTATTTGGCTGTTAATTCCTTGAAAATAGCTACTATTTATAATATCAACTCTACGCAGGCCAATCTATTAGACGCTTGACATGATACCAATTAATTTCATTCTTACAATAACCCCAAGTGATAGGTATTATTACATCCCAGTTTCATAAATGAGGAAATGAGTTTACAAGTTTAACTCTTCACCAGCTTACCCAAGGCTAATCAGCAAACAGACAGTGGAGCCAGAATGCTAACTCAGATCCTCTGATTTCCTACTCAGGCTTCTGACATCATGTACACGGCCTTTCCATGAAATATGTGGCAGCAGCTGTAAGGAATATTGTATGACAAATTGGATTAAAAGCTCTCTCTACAGTTCCTTTTAAGTACTAAGATTTTTGAACTACTTGGGGAGGGGATTCTGCTATTTGTCTTTGTATTCTCAAAACTTTTCATGATGCTTAGAATATAGTTTATTTTTAATAAGTATGTGTTCAATGAATAAATAGTTTATAAATATAAAATAAAGAAGAACATAGGGCACTGTTTAGAAAAGTTGTTATATGTGTGATAGTAAATTTTAGGTGTCCACTTGACTGAAATATGGTATACCCTGACAGCTGATAAAGCATTATTTCTGGGCATGTCTGCAAGGTTGTTTCTAGAAGAGATTGACATTTGAATCAGTGGACTCGGTAAGGAAGATCTGCCCTCATCCAGTGTTAGCTGGCACCATGCAATTGGCTAAAGACACATAGAACAAAAAGAAGAGGAAAGGAAAATTTGTTCTTCTTTTCTGGAGCTAAGATACCTTTCTTCTCCTGTCCTTGGACATCAGGACTCCAGGTTCTCTGACCTTTGGACTCCAGGATTTGCACCAGCAGGCATGAAGTTTCTCAGGACTTCAGGTTCAGACTGAGAATCACACCATCAGCTCTCCTGGTTCTCAGGCCTTAAGACTTATACTGAGAGTAACACCATTGGCTTACCTGGTTCTGAGGCCTTTGAACTTGGACTGATACATGGTACTGGCTTCCATGGTTCTCCAGCTTGCAGAGGGCTATCATGGTACTTCTCAGACACTATAAGCACATGTACTAATTCCCCTGATACATCTCCTCTCATCTCTCTCTCTCTTTCTCTCTCTCTATCCATCTATCCATCCTTCCATCCATCCATCCATCCTTCCATCCATCCATCCTATTGGTTCTGTATCTCTGGAGAACCCTTACTAATACAATACGTTATTTTTAATCACCCAAACAATTAAGAGTTACATTTTCTGCATGTCAATATTATTTGTTTGGCTAAGTTAACAATGACTGAAAATAAATGTTCAAAAACCTTTAATTCAACAATTCTACATAGATATGTGAAGCCCAGGGGAAGTGAGTGTTTAAGAGTTTTATTGTTTTTGTTCATGGAACTAATATGATCAGGTTTATATGTTGAAAAACCCAGAGGAACCCTTTTCCTAATGTATTTTTTCTCAGAAGTAGAGTAGTATGAATAAAAACTCATTGGCTATTTTTAGCTTCCACAAACATCTCTCAGATAACTTTTGTAGGGTTGGAAAAGAGGAGATCTACTAAGTACCTGTAATACGATGTGGTTTCTGACTTCATCACTTTATTCTAGCTATGATTTATCATATTAAGACAGTATGATAAAAGAGAAATTACAAAAAAGTAGGAATCGGAAAGACTTGTCCAAATCTTTCTCTACCACTAGCCAGGATGAACTGTAGCTACTAGATTTAATTTAATTAAATAGGTAAAATTAAATTTTTAACCTTGTTTACCCTATAGAGAAAGGAGCCAAAGAGAACAACAGAGATCTTTTCTGCTCATTTAGGTTTACCTGACTCATCTGAAGCTTGATTCCCTGCTAGTCACTAAGAATATGGGCACCCCTATCCCACTCCTCCTAAGCATCATGACAAATGTGTAATAAATTTCAGATGTCCAGACGTGGCCATTGAGATCAGACACAAAAACACCGCATTTGGGAAGTTATTCAATTCTCCCACGTGGAGTTAAGACCTCTTTAATTCCATATGCAAATTTATGCACACAGCATGCAGATTTTATGGTCTCTAGATTCTCTGACAATATCTGGTAGCCTTATTGGTAATGACCGCTGTTGCTGTGGGGTTTCACTGAGCAGATTTGGATAATAAAACCTGTGGCCAACATGTTGGCTGCCAGTCTGAAGCAATGCTAGGCTATCTAGCCCTTTGATGATGAGTTTCTAAAGTTAGACCTGTCATCTCATCTGGTAGCATAAAAGGAATTCATAAATATGATTTTTTGCATGTGTTTTGTTGAAGGCTAATTTGGCAAATACATGTATATATGTTTTATATATATATTTACATTTATTTATTGATTGATTTCTGGGAGAGGAAAAACATTTGAAAGAGTGCAGTGACTAGCTGTGCAGAGAATGATGTACCAGAAATTTAACGAAATTTAAAATAAACAAACAAGTAATAAATCAGTAAAAATATATATATTTTTTCTTAAAATCCAATTTGTCAAATATTTTTAACTTTGTTGACAAGGCTTTTTGAAAAGGTCTATAAAAGACAGCTATGCCCATACTGATGGAACTTGGAGCTATAACTAGTGAAATGGGGGTAGGAGGAAGGTTCCTCCCCTCTGTCTAAAGCTTTACTGGCAACTGTTTTCATCTCAAAAATACACATGCTGAGTCCTGTCTCACAGCTTATTTATCAATAATAGTATTATCAGCTTGAAGGCACTTTAGACTTGTGCATATCAACAGAGCAGTCACTTGCAGCAAATTCCGTTTTGTTTAGTGAAAAACAGTGATATAAGCGGGCAAGTATTCAGAGATTGGATCCTTCAATTACAGATCACTTCGATTATAACAGATTACTCAATGGCTCTTCCTAATCACTCTACTGGTCCCTGTGTGCTGTTGACTGATGCACTCCAAGCTACAGGCTCACTAGAAGTCAAATGAGCAATGAGTATGCCAAGAGATAATGTGGGGAAAGAGTCCTGAATGCTGAGATATTGGGCACACATATGTATTGTGAATTTTAAATACAGTTCAGCTTCCAGTGCTTCATTTTTGCAAGCTCTGTTGCCCTATGAAATTCTCTTTTCTTCTTTAAAACAAGAGATTGAATTTATGTCCAAAATATCACTTCACTTGGTCATATACAGCCACAGGGTATTTTATGTCACTTAGGGAACCTAGGCTTTTAGGGGGGGAAGTTCATGAACTGGTTTGGTTCCTTTAAGTCTATTGTTTCTTTTTCTCAAGTATCTCCAATCCATGATGTTCCAATTTGTATAACTTTCATTTAAAAATATTTGACAGCTTGAACACATCTAGAGGCTGAACCCCTGCAGTTGGCTTGAATTCAAACACTGAGAAGAGAACTGAAATCTAGACATTTCCCCTATCTTGTCGCTAAAATTCCCATGAAACTGGTACTTCAGCATCTGCTGTTCATATACAAAACTCAATACAATATAAAAGTGTTAAAATGAATTTTTAAATAAGCATTTAAAATGCTGAAAGAACTGGTTATTCTAGTGAGGTTTATAATGTAAGCATATTTAAAAGTAGTAGAGATATTTTCCTGTTTTAGACACATCTTGATTCCAATTAACGGAAGTATTTTTTTCTTTTAGAGCATTTATCCCCAATTAGCAAACTGGGGCTTTGGAAAGACAGAGGTCACAGAGTTGAGACATGTCCTAAATTAAGGCTGGAATATAGCTAGAATTGCTGCTGAATTCCAGTATATTTCTACCACAGTAAGCCTTCCAATGAAGTTAAAAAATATAATTTTCTTTTGAAGGCTTTGGGCTGGGAAGCTAAGCAAAACTCAGGATAAGCTATTTGGTTTCCAACATCTTGTTTTGGTCCTTTCAATCATTTCCTCCTCTTCTTATCTACTCCCTAAATATCTTTATAGAGCAGAGGCATTGATAAAGTGAGCTTGCTTGGCACTAAAGACTCCTACCACTGTCCTGGTATTTAATATGCCTTCCTTGCCACATGGGTCTATTCTTAGTCTTCTAGTTAATATCTCTGAGCAGGCCCCAAATATGAGGGCATCTGATAGGCCTCTGAGTTCATATACTGCAAAATAACTTCATAATAAATGAAAATATGCTAAAACTCCACACTGATTGTTTCAGTTTTTTTCCATTCTTTAGACCATAATACATTCTCACTATATCACCATCTGAATTTATATAGTCTTCAAATTTGTGTGCTTAATTTCCAGATGCTCAAGGATGTTTGCAATTCCTTACCACCTCTCATTTACATCTAAACTAAAATACTTAACATTTGTATAACATTGTTTTTTTTTTTTTTAAGAACATTGCCCCAATTAGCTAACTAGTGTTCAAAACACTCTTACAAAGGGTTTTTAGATGTATAAAATAAGGCTTATCTCAAAGCTACTGGAAGATTCCTGCACTAATTTGGCATCTGACTCCCTTTCATTCTCAAATAATATTTTTGCGATCATAAAACAAATTCTTACTTATTTTCAGTGAATGATATTGCATATGTATACAACATTCTTAGACATTCACAGGGAATGCAATGTTCTATACATTCTACTTCAAACAATATCCGGAAATTAGTAATGCTGATCAAATCGTATAAGCTTTTTTAATCATTGGGAATAATGTGTTCAGAAGACATCCAATTTCTGACATCCATTTACTCATCAAATATTTACTGAGCATCTGCCATGTGACAGACATAATAACCTGCCCCCAAAGTTTAATGGCCATGTAATAATAATTGCTACTATTTACTAAGAGTTCTAAACATATTAGTGCATATTAGCTCATTTAATCCTAACTTCAATCAGGTAAGGTTGCTTTATCAGAGTTTTGCAGAGAAAAATAATCAATATGATATGGTATGTATGTATATGGTATATGAATATACACATGCACACACACATACATATGGAGAGACATGGAGAGAGAGATTGATTTTAAGGAATTGACTTGTACAGTTATGAGGGGTGGCAAGTCTGAAACCCATACAACAGGCCAATAGCCTGGATGTTCAGAGAAGAGTTGATGTTGCAATCTCAACCCTGAAATCTGAAGGCTGGAAACTCAGGTGTGATTTCTATTTTATGGTCTTGAGGTAGAATTGCTTGTCTTTCAGGAAACCTCAGTCTTTGCTCTGACGGCCTTCAACTGATTGCACGAGGCCCACCCACATTGTGGAGGGTAATCTGCGTTACTCAAAATCTATTAATTTAAATGTTAGTCCCACCTAAAAAATACCTTCACAGCAACATCTGGACTGGTGTTTGACCAAACAACTAGGCACCAGAGTTGGCACAATAAACTGACCATCACAGTGGGTATTACTATTTTTATTTTATCCATAAGGAAGTTGAAGCTCAGAGAGAAATTGACTGGGATTTACTCAGATTATAATTGAGAAATTGGGTATTTGGTCCAATCTTGTCCTAAAGCCAGCATATTTTCTTTTGTATCACAATATATGGTGGTATGTTACAAAACCAAATACATATTACCTCCATTTTAAGCATTTAGAATCATTTTTGGTGGGGGATGTTAGGTTACAATGTATTCATTCATCCATTCAATATGTATTTATTGGGAGTCTACTATGTAAAGGATACTGTGCTAGGAGCTGAGGATAGAAGAGTGAACAAAACAGAAAATGCTCCTGCCCTCTAGTGGGAGAAACAAACAATAAACAAGTAAACATAAGAGCTACATATGCCAAGTGCTACAAAGGAAAATGAAACCATTGTAAGGGTAATGGTGTGATTCTCTGCAGTGGTGATATTTGAGAAGAGACCTGAATGAAACAAGAGTATAAATCATGCCGATATCCAGAGAAAAGCATTATTTTCAGTCAAAGGGAAAAATAAGTGCAAGGGTCCTAAGATAGACGGATGCCTGGCATGCTTCAGGAGTAGCAGGAGACCAGTGTGGCTGCAGCAGAAAGATTTAAGCCTGCCTACGGAGTAACAGATTCAATATAGCACAAAGAGAACTGTTCTAAAGACAGAGAGAATAAAAGAATGATTAGTTTAGGAGCACTTAGCAAACGAAAGATTCTTGAAAAGGAGTTTTAAGCATGATGTTATGAAATCAGCCAAAATCAATCAATCAATAAAAAGTGAGAATGACTTAGGTAAATGCTCTGAAGTTGAAGGAACATCAGATCAAAATGAAAAAAAAAAAAAACAGGGGTAAGTATTATATAATGGTTTACTGAGACAGAGAATCCATACTGTCAAGAAATCATGCAGGTAACTGGAGGCATCAGGACCACAGAGGAGTGGAAAGTGAGTGAGTGCAGATGCAGGCTGAATGTGTGGATTTCAGCAGGTGTCAAAGAACTTAGTGTGAATCAATTAAAAGGAAATTAATGGAGAACTCAGAAGCTTCATTTTGATGTGAAATGAAGAGGTTGCCATTGTAAGTGTTCAAAATCGGAGGCTAATGCTGAAAAAAATATGTAAATACAATAACTGACAATTATGAGTGATTTATGTATGTTAAGCAGATTTATATGCATTATGTCTTTATTTCTTATAACAACCCTTATGAGATGAGATATTGTTATTATATTCTTGTTAGAGATAAGGAACCTGAGGTAAAGAGATACTACGTAACTAAAGTTACATAGCTAATGATTTGTTAAGGTGGCATCGTAACTCAAGCAGTCTGACTCCAGAGACCAAGCCTTACCTAGTAGTGCCTTCCAAAGGAGTCTAGCAACTCTATTTATGATGTGGCTTAGAAACCTCCATGGTGCACAGTAGGTTTAAAATCATGTTTGCAATATTTTAAGAAAATTTAATATTAGAATAATAGAAGTTCTATAATTAAATTTTCTTAAAATTTTGGAAATGTGATTTTAAACGTACTATGTGCCACAGAGATCACATGTACCCACTATTAAATTGGAACTAATTGTTCAACACTCAGGTGCACACATGGAAGTAAAACTCAGTGGAAATCAAGCAGGGGTGGGGGTCGGGTAAATTCACACCTAATGGGTACAATGCATGCTATCTGGAGGATGCGCGCACTTATAACTTTGACTCAAACTGTACAAAAGCAATTCCTGTAGCCAACATGTTTGTACCCTTGAAATATTCTGAAATTTAAAAAATTATGTTTAAAGGGGATAGAAAAACATAAAGAAATTTGGATAGAAAATATGATGGTATTCCTGGTTTGAGATGATGGTCTTGGCCAAGCTTATAGCCAAGGACCCAGAAAACAGAGGGTACTAGAGTGAACAGAACATGGTGATGGATTTGATTTGGAAGGTAAAGGCGTGAAGACAGTATAAAGATAATTCCAATGTTGGAAGCTTACAACAGTTAGGGAATTGGCAGTGAGAAGAGCATACTCATTTATCACTTACTAAGTCAAACATAAACTGTTTCACTTAATTCTCCAAATACTGTGAGTTTTCTGAAGAATGATTATCTCCATTTTACAAATAGCATAGGTCAAATATATATACCCCAAGACTAACATAGCAAGTGGCAAAGCCAAGATCAGATCTGCTCTGTTTGAATCCAAGAACCAAACTCTTTTTGTTCTTCACGCTACTGCAACATTTTGACAGGTTGGGTCTCAGTATTTAGGAGATTCTTCCGGTATTACCATCGGATTTCCCAGATATGTAAACCAGAAAGGCACTGAGATTCAGGACTGGAAATGCATATTCATAAACTATCAGCAAAACATGTAAGTCGATGTGCATACAAGAAAAAAAAAAAAAACATGTTCAGGAAGAGAAGAGTTGTGGCCCAGGATTGATGCTGGGGGCTGAGTGATCTGGAGGAAATGGGGAGGACAGGTGGACACAGATGATGGTGGAAAGTGAAGACCAAGAGGCTGTTACTGTTTGGCATACAAGTTCTTCAGAGCAAGAAAATCCAAAACCTTAGCAGTAGAATGACACCTCCACTGTGCCGTTTCATCTGTGTCCCCTGCATAAGCGAACACCATCTGCCATGGAGGCGGAACAGTGGTGAATTGGAATAGCAGTCCAGACTCATTTTTGAAAACTTGGCAATGACATTACATGGCAATTTGACTAAAGTTTGCAGGGATGTAGGAGCTTCCTCTTACTGGCCAACTTATTGGGCATTCTCAAACAGAAGCAAACAAACAAGCAAACAAACAAAAACCCTGCCCAATCCATGACAAATTTCATGTTTTTACCATAAGAAACAAACCTTCAAAATTATAACCTGTGTTCCAAATAATCTATTTGTCATAGTGATTTGGTAAGATTTCATCATACAAAATTAATTAGTGGGTTGTATGTGTGTACGGGAAGGTAGGGAGGGCATTTGGAGGGGAAAGACTGACTCAGAACGTTGGTAGTCACAATCTGTTATATGGTACACCAATATCTTTTAAATGGGCTAATTTATTCCTTAGCATTTAATTCTGGCTTTGGAATATTCACAGCAGAATAAACCAAAATAAGTCACGCACCTAAAATGTGAGTGGAATTTTATGAAAACTGTTTGATCTTGTTTCTTACAGATAAACCCAACAAAACTAAGTTATCCATTTACAGCAATCCAACAGCTATAAAACAGAGTAAATATTTATTTTCCTAGTTTCTCTACTTTTTAGAGGAACAGCCAGTAAGTATCTGGGGGACAGGAAAGTAGGCTTGTGAGAGGCACACACCCAGGCAGACAAAACTGACTTGCTTAACCCTCGAAAGTGCCATTTGAGCAGATAGAAAATTTTACTTGCCTTAGAAACTACTCATCCATCCCTTGGGCCACCTGCCAGACTTATTTACAACAAATGCTTGCTTAAAAAATTGGTTACTGAAATCTCTCACAGCTTCCTTAGGGTATGATCAAAGAGCATATGGAATTGGAAACTAAAGCTTGAATCTTATAGCCACCATTCCTACGATGGCAGGTTCTACAACAGAAGAGACAACAGAGATTGATCAGGCAGGATGAGTTGTTGACAGAAAGTGAAAGCAACAGAATGTTTCAAGGGTAGAGGGTGAAGAATTCAGGGATACATTGGAAACTGAAAGCTTAGGAAACAATGACATTTTCAGAGAGAACTATTTCATTCAATACTTGAGGTGAGAACGGATGGTCATTTAGGTATATATTAGCAAAGATTCCAGAGAGATAAGCAAAAGGACAAGGGAGAAAATGATTATTAAAGAAAAGAAACACATTTTTTAAATGGCTTATATCCTTAAAATGTGCAATATTGTTAGAATATTCTTGAAGCTGCTCCTATAGCAACTTGTGTTGTTGTGCTCCTCCCACAGGAGTGTAAATGCATGAAATATAATTAATTAACTAAATTTGTCATTTCAGTAAAAAATGGGATATTTGGTTCTTCACGAATAAACATCTTCATAGGCCATTTTCAAGGTACTTAGAATCAAAGTTTAGAAATTTTAGAAATAAAAGAGATTAAGAGATAAGAAAAATGAAAAATAAAATAATAAAATGTTAACTAAAATAACAAATTAATGTTGAAACCCACTAAGTACTCTAATTCCATTAAAGAGTTAGGTGGCAAATAATAAACGTAAAACTCTAGCACTTCATTACCAGACATTTCTAAGGGGGAATTGTGTTGTGTTTCTCTTAATTCCAAATTATTTTCCTCAAGTAGTTCCCTCTTCTCCTTTCTCCACTTGAAAACTGAAAACCTGGTCATATGTCAATTAATGTCATTGCCATTTGACTCTCTGATAGGTATCTCTATTTCTTACTTTGCATGAACATTTTCAATAATCTCTGCTTTCTGCTTCAAGGTACTTAGGCATAAACAATTCATGCTTCTACCCCCATCTCATCTTAGCACAACTTTCATGGCAGAAAAAATTCTAACATGATGAAAGTGGTGGTTGGCTTCATAATCTTTTCATAGTTCCTAATTTTATGCAATCATGTGGACATCAGCAGCTCCTGGATTTCTAGCATGGGGTCCTTTGCCCTCTGCCTTTAGCAGATACATCTCCAGGTCATTAACTCCTATTGATTATTGGCCCTCAGTGTATCAATAATTCACTTTGACTGTTGATCAGTGTCCTGCCATTTTACCTTCAACTACAGCAAGCAGACTTTGCAAAGGCAGCTTTCTGCTACTTCACTGCATTAATTTTAGAGCATCTCCTAAGAGCTCCCTTTCCTTGTTAAAATCACAGTAGCAACTACAAATAGCATAGCTCTTTCAGAAAAGCTATCATTTCTTATCTGGCTTGCCTAAAAAAGTAGCCTGTATACAATTATAAGGCATGACCCAACCTTCCCACATTTGTCTTTGTGCTTTGTCCTTAGATCCACATAAATTCTATATCCTAAAGATTTTAAAAATAAAATGAGCAAATACAAAACACTCTCCTAGATTATGTGAAAGATATAAATTTCAATAAAACATGTTCTGTATCCTCAAAGAAGCTTAAATGCTAGTTGTGACGAAGACATACTGGCATCATGGTAGGTAGACCTCCTAGAATTATTACTGCTACAGTGTTGAACTTTGAGAAACACTACCATGCAGAAATCCTGCTTCTGTGTCCCATTGCTTTATGTGAGACTGCCTGAAAATTGACAGTGATCCTGATCTACCTTCAGTTATGTTTGACTTCCTTGGCTTTTGTAATTTGGAGTTTGGGCTTTTTTTTTTTTTTTTAAGGAGTAGCAAGTGGGGAGGGGACATACAAATTTTCTGAATTATGCAGTTAGGGCATACTAGATATAGTACTTGGGGAGTCCAATAGACTTGTTTAAATCAATAAACAGTATTTTGCCAAATTCTATCAATGATATCTGACAAATCAAGGTAATATAGAGTCCAAAATTATTTCTATGTTATATACTCTGAACTTCATGTATGAATATGATTCTGAAGGTATTCCCAAAGAGGTAGTCACTAAACTTTCTATATTCCTATAATGATTACTTTAAAGATCACTTTCAACTTAGAAATATATTTTGTTTTATTCCCAAAACATATCATTTTAATGTCACATGTATCCTAATGCCAATAAATAAGCTAAACACTAGTGACAATGCTAAGTTTGATTTACATTCATTATCTTCACTTTTTTTGAAATGTTTACAGATCATGGAGTTATTCACTTTATATTTAAAATGTAGTTTCATCCTATGTTTATTTGTACTATTGAAGATACCAGAGTTAAAAAATCATTTTTTTCTTTTTCACTGTTCCAGTAGATTTGAAAAGCAAATATTAATTAATGTACATATTAATAATTTATCTAATTTTGAACTTTAGGAAACTATCAAGAAGATGCAAAATAGAAACTGTATTTTTCTTTTAAAAAGCAAGATAAAATTCTTAAGTTTCCTCTTAAAATTATTTCTGCCCTAATTCTGTCCCACTTTTTATAGTAGGAGGACAGTTTGGTTTTCCTACCTATTAATTAGTAGGCTCGTTTGTGGAGATGGTGTGGATGCAACCAGGGCTTGAGTAAAATCGTGATGATTGTACATGGTAATTTCATAACTAAGATACTTAAAATGGGAGGCAGATGTACTAAAGACTTTCTATATTTTAATTAATACTCTAATATATGTAACCTTAACATACCAAATAATTCTCTTTAGCCTGAAAAGATTCAACTGTTGTAAAACTTTAAGAAATTCATTCTGCAGATGGAGGCAGACTTCTTAAGGACTATGGCTCCATGAAAATAAATATAACATCAACTTTCAGTGTGATGTATTTCACACTGGCAAATGATTTAGTTAGTCCTTTAGCAGGTGTTCAGAAAGAAAATTAAATTTACAACATTAAGAGCCAAATAATCTCTTCTTCAAGCGCCATGGTATGCCCATGATAATTGAAGTTCTACAAATAATTCAGGCTCTATCTGCCACAATGGCAGTCTGGATTCAATTTAGTAATATTTCAGGGAGCTAAGGGAAGTCAGCACTCCCTTTTAGCAGAGTAAGGGCCAGGCCCTTTGCTGGCATCAGAAAGATGACTTAATTCCTGTCCAATGTGCACACCTGCTGCATATCAAGGTAGAGATTATTGCTCTTTAGAGATCTTTGCCAGTAAATCTTTCCTGGACTCTTTTGCCATGCTTTGTTAGCTCTTTGATGTGGTCTTCATTATTTTCTACATCAGTTTCTTCAGCTGCATACACAGGACATTTGTTGATGAGTTTGTTTTGATCCTGGCTGTGTATATGATGGATGTTTTGAAGGTCAGTGTTACTGAAGATATTTTATGTTTTGGTTCAGATGTGACTGGCATAATGGTGGATTACAACTTCTGCTCACTCCTCTGATTTTAGGCTAAAAATTTGGGATGTATTTATGTAGCCTACACCTGTGTGAGCATGAAAATTAGACAGAAAAACACTGAGCTTCCAGAGTCAAAGCTCAAAGTTTCACAATCCATGAAAATAAACAAGTCATTTGTAGGTCAGCTTGGACACTTGTCTCTTCATACCAAATTTAGTAGACAGAAAACCTGTTTCACCACTGCAGGACCTCAGGCAAACCCAATAGAACTGATAGGGAAGGAATGTGGAGAGCAGGAACAAACAGTCCCAGGTGACAGATACAGCTAGCATTTTCAAAGATCTGTCCTGGAGGAAAGCCTACCTACTTTGTCAGGAAGAAAGTTGGTGAAAGCTCTGTACATAAAGTATAAACTCTGAGCAGTTGTGGAGAAAGACAGACAAGTGTTCTTAACAGGCATAAAGGGAAATAGCCATTCCAGATTAGGCTGTGACTGAAGCCAGATTATCAGTTACAAACTCGTTTCATTGCCAGAACTCCACGGGATCTGATCTTATTAAGGTAATCAGTGAGATATTTGGTACTAAACCCAACAGTTGCTTTTCATTCTTCAGTTTATTTAACTCCTTTAAAGAGAACTGGGCTTCTCTCTATCTATCCTTAAATCCCAGTATTCCTCCAAGTTTGGACATATCTTCTCTCATTCTAAATATTCTCCATAGATTGTGTTTTGGTCAGTTTTGGATACTGTAACAAAAATACAATGCACTGGGTGGCTTAAACAACAGAAATTTACTTCTCAAAGTCCTGGAGTTAAGATCAAGTTGCCAGTGGGCTCAGAGTCCAGTGAAGGAATTCCTGATTTAGAGATGACTGTCATTCCTGTTCATGTTCTCATCTTTCCACATGGTGGAGAGAGAGAGAGAGAAAGCGAGATCTCTGGTGTCTTTTCCTTTAAGGGCACTACACTGGCACCAAGTCATATAATTCATAGCTCTTGCATATTTAAATCCTTTCACTTCCCAATAATCGCACTGCCCCATTTTAGGTCAGGCCACCATTACCTCTGACTTAGATAACAAAAGGCAACTCCTCAACAGGACTCCCTTCTCACTCTCCCAGCTTTCTTCATGTTTGGGAATGTAATGAAAGCTTACAGTCATGGAAAATGATTGTTATTGTTGCTGGTATCTGACATATGGAAGACTATTTTGGTTGTGATTGAAGAACCACCTAAAACATTTCTGTTATCTGATTGAAGAATACTTGAGTGTACGCCAAATGGCCAGCTGTTGACGGAAAGCCTGAGAAAGCACCTGTTGTGTTAACAGAGGAAAGCACAACCTCCTCTGCCACACAAGCAAAAAGGAGGAACACTGTGCTGGCAGGAAGGCAACTTCACACACCCACAATGTTGTCACCTTCTCTAATTAGAAACTTTAATTCAGAATAGCACAAAAACAAATCAGATTTTCCTATCTAGAGATGCCACGATTGTCTCCTGGTTTTAATAGCAGCTGCACAGAAGTTAGTTGTGAGATGTTATCCAAATAAAAGGAACACCTACAGCTTGCTATATACAGGAATGCATGGAAGAAACAGCTGCTCATGTCTGGGCTCTAAATATCTCCATTACAGCCAGTGACACTCTTGAATGTTGCTGCTGGAACTCTGCAACTCAGAAGACAGAAGGGCAGAAGGCCACTTGAAGGAGGAGCTCCAGTTTCAATGGGACCCACCCTTATTTGACCAATACATATCACGGGAAGATTCACCACATTGAATCTGGCATTAACAGAGAAAGGAAGAGGGATTTCTGGGAACCAGCCCTCATATTAAGAGTGGTAGATTTGATGCACTTGGAAGAACAGCTGGGCAAAGTTGAGAGTAACGGTGGTGCAGATTCCTTTCCCTTCAGTTAATCCTCAAAATTTTCATTCCTCAGGGACACATTTTGTGTACACACTCTACAAGAATGATCTATTCTGAATCCATACATAGAATCAATTACACACAAAATCCTCTTCCCTCGCCCTCTTTGCTAATCTCCAATCTCGTATATATGGTAATTATATTCTCTATTTGCCCAGCACCTACTACCTAAGAGTCTCTGTGCATTTGATCACTGAAATGACTCAGTATTAATGGAGTTCCCCCTATGTTCCAGGAACAGTTTTAGGTACTGAATTAAACAGAATTAAAGAAAAGAAATGTAGTCTTGATTCTCAATAAACAGACAATGCAGGTGGGAAGATAGACCGTAAATAATTACATTTAAACTACTTATTTTAGACATACTTTTACTAGTTATAAACATAAGATTTTTAAAATATTAAGCAATTTTCCTAAGGTCATGAAGCTGGTAGGTGATGAACAACGCTTGAAATTAAGTCACTTTAGCTTCACAGATTGTCATCCTAAATACTAAGTTCTACTGCTTCCTCTACAACAAGTGATTGCTAGACACCTCTCCTTGAGTGCCCCAAAGATACCTCAAATCCAACATATGCCAGCCTAAATTCACTGTATCCTTTCTTCAGACATACCCCAAATTTTTATTTCATTAAATAGCAATACCATTTATTTTGGTTTTCTGAGCCATGAATCTGAGAATTATTATACATCCTACTTTCTTCCCCACCTCAACCATAAAATTGCTTATCGAGTTCCACAGATATTTGCCATCCTAATCATTCATGTTCCTTCCTTTCCGTTATACCATCATTCTTTTGTTTTAAGCTCTCTTTCCTTCTCCTTGGTGACTGTGAGGTCTTGCTTGTGTCTGTGCCCCTAACCTTATCCTCCCTTCAAACAATCATCACTGTGCTGCCTAAATGATCTTCCTCAAACACTATAGAAATTTGGTCATGTAATACTTCTGGAAGTGCCTCACTCTCTTTAAAAGAAAGACGAGATTTATTTATATAGCTTATCAACTTCTTCAGGAGATAACAACTGTCTGTTCTTCTAACTCAATTCCTTCTACTCCTTCATCCCCTATTTTAGTGACTCTGTAGTACTTCTAATTCTCCCAAACACATTTGGTCACGTCATACTTTTGTACACATATACACTTGGTCCTTTCTGCACGAATGCATGCTCCCCAATCTTTCTCTAGCTAGCATTCACTTGTTCTTCAAACTTCAATTGAATCAATTTCTTCAGGAAATTTTCTTCTTACAATATATCCCAATAACATCGGTCATCCCTTTTGGGCCTTATTTCACTTTGTGCATATGTCTGGCACGAATTTTACCAAAAACTGAAAATGAAAATGTGCCTGTCTCCAATGTTAAACTGAGCTTCCTGAGGTTTGACTTTATCAATCTGATTACTGACAAAGAACAAATCATGCTGTTATTCAAAAGATACATGATTTATAGTCAGAAAACCCATTTTTAAGCCCAAGCTCTTCCACTTAATAGCTATAACCTTAACTAAGTCACGTAATCTCTTCCCTTTAGTATCCTCATCGGTTAAAGTATATGATAATGAGAAGAAATAAATTGTGAAAAGAAAGTGAAATGAGAACATATGCAAGTATTTCCTTACCTATAAAGTGCTATAAAATATTAATATTCTATGAGCTTGAAAGTTCCTTAGAAGCAGACACCAGGTTTTACACAACTTTTGTCTGATTCTTTCCCCTTCATAGTCAGATCTAATATAGTTATGACCTGGTACAGAGTTCTCATTTGATAAGATAAATTATTTTTAACTAATAGGGATAAAAGTTAAGTATTTTAAGTATTGTGCTTTAAAACTTGCATAGAATTTGTTTTATAATTGTCCTGGAAAGAAAAGTGCACTATCTGAATCATGAAAACTTAAAAACTGAACTTAGCACATTAATTAAACTCCTGGAGACTAAAATGAAAGAGGGAGAAAGAAATAATAAAATTCAATAAGGTTCAATTAAAACACTAAAGTGTACTTTGATAGCTATTTTGGATGAGATATAAGTCAAAGGAATAGCCATTTGAACTTGAGGACATTCTTTTCAGAGCCTGCCCTGAGCAGCGATGAGAACTAGGCAGTTTCGCTTCTTGATTTCTCCTAAAAGTCTACAGCCATTTCCATCACTCAAAAACCCTCTTCCTCATCTAAAGGTTACTAGAGTCTTGTTTCTATTTAATATGTGCCTTCCTAGAACTCACATTCCTAAAAATTTCTCATTTTCTCTGACTTCCCTCAGCTATGTTTTTGTCTCTATGCTATTTTTAGCAGGTTATGACACAAAAACAATTATATCCATCAACCCAAGCAAAAACATCTGTTTGTAACACAGTACAGATGCTGGATTTTACAAAATCCAATGAGTAAGATACAGTTCTTGTTTTTTAGATATCTCACTGTCTAGTATAGACAAATTATAATATTAATATGTGGTCTAATAAATGCATTAAAAGGCATAAAAGCAAAGCATTGTCAGTGCTTCTGGCAGATTTAGGAAAGGCATCAGAGAGGAAGTGATTTGATGCTGAATTTTGGAAGATGAGTACAAATTTGTCAGCTAAAGTTTGTAGTGGGCAAGAAGGGAGATATAATGTGTATTCCAGGCAGAGAAAATTGTATTTTCAAAGACCTATAACTATAAAAGGACACTAAAGATTTAGAAGATGACTAGAAAATAAATATCACTTAAAGATAGGAAAATGAACCTCATAGTCTATTTACTTTCTCTTTTTTTGAAATTTCAAAGTATTACGGGGCTATAAATGTTTTTGGTTACATGGATCGCTTTTGTAATGCTTGAGTCAAGGTTAAAATTGTGCCTATCACCTAGATAGTGTTCATTGTACTGGTTAGGTAGGTTTTTGCTGGTCTCCTCCTATCCCCTCCCCACTTCTTGATTTCCATGGAGTTTTACTTCCCTTCATGTACATGCGTGTGCATCAGTTAGTTCCAGTTTAATAGTAAGTATATGTGATGTTTGTTTTTCAATTATTTTCCATACTTCACTTAGAATAATGGTCTCCAGTTCCATCTGAATTGTTGCAAAAGGCATTGAGTCATCCTTCGTCCTGGCTGAGTAGTATTCCATGGTATATATATGCCACATTTTGTTAATCCACTCATGAATTGATGGGCATTTGGGTTGATTCCATATTGTTGTAACTGTGAATTGTGCTGCAATAAACATTCTAGTGCAGGTGTCTTTTTGATAAAATGACTTCTTTTTCTTTGGGTAAATACCGAGGGGTGGGATTGCTGGATCAAATGGTAGGTCTACATTTAGTTCTTTGTGGAATTGCCATACCGTTTTTCCACAGAGGTTGTACTAATATGCAGTCTAACCAACAGGTTTAAAGTATTCCTTTCTCTCTGCAGCCATGCCAGCATCTATTGTTTTGTGACTTTTTAATAAAAGTCATTCTGACTGGGGTAAGGTTGACATCTCATTGTGGTTTTAATTTGCATTTTCCTGATGACTGGTGACATTGAGCATTTTTTCATGTTTATTGGCCATTAATCTATCTTCCTTTGAAAAGCTTTTGTTCATGTCTTTTGCCCAAATTTTAATGGAGTTGTTTGATTTTTTCCTGCTGATTTGCTTGAGTTCTTTGTAGATTCTAGTTATTAGTCCTTTATCAGTTGCATAGCTTGCAGAGCTTTTCTCCCATTCTGTAGGTTGTCTATTAAGTCTGTTATTTCCTTAGCTGTGCAGAAGCTTTTTAATTTAATCAAGTCCCATTTATTTATTTTTGTTTTTGCTATAATTGCCATTGGAGTCTTTTTCATAAATTTAGAAGAGTTTTTCCAACATTTTCTTTTAGAATTCTGATGGTTTCATGCCTTAAAGTTCTTTATCCATCTTGAATTAATTTTTGTGAGTGGTAAGAGATGTGGATCCTGTTTCATTCTTCTGCATGTGGCTATCAAATTTTCCCAGCACCATTTATTGAATAGAGTTTTTTTTCTCCCAGTATATATTGTTGTCTGCTTTGTCAAAGATCAGTTGGCTTTATGTGGATGATTTTATATCTGTTTTTACTGTTATGTTCCATTGGTCTCTGTGTCTATTTTTGTGCCAGTTCCATACTGTTTTGTTTACTATATCCTTGTAGTGTAGTTTGAAATCTGTTAATGTGATGCCTCCCAATTTGCTCCTTTTGCTTAAGATTGCCTTGGCTATTTGGGATCTTTTCTGGTTCCAAATAAAGCATAGAATTATTTTTTCTAGATCTGTGAAATATGACTTTGGTATTTTCATAGGGACTACATTGAATCTGTATATCACTTTGGGTAGGATGGACATTTTAACAACGTTGATTGTACTGATCTATGAGCATGACATGTGTTTCCATTTGCTTGTATTATCTGTGATTTCTTTCCTCAGTATTTTGTAGTTCTCTTTGTAGAGATCTTTCACCCTCTTGGTTAAGTATATTCCTAGGTATTTTATTTTCTTTGTAGAAATTGAAAATGGTATTATGTCTTTGATTTGACTCTCAGCTTCACTGTTACTGGTTTATAGAAATGCTACTGATTTGTGTACATTAATTTTATAACCTGAGATGTTGTTGAATTTATTTATCAATTTCAGGTGGAATTGGTGGAATCTTTGGGGTTTTTTAGATGTAAGATCATATTGTCTTCAAAAAGTGATAGTTTGACATCCTCTTTCCTGATTTGGATATACTTTCTTTCTTTCTCTTGCCTGATTGCTCTGGCTAGGACTTCCAGCACTGTGTTGAATAGAAGTGGTGACAGTGGGCATCCTTTTCTTGTTACAGTTTTTAGTGGGAATGCTTTCACTTTTCCCCATTCAATATGATGTTGGCTGTGGGTTTGTCATATGTAGCTTTTATAATTTTTAAATATTTTCCTACTATGCCTAGTTTGTTGAAGGTTTTTATGATGAAAGGTTGCTGAATTTTGCTGAATGCTTTTTCTGCATCTATTGAGATGATCATATGGTCTTTGTTTTTGCTTCTGTTTATGTGGCAAATCACATTTATTGATTTACATAAGTTGAACCATTCTTGTATCCCTGGGATGAAGCCCATTTTGTCATAATGGGTTATTTTTTTGATGTGCTGTTGAATTTAGTTTGCTAGCATTTTATTGAGGATTTTTGCATCTATATTCCTAAGGGATATTGGTCTGTTTTCTTTTTTGTTGTGTCCTTTCCTGGCTTTGGTATCAAGGTGATTCTGGCTTCATAGAATGAGTTGGGGAGGATTCCCTCCTTCTTGATTCTATGGAATAATTTCTGCAGAATGGGTACCAACTCTTCTTTGTAGATCTGATAAAATTCAGCTGTGAATTCATCTAATCTGGGGCTTGTTTTGTTGTTATTGGAAGATTGTTTATTGCTGCTTCAATCTTGTTGCTGATTATTGGTTTATTCAGGAGTTCTATTTCTTTCTGATTGAGGTTGTGTGTTTTCAGAAATTGGTCCATTTCCTCTACATTTTTGAGTTTATGTACATAGAGATTTTCATAGCATTCACGGATGATATTTTGTATTTCTGTGGTATCAGTTGTAATATCTCCATTTTCATTTTTGATTGAGTTTATTTGGGTTTTTTCTCTTCTGTTCCTAGTTAATCTAGCAAAAGGTCTACTGATTTTGTTTATCTTTTCAAAGGACAAACTTTTTGTTTCATTAATCTTCTGTATTATTTTCTTCTTTTCAATTTTATTTAGTTCTGCTTTGACCTAGTTACCCTCCTAGGATACTTCTGTTTTAAAAGTTTTTGAACCAACTAAGGGTCTCTGTAGTGGTAGAACATCTGGCTACATGACAGAGTACAATGGGGGAAGTTTAAATTATGTAAATGTGTAATATTTCTGGTCAAGGGGAACCTGCCACATGTATAACTGCTTAAACCTTTCCCCTAGATCATCTTCCTCAATCATCTCCCACCTCCAGTGTGAAACTTACCACCACCAATCCATTCTAGCATCATGGTCAACCTTATAATTGGTTGAACTCACATCTGTCCCTTACATGTGTACTATCTCATTCACCCTGTCCTCTCCACTATGCCTTGTGTAGGGGTAAAAAAGTAATACATTTTTCTTGTCCATGACTGACACCTGTATAACAAAAGGATTCATAAGACAAAAGCATAACAAATTTATTTAACAAAGTTTTACATGGCATGAGAGCCTTCAGAAATGAAGACCCAAAGACCCAGGGAAAACTGTATATTTTTATGCTAGGGCTGGTAAAAGAAGTGGATAGTTGTGGAGAAATGTACAAAAAGGGTACGATCTAATGGCAATAAACTGGGGGAAACCCAGCAAGGTCTGTTTGTTCAGATTCCTCTTGGTCTCTCTGTGTAGCATTCCTTCTCCCCATGTATACGGCAGGTTACCTGTCTCAAAAGTTCTTATGACTTACTTTCAGGGGAGGCAGCTTAGAGAGTGACCTTTCTAGGCTTTCTTTGAAGGAGAGGAATTGTAGTAGCTATGACCTGCCTCAGGTCAGAGAAATTCTGGTGTCTATGATCCACCTTGGAGAACAAAAGGGTGTGGGAGAAGGAGGGCAGGAGGAGGTCAGAGAAACCTCTTCTGAGGCCCTCTCAAAAGTACTCAGCATGCCAAGGTGCCATATTTTAGGGTACCATTTTCTGAGCCCCAACACTAGCACAAGTTTAAAAACATTTATGAAATTGAACATTATAGGTGTTATTTAACTAAACTCTAAGCAATAATAATGAACATATGTGTTGACCTGTAGCATAACACAATCATTTTACAGAGTAGGAAACAAAAAAAAGAAAAAAGAAAGAAAAAACATAACACTTAAGCTTTCTATTTATTAATCTTTTCAGTGCCCAATGAAGTGGATATTATAATTACTCTCACTGAATATTGGAATAAAATGAGACAGAGGATAATCTTCATCTTGTTCCTTGTAAGATACAAGATCATGTTAAAATACACTATATTTAATTTTTTTAACCTACATTCTGATGCCAACTTATTTGAAAAAAGAATGCTGTTTTTCAAATGTGTGAAACTCCTTTGTATACGTGTATGTGTTTGTCTTTTACAATGAAAATTATTACACTAAATGATTCCCCCAAAGAAGGAAATAAATAAAAAATTTCTGAAATGATGATCATTCATGACAAATTCCTCTGTATTTGTTCCGGGAATTGTGAACCATCTGTGCCATGTAAACAGTTCAGGTTGTGTCGGCAGCCATGCAGCAGAATGGAAAGTACCAAAATGTGCAATTAGTTGTGACCTGTATAAATAGTTATTCACGTCAGGGTTGCAAGAATTTCAGTGCTGAAATCTCTCCTGAGAGCCATCTTAAAAGCTATAGGGTTTTTTTTGTTTGTTTGTTTGGTTGTTTTTTCTGTTTGTTGGTTGGTTGGTTTTGAGTCAGAGTCTCACTCTGTTGCCCTGGGTAGAGTGCAATAGCATGATCATAGCTCACTGCAACCTCAAACTCCTGGGCTCAAGTAATCCTCCTGCCTCAGCCTCCCAAGTAGCTCAGACTACAAATGCATGCCACCATACATGGCTAACTTTTTCTATTTTTGGTAGAGACAGGGTCTTGCTTTTGTTCAGGCTGGATAAGCCATAGGTTTTCTACTTCTTCTGTGATGTGCATGTCTGTAACATTCTCTTTGCTCTACGGGAAATGTAATCAGTGTATTTACAAATTGTCAAGAGAATCACCTTTTCATTATTTAAGACTCAGACTAATGTTTATGTTGTCACAGAAAAGAGATTAATAAGTATATTAATAGGTTCAAGCCCATCAATATTTTTCAAATTCTGTTGAAAAAGACCTTTTTAATCCAACATGCATTCACTTAAATATAATGGCTAATTAATCATAATGTATGTTATAATTTGTCTATTTGTTAAAGCAATATCTTTTATAAAATAAATGTAGTTTCTCTTCTATCAGTACATATTTTATTAAACTTTTGATTTATTTTCTTATAAATTTTTATTTAAAATATCCCATAATTCCATATTAGATTTGTTTCCTCAGTATCTGAAAGGATGACACATACCTGCTTCAATGCAACTTCATGTATGGTTTTATGGATTCATCATCATCCTCCTCCTTAAAGAAGGTAATGACCTTCACACTCTCTCAGTAATGGCACAAAGCCCCTTTGGATACGTACAGTTGTTTTATTCAACTTCTAAAACCACCTGGGGAACTTCTAAGTAAACTTTTGTTTCTTTTAGGCATGAACTTAATTTCCTAAGACTTTGTTGTATACTGTTGAGAAAGAGTACAGTAAGTGTAGACATTAAACTGGATGAGAAAATATGCTAATTTGATCATTCACATAGAATTAAATGAAACAATTAATGCTCTAAGGTTTAAGAGCTACTCAAAAGTTAACCAAAATACTCTTACCATCTAAATCTTACACTGTGAAAAACAACTTATTCACAGATGAATTAAAGAAGTATGCAATCTTGAAGCTGAAGAGAACCTTGGAGTACACTAGTATAAAACAACAAGGACTCTGAAAATTCCCCAGTTGGTAGCAACCCCTTGTTTAACTACTTTTTTCAGCTACAGTTTGTGAAGAGGAACTTATTGCTTCCTAAGATGGTCAATTCCATTTGAAAAGCTCTAATTGTGAGAGAAGTTTTTATGTTCCAATCCAACATACTGTAACATTAGAGATGAATTAAATGACTTAATCCTTTCCTGATTTGGCAGCAATCTTTTTTTTATTTCAGAATATTATGGAGGTACAAACACTTTGGTTACATATACTGCCTTTGCACCACCCGAGTCAGAGCTTCAAGCATGTCCACCCCCCAGAAAATATACACCACACCTATTAGGTGTGAATTCACCCATCCCTCCATCCCCTCTCCCATCTGCTTAACACCCGATGAATATTACTTCCATATCTGCACATAAGTGTTGTTAAAGAATGAGCGTACCTATGCTTCAGCACAAAGATAACACAATTGGCAACCCCCAAATATATTACTGTTAATTTGTTTTCTGTTTTGCTTTGTTTCTGAGACAGTGTCTACTCTGTCACCCCGGTTGGAGTGCAGTGACCCTGGTATGATTGTGGCTCACTGGGCTCGAGTGGTCCTCCACCTTAGCTTCCCAAGAAGCTGGGAACTACAGGCACACACCACCATGCCTGGCTAATATTTTTAATTTTTTGTAGAGATGGGGGTCTTGCTATGTTGCCCAGGCTGGTCTTGAACTCTTGGCCTCAAGTGAACCTCCCACCTTGGCCTCCCGAAGTGTTGGGATTACAGGCATGAGCCATCACACTGGGCAGTTAGTTTTCTAATAACGGCTCCTTCCCCAACTCAAAATATAATATACCTTATTATAAAGATAGACCAGGAATTATAACATGTTAATTTACACTGAAGAGAAAAACAAAATCACATTTTAAGTTTTACCACAGTGAATTATTAGTGAATAATATAAGAGGTATCTAAGATCAATGGAAGGTCAGTTATTTAATGAATGGATTTGGAATATATAGTTAACAATCTAGAAAAATACTCAGTTTGATTCTTTACATAGCATAATATAACAAATAAATGAAATTTGAATTAAATAGCTAATGTAAACACTAAACTTTAGCCAAATAAGAAAAAAAATATTGTCTATCAAATATCTTCAGGGTAAAAAATTTCTTAGGCCAGAGCAAGAGAAGAAATCCCAAGGGAAAGTATCTACAGATTCAAGGTTATAAACAGTGTAACTTTCTGCATGCAAAAACAAAAAGCAAAATTAAAAGCCAAACAGAGCAGGAAAGTGTGGCAACAGATGTATAGATCAAAGGTTAATCTCTTTATCATATAAAAAAGCTCAAAAAATCAATAGGTAAAAACATCTCAAAAGAGAATATGGGAAAATAAACAGATACTTTTCAAAAGCAGAAATACAAATAATAAATAAACATATTTCTGTTCATTCCTATAGTAATCAGATACAAATCAAAATGAAAACAAAATATATAATATATATCTGTCTACTAGCAATAATTAAACATTATAAAACTTAAGCTACGTGGAGGCTTTATTGCATATTGGTATAATCTTTTATATTTATGTTTGGCATTATATACCAAAACAATAAATATATGCATGTACTAGTTTAACTCTGCTTTGAGATTTTTCTAAGGAAATAAGAGGAAACTGATATTTAATGATGCCCATAACAGTATTATTCATATCATTTAAAGTCATTTAAAATAATTCAAAATAAACCAGCATTAAAAATAATTATAAATAAGTTGGTTGTTATGATGCATGGTATATTAAGTGACTATTAATTTAAAATAAATATCACTATTAAAATATAAAAAATAATTACAATACACATTTACTAAGTCCTTATTGTGTGACAAATATTATTCTAAGTGATTTATATAAGTCATTTTATCTAGCCTTCTTACAGCAATTCTGGAGAGTTACCCAAATTTTAGAGATGAAATAAACTGAGAAACAGAGAGTTTGTATGGCTTGGATCACATGGTAAAAGTAGTAGAGATAAGTGATCTGACTGAAGTTCTTAATCACCACTACAATATAGAAACTATTTATTAATGGAGCAAAAAGTTTCACTACTTCTGACAAGATACTATGTGATAAAAACAATGCAGAATTTTGTATAAAATTTGATAATCATATTTGAAAATATGAAGTAAAAATTATATAGCACAAGTTGAAATGCTAATACAAATTGTATTCTTATGGTACACTTTCAGGTGATTTTTCTCCTTTCCTTAATTTTTTAAATCTTTCTTTACATTTTTATGCTATTGTTATAATATAACAATGTTTAAAATATATTTCTATGAATGTGATAAGCTAAGGTATTTGGACTATTCATTCTGTTAAAAACAACTAGAATGCTTTTAATGTGCTTTTAAAAAATCTTTTTATGAAGTTCTTAAATATGTGACAAGATAGTAAATCCAAGGGAAAGTAGGGCCGAAGGGAGATAAGCATATCCATGAAACCACAATTGCCTTGAGAGCATTTCCCAAACTGGCAAAATTGAGCTTTAGTTGTGATGGCCTGTTGAGGAATAGAGACCAAAATCAAACACAATGACTGGCCCACCCTGGGAGGTGGACAGAATGATAGGAGAGAAAACTGAACTCCAAATATCTACACTTGTAGCTTAGTGATAAACCACTAATAACTTTACCCCATCTCTACTCCAGGAGAACTCATGAAACCTTCCATTGGTTCCAAGCAGAAAAAATTCCCTCAGATGGCTTTTTGTGGATCTCTATGGTATTATCTATGTAGTCCAAAAAACCCCTCAAGTTATAAATTAAGTTTAATGAAGTCTAGAGAAATGGTGCTGTAGATGCCTGTCAGAAAAAAAAAAAAAATGCAAATGCCCCTAGGGGCATACATCTCATCCTGAGCCTCAAAGAATTCACACCAATAATAGTCCAAAGGAGATTAACAACTCACAGTCAAAGCTAACCAAGCACACAAGGAAATGATGCTATATTTGAGAACCGATAGGAAGAGGACAATTGAAACAATCACAAAAAGATTTTTAGATGTGTAGTGGACCACGAGTGTAAAGTCCTGACAAGCCTGGCATATTCATGGGACAGGAAGAAGGCTATCGTGTTGGAATCAAGAGAGTTAGGGAAGAATTTAAGAGAATGAGGGAATCAAGGTCATGCATGGGGCAGGGGCGGGAGGAGGAGATTCTGGACAGCCTTGAAGGTCCCAGTCAGGATTCTCTGGCTTTCAACCCTAGTGATGTGGATAGCAATCAAAGGGTTTTGAGCTGAAAGGCTTTATGTTCTGATTTATTTATATATTAGAAATGTTACCGAGACTGAGCAAGCATGAAAGCGGAATCCAAGGAGGATGGAGGCTTTTTGAATAATCAGGTGGTAGATGATGATGGCTTCAAAGAGATGCCTAGTCACCATTGGGGATGGTGAGGAAGTAGCCAGATTTTTGATGCTGTGAAGGCAGATACACTAGTGGTAAAAAAAGAGCAGGGAGAATAATATAAGATTTTTTGAGGCATTGTGAAAAGAGAAGTTGTTGATAAAAGTTTACATTCATAACTTAAAAATTAATAGTCTCAGCAAGCTTGAATAGAGAGGAACTTCCTTCACATGCTAAATGGTACCCCCATTATATCAAGAGGAAATATCTTACTTACCAGTGAAAATGTGAGAGCTATCCTGTTACGTGAGGGCCAGAAATGAATGCCACAAGCAACATTTCTATTCAGCAATTACCTGGAAGATCCCCACCACACAGTAGGGCAGAAAAGATAAAGAAAGAAACTAAAGTTTGCATATTCAAAAACAAAGCTCTCATTGTTTACAGATTGCATGTGTATTTAGTGATTTTGATCTCTATTTTCAAAGGAATTTATAAGAAATTATCAAAATTAATAAGAAATTAGCAAGTTAGCTACAGGAGGATCAAAATATAAGAATCTATTGCTTTTTTGGTAATATCAAGAATTAGAATGTGATATTTTTAAAGATATCTTTTATAGCATAGCCAGAAATGTAAAATGCCCATGAATATATCTACAAATACATACAATACTTCTATAAAGAAAATTACAAAATTTAACTGAGAGATATTAAAGAAGACCCAAATAGAGATACATGCCATGTTCATTACAGAAATACCCACTATTAAAAAAATGTAAGTTCTTCTCATATTATTTTATGGGTTCAATGTCATTCCAATCAAAATCTTTACTATTTTGGTCAAACTTGATAAGCTTATTTTTAATGTACAAAATAATAAAGGGGGCTTAAATAGTCAAAGTGTTCACAAAGAAGAACAAGGTGAGTAAAATTGAACTAACATATTTCATATTATAAAATATAATATTTGAACCAGTGTGGTAGTAGTCCTGTCATATATGACAGAAATGGCATTGCAAATCAGTGGAAAATACATATTTTTCTATAAATGTTCTGGGAAATTATGTACACATATGGAAGAAGAATGAAGCTAAAATATTTACTTCACACTCTATGTAAAAACCAGTTCCATGTGGATTAAAGACCCCAATGTGAATGGCCCAGGAGAATTGCAACAATCATTAAGAGTGGTGCCTATAAAAAAATGTGTCTTTAGAAATTAGCCAACAGATTGTCTATCTCCAATCAAGAGCCCAACAAATGTCTCAAATCCAGGCAGATAGAACTAAACAGATCAGTTACAAAGACAACTGAGGGGAGTCCTACTGTAAGGATTTAAGGATTTGAAAATCCCAAAGGAGACCCACACATATATGGCCAATCAATTTTCAACAAAGGTGCAAAAGTAATTCAAAGGAGAAAGAATACTTTTTTTCCTCAATAAATGATACTGAAACAGTTAAACTTCTACATGCTTACACATGGTGCTGAATAAATTGAATTCCCATATGAAAAAAAGAATCATGATTCCTAACCCACATCACTCATAAAAATTTATTTCCAGGTAGATTACAAAGGTAAAACAATAAGCCTCTAGATGACAACCTAAGAGAATATCTTGCTGACTTTGTAGGAAATTTTCTTAATAAAGTTTTTTTAACAGAACACAAAATCTCTACCCCTAAAGGAACAAAATGATTATTGCAATTTATTAAAATTAAGAATTTCTGAATATCAAAAATGCCTGATATAATGAAAAAGAAAAGATATTTATAATACCTACAACTAATAAAGGATTAGTATCTAGAATATCAAAAAAAAAAGAAGACATAACCCAAAGCAAAATATGCCTAAGGGATTCCTGAAGAGACTCAAAGAATTTGTTTTGTGGGCAAATTTTTTGAGCTTATGCCCATACTCTCCCTATAGAGTCTTTCTTATACATTTATAGTATAAACTGTCAAGGACAGACAAAACAAACAGTAATATTTATAACCACAAGGTAAATTTCCACCAAGAATGAGAGATTTCAAATCTAATCAGAAAACCAAATGATTCCTTAAAGAGATATTACTTCTTGGGCTACAAAATAAATTTAACATTTGGGAGCTCAAAGAACAGAAATCAATTCTGAGACTTACTGTGAGAATAATTCCACCATGTGTTTGCAAAGACCTCTGAATGAGAGACTTAAAAAGCTTCCTTGGAGCATATTATTTCTAAATGAAGGCTTTCGGATCATCTTAGTGAGGAAGTCTTTCATGGATCTCAGTAAGACTCCCCAGAAATTCCTCAAGCTTGGTGAACTCCCCAAAGTATTACCAGACAGCCTGTTCATAAAGAAAAGCTAAATTTATTAGAAGCCACTGCATTATGGGAAAACACCACCTTAGCAAGGTCTTAGCCATGATTCAGAAAGTGGAATATTTATAGAATTTGGGGGTCCTGGCACAAATGGTTTAAGGTGAGGCTTTCAATTTGTAAAATCTGTGACATGGTGACATGGTACTTCCAGATTAGCAAACATAGCAAAGTAAAGATCTTGAATTAAGTTTTGAGGATTGTCTCGTAATTATTTTTTACATAAATTTTCCAAAGCAAGCAGTGATGCTATTTATTGGTTTATAGTTTTATCTCTCCTGAGCAAAGATTTCCCGGTAGCAAACAACGAATTTATGTTAACAACATGCAGTCTCAATTCTTAGTCCTACAGCTACGTTTGATGCCGTTGGTTGCAATTCTCACTCTAAAATACTGAAAATAGTATGACTGTCTTAGCCATTTGAGGCTGCTGTAACAAACTACCATAGATCAGATAGCTTGCCAACAACAGAAATTGATTTATCACAGTTCTGGAGGCTGGAAAGTTCATGATTAGGGTGGTCAAGTTGTGGTGAGGGCCCTCTTTCAGGTTGCCGACTGCCAACTTTTCTTTGTATCCTCGCATGGTAGAAAGAAAGCTAGCCAGATCTCCGGCCTCTTCTTGTAAGAGCACTAATCCTTCATGAATTGAATTAGTTGTCCACTCTTATAAACTAATTACCTCCCCCAAATCCCACCTCCAAATATTATCATATTGGGATCAGGGTTTCAACATATACATTTTGGGAAGGTACAAACGTTCAGTCTGTGGCGTTGACTGTGTTTATATAAAGTTCAAAAGCAAGCAAAACAACTGTGTAGTATAGGAGTTCATACATAAGTGACAAAATTACTTAGAACAACAAAGAAATTCTTGTCACAAAAGTCAAAGTAGTGGTTGTCTCTGAGATGGGTAGAAAGCTACTGATCTAGGAGGGTACTTGAGAAGTTTCTAGAGTTCTGACAATGTTCAGTTTCATGCCCTTAATGTTGGATATATTAATAATAATATTTGGTATATAATCATTCATTAAACTGCCCTTATATTTAACACATTATGCTTAATGTATGTTACTCTAACAATTTCATATTAATGAAAATGCATGTTCTAAACTCAAAGTATATCCTTCTGCTCCAGCTGATGCCTGAATTCCAGTTGTAACGTCCATCTCCTCTCCAGTTCTTTGTACCTGAATGACCTTGATCATGTGGCTTACCTTTCTTATCTCCATCTTCAAATACAGTATGAATAATAACATTACCATTTTTGTGAAGATTTAATAAGGTTTATAGCTTAAATGAAGTGTATAACTGAAATGTACTTGTTTTGCCATTTTCATTGTTAAGAATAATGATTATGATGACAGCTCATCACATTCCTAAGTATCTTTCTTTATGTTCTCTACACTGATACACAGAGTTCTGAAAACATTTTCTTTCCATCTTCTCACTTTTCATTTTTGAATTACTGGAAGATTCTCCTGTGTATTACTGGGAATTATTTTTCCCTGAGAACTACTGTAATTATTCTTCTACCTTACTAGCTACTTTTTTTCGGATTCCTTTGCTGGTTCCTGCTCATATCACCGAGCTCTTGATATTGAAGCATCTCAGGATTTAGTGCTTGAAACTTTTCTCTTTCATATTTGGATTACCTCATCTAGTTTCATGGACTGAAATGCTGCTTATACTAGCAACTCCCAAATTTATATCTCCATCCTGGGGCTATGCCTTGAATGCCAAACTCATATGTACAATTGTCTACTTAACACCTGTCCTAAGTTGTCTATTAAGCATCTCAACACTAACATTTCTAAAACTAAGCTCCTAATTTTTCCCTTCCAAATATGCTCTTCCCATAATCCTCCCTATCTTTGTTTAAGGCATCTCTGATCTTCCATTTGCTAAGCCCCCAAATCTTGGTGTTATATTTGACTTATCTCATTTTTTCATATACTACTTTATTTTTATAGATTTTGAAGGTACAAGTTCAGTTTTGTTACATGGATATATTTCATAATTGTGAAGTCTGGGTTTTTTGTGTAACCGTCACCCAAATAGTGTACATTGTACCCAATGAGTAATTTCTCATCCCTTACCTGTTTCCCACCCTTCCACCTTTTTGAAGCTTCAACGTCTATGTACATACATGTGTATGTAAGTGAGGAAATGCAGCATTTCATTTAAGATAATAGCCTCCAGTTCCATCCACCTTGAGGCAAACGACAGGATTTCATTCTTTTTATGGCTTAGTAATATTCCATGGTACATACATATCACATTTTCTTTCTTTTATTTCAGAATATTATGGGGGTACAAATGTTTTGGCTACATAAATTGCTTTGTACCATTTGAGTCAAAGTTATAAGTGTGCCCACACCCCAGTTAGTGTGTACTGTACCCATGAGGTACGAATTTACCTATCCCCAACTCCCTCCTCTCACTTACCCAACACCCTATGAATGTTACTTCCCGTAAGCGTTGGTCAATTAGTTCCACCTTAATGGTGAGTACATGTAGTGCTTGTTTTTCCATTCCTGTGATATTTCACTTAGAAGAATGGCCTCCAGTTACACCCAGGTTAATAAAAGAGGTATTAGTTCGCCATTTTTTGGTGGCTGAGTAGTACTTCATGGTGTGTGTGTGTGTGTGTGTGTGTGTGTGTGTGTGTGTATCTCACATTTTATTAATCCACTCATGAATTGATTGGCATTTGGGTTGATTCCACATTTTTGTGACTATGAACTGTGTTGCAATAAACATACATATGCAAGTGTCTTTTCAGTAAAATGGCTTTTTTTCCTTTGGGTAAATACCCACTAGTAGGATTGCTGGATCAAATGGTAGATCTACTTTTAGTTCTCTGAGGAATCTCCATACTATTTTCCATAGAGGTTGCACTAGTTTGCAGTCCCACCAACAGTGTATAAGTGTTCCTACCATAATTTGTTAATTTCCAAGGGTTAAGATTCAGCAATTCTAAGTAGGTACTAGTGGATACAAAGATGTCTAAAATCAATGTACATAAATCAGTAGCATTCCTACACACTAGTAACAGTCAAAGTATGAGTCAAATCAAAGACTCAATACCATTCACAATTACTACAAAGAAAATAAAATACCTAGGAATATATATAACTAAGGAGGTGAAAGACCTCTATAGGGAGAACTAGGAAACATTGAGGAAGGAAATAGCAGAGAACACAAACATGTAAAAATATACCATGCTCATGGACTGGCAGAATCAACATTGTTAAAGTGTCTATACTACCCAAAGTAATCTACAGATTCAATGCAATCCCTATTGAAATACCAACATCATTTTTTGTAGATCTAGAAAAAATAATTGTATGCTTCGTATGGAATCAGAGAATTTATGAATAAGACCCCAAAACCAATCACAGCAACAACAAAAATAAATAAATTGGAAACTTATCCAACTAAAAAGCTTCTGCACAGCCAAGGAAACAATCATTAGAGTGAACAAAGAACCTACAGAATGGGAGAAAATATTTGCATCTTATATATCCAACAAAGTGCTGATTATTATAATCTATAAAGAACTCAAGCAAATCAGAAAGAAAAAAAATCAAACACCCCATTAAGAAGTGGGCAAAAGACATGAACAGAAACTTTTCAAAAGAAGACAGACTAATGGCCAACAAACATATGAAAAATGCTCAATATCTCTAATGATCAGGGAAATGCAAATCGAAACCACAGTGGGATATCATTTAACTCTAGTGAGAATGGCTTTTATCAAAAAGTCCCAAAACAATAAATGTTGGTGTGGATGCAGAGAGATAGGAACACTCATACACTACTAGTGGGACTGCAAACTAGAACAACCTCTGTGGAAAGTAATATGGAGATATATCTTAAAGAGCCACAGGTAGAACTACCATTTGATTCAGCAATCCCATTACCGGGTATCTACCCAAAGGAAAAAAAGACATTCTATAAAAAAGACATCTGCACTTGAATGTTTATAGCAGCACAATTCACAACTGCAAAGATGTGGAAACAACTAACATGCCCATCAATACATGAGTGGATTAATAAAATGTGGTGTATGTATACCATAGAGTTCTAATCAGCCACCAAAAAATGGTGAACTAATACTTCTTGTATTAACCTGGATGGAACTGGAGACCATTCTTCTAAGTGAAGTATGAATGAAGATCTCATATAGGCAAAGCAATCTTAAGCAAAAAGAACAAATCGGGAGGCATCAACCTATACTACAAGGCCATATTAACCAAAACAGCATGGCACTGGCACAAGAACAGAGGCACAGAACAATGGATCAGAACAGAGAACCCACATATAAAACCCCATATTGACATCTGTTCTTTGACAAGCAGACAAAAACATAAACTGGGGAAAAGAATTCCTATTCAATAAATGATGCTGGGAGAATTGGATAGCCACATGTAGAAGACTGAAACAGGATGCTCATTTCTCACCAGTCACAAAAACCAACTCATGATGGATAACAGACTTAAACCTAAGACATGAAACCGTAAGAATTCCAGAAGAAAATACTGAAAAAACTCTTACAGATGTCAGCCTAGGCAAAGATGTCTAACAACATTGACATTTCTATACAATGTATTAGACTTAATTGTTCTAATCAAACTTCTAATGAGAGAACTAAACTTGTTGAGTCATTTTAGCCTTGTGAGTAAGCCTTGGCCTTACACACCACTGAAATATCATTCCTTGCCACTCAGATTTTGGTCTGTAGACCTGCAATATCAGCTTCATGTGGTATCTTATTATAGATATAGAATCTGAGGTGATCCCCAGACCTATCAAATCATAATGTACCTTTTCACAAAATCCTCAGGTATTTGTACGTCCATAAAAATTGAAGAAGCTGCTGTAAATCACTTTTATACTTCTTGCAAGTGATTTAATTTTTTTCTCTACATAGTTACATTACTGCTTTTAGTTAGAATAAAAAAGAAAGAAAGAAAGAAAATTTTGACTCTAGAGTGGCCAGCAACAGGCTTTGTTAGACACTGTTGATAAACCTAGGGTTCTAATGGAATGGTGGCAAAGTGGCAAAATCCTTGAAAAGTTCTGCCATCTGATGACTTTGCAATGTGAAATTCTCATACGAGAATAATGTAACCTCTCAGTTAGGAGCCTTTTGAACACTTGTAACTAACTGATGTTCACCCCTTCAGACATCACATGCAATTACCATGCTACATGGGGTACAATTCAACTTGAAGTTAATTTACTGAATGCAGAGAGAATTTCCAACATTAAAGGCATAAAAACGTCCACTTAGAGGGAGAATGTCTTTCAGGTCTGAACATACAGAACACTGGCCCAGTGATAAGATGCGTGAGTCATACACATCTGTTGCAGAGATGAAATAAACAAGCCTGGAATCCTATGCTATTATATTTTAAGTATGCATCATGTGTCGGGTAGTAGCTTACAACAGAAAGAGTCTTAGAACTATATGTGAAAGAAAAAAAAGCTAAGGCCTTATTTGCCTTTATTTAATCCTAATAAAAATTATCTGGGGCCAGTGTTTTATCAAATGCAAACATGGATGCCAGGCCTTCCTACTAAGTTTACTATTTGTCCAGGGTTGAGGTACAGTAGTTATGAGGATGGTCTGAGAAAGAGGTATATACAAACGTATTATAGACACACAGAAATGGCTTAGTCTGACATTGTGTTCATTAGATTAGACAAAACTACCTTCTCTTTTCTGAAAATTAACTTACTTTTTCTGTGAAATGTCTCATTAATGTAGAAATTGCAGCCTGAACTATGCAAACGTCAAATTGGTGTTATTTACTCTTCAATTCTGCAGCAATGCATGTACCCACCATGAGGTTTTCTATATTCACTCAATAAAATATCTGCATCTGTATTGCTTTTTTTGTTGCTTCCAGTCGCCTCAAAACACAAATAAGATTATTTATATGACCCGTAAATCACTTCCACCCACAAATAGCTTTACTTTTGAATCCTTAGACAAGTGTGATTTAAAGTTTCTGCTCTTTTTTTAAAGAAATGAGCAAAAACAATATATGTGTAATATTACAGTCATTGCCTCCAAAATATAAAATTAATTTACTGAAGCATAGCCTATTGATGTCACGTGAAGACATTCAAAAAGTATGTTATTGGATATTATTAGGCTTTTAAAGAATATTCTGTCAGAATTTCTTTTGATTTATATGCATATATACACATAGACACACATATATATATGTGTATATGATTATAAATATAGTAGCTCAGACTTTCTTCTTGCCACCTCTAGGGAGCATCACTTGTACTTAGTGTGGCAGAGATTGGCTATTTATTAAATAACCCAAATCCTTTTTATCCTGGGCACAAGCATAGACTTTGTTTCATAGATTACATTAGAGTTGGAAATGTCCAGGTGATTGAGTTCTATGCTGAAGAAAGTAAAGTCTCTAACAGATTGGATTCCTGAATGATTGACTAGAGCAGAAATCTTTTCTACTGCACATTAGTATACACACCTTCCCCAAAACCCACCACATCCCCTTTCCCAGTGTCAGTTGTATGTGGGCAGGAAGTGAACCTCCATTGTGTCCAACCACTGAGATTTTGTATTTTACATGGCAGTGTACTTAGCACCACTTTCTCTAATATAGAATAAGCATGCATGTGAAAACATGCATATATATGTCTCAAGAAATTATTAGCTGCCATCCATCCCTAAACTTACTCCCTCCTTACCTTATACACATATTTTTTAAAAATCTGGGAGAAAAATGTGAACCAAAAAGGAAGAACAAAGGAGAAATAAAACTAAAGATACTGCAGGAAAGGGAGATGTGTGAATGCCAAGAGGCTTGATCTTGTCCAGTGAGTAGCTAGGGGAAGTCTGTATGTCCTGAATGTCAGGAAACCTCAGCATTATTGGTAGTCTCATTTAATTTAGGGGCTCTTTTCTATTGTCAATACTGATACTCAGATCTACATAAGAAAGAAAGCATCCTCAAAGTGCCATTTCAGTTATTCTTGAGTAATCCTTACCTTCTTATGTAATCCTTACATTTCACCCCCAAACATGTGAGACTATAAAAAGTTAAAATAAAATATTCTGTGCTTTGTTATTTAACAAGTTCATTAAATTTCTACACTATCAAGTGATTTCAAACAGACATCAAAGTAATGCTATGCTGAAGTATACTATAAATACAATGGTACAGATAAAGATTCAAAATATTTTAAACATATCAAGAAATAATGGGAAAATCCTGGCAATATATGTCAGACAATTTGAATTCAAGAGCAAAATATAACTTTGAAGGTGATTAATGCCATTTTTACCCATATAAATTTTAAACATGAATTAAAATTCCCTTCCAAGAGATAGTTGAGATGTCTGCGGCTTGGGAATAGAAAGCATCCATTGTAAGCATCTCTGAATTATTTTCTAATCATATTTATCAGCTATCTGATATCATAATTTTAAAATAATCCTGTGCCTTTCCCTTTCTAAATGTTCCTATTCTCAGAATACATTGAACAGCATGCTTGTCTAAAAACAAAATACTCTAAGGAGAGAAAAAATCTCTCCATGTTCTTCCTCAAAGAAATTGATAGTCCAAGCTATATTTTTAATTTTTCTTAGCTTTCTCCACTTGGATATTCCACTTAAGCCTCAGATTCAGTACATAACAAACTCAAATCCCTTGTCCCTATCTTGTTCATTTTTCCTGAATTCCTTAATTCTATTACTGACACCAGGATTAAGTTATCTTTGGCTCCTTCTTCACTTCACCTTCAATTTCTAATTGGTGACCAAGTCTTAGTGATTCTCATTCTGACTCTCGTTTCCTTCTTATATCCTGTACTTGTTCTTATTCTCTTTACCTTTTCCCAGATGTTGTTCTAGTTTCCTAACTTGCCTCGTTCAGATTCTCTCCAATGCACTCTAGACTATGTTGTCAGATTAATCTTATTGAAGCTCAATTCTCTTTTTTAAAAAACACCTTATTGAGGTGCAATGGACATATAGAAAACTAAACATATTTAATACATATAACTTAGGGAATTGGGAAATCTGTAAACACTTGTGATATAAGAACTATAATTTATGTCATAAACCTATTCAACACCTCCAAAAGTTTCCTCTTGCCCTCTTTCTTATTATTGATATTAATAACACTTAATATAAGATTAGACTCTTACAAAAATTTTAAATATACAATACAATATTGTTAACTATAGGCACAATGCTGTGCAAATTTCTAAGATTCTTCATCTTGTATATTGAAGATCAATTTCGACCATATCAGTCCTTTGTTCAAAACCCTCCAGTGGCTCCCCACAAAATATCGACCAGCCCAAATATCTTTGCCTGGTATCCAATATTTCCCAAATTATTTTCCCAATTTTAATCCCCATTACTTTCTGGTACATACGCAGTTCCCAGTAACAGTATGGTATTGCTTCTTATACATTCCCTTTGACTTATTGCTTTTATCCATATGCTCATGTCCTATGTCAGGAATATCCTCCCATCATATTCACATGTAATCCAAATCCAGTGCAGAAGTCATCAATCTCTTCTCTGAAGTTTAATACTTTTTTTCATCTCTATTTTAACATGTATATTTATTCAAGGTTTCTATGTGACTGAACATTTGGGGAGATGAATGTGGTTTATATCAGAGGGGCAAAAACATCTTTAAATTGAATATCATTATTATTACTGTTCCTTGTGGTTGGGCCACCATGAGATTTAGTGATTCCGTACGTCTCATGCATCCTTTCTCTTCTCCATCACATTAAAAGCAAAAACATACAAACATGAACAAGGTAATGACACCAACAACTATCCTTCTCACTTCCTAATGCAGAGAAAGTTGGCTCTCCAAGGCCCCTGCTGTCAATTCAGGTCAGGGCTTCCCTTTGCATGTTCAAAAATTCAGCAGAAGCTTTGAAAAGACCACTTTGAAGAATCTGTTTAACTTCTCAGACCACACAAAGTGTTTCATCTTTTTTATCTGTGTGTGAGATAATGGGGAGATTTAAGCTACAGAAGAGTTTTTTACTTTGTACCAATACAAGTCTAAGGCTCATAAGTATAAAAATAGGATAATTCTACAATTTTCTTATAAGGTAGGCATTATTATTATTCCCATTTTGCAGATAAGGATGCCGAAACATGGAAAGATGAAGGAACTTGCCCAATGTTACATGGCTACACAGTGGTAGACTTGGGAGGAAGGAAGATTTTTTAGTCAAAATAGGCTAGATTTTGTTGCAATAAATTAATCAATAAATCACTTCAGAATTTCAATAGCTTTGACTCACTAGTCCTTAGCACCAACTTATTTCAAATGCATAAAATGGGAATTACTTGCAAAGAGTAAAATCTGATTGAAATGCCAGCCTATCTGAGTGAGCTCGACTTTAAGAAATCCCTGTTATGTGTAGCCACAATTTCCAGATACACTGATTATTTACCCATTTAAAATAACTTTCTTAATTATATAAAAGTAAAATAATTCTTTACATCTTCACCCACAAAGTCACCAGAGTATGGCATAGAATTACCACATTAAAGCTAAGGTAGTAGAGAAAAGACTGCACAAAACTGAAAAAGACCAAGGTTCAAATTCCAGCTCTACCATTGACTGATCTTATGTTAGTTATTGAACTCTTCTGGGCTTCAGTTTTCTCATCTGTAAAATGAACTAACAGCATTGACTCTACAGGATTATTTTCAAGAATAATATATTAAACAATCTGTATAAGTAGCTAGGTCTTTGGGATGCAAATGTCCTGGGTTTGAATTCCAGTTTCAACATCTAATACGTGTGTAATACTGGGGCATTTGCTAATTTCCTCATCTTTGAAACGGTTATAAAAAAATCTGAATCTTATAGGGTTATGGGAAGATTAGAGGTAAAATATAGAAAGCCAATAATTCACATGACATGCAGTAGGAGCTTAATATGTGGTTGATCTGAATATTTAATATTATCATTCTTTCACATCTGTAGAGATAAAGTCCATGGTATTTCTAAATCTTTTTTGAGATAATATTAATTATCCTTGACTTCAATCACTTAAATCTCAAACGAAATAATAACACATTATTCACGTCTTCTTTTAAATCCCTTCACTGACTCACCAGTGCCTTCTGTGTAACATTTTAATTTCTATTCCTAACATTTCATGTACCTGCACAGCAGGCTTACTAAGCAGCTCTTAGTCTTTCCTATATGCTGTTCCCTGGGCACAAGGAAGACACAGCTTGTTAAGCCATATAGCATGCTTCCTGAAGCAAAGAAAATTGAAAAAAAAGTTCCTGCAATCTGACTTCTCAAATTGACTTTGTTATACAATATAGAATTGATTTATTCAGTTTCCCATCATTGTTTTCTTGCTTAGACACTCAAAATCCCGACTTTCATTTTTCTCCTCCTTCATATCTTTCTAAAGCTGTCTTAATTGGAATAGCTCTAGAGCTTAATTAAAACAATGAACATTTAGTTTACACAATTTGTCCACAACATAACCTTGCAGTAATGATTTATTTATGTGGGCATTACATTTATGCTCTCTCAACTCTAGTGAGCTAAACAAAATTTTCCTTTTGAAATACTTTGATATCCTTGTTGAAGGATTTAATTGATACAAAGAGACAACAACAAATCTCTGGGTCTTAACTGTTATAGACTAATGAGGAAGAAAAGAGACGTAGTATGTCATGCACATAAATCTATAATTCATCTGCAGGTACTAGGCTATTTAATGCAGAAGGTGATTGAAGATTTTGTAAAAGCATTCATAGATTTTACTGAAATCTGATATGCTTATAACCTGATTGGTGGTGGATACTATAGTTGGTTGCACAGTGCTAGTTCATTCATTTGGGCAACAAATATTTTGAATTAGGACCTCACTAGTTGCCAGGTTATCAGAGGAAGTTCTATGCTTTGAGAGAGAACTAAAAGATATGAAAAATAAATTTCAGGGAAGACAGAAGAATTTTTCAAGTAGAAGGAACATGATGGCCAAAGATCTTAAAGCTGAGATGAGGCTAGAATAGCAAATAGTGGTTTGATTCCCAAGGGCCATGTGTTCCATGTTAAAAAGTTTTGGGCTTTACCTTAACTGAAATGGCCTTCAAAATCATACATTAAAAAGGGGGTTAAAAGTCCAGAAATCACATAATTTACAACACAATATGGCTATCAAACCAGGGTAAGCTCAGTATGCAAAAAGAACACATGGAAACTCACCTAATATCATCCTGGTGAATCAGAAAAGGGTCTCCTGAGAAAGTGATGTCTATTTCAAGACCTGAAATCTGAGGAAGCAAAGCGAGGAAGTTATGAAAGGCTTTTCTGATGGAAGGAGTAATATGCAAAGGTTTGGCAGAGACAGCTTGATATAGTAGGTCTGCGGTCAGGTAGTAGGCAATAGTATAAGGGGAGAGCAGAGGTCTGGTAAGAGCAGAATAGGCAAGCAAGGTTTGAACCAAGATGGGCTTTAACAGTCATAGGCACTATTAATTTTTATTCTACTGTCAATGAGAATAATGAAGTGAATGTCCTGTCTCCTGTCCTCCTAACTGTCTTCCTCTTACGGCCAACATAGACAAGTAAAACCATTATAATACACTGGATCTGCTTCTTCAACACATACCTCCTAGAAAGGTACTCTGTGCTAGGCAAAGTATTAGGCACTAGAAGAGAAAAGCAAGAAAACAGGCAATATCTTCATTCCCATCTTCCATTTGCCCAACTATTTTTTATTAAGCATTATTGTGCAGTCTGTGTTAGGAATACAGTGATGCAGGAAATACAGATAGCGCTCCCACTCCTATTGAGTTCTAATGAAACACCTGTTGTGTTACATAGAGAGAGGCTTATGGGGCTCAGGAGCACAAAGAAGAGGCACCTAAAGTGATTTTTGCCTCCATGTAGTGTCTACATAATGGAGTAGGTAAGAGATAAAAGTGTTGTCGAGACAGATTTTCCAGAGATGAATAGGAGAAAGAGAGTGAAGAAGCTTTTATAAGGGCAAGAGGAGACAAAGACTATATGGTGTTCAAGGAACCAGTATAAAGGATGTCAACTATACAATTGACTCTAGCAAAAAATCTGTAAACAACAGAGAAAAAGGCCCCTGTTCAAAACAGATTTCCTCTCTAGTTCACAGAAAGAACAAATTTATTCACTTGCTAAATATAAAATCAGTCACATTAATTGACATTAGGTTAAACTTGACAGGATCTAGGGACTAGAAAAGGGGACATTACTATTTTAATTTTAAATGACTTTATTTCTATATCTCTAATAGAGAGTAAACAAAGGCTTATGATAGTTCCACAGCTGGTAAAGGGAAGCATGATGCAGATAACTATTTTTATTTAAATTGATGTGTTGTATTCATAGAGATTAGGGCAGGATGCTGCAGCTGCAAGAGGCAATTTAAAATTAGAGCAGCTTCAATAGTGTTCACAATTTCATCCAAATTCCTGTGCCTTGCCCTACAGTAAGCATTTTTATTTTGCATTGGTGATGTCTGTGCATGTGCACGCACACACATTGAATATTTTCATGAGAAATTGAGACTCAACTGCTCTCAAGTCTGAAATTAAAATTATCCTGTGTTAGATAATAATCTCTCTCTCTCTCTCTGCTGGTGTCCGTAGTTTAATAGTCATGTTAAAACTGCCACTTCATAGCTTCTGCTTCTACAAATAAAGCAGCATCATTTAATTTCCAGTACCTGAACAGGTACTGTTTGTTCCACATACAACAGAATTATAAAAACCTTCCTTCAGTGTTATCTGACCAAAAATAATTGCTACATTTCAAAGAGTAGGTTATGTAACTCAAATGTCCTAGATTTCTCTGGGCTTCAAGGGTCGTTCTTTTCCTTTAAAGGCCAAATAAGAATACTTTAAATCCTCACTCTGGTGTCCACAGAGGTCCAGATTTTTTTTTTTTTTTTTATGGGTTTCCTTCTTCATGTGTTTCTGAGGTCTCTTCACAGAAGTCTTATGCTGGATAATTCACAATATCCAGCCTTGCTTAGTAGGGTATTGTCCAGTACAATGATAATATGTTTGCTTTATATGTGGAGAGCCTTTTACAAAGTACTTGTTCATTCATCTCATTTAGCCTCACATAATGTCCTACACCATGTGACTCAGATGCTAATGACACACAGATTTAACTGTGGCTTAGACCTATGTCTTCTGATTCTCAATCCTATGCTTAACCACATACTACATTGTCTCAAGTCTCGTGAGGTTGTTCTAATCAAATGAGCAAATGCATGTGAGAAAACACTGAAAAGGATAAAGTGTGTTCCAAATAAATTGATGATGTTTTATTTCATTGCTGTGTTTGACACAGTTAAAGGTGTGACAGGTGAGGCTCTTCCTTCTGTTCTATTCTTTGGATAATGACAGATTAATCTCTCTGCATGTTGCATCTATTACAGAGCCAAGCATATAAGGATGTTTTATTCTGAAAATTCCTTTGCTTACAGTCCAAGGGCATTGAATTATAATAGTGTTTGAAGTTTCTCAGCTCAGGGGAGAACGGTGGGGTTGATGATACTGGCTGTGGTGTATAGTTCTGCAGATTGCCCAGCCCGCTCAGCCAGGCTCTCAGTATCTCTGGGGAGAGTAGACCTGCCATTGGTAAAGTATGCAAAACAACAAGGCCACTGATTGATTTAGGAAGTGACAAATGTGTCAGGATTCCCCTGTGGGAAGATGTGGAAATCTGGCTTGTCCAAACATCCTTGGCAACTGTTGCAAAGCATTTTTGATTGTGAGAAATTGTAGTCTGGCTAACTAACTCAAAAGGAAGTCATGCATGGCCCAATTTTCTGCTAGTCTTGCATAGAAAGTTTCAGTAATAAGTTCAGGGAGGTGAGTAACATTTGCATTATAATCTCACAAGGGCCACAGTTAGAATTCTTCCTTCCTACACTCAGGTGCTGTAGCCTGGGTAGCCCCGACAGCAGAAGGGGTGACTCTGCAGATAACTACAATAGCAGCCCCTAAACGGCTTGGGCTTGGAAATGAAATTGAAGAAAGAATTTGTCTCCAATAAATACGGATGCCATCTTTCAGTGTATTCATTTTTTGCCAAACAGTTTCTCCTTTAATAATCTGCCTCTCTCCACTGTGATCTACCTGCAGTTCCTCAACATTTTCACATGTACCACTGTCCCAGTTCTCATAGTCTCCCTTCCTGCCTTTCTTTAATGGAGAACTATACAACGAAAACTGTTCTGTTACTTTCTTCAGTAAAGATTTCACTGCTGTGTTTGGCTCAGTTCCATTTCACTTAAATGAGGTAAAAACATTATGAAACAACCCATTATTTATGTGCACTTGATTTCTTTATACATATATGTAAAATATCTAAATGAATAATGTATATATTTAAGAAGTTGTAATAAATACTTTATAGGTGAAAACCATTACAATTAGATTGAAGTTAAGGAAGGAAGGAAAAAAGCTAAGGTCTTTGAGAACAGAAAAAAATTATCATCCATAAGCAAAAATACCTAGTTCATAAATCATAAGTAAAACACCTACTTTAATGTTCATAGTATATAACTTGACTTCCATTTTCCCAATAGTTCCATATACTTTTCAAGAGAATATTTTAATCAATCTTCCTCTAATAGTAGCAATTATAAATGAGAAAGGAATATATTTTTAATCTGTTTTTATGAAGAAATAAATATATTAAAAGGCAGATTGCTAAATTAGAGCATCTACTTCCTACAGCATTTCAAACACTAGGGTTTTGTGTTTAAACTACAACTGGTTTGTACTCAATTAAACTTCTGTCATCATTTCCTAGATATTAAAATATAATCACCATGAAAACCATTATGATCATCAATATCAACCGAATCTATTTTTATCCTTTAGGAAAGAAAAATCCACATTCCCTGAAACACTGAAACATTCCAAAACTCTGCCTATTGAGAGATATAGAGCTATGCAATTATGAATGTATTTGGGGGAAAATTAATAATCAAGGGGAAGGTAACACATAAAAATAAAATTGTATGGCTCAGAAGCCAATCATACAAGTGATTCCTAGCTATAGCAGAAATTTGCCATGTTTGGCTTGCCCCAAATCATTTAAATGGCTTTTGGGTATTTGGGGAATTTCCCACACTGAGTCCTATCCTCCTATGATAGAACCCAGGACTCATTGTTTCAGCCTCCCTTTCTACTAGGGTACAGGCAGGTGACCTAGGTTCTGCCAATTAGATATAACTCTGTAAGGCAGCTGGAAGGAACAATAGGAACCTTTATGAGACAAGAAAGAGAAACAAAAAGGAGGCATGTGCAGCATGTGTTAATACCTTCTAGTGAGCATGTCGGTAAAAGAGTAAGACTGTTCGAAGGTAGCAGTGGTGGAAGTTTGTGGTTAGGGCATTAGTATCATTCGTGCAAACTGTGTTGACTCCAACAAGTATACTATGTGTGCTCGCTGGGGGTGATGGTGATTTATTTTCTACAACAGTTCATGTGACATGATTAGAAATTTTTCCTGGCTGGTTTTTGGCTGGCTGGAAGATATTTTGGACTACCTAATATACTTTAATAAATTTCTGAGTTATTTTCAACTGAGAAGATTGACTGATACACTACACAATGATTTTTTTTTTTCATTGTATTTGAATACAGTCTTCTAGTTCTGGTCTAATTTGCTGACTTCCTAATACATTGTTTAGTATAATCTTAAAGTCATCATCCGTTGGTCAACTGCAACCCACCCACTTTCATGGTGTTTGAGTACCCTCTTACTTGCTCTTCTTTCTTTTTCAAAGCATCTATCACCTTTAAACAAAGTATATATTTTATTTATTATGTTTATTACATACTGCTTGTCCCACCAACATCTTCCTGCAAAATGTAGACTCCACAGGTTTTATTAAAAATTATAATCTATTTGGGATATTGATGTGTCCTAAGTGCCCAACAGTATCTGGCATGGTTAAGGCACAATAAATATTTTTGAATGAATTTCTAAATAATATATCAATTCACCTTTGTGCTTTCAGAGGACTTATGGAGAAATGGTTCCTAATGGTATTTTAAACAGAAATATGCTAGAGTTATTTTCTTTCTTTCCAGATTCCTTGGCCTTTCAGTGAGCCCAGGAATTTGGATCAAGTGAATCTCAGATGCAAATTAAGGACACTTCTCTCTTTCCCACTAATTTTCTTTAAGAAGAAGAAAATCCCTATCATTAGCCTGATTTTCCTCTACTGAGATACTTTTTGGTAGATATTCCTCTAAATGTCCTCATACCTTCTTAGCAATAGTCTACATAAAAATGTCTTATTAGAACTAAACAGCATTATCAAATAAGTACTATATTCTAAAATAATGCATTATTGAGACAAATTCACTATTATATCAAAATAAGTGCCAGAAAAAAATTTGAATACAGTTGACATCAAAACAACTAGGAAATGTTTGCTCAATAAAACTGATCAAAAGAAGAAAGCTAATAAATATTTCAAAATGGTGTTCAGAAATAAAACCAATGCATTTTTAGGAAGTTTATGATGTCTCCTTACTCATATGAACACAGTTTCCTTTAAATATGATTCACTATTGGATCTGGTTTCTTTTCTCTTTCAATATAAAATGGAAAGTATATTCTGAGGGCTTTTCTTTGAAAAGAAAGCTCCAAAGTTTTTTGCCAAGTACAGATTATTGACAATTACTACAATTTATCTTCATAAGTTTAAGGGAAAGAAAGGAAAGAAATGAAAAAAAGAGGAAGAATATGAATGCATTTTTTGCACATCACTATGGGTCAGAAATTGTGCTAAGTGCTTTATAAATGTCCTTTTACAAATGCCATTTTATATAATCTTTATCATAACTCTAAGAGATGTGTATTATTAATTATTGAGAAAACCGAGCCACTGAAAATTGTCTAAGTCCATGCAGTTACTAAATGAGGAAATTTACAAAAATCTGACTTAGAAGTTGTTTGAATGTACTGCACTGACACGCTAAGGATAAGGACATGGAAAATCGCCATGAGGGCCTTTCTTACCTTGTATTGATGATGAGAAAAATGATCTCCAACATAGATCTGAAAACCCTTAAAGGACTTGAGAAAAACTACTGGCCTAGTCTTAGGTATGTCAGCTGTCATGGAACAAGAGAATTGCAAGAAAAAAAGGAACGTTGATTATTCAGATGCCAAGAGAATAAAATGGACTGAGAGTCTAAATTTAATTAAAAAACACATTTTCATTCCTGGCAATCTAATTTGCATTCTTAAACTTCATTTTTTAATAACATCAATGGAATAACAGATACCATGACAGAGACATAAAGGAAAGTGACAGAATGAAAGTACATATCTTTGTTTACTTTATAAACATCATATACTGGCTCCTATTATTTCATTCCTTGATAAGCTATTCTCCTCATAGTTTCCTGAGGCACTGCTTCTAAACAAAATCTTCATTTGAATAACAGGTTCTTCTTTATGAAATTTCCTATGTAAGTCAAACTAATTTTCTCCCCAGAGAGCGTTCCTGTCCCAGCAAGACCTAAGCCCCATAAAATACTCCCAAAGAGACCAATCAAACTACATCAATTTGACACACTCAGAATTTGACTTTCTTAAGAAAAATTTATACATATGTGTTCTCAAATGTAATTGATATCAGTAAAACTACATATTATAGTATATTTCCATTAAAATTTTACGAGGTCATTGCTGAAGATGTTATGTTACAAATATTCTTAACATCATAGGACATTTTTCCATAAAACCTTTATATCCCAAGAAATATATCATCAAAATAAGAAATATACTTCATTGTACAAATCTGTGAGTTTTAAGAATGCTGTGCACAACAGTTCAATACACTTTTGTTCAAAATCCAAACAGAAAGATATTCAGAGTTTTCTAATGTGGCAGCATTTTTCTGCAATTGACTGAATAGGAAATGGAAATGAGTCACCTTTACTGTATTTCAAAACCAAAAAGCAAGATCCGGGGATTGAATGCTTTATAAAAGCTTAATGAACTCCTTGTAAACTAATCTTTGAATAACCAAAAGATTAGAAGCTATTATTTATATCACAAGTTAACAATATATCAACATTGTCATTATAAGTCAGCCATGAAACAGATGAATATTGTTTGTCTGCTTTTCAAAAACATAAAAGAAAAATAAAATAAAATCAATAGTAGACAATATTTCTCTTTCTGTGGAAGTTAATTTTGTAATATTTCATGTGCTCTTAAGTTTTAACCATCTCAGTGAACTACACATAGGTCTTTTGCCACCATTAACTTCATTCTAGTGAAACTTGGTTTTTATAGGTGAGCATAAGAAATCTGTATGAATAAATTATTTGAATATTTGGGAGCTGTCTATGTATGGGTATATTGTTATCACTGAGAACACTGAATGGTTCTGATTCTGATAGGATATTTCTATGCTTTATGTCAAATTTGAGTTTGCTATCATAATTTTAAACAAATGCACTAACTTCTTGACTTTCTGTTTTCTCTGGAGTAGCAGCATCTCCATTACCAAAGAGTTTGTTAGAAATATAAACTCTTTGGCCTATCTCCAAACTATCGAACCCAAATCCACAGTTTAACCAAATCCTCTTATGATCCATATATACCCTTTATGTAGTCAGCCTTAAGCGTTATTAAAATAAAAGAGATATTAAATAAATATTTAGTGAATGGACTGATGAAAGGGCAAATATGTTTTAGTCATATATCCCATATTTTTTTCTGGTTCTATTATGTGTTACTTGCCTGACGTTGGAAAAGTAACTTAATCACTCTGGGCTCTTGCCTCATCTACAAAGCGAAAATAATAATCCAGACCTACGGTGTTAAATTATATTAAAAATGAGAAAGTACTTCGTAAATTGGAAATCTATACACATGTCAGTTTGCATCATTATTATTATGTACTAATCTTCCCAATAGGATTGTATGCTAAAGGAGTTTGTTTAATAACTCAAAGAATTGAATCACTGAAGACAGAATTTCAGCAGAGATATTTAATATTTTAGGTCAGAAGAATTTTTCTAGTTGTCCCTCAAGCTTATATTATAGACCATCTTAGGTGTGCTGGCTCTAACACAGGAGTCTGTAGGCAAGCACTGATGAGTAGGTGATATAACGTAAAGTGAGGGGTAAAAACTCAAGAGAAGATAGGAAGAATATTAAGCAACAAGGCTGCCAGGGTTTATATCATACCCTTCCACTGATCTTCTAGAACAAATGTCTCTTCTCTCTCTTTGTGCAGACCTGCTAGTATCATGGCAACTTGTTCCTACTCCTTCCTCTACCCCGTACTTGGTATTTCCAGATCTATCTTGATAAGAACATCTGTTCTTACCTCTAAAAGCATATCTGTTAGGTTTGGATTGAGTCATTTGATCTGTGGTGTTTTTCTGAAGGGATCTTCTAGAATTCTTATGCTTCCATTCTTCGAACAGTATAGATTGTGCAGAAAAACCAGCTCTTGGCAGGGGTGGAGAACCTGTGGCCCTCTATTAAGTAGATCCTTAAGTATGGCCTTTTGACTCAATCCAAATCTTACAGTTTATAGGCCCTTTTTGTGAAAGATTCTGATGCCTCAAGTTCAAATAGAGGGGTTCACATTAAAAGATGTGATTAACTATAAATATCTGTTCATTAGCTGTGAAATTGAATCTTTTATATGTGTTTCCTGAGTTTCAATAGGTTCATTAAAATTCACTTTTAAGAATGATGAGTATTCATCATGCTGTTTTGTTCGAAGTGCTAAAGTTGTTCAAATATCCCCTGTAAAATTATTACTTGTGCATGTTTGACATACATTTAAGAATATTTGAGAGGGAGGGAAGGCAGCAAGGTAAGGGAGGAAAAAGAGAGACAGACAGAGAGAAACAGAGACAAGAGTCAAGATCTTAGAAAAGAAAAATTAGTCACAATCACAAAGCTGTTATGTGGTCCAGTTGGGATTTGAACCCATGAATGTCTCCTTTCAAAGTCCAACCACTCAGTGGGCACTCAAAAAATGCTTGTCACAGGACTGTACAAACTAATAACTGCCATTTCCACTATAGAACACTGGAGAAGTGAAATAAGCTAGGAACAGAAAATTAAACACCGTATGTTTTCATTTATATGTGGAAGCTAAAAAAAGTTGAACTAATATTAATAAAAGTAAAAAGTAGAACAGAAGATACTAGAGTTGGGGAAGGAGAGGATAGGGAGAAATTTGCTAGAGGATACAAAATTACAGCTAGATGGGAGGAATAAGTTCTAGTGTTTTATGGCACCGTAGGATAACTATAGTTAACAATAATATAGAGCTTCAAATAGCTAAATGGAGGATATTGCATGTTTCCAACACAGAGAAATTATAAATATTTGAGATGATGGATATACTAATTACCATGTTCTGATCACTATACATTACATGTATGGTAACATCATTATGTACCCCATAAATGTGCAATTATTATGTGTCAAAAAACTTAAAAAAGAAAATTGATGAATGATGAGAAAAGGAGAACTGATTAAAGAGAATTTTTTGACTAGATGAGACTATAAATGAGGAAAAAATCAGAATAGGAAAAAGAAAAAAAATCAAGTGTTTTCTGTAATGTATTTGGCTTATTAGTTTCGATATTGTGCCACCATACTAATCTCTTTCACAGTTCCTTTTCATTGATTTCTCTCTAGACATACAAACTAATAAGACTGCTACTTCTTTAAACAATTACCAGTTATATATGTTACTTATAAGATAATTATGATGCATTTATTTGGCATTTGTATTTATATGTTTTAAATTTACCAGCATATCACAGTTTTTAAAATATAGTCCATCATCTGATAGTAACTTCTTTGAATTAAAATACTCTCAGGAAACACATTACTCCAGTTTATACTTCAATTGAACAAAACATGCATTTCCTTGCAACCACTGTGAAATAAATAACCAGGCTTTTTATCTGTGAAAGTTTCTAAAGGTTGCATGCACTCTTAGGTAGATCTATTGTAGAAAATGTCAACAGGAACATTTTTATATACTAAACAATTTTTTGCATTTCTCAATTAATTTAATGATAAAAAAAGTTCCATTCGTCATCCCTTATTATAAGAACACATGGTTTCATCCATCTTAAGGGATTTTAAGAACATCAGATTCTTCTATTCCACAAGGGTTTAGCCCTAATATAGAAAGTACAAACTAATTTCAAAACAAGCTTGAAAAAAACATGACACTACCTAAGTAATTTGTATATTTCTAAGTGGTCCAAAAGTAAGTGTAAACTAACTGGTAAGTTTCAGATACCACAGTAGGCACCTTGAGTACAAAAATAAATAAGACCAAATCCTGTCCAAAAGGTACCTGTAATAGAAGGAAACAGGCATATCACAATAAGGAAGAAGATAATTCTTACAATAATTATTATTCATATTTAGATTTTAGTTATATTAAACATATAATTAAGCTTACTGTAATAAATGATCTAATTTAATCCTGATGATTCTGAGAGTTAGAAAATATCCACATTTTACTACTAATAAAAATGAGACAGAACAGTTTAAGCTCCTTGTTGGCACTGAGTGGCACAAAGTAGGGCTTAAGCACTTAGACTCTATCGTCAGAGTGTATGGGCTCAAATCCCTACTCCATAACCACATTATGCCTCAGAAGCCACATCCGTAAAGAAGGGATGATAAGAAAACTAGCCTTTTAGGGTTAATCATGAGGACTAACTCAGTCAGTACTTATAATATGCTTCAACCAGGGCCTCCCACGTAGGAAAGGATGAACAAGTGCTGGCTGATATTATCTCTCCAATAAAAGCAATAGAAGTAATTGGGGTAAATGAATGAGGCAAGAATGTTAATTATTGCATAGAACAAAAGAGCTGTGAAAAGTTTTTTTTTTTCCTTAATAAACTGTCGGGTAGTTAAAAGTGGCTGACACATAGACAGGGGCAAAGTAAGTGAAGGAAACATACATTTTACAGGAAATTCACTGGGCTACATGTTATAAGATCCACATGTGTTTGGACTGACTTTTCATTTGTACTTTCCACTATTCAAAGAAGAGAATTAGCACAAAAATGTGGATAGCAGAGAAGCACAGAGAAGAGAAGACCAATTCTATTTTGCTCTTTTTTTGTTGTTGTTGTTAGTTTCAGAATCATTGCTTTCATTTTTTATTATCAGGAAAACTGCCTGCAGTTTATTCTTTCTATTGAATACAAACAGTAGTCATGAGATCCATGATTCCTGATATACCTTGGGGCTTTTTATGCGCAAAGAAATAGTCTAATTGTGTTTTTTTCTCCCATTAAATCAATCAACAAATGACTGTTTCATGGTCCATAACTGAAGGGTAAAACTAAAACACACACTTCATTGAATTATTTCAAACAGATGTGATATTGAAAAGATCAATGCAATTTTAATCTTCTACACCATTGACCCTAAGGTGGCAGAATTCTGCTCGAGTGAAGAGTTTTACAGAGAGGAAACAGACCTGGGTTCAAAGAGGCCTCTGACATTTACCTACTGTGTGTTCTTGAGAAAGTCAATAAACCTCTTTACTTTTCAGTGTTCTCATTTGTAAAATGGTGATACTCCTTCTTTCCTGTGGTTAGTTAGAAGGTTGAATGGATGTGTTCATGTAAGTCATCCAGATCACTGATTATCAAGTAGTTTTTGCTTAGTATGTATTAGTTTCCTTCACTATCTTCCAATTATTAGGGTGGGGTTTATTTCTGTTCTATTCTTTAAAGCATTTTTAGATGATAAGAACAAGGCAGAAAATTACGATATTATAGGAAAAATAAGAGAAAAATTATAAAAGTAATTAATGATTTTCTTATCTTCAGTCAAGTTTAATTGAACACGATATGTGAGCATGTGTGTAGATACAGAGGCAAAGAAAAAAGAGAATGAGAGGGAAGAGAAGGAAGAAAAAGAGAAGTAGTTGTTTCTAAATCATGAGAAAAAAACTCAAATTTTAGAGTAGTGTCGAAGTATAGTCATCACTAAGTACACCAATCTATCATTAATAAAAATTTTTAAAAGAAATATAAAGTCATCAAAATCCTGCAACAGGAGTACGTAAATAATCCAGATAAGCCATCATGCCTAGATTCTGTCTGGATTTCCAAGCTTTCATATAATCCTGGCTTCATTCTGCTGACGGTTCCTCATATCCACTAATCCACAACATATACTTTTTGCTCAAATGATGCCTCTCTCTCATAGACCTATAAATGTGCCAAAATTTTCCCTGATTCTATTTCTTGAAAGGTTTCATTTCCCTAACCTGAAATGTCTTCTGATCTTTCCTCTGTTTGCCAAAACCCAATCTGCCTGAGAAATCAAGCTTATTTTGTCCATAAAATGATATTGGATTATTTTCAACACCAATTTCTCAAACGTTTATCCATGATAAATTTTTCACCGACAGAGAAAAATGAGAAAAAAAGCTTTTACAACAGTGTATGAATATAAAGATCTGAATACTAGTGTTCCTGTTTTCAATATTCTTTGTTGTATTTGAATTTCCAAATAAATTTATATCTTAGGTTTTGGGGGACAAATCTAATTTCAAATAACTGTTTGCTGTTTCCCCAAAGCATTAAAATATCTTGAAAATTCCATTTTTATAGCACTTAAACTACCTTTCCTAGACAGTTTCTCGTATCCAATAATGGCATAAAAAATAATTTATTGGAACATGGGTTCTGATTTTGGTTTTGTAACATATGGCCATACATTTAAAACACACAATGCAGCACTTAAAAATAGATGGAACATGCATAATTTGCATAGACTATCTTACATGCTTGCCAGTATCTTCAGGCTCTTGTTGTATTATCTCCCTTATATATTAAAATTGTATTGTTTAGAAATCACACCTAGAGTTCACAAGATTTAGAACAGGCCTATAGTAGTTGCTTGCTGATTAACTGGGTTGATCTTTTACCTGACTGGCTAGAATAACAGAATGAGATTTATATTAGAGGAAAGCTTCATAAAGTCAATTATTCGATGAATACAGAGTTAATCACATGGGCCATTATGAAAATATTCTGCTAAAATAACAATAACATAATAGAAAAAGATAAAAAAAAATCCATTCCTGATTCAAATTTTTCCTAAAAAGTTATGAATTTTTGATCATCTTCTATAAATGATGAAAACAATGCTTATTTGTACAAACTTAGGAGAATTTTTTCCCCTCTGCACTAAGAAGAATTGATGACTTCAGTGATCTCTCAGTCTGACACTAAATTTATAATACACTATGCTTCCAGCAAAAAAATGATTCTCCTGTTTTCAGGGTTACATCAGAAATCTTTCTTTTCCATTTCAGAAATAGTAAAAACATAGCCTAGAAAATTGCTATAGAGGTGAAACAGCAAGACCTTTGTTTATGAAGAAGACCAAGTATGTAATTCTCTTGCCTTGCCCTGGGCCAAACATGTTTATGTGCTGAAAAAGGAGAAACCATCTCCTTCTTCTCAACTAAAAATGTACAGCTTTGTACATGTGCCCTATTTAATATCCCCTTGAGTTAGAGCTGCCTCTATATGCGTGATCTGAGTGTTTTCACTCAACTGCTCCCCATTATTTATCATTATTTATATATTTTTTCAAAAGCTAAATCAATTTGTGCATAATGTTGAAGTCTGATGCAACATTAATTCTTTATATTATTCTACACATTTGCTTATAGTTTCCTCCACATCAACAGTATCTTTCTCCTAATAACTCGCCACATAACCAAGAAATCCTTTTTGAAAGAAAACGGTTTGAACTGAGACTAGCATCTCAAAGATTAGATCCTTCTATGGGAAATATGTTAAGAAAACAGTTTGGAAATTTTCTTATCAAGGATGATTCTTTAACAACATTTTCTATTTAAAATCTATAGGAATACGTATCATTTATTTGAATTAGGAAAACGATTACTTGAATGCAGAAAAGCAGAAATCTTGCTTATTAAGTTCATGTTTCATATAAGCATTAAAATTTATATTGTTCTCATGTGGAGTTTAATAAGAGCTCTATGATTAATACAAGAAGAGAAGTTAAGTTGTAAACAGTATTAATCAACTAAATTGAACCAATTTATTATGAAAATTTCAATGACCTCTTTCCATCCTGTTGGAGAAACAAAAACTTCATAAAATTCTATACAAATAACATGTTGTTTTTTTTTCCTGTCTGAAGTATACACAAGATTTATATGCAATAGTTGCAATAGTTATTCCCAGCAGATTCAAATGAAGCATATAGTTTATAAACATGTAGGCAAATCTTAAAATTCATGGTCCATGAGGTTCAATATTTAAATTTCACACTAATTTTGCTGAGTTGATTAAAAAAAAAACAAAGCAAAATAAACAAAAAAACGAACTGATTATCCTATTGGACTGGAAAGAGAGCTGCTTCTTTTTAAATTAACAAGCCAAGAATAGTGAGATTGTCCCAAAATTTAAGACAGGCACCAAGTATTATCAAATGTAAAGTTTCGGCTCAACCGGAAACAAATGGTAAGGAAGCAAAGAGACAAACTTCAAGAGGCTGTTACAAGGATTACAGGAAAGAAAGTTGCTTTAGGAAGCAAATGAAGAAAACCTCTAAGTCTTTCCACACAGAATTTTAAGAGTAAAAGGAGAATATAATATATAAATTCCACTGTCCCAAAATCAAATCAACATTTATTATTTACTGTGTGCATACACTATCTAAAAAAATACAAAAACAAGCAGAAGCAACAGTGGGAAGATTGATAAACTACCTGAGAGGACTCGGGGCCCCTTTTCTCTCACCCTAAAACTGAGGATTCTGATTCTTTTTTTTTTTTTTTGATACAAATTTATTAATTTAATTAAAATGAGCTAGAAATAAATTCAAAGTTATTGCTATTGATATTAAAAACAGCACTCTGTATATGCCAGCACTGTTTAAGCATTTCATACACATTATCTCATCTAATGTTTCCAATAACTCTTTTAGTGAACAGTATCATTTTCCTGTATTTATAGATACAGAAGTGAGATCTCACGGTAACTAGGAAAGTAGCTCGAGGTAATGAATGTGGTGGTGGCAAGGCTCAAACCCAGAGCCGCGTAACTCAGGCCACTCTCTTAGACGTGATCAAACCTTATAACACTAGTTACTAAACCTCAGAGGAAATAGGAGTTCTCAGACATGAATTTCTAATTCTACAATTCTTCTGCCCCACCAAGAAGTGCTCTGTGTCTGGGGACTGAAGACTTAAAAATAAATCCAACCATAGAGTAAGATTTATTAAGTTTCCTTTAATATATTAATTTGACTTCCTTTGACTGTTCATGAAAATGAGCACATTTTCATGTTTTTGTATTAATGCTTTTTTTCAGCTTTACTGGAGTATAATTTACAAATTAAAAAACTGAATGTATTCAAGATGTCCAAAGTGATGATGTAATATACATCTATGTTGTATAATGATTTACTTGTACTTATTTTTTCTAAATTTTCAATTCACCTCCTTTGATCATTTATCATCTTAGATTTTTTATTTCAATTGGATTAAAAGAATTTTTATATGTCTACATTGCTATGCTGTGTAATTTCCAAGACATTCCAAATATTTTCCATAGCTTTCCATTTGCCTTTTATTATCTTTATTGTTTGACCTACAGGTGTTTAATGTGCTTGAATCCATCAATTATGTTCTCAGTTCTATTCCTTTCTTTCCTTCTGAGTTTACACTTAGAGGGTGAATCTCTACTTTATTCTAGAAGTTTACTGCTATTTCAGATATTTCCTTCAACTTCATTTTATTATAATGATTAGCATTAAGATAGGAATTTAACTTGATTTTGCTTCCCATTCATAACTAATTATACAAGCACTATTTCTTTCAAAATCCTTTCTTTCCTCGTGAAATTTGAAGCCACTTTTGTAGTACAGTAGCTTCTTATTTTACTGAATTTTTTTATGATTCTGCTGCATGGATATACAGTTATGTGCCACACAATAATAACATTTTGGTAAAGGACAGATCGCATATACAATCATGGTCACATAAGATTATAATGGAACTGAAAAATTCCTATCACCTAGTGATGTCATAGCTGTCGTATGTGGTAGCACAATGCATTACGTGTTTGTGGTGATACAGCTGTAAACAAACCTCTCTAAAAGCATAGACATGCAATTTTGTATAATACATAAGACTTGATAATAAACAACTATGCTACTGGTTTATGTATTTACTATAATATACTTTTTATTATTATTTAAAAGTGTACTCCTACTTATTAAAAAAAAGTTGGCTGTAAAACAGCCTCAGGCAGGTCCTTCAGGAGCTATTCCAGAAGGAGCCATTGTTATCAGAGATGACAGCTCCGTGGGCGCTGTTGCCCTGAAAACCTCGCAGTGGGACAGGATGTGGAGGTGGAAGACGGTGATAGTGACAATCCTGACCCCATGTAGGCCTAGGCTAATGTGTGTGTTTGCTTCTTAGTTTTTAACAAAAAAAAAGTTTAAAAGGAAAATTTGTTTTTAAATTTTAAAAATAAAAAAAGCATATAGAATAAGGATATAAAGAAAAAATATTTTTGTACCACTGTACAATGGGGTTCTGTTTTATGCTGTTATTATAGTCAAAAAGTTTTAAAAAATTGAAAAGTTTATAAATTTACAACAAGCTGAGGTTCATTTATTATCAAAGAAAGAAAAACAGTTTTTTTTATAAATTTAGTGTTGCCTAAGTGCACAGAGTTCATAAAGTCTATGGCAGGGCACAGTAATGTCCTAGGCCTTCACATTCACTCACCGCTCACTCACTGACCCACCCAGAGCAACTCTTAGTCCTGCAAGCTTGTCTCCTGGTAACTGCCCTATACAGATGTACCGTTTTATTTATTTATTTTTTTTTATTTCAGCTCATCATGGGGGTACATAAGTTCAGATCATGACGAGTGCGTTGCGCACCCTCTGGGGAATGGTCATGCTTGAAGGTGCAGACCCGGGGAGGTGGGGGGGGGGGGAGGGGATGGAGGTATGACTACATGATGAGTGCCAGGCGCACTGTCTGGAGAATGAGAACGGACGCGCTTGGGACTCTGACTCGGGGGGGATGGGCAGGACAAGGATTCTGAGTCTTGATTGCCTTTTCCCCCAGGGAGATAACAGAGCTGGATGTTCCAAATTGTTAGAGGAGGGAAAAGGGAAGCCAGGAATTTCATGGTTCTTTATCCCTTCCTCTGTCATCTCTAGATTACAGGGCTGTAGAATTTTTCCAAAGGTTCTCATTGCTTCACCTGATTGACAGTGAAGCTTAACAGTGGAATAAAGACAACACCAACACAGTTCCCCATTTTGTGAGACTGACAATTTCATTAATATGGATGTTTTTCAGATATCTTGGTAAAACTGTATGTAACTGGATTGGATTTGGGTAAGTCTGCTATAAAAGTAATACACTGGTTATGTTGCAGAGTACATAAATATATTCACAAGTTGCTTGTATTAGAATTTATTTTTTGTAAAGCTTTAATTGTGTGAAAAAAGACTTAGAAATAAATCCCCAACAAACTCCACATAAGTATAATAAAAATCAGCAAAGAAGTTAAATAAAAAAATGTGTCTATGAAGAAAGAGAAATTACATTTTCTGGTCAATTTTTTATTGCTCCCTATAGTGTACAAGGAACAATGTTTAATTTTATCATCACAAACACTGACAAAATATCCCTCTGAGTTCTTCTGGGATATAAGGGACTTCTCTTGAAGACTTTATTAAAAACAAGTCCAGGCAAAAACCTATTCCAATACATACTTTATGACACTGGCCCACAAGGTCATTGACTATTTCTCAGAATACTTCAACAACTAGAATTAAAAAGAAGCCTGTGTGCTGAAAGAAAAAAGAAAAAGAGTTGTTTACATAGCTTAATAACTACTTTTGTCATATTCAAAAAATTAAATGAATTCAGTGATACATAAAATTACTATTTGTCTTGTTTATCATTTCAGAGTGTCAAAAATAGTCAAGATGCATGAAATTTATTGTTTAGTGTGTCTGATTCTTAGAACCTAGATTTGTATGTGCCCCAAAAGGAAATTTCATGAACTATCCTGTGTGAATTGGAATAAAAATGGACCCACACACATTTCATTCTTCCCATGTATTAGACTGTCTCTTTATAGCATTCATACTCTTTTGCATGCATCAAATATTACATAATAAAAATAATTTAATAAATAAGTTACATTCCATTTCTACCACCTTCACATAGGGAAATGTGCATACTTCATACTCTCAGCAAAGGAATCCAATCCAAGCATGAGAATTGATAGAAAAGGCAATGGAATTTAGTGTCTTTTAAATTCTATAAACCTCTATTTAAGGTCATAACATTGTAGAGATCCCTCATATAATACTTTATTTTAATTGAGAAAATATGCAATAATACACAACTACTAAGATTGCATATTTCATTAATCACAGTGACATATTTTTAAATAAGATGCATATTATAAGATGTCATAGATGCAATTATACTTTAAATTTAAATTACATTTAAATCAGTGGAGAGCTTGAACCCCCCAGAATCACTGCTGTTACTCCAAGGTCACATGTTCTGGACTGTAAATTTAGACAATTGGCTTCCATTTCCATTGCATATGGAAAACTATGGTTGTTGAGGCTGGGCATGGTGACTCATGACTGTAGTACTAGCACTCCAGGAGGATGATGTAGGAGGATTGCTTGAGGTCAGGAGATGGAGAACAGGAGTTCTAAAACTATAGTTTTCAAAAAGATATTTCCTATCATTCCTTAGCATTCTTATAATTCCAAAATTTCTACAGTAACACTAATTTGGCCATGAATAATGTTAATGTGGCTAGAGGATGCATCAGTACAAGTATATATTCAGAAAAATAATAAAATCACAATGGACACTTCTTCATTCCCCTCTTACTTGACCTCTCTGCAATTTAAGAGTCAACATTGCCTCCTTGACATCCCTTCCTCTGTAGACTTAAAGGATACCGCTTTACCTTGGTTTCCCTCATACTCTTCTAACTCTCCTGTCCAGGTTTCTCCCGTATACCTTATTTTTTAATATTGGGGTTCCCAGGGCTAATAATGTGCCTTTTTCTCATCTCTCTCTGCCATCATTCTGTATGTAATATCACAAAATCCATTATATTAAAGGTTATCAAGTATGAAATGTCCGATTTCCTTAAGCACTAACTTTGACAGAAATGACATCTCTGACATTTCACTTTGACATTTCTTGTTTTATTTTTATTGTGAAGGTACATCCTCATTCTTTCAAACACATGGTTTGGCTTGTGAACATCTTCCAAATTTTTTAGAGCAATTTTTGTGAAACCATGGATAAGTCAAAAATTCTTGTTATTTTCAAATATGCTTTCCATCTTGGAACCAATGCTGCTCAAACAGCTTGAAATATCAATGAAGTGTTTGAGAAGGATGTGGCTAATGAACACACAGTACCTCGATGATTTGAAAGTTCTATTCTGGTGAATTTGATCTTAAAAATGAGCCATGTGGGTGACCTGAGACCAAGGAGGATAATGATGAGCTGAAAGCGATAGTAGAAGCAAATGCATCTCAACCTATGAGTGAATTAGCAGCAAGGTTTGACATTACTATTCCAACAATATTGGACCATTTGAAACAAATTGGCAAGGTAAAGAAGCTGGATAGATGGGTTCCATATGAATTAAATGAGTGTCGGAAGAAAAATCATCTGGAAGCTTGCCTTTCTTTATTGTTATGACATAAAGGCAAACCATTTCTACACTGTAGTGTTACATGTGATGAAAAACGGATTCTTCTTGACAATTGCAAGCGTTCGGCACAATGGTTGGATAAAGACGAAGTGCTGAAACATGGTCCAAAACCAAATATTCATCAGAAAAAGCTAATGGTGTCTGTTTGGTGGTTCAGCACTGGTATAATCCACTACAGCTTCATGAAATCTGGTCAATCGATTACAGCGGATGTCTACTGCACCCAATTGGATGAAATGATGGGGATGCTTACAATTGAGCAGCTGAGATTGGTCAATAGAGACAGGCCAATCCTATTGCAAGACAATGCTCAACCACATGTCACACAAACAATGTTGCTCAAACTACAGAGGCTGGACTTGGAAACCCTATGCCATCCACTATATTCACCAGACCTTGCCCCAACTGCGTACCACTTCTTCCAGGCTTTGGGCCACTTCTTGCAAGGAAAAATACTCAATTGTCAGCAAGCTGTGAAAAACTCCTTTTGTGGTTTCATTGCCACTGGCTCTCCAGGATTCTTCACTGCTGGCATAAACAAAGCTACCATGAAGATGGCAAAACTGTGTCGATAGTTTAGGCACATACTTTGATTAATTGTACTGCTTCTTGTTTGAGATATAATAAACTAAACTTTTGATTTGAAATCAGATATTTCATATTTAATGACCTACTAGATTGTGGAAGAGAGTTAAGAAGAGCACCATTAAGCATGAGCCTTTATTCAGAAGACCAAGGCATGTGTTTGGGAAAAGGGCAGACCTTTTATAGATATTTAGCAAGGGAGTTATCTGAAGTTCATCTAAGTTTCAGGAATAGTTTGCAAAATTGGTTCTCATGAGAGAGGGATTTTTCTTGTGGTTTAATAGCCATTGGTTTAGAAATTTGAGTTTATCAAGAGGCTGGGAATGGACTGTTAGTGGCTAAGGTCAAATTCAAGAGTGAGTAGAGAAAAACAACTGCAGGTTTTGATGGGGTGCAAGGGACATAGTAGAAGAATTGCAGTCATTCCAGGTCTCTTTTTAAATATAATTATCATAATCCTGCTAAATACCAATATTTATTGCTTCCATTATATTTGTTTTAGCTGCTTGTTTTATATTAATAATTGTTTACTATGTTAGACTATTAATAATTTAGGTAAAAATTATGATTTCTTATTAAATTTCAGTATACAATATACTGTAATTAAATGAATATAATAATAATTTTATTTAAAATCACCTTTATGGAAACTAGGTATTTTTTCCTAAAACAACCTTATAAAATTGATAAGCATTTATATGTGTCCTAAGCACCAGAAAATTATGATAGTAGACTGTCACCTGGTAAAAACAAATGAAGAAGTGTAGTATGTGTATAGAAGTCAGATTGTAAGGGCTCAACTAAAATGTAGGTAGTGAGGAATCAGGGGCAGTAAGTGTAGACATTTATGTTAAGTCTGGTGGAGAAGAAAGGGAAACCGATAGAGTAGTAACTTAAGGATCAAATGTGAACATTATTTAGAATAGACGATTATATTTGTGTTATTAGGCAAAGGTTGAATGATAAAATATTTGATGGAGTAATGTCTCAGCAGATGTAGGAAGTGATGAGAGTGGAAACACAAACTGAAAATGATTGTAACCCATGTCAGATGAGCTTCATCTTCTTAGAAAAGCTGTAAGTAAAATCATTTACCAACAGTGAGAGAGGTGGGGAAGAAAGCAAATCTTTGGGAAACTGAGTAGAATAGAGATTAGCAGCAGATGTCCTTAAGGGTCCTCTTGGGAGTCTCAATAGCTCAAGCTGCACACTGACTGCCAGCTCCTGTTAAATAGGGACCTGATTGAAACAGACAACAGGAACTTTTGCACGGTCTAGGAAAACAGTGTGCTAAGCAAATTAATAATAGTCTAAGCATGAAATCCCAAACTTGTAAAACTGTGCTCTAATAGACATTGCAATAGACAATGGTTATGCTCCTTTCAGCTGATCGTTATGTGTTTTGAAACCTATGTAGGATTGGGTATACATCTATTAATACTTTCCTCTATTTCTGTGAGCAGTGCATGTATTTCAAGAAACAAACCAAATTTCTTCAATGTTTGGCAGCTCCCACCATGCCACATTAATCTCCCACCAAACACACTTGCATGCACACACACACAAATTTGTATTATATTTAGGCTTTTATTCAATGAGCTAAAAAGGTACCACCTGCTAAGTCAAAGCTTAGTATATGTGTCTATTTTTTACAACATATTGAGTAATATTCTGACAGCTGACCCAGGGATAGTCTTTATGGTTGTTATAGATATTAGAATGAATAATGTCTTACTAAAGTTTTTAACAGCAGCTATAAATACATTACTGATAGAATGTGGAAATATGATTCATAACAATCACAGTTAATTCTGGAAGAGGATCACATAACAAATGTCAGCAGATGTTTCAGAAGGAACAACCATGAATGACAAAAGACCAAGGCACAAATACAGTAAAGAAAACTTGGGAGGAGGTGAAAATGGATGCAAAGTAAACACTGGACCCCCTGTAATGGTCTGAGACATGGAGCTCTTCTTCAGACACTGGAATGTGAAGGGAGAATAGTAAACATCCTTATGGTATCGGCGTAGCCCACTAGTACCGTTTAATCTAACTCCTTACAAACATGAGTGGGGAGCTCTCAGAACATCATATTTATACTACATAACCTTACTTCTGTGTCCCACTTTGTGGAACTTGCTGTACACCTGACCCAAGTTTCTCACTGAAACATCACGAATTCTCATTTAAAGTAAGTCATTTTTTAAAATCTTTTGAACGTAAGAGATATAAACTCAGCAGAAGTAAGCCAAACATCTTCCACAAACACATAGGCCAAGAAAGAGATGCAATCACCCTTCAGGTGTAGAAAAATACAACAGATGCACAGAGGTTTCTAAAGACTACCTGATTCCTGACTGCAATCTCTTTTGAGACCTGACCACTAGCCTACCTCTGAGTTCATGTGATGTCTCTGTCTTATATTTTCTCTTGCTTTTTTTAATTTAATTTTTTATTGATAGATAATATATTTGTGCATATTTATGGGGTACACATAGTATGCATGGGATGTTACATATTTTGTTACAAGCAGAGGAAGTATAATTATCAAGTCAGGGTATTTAGGATATCCATCACCTCATGCACTTATAATTTCTATGTGTTAGGGACATTTTAAGTCTTGTTTTTTAGCTATTTTGAAATATAAAATACATTTTTGTTAGCTATAGTCACCCTACTAGGCTAGCAAACATTAGGTCTTATTCCTCCTAACTTCATGTTTATACCCATTAGCTAATCTCTCTCATTCCCTCCTCCTCACACACATGCCCTTCCTCTGCTCTGTTACTATCATTTTACTCTCTATCTCCATGGGATCAATTCTTTTAGCTCCCACATGTGACTGAGGACATGACATGTTTGTCTTTCTGTGCCTGGCTTATTTCATTGAATGTAACAGCCTCCAGTTCTATTCATGTTGCTACAAACAACAAAATTTCATTCTATCTGTAGTTCAATAGTACTCCATTGTGTACATATACCACATTTTCTTTATCCATTCATCCACTGATGGACACTTAGGTTGATTCCATATTTTTGCTATTGTGAATAGTGCTACAATAAACATGGGGGTATAGATATCCCCTTGATATACTTATTTCTTTTCTTTTGCATAAATACCCAGTAGATTGCTGAATCATATGTAGCTCTATTTCTAGTTATTTGAGAAATTTCCATACTGTTTTCCATAATCACCTATACTAATTTACATTCCCATCAATAGAGTATAAGAGTTCCCTTTTCTCCACATCTTCACCAGCATTTGTTATTTTTTGTCTTTTTGATAAAAGGCATTCTAACTGGGGTAAGATATCTCATTGTGGTTTTGATTTGTAATTCCCTGATAATAAGTGATATTGAGCATTTTTTCATATACCTATTGACCATTTGTATGTCTTCTTTTGAGAAATGTCTCTTCAGGTCCTTTGCCCATTTATAATGGGATTATTATTATTATTTATTTATTTTGCTATTGAGTTCCATGTACTTCCTTAATATTAGTCCCTTGTTGGATAAATAGTTTGTGACTATCCTCTTTCATTCAATAGTTTACTCTTCACTCTGTTGATTACTTCCTTTGCTGTGCAAAAGTAACTTAATATAGTTTAACATACAAAAATCAGTAGTGATTTTATATACCAATAATAAACTAACTGAAAAAGAAATCAATAAAGCAATCTCATTTACAATACCTACAAAATAATACGTAGGAGTAAATTTAAACAAGGTGAAAGACTTCTAGAAGGAAAACTACAAAATGCTAATGAATGATATTACTATATGTCCACCGTATTATGCTGAAATGAAAAAAAAACACTAATGAAAAAATAGAAGAATCCAAAACACATGGAAAGACATCCTATTCCCATGGATTGGAAAAATTAATATTGTAAAAATGACTATGCTGCTCAAAGAAATGTACAGACTGAATGTAATTCCTACCAAAATACCAATGAAATTTTTCACAGAAATAGAAAAAAAAATCCTAAAATTCATATAAAACCAAAAAAGAGCCCAAATAGCCAAAGTAATCCTGAGCACAATGAACAAAGCTGGAGGCATCACATTACCTGACTTCAAAATATATTGCAAGAATATAGTAATCAAAACAGCATAGTATTGGTATAAAAACAGCCACATAGACCAATGGAACAAAATAGAGAATCCAGAAATAAATCCATGTGTTAAGAGCCAACTGGTTTTCAATAAAAGTGTCAAGAACATTCATTGGGGAAAGGACACCTTCTTTAATAAATAGTGCTTGGAAAACTGGATATCCATATGCAAAAGAATGAAACCAGACACCTGTCTTTCACCATATGCCAAAATCAACTCAAAATGGATTAAAGACTTAAACTTAAGCTCCAAAACTACAAAACTATTAGAAGAAAACATAGGGGAAACACCCTTAGACGTTGGTCTAGGCAAATATTCTGTGGCTAAGACCTCAAAAGCACAGGCAACAAAAACAAAAATCAAAAAATGGGGCTATGTTAAACTATATTTTCTTATAATAAATTTCCTTCATTAATCATATTGAAGTGGGTTTCTAATACTTGTAAATCAAAGAGTCCTGCCCAATCTAAGGAGAATTGAAAATCTAAAATAGCAGAATTTTTTCTCCAATCCAAGATACACCATTCAGGTAAGTCTTTCCATATTCATATGCACCATATAAGGAAAAGTTCTGAATTTCTTGGATGTGATAGCACATACCTAAAAGGCACTTTATTGTTTGCTTGAAAGGTAAGATTAGTATAATTCTAGTAAACATATGGCTTCTCTGTGAGAAGATTCCACTTCAGACCACTGAAAGAGTCAGAGTTAGTATTCTGAATATACATGCATAAGCATGTGCACACACACATACACACATACGCACATACAACCATTCTGAGTATAAATCTTTTCACATAGGACTATGAAAGAAATAGATCGCTGGAATATTTTGAGGAATGGGTCCAATTTTTTGATGATGTGATCACCATTTATTGCTTTCACTAAATGTCAAATTGTAGGGACACAAACTCAGCAGGATTAAACACCAAAATAGGCTTCAAATGAATTTCTTGACATCTGTCTCCTTGGACGCCATTAGGAGAACTGACAAGTGCTTACGTTTGGAAGAAGTGTTCAAAGCTTACAAATAATCAGGGAATTGGATGATGCAGAGTTGAGATAATAAAAATGTTTAAAAATAATTTTTTCACAGTTCTTTAAAGTTTATGGTTGGTAACTTTCATTTATCAGGCTCCTAATAGTATTAATTTACCAAAAAATCTGGAAAAGTTTGAAATCAGAATTTGGCTTGTGCCAGTGTGGGATTTTTTGTTGTAATAATAATAAATAAAAATAATAAGCAGCATTTACTGAGAACATAACATACGAATGCCAGGCATTGTGCTGAATTCTTTCATTTTATTTGATTTTGATGACTACTTAAATCTCACTCTTCATATAATAAACATTTACCCTGTGACAGACACGGATGTGAGAAATAAGCCTTAGATTAAGTAACTTGCCTGCACTCAACTAGTAAATCACGAAGTTGAGATTTGAAGCCAGTTTTAATCTGACTACGAAGCTTACACTCTCCCAACCGCTCTGCTATTATGCTATTATTCACTGTCCTATCTTTTAACAATTAGAATCCAGTTTGATAAAAACACATACCATTTTGACCTCTATGTACAGCAAAGACCTGCAAACTTCTACAACTGCAATGTAACTTAATGAAGTAGAACAAATCAGTTTATCCATGTCATGTTCTATTCAGAATTCGTGGCATTCACTTTTGGTTTCTTAGCTTTGTTTATTCTCTGCTGTTCTTACTGAAACTGCTTCTCATCTTCAGACAGTTTGCAGCAGCAGCAAAATCAATCTTTCTGAGGCAAAGCTATAAAAGGAAAACAATCGGAGGTAAGATACAGAAAGATGTGTTTAAGGCACATGATATTTTCCATCACTTCTATCTTCAAAGATAGAATCCGGCATATAGGGATTTTCCCCATCTGAAAAAAAAAAAGAATCTATTCTGTTGCACTGTATGCAGAAAGAAATACTTTTCTAAAATATCCATTTTCCTCTTCTAAAATGTAACTTTGCAATGCCAGCCCATAATTTCCATACAGCATAAACTACTGTAAAAATCAAAGGGAATTTAGTAGTTTTCATCTGAACAACACATTCAATATGCGATTTTTGTGCTTCAGTTTCCTATTAGGAAGCTGGGTATTCTGCATATTGCTTCCCTGTAATCTGATATGGCAAGTCTAACAGCATGAATCTTCTCTTTTTTGGCTGGAGAGACAAGATGTGGGGGTTGGTGACAATGGCTCCAGTGACAGAGACTATGTGAAGCTAAGAACTCTGTGCATAATTCATAGAAATTCCATTTTTACTTTGCAAATGTGGCATAAAATTCCAATTGGGGGTTTGTTAGCCTGTGTGTGTGTGTGTGAGAAAGAGAGAGAGAGAGAGAGACGCACAGAGAGACAGAAATATTTTAGGAAGTATTCTTAATTCTCTGAGCATTTCATTTCAGATTTCCTAAGTCTATATCAATATCTATTTAATTTATTGATACAGGTCCTATAAAGCACCTCCATTTAATCAATTGCTTTGGTTGACTTTGACACTGATTTGACTTTAGGCCTAAATTCCATTCCTCGTTCCTGATGTCCATGATAAAGCTCTCATGCATTTGCCCTACTCAGAGAGCTGACAGGTCATTTTTCAATATCATTTCATGCAGCTTAGTGTTAAAGAAGTCTCAGAGGATGATGCTATTTATTTACAGAAGAAAACTTAAAGACTCCAATGTTTTCAGATAACAGTAATCCACTAGTTATGAAAGACCAAAAAAAAAAGACTTTTATTATAGAAATCATCAAATCATTCTGTTACTTGCCCTCTCTAAAAGCAATCCAATAAACAAATAAGGAAAAACAATCAATCTTCTCAAAAATGAGCTGATGGAAGGGAAGCAACACACAGGAAACCCCCAAACAGGTGATAGCCTCCCCCAGAAATGTCAAGTTGGTGGCTTTTGTGCTAGCGAGACACGGAGAAGAAAAGACATGTAGAAGACAATGGCTGTCCAGGGGTGATGCTGGGAAAAGGCCTTGTAAAGATGGTGTGACTGGCAAGCGGTAAACTGGACCAGAACTACCACTTCCATGGAAAGAGAGAGAGTATGAGGTTAATGGCAGCAGCAGGAATCAGACTGCTCCTGACGGTGACATAAAGTTTGCCAGCATATTGAGGCTCCCTTCCATTATCTAGCTCCTCTCCCAAGGAGGAGAGGCTTCTCTGTGAGGTAGTGTCACCCTGGGCCTGAGTGTAGTTGCAGAGCTAACAGTAGAACGCATGTATGTCAGGCAATATATGGGTTCCTTGGAAACCACATGAATTCCTCAGATGACGCATGAGTTATTGAGAAGGACTAGAAAAAGTCAATTTAGCCACTTGAGAAGAGCCAGGCATCAAAAAGAACAGGCAGAAAGGAAACAGAAGTTTTGTTTTGCCACAAGTCATCTCTACCCGGATCCTTACACACATTGTTTTGTAAATAATGTGAAAAATTTTGAGAGGTCCAGGTTCCAAATAACCTTGTGTTATTTAGTTACATGCCATTTACCTAGTTCAGTAGTCATGAGAAGTTGTAGCATTACAAGGTTCTCCACTTACACAGAATTTAACATGCCTTAATGATTCAGAATGTAAATGTCTTAGTTCTTCATGTATTGCCCATAGAGAAGTCCAGTCAATTCCTTTCTGTGGTCCCCAGATATCTAGCTCTGCCAAACGGCAAAGGGTCATTTAGTCTAGCTTGATCCTCTCCTGAGGCTGTTGGTGAATTATGCCCTAAGTAAAATAGACAGGTTATTTTCCAGACTCTTCTAGGGCCAAGGCATCTTTATTACCTGGCTGTCACATTTTTAGAGTGCTGCTCACTCCCAGTCCAATGTCCAAGGTACAGGCTACATTTAAACTACCTTGAGCTTTTAGATCTAAAGATATTTCAATTCTTTCACTGTCAGTGAAGGAGGGTACATGGGAGTCAAGTGGTGGAGCTAAAGGTAGGAGGAGCTACTAGCAAAATTTTCCAATACTCTTGGGGCTTCAGGGGATGAAGTATCAGTGATCTGTATGTAACAGACAGAGGATTGAGCATTTAGTTACAGCTTCTTGAGTAATGGTTAATTCTGTCACTATCTAGATCCATCACAGAAACAAGCAAATTTAAGCAGACTCTTAATAGTAGGAATAGAATCCAGAAGACGATGGGATAATGCAACGCAGTTCTGAATGAAAATAACTTAATCCAGAATTATACATGAAGGTAAACTTTCACCTGGAAAGGAAGTGAAATAGAAGACATTTTTTTTGAAGACATTTCATAAAAACAAAAACTGAGCATTTAACACCAATAATCTTCAACAGAGAAATGCTTAAAAAGAAACTGAACCAAAACGGAAAAAGTAAAATCAAGAAGTAATGATGATTAAAGAAAATCATAAATGTGTGGATGAACCTAAGCAAGAGATAACTGCATTACATGCCATAGCGACAATAATAATTTGGAGGGTAAAACCAAGATAGTCCTGGTAGAATTAAAAGACTGGGAAAAAATAATATTTCAGTTAGAAAGAGAGGATGGCAGTCAAAACATGGTAAATTGTTCAGAAGGAGCATAGAGATATTGATTTACTTTAGACCTGGTTAAACATGTATGTTAAATGTTGATGGCTGACTATTGAAGATTAGAAATCTAGGTATAGTTTCCAAACCAGTATAGGAAAACTTATAATGTGAAAGTATATCTCAAACATTTCAAATTAAGGCATTCTTATATTTTAAAAAAATGAAAAAGCAGGACGGATTGAAAACTGGAGGTATAGCATCTGTTAGTGCTAAGCTCAAGTATTTTCATAAACACAATAAATTTTAAGGAAATAAATCTATCAGTTTTTCAAATTGTATAAAAATATTATAGCTTATATTGTGTTCACAAGAGACATTAAAAACATTAGCATCTAGAAATATTAAAAATCAAAGTTTGTGACAATCAGGTATAGCTATATCACTAATAAACAGAATAGACTAAAAGGTAAAAAAAAAAAACCCAAAACACTAATGATAAATTAGGACATAGTATAATAATTAAAAATTTTAATTCACCCGGAAGACATAATTCTAAATTAGTTTGCACCTAATATTATAGATTAAAAATGACATAAGTCAAAAGTAAAAGAATTACAAGAAGAAACTGACACAGCTAAGTCAAAATGAAGGAAGTTTTTGTGCTTGGGAAAAATTTTAATACATCTCCCTCAGTAGGTGATAGGTCTGCAGACAAAATAAATGTGTAAGTTCATAGATGATTGAACCAACAGAATAAAAGCATATGTCCATATATCATAAACTTATATAGAACAGCATTCAAACATTGGAGAATACACAAAATTCTCAGGGACAAATGAAATATTTATGATTAAACATATATTAAGTCATCAGGTAAGCCTTAAACATTGCAAAGTATCCCACAGCAAGAGACTGTGAGTTTGCCACCAAGTTGTTTTTTCTTGTTTTGTTTTGTTTTTATCATGGTGGTCACAAAAGCATCAACACAGAACTCACAGGAACACTATTGTGGGAGAACGAGAAGGATACAAATGGACATGCACCACATCATTCACAGAAAACATTCATGTAGTAGAAGTGTGCACATATTTAAAGTTTTCAAGTTCAACAGATGCCACCTTTTGGAGGTAGTAGGTAAGGAGTAGGAGAGGACTAGAGAACTTCAGCTTTATTGTATTGTTTTATTTCTAAAACCAAGTACCCACACAGGTTCATTATATTCTCTTTCTACTTTTTTCCTATGCTTGAACATTTTTATAATCAAAAATAAATGAACAAATAAATAAATTCTCTCTGTGTGTCTTATTACGTGGGGATGCAATTCATAACAACATATCCTTTTTGCAAAAAAATATCCTGTTTCCACCTCCCAGATATAAAAATAGTAAAAGATCATTTTATGTTTCAGCATATAAAGAAACTTTTAAAAGTGAACCAAAACATGTAAAAGCCAAATTAGAGATAATCAACCACTGCAGAGGATTAAGTTGAATGTAGAAGCAGAAATCTTTCATTGTATTTTTTTAACCCAAATTGTATTATGCCATGTGTTGATGGGAATTCTGTGTAACAAAAGTTCTTAGTGAAAGAGTTTTAGGAAACATTACACATTGTATCTCCTCCTGGAGAATCACAAGGTACATTATGAACACGAAATGGCTCTGAGCTGTAAATTAATCCTGTTTAATTTTGTTAAATTCAAGTTTCGAAACCTCACTTGATTATAGAACTCTTATTTTTAAGATGCCTATTAGCAAACTTTCATGACATTAATAATCCACTGAACATAATTTAGGAAATGATGCCCTAAACCTTTATTTCCTAGAGTCATGACTGAATGAGAAATATTTCACTTTGTTCATTTATATTTAATTTATATCAAAAGTACAGGGTATTCACTCATTCTTCAGGACAAATTTTCCAAATGATTTTTTTTTCTTTCTATCCCTATTCATTGTCACTTCTAAAATTAAAATTACGGAAGTATTCTAAATGCAGAATAGAATTTGTTAAGCATAAAGCCTTTGTTCATAACTATTTACCAAGCAGCAAATATGTTTTATTCAAAATCTTTTCAACTTTATTTCTGATTGATTACAAAAAATGTAGAACACCAATATGAAAATTAAAAGAAATATAATAAGCCTATGTGAAACCTCATTATCTAGCTATAACCACTGTTGTAGTCATACAGGTAGGATGGGTCAAATTACATATATTTTCCTAATGTACTTTTCCTAAGAGCTTTGCTCAACTGAAGCCTCTCTCTCTCTCTGAAATAACCTAATTTTCATGTTATTCTAAAAATAATTTATAATCTTCTCAGAAAAGCCAGCACTTTCTTGACTTAACACTCACCATCTTAAGTTCAACTACTACAAGTAGGCTATTTAAAGGTCATTGCGTGGCCAATGCAGGTTCCATGTCAAAGGCTGAGTTTCAGGGAAATGTCTTCAGTCAGATTTTCAACACTACGGTTAAATATTTCCCTTACCAAAAGAGCAATTCAGGAGCACCATTGATCGGTACCGTAGTTCTTTTATTGACTGTCATAAAAGAGTATTTAGCAACATCTCCATCATTGTTGTGTAACCTTTATTTCCTTCATGCATTTATGCGCTCATTTATTTATCCACTTAACTAGAAATCCCATCCATTTAACTAGAAAATGAAGATGTATTTAAAAAAGAAAGAAAATAAAGGTGCATGCTCCCTTTTCAAATGAAATTGGATTATACAGGCCTGGGTATAAAATGTGGAATGTATGAGAATGGGAGGGAGTGGGAGGGAGAGGAAGAGGGAAGGAGAGGAGGGAGAGAGAGGGAGTGGAAAAGGGAAGAAGAGGGAGAGGGAGGGACAGGGAGAGAAAATGCCCTATCACTGTCTCAAATTTGGCTTGAGCTCTCAAGAAAAACAACAAAACCATTAGGGTGAAATACTATTTCATTAATGCCGGGAGCTTTCCAGAGGGAGTGAGCCACATTTCTGGCTGTTCAGAAAGAGGCAGATTTGGCAGAAGCTGCCAAGAAGTGACCCCTGCCCTCAACACTCCAAGATTTTGAAGAAAGCAGCCGGCAAGAAGGCCAGGTGGGAAGGCTGAGCCAAAGGGGAGGAAGGGAGGTTATATCAACCTGCTTATTATTTTCCTGACTTTAATTTATATATATATATATATATATATATGTATATATATATATATTACACATTGGCTGGTATCAAGAGATCAAGCCTGAATAAACATCCTTTGTCACCCCCAAAAACCAAAACTTAATCCAGTGAAATATCACACTGTAGAAAACATACAGAATATGGTTGAAAGTTATACTAATCAGCATAATTTAGGAGAAGAGAATTCTAGGTTAAAATTGGCTTAATTTGCAATTTTGAGGTTTTCCTACTACTTAACTATATAACATAAATCCATAATTCCAGCTTCTGAAAGTACTTTGTTATCAACCTTGTTAGATACACACTGTTCTCAATTATCCTAACATTTTTATAACAAAATGTCGATTTAAAATTATTTAAATGGGTAGAAATACAACTATAAATGGAAATGGTCTTGTGTATGGTATCTATTTCCCTGAAAAGCTTGTATTTCCTTATTTATCGTGCCCTTTATTTTCACATGTGAACTTTACAAGTCATCATGCACATAGTCTACCACCATTTATAATTAACAATACACTTTAATTGCCTAGAATTCTATCTCTTAACTCCTCCAAATTCTTAGTCATGAAAACAAATTATGAATTTGGAGAGAACAGCTATCTTCCCCATCAAAGATAACTAAGTCAACCATGAATACCATTTTAATATTTCTGTCAAAGATAGGAAACTACAGGTGGGAGAGTGCACATTTGCCTTTGTCAGCCTTTCTGAGTTGTGTTCAAGCAATTTCAGACATGTTTTAAAAAGGCCAAATAATAAAAAATAAAACCAGATAAACATAAATGAAAATCGAAGGAAGAAAATTTCTAAGTGCAGACTTAATAAACATGCCATTTGAAGCCTTCAGGAAACAGAAATTGATCTATTTTTAGCAGCTGGGCATTATTTCTTAGCCATTTGCAGAACTAATGAGCTTAAAACTTAATCTTCTAGTTTCTTCAAAATGTTAGCACGTTTAACCTAATTCACAAAATGTTCTCAGGTCCAAAGCTATCAACAAATTATTAGAGACTCAGTGAATTTTCTTCCTGCTATTCTGATAGCATTGCTGTAACTTCCAGAGCCTTTTGTAACATGAAGATTCTAGTTTAAAAAGGCAGTAAAAAACAAAAACAAAACAGAAAACAACCTCAAATGTTCTATTGATCACATAAGTAACCAAGTTACTTTATAACATATACAAAACACAGGTAAGCAAGTTAAGTAAAATTACAAATAAATAATTTTCTCTCAACCAAACCACAAAATCATGTTATATTTTCAAAATATATGACAAAAGACTATATTGTTGGCAAAATCAAGAACAATTTTGGGATGGAAAATATGAAGTAAGTAAAGTCTTTGATATCACTTCATCATCCTACTCCTAAGTCCTTACTACTTCTTCCTCCAAGAGCCGAGTGTGGATTCTCTACAACCCATCCCAACCCCAAATCAATTTATGCCTCAAGATTTTTTAATCCTCTAAACTCCATCATTTAAACTTACTAACTTTAAATACCATTTTCTATTTCCCCAACATGTCTGAGAATCAGAGCCATCTAGGTATCTTTTTAAAATATACCTAGAATAATATATCTATTATTGTATATCTGGACCCCATCCTAGATGACTGAATCCAAATGACTGGGAGGGAGTAAGGCCCAGAAATCAGTGTATGAATTAGCTTCCCTGGGGATTCTGATAATCAAGGTTGGGTACCAAAGTTTTAGTCAACCAGTTATGATAGCTGATGCATTTTAAAAATAAATACAGGGGCTATTAATTGCTAAATTTGCATTCTTCAAGATCTTGTCTCTATTTCCTCAGGACGATGGCAAAATGTGCAGTGACAAAAGGCCAAAAGAATGATAGTAATTTTAGATACTTTGTATGTTTACTTATTCATTGAACACCTATCAATAGAGTACCATACTGAGCTTTCCCAGTTACTGAACCAGGCAGCAGAGATATGAAAATAACAGAGAATATGAGAATAATAAGAAACAGATGCATTTTAAGCATAATATGATATCAATAATATAAGAAATATATTGTATATTGGGTCTTCATCCCCAGTTCCTGGTCAGAGCTCCTAAAACCCTTATAATTTACTAAGTGATAAGAGTGATAGAAGCATCTTTTAAAATAATATTTAATTTTTGTCCCCAGCTCCTGAAACAGCTCTGGTACAACAAAAGTGGAGGAGCACTTTTTTTCAAATTTATAACAACAGCACTTCAACCACACCCGATTTATGTCAATGAGTAACTTTTGAAAAGCTCCTAAGGATGGGGGGCTGATAGCCAGAGGAACCAACCTATGACTAGCATTTTGCATTTTGGAACTTTCAGCCCTACCCCCTGACCTCTGGGGATGGGAGCCATAGATTAATTTAATACCAGTGATTTATTCAGTCATGCCTAGATAATGACCTCCATAAAACCCCTAAACAATGAGGTTCAGAGAGCTTGCAGGGTGGTGATCACATAGAGGTGTTGCCAAGATAGCACACCCAGAGAGGGCTCAGGAGCCCCACACACCCTTCCTGCCAGACCTTACCCTATGCATCTCTTCTATTTTCCTGTATCCTTTATAATAAACCAGAAAATGTAAGTAAAGTGTTTCCTGAATTCTGTGAATCATTCTACCCAATTATCTAACCCAAAGAGGGGGTCCTGGGAACTCCTGGTTTACAGCCTGTCAGTCAGAAGTACAAGAGGCTCTGGACTTGCAACTGGCGACTAAAATGGGAGTAGTCTTGTGGGACTGAGCCCTTAATCTGTGGGGTCCATGCTAACTCCAGGCAGCTAATGTCAGAAGTGAGTTAACTTATAGGACACCTCTGGCATCGACTGAGACTTGGAGAATTAGTTGGTGTGGAACACCACCCTCCACTATATTTGGTGTCAGGAGTGTCGTGAGGGTGAACGTAGAAGAAACAGAGTTCTTCCTTTCCTTACACCGTAATAAAAATATGAGCAAAATCCTTTGGGAATCAAAAGAAGCGAGTAGATAATTCCTCCTTGGAGAGTTAGAGAAAATACTGCTTAAAAAGGTGATATTCGACTGGTCAAAACATGAGTAGGAGCAAGTACACAAACAGTTTGCACCTTATTCTAAAGATGGATCAGTTAAAATCCAGTGGTTGCAAATTAAAGAAGTACCAAATAAAACTGCCTTTTGAAAGTAACTTCATGAAACAGTTACTGAGTTCAAATATGCCCCAGGACTCATTCCGACATCTCTGCTTTCCTCCATGATGGTTTTACCTCAGACTCCTCCTAGTGGCAAGAAAGCTGCCAGAGAGCTTGAACTACATTGTCCTCCATGTTCTAAGCCAAAGGAAAACAGTGTCCATTTTCCATAGCTGTTTCAAGTGGCCGGACAGCTGCCAGTGGCTTCAAGGCCACACCCTCCGAAGTTCTACTTTATGCAGGATAAGAGTATTTCTTCTCTGCAGCTACACCATGCATCCTAAGATTCAGTCTGATTGTGCTAACTTGAGTGACAGTCCCATTCCTAAGCAAATCACTGTGCTGGGGGTGGGAATGGTGAGTAGCGGGACTTTGATTGGTTAGGACTGGCCAAATGAAGTTAAAAAAAAATCACTGTAGTTAGGGAAATTTGTAGTTTTAATTATTTCAGAGACATTTAGCCTTTTCTGAAAAGGCAAAAAATGATGGCATTAAATGCTGAGTGTCAGAAACAAACTAAATATATTTGCAATGGAAGTAATTCTGGAACCAGAGTGAGGAAGTAGGTTAAGGGGAGACTGATAACAAAGTATAAGATGAGAGCCTCAATTAAAATGATAGAGTTCAAAAGGAGAAATAAAACATAAAATCATTTATTTAGTAGAATCTGTTGGGCCTCTGAATGACTGGGTGTGGAAGGGGAAGGAGATAGAGGGGTTGATGCTGACTATTTATATCCATGACTGGAACTTATGTTAAAGATATTCTCAGGATATAACTCACACCTTCTCCAGAAAGTCTCTGTGCTCATAAGATGCTAATGAGTAGATGGCAAATCTCTCTGAAATAATTAAAACTACTAAAACACTGAGAAACTTGTACTAATACAGCCTTACATAAACACATAGGCATACATTTTCTTGCATTCTAATCTATGTGCTGCTAATTAATGCAATGTTAATTAAAATTGTGTTTGTGATACTGTTATTGCCATTACAGCTCATTTTTCAGCTGAAGCTTTTAAAAAAGATATTCCTATGAGCTCTTGCAAAGAAAAATGACTCCCTAAATTTAAAGTTTTAACCATGAAAAAAAGTTCTTAATTATAGTTTGAGACATTTCAACAGAGGAAATTTTAATCAAATTGGATTTGTTAGAGAAAAATGTATTCAACAATTCTACCTGCTTATATACTTTTAAGAATACTAAATATAAAATGTAAATTTTAGGGCCGATTTATCAAAGGATTCATCAGAAATGGAATTCTTTCACTCTTGCCTAATCCATTAGTCTTTCAACTTGTTGCTCATTATTAAAGAAGGTAGAATGTTTTATACACAATATGCAAGCAATCTAAATTACCTAAATGAATCCGTTTAAGTAGCTGTCATCTCTGTCTCTGAACATTTCCTGTCAGAGCAACTCCAGATCCCATTTAACTATGCTATTCAGTATTTCACTGACACACCACTTTCATGATTATCTACACACTTAAAACGTATTGCTTCTAGACTTCATTCAAAGAGCATAGACAACAAAAGTCAGTTCTGTAGATATCTGTTACATAAAAGATACTCTTTTTGTAAAACAGCTATGTGTTTAAAATATATTTTGGGTCAGTTTGAGGGCAATTACAAGGAGGCAGGTTTTAATCACATTTAGAATCAGTAACTTAAAAGCTAACATAAGAGAGTGGACCAGAGGGGATACAGGAAGATTCTACAGATCTGTACAGAAATAAGCAATGGCTAGGGTATTTTTATGGGCAGTTCTAACCAGAAACAACCACTGGGCCATTGAGAGGACACTCAGGAGGTGAACATGACAGGGACCAGTCCATGTACACAGAGTTCTTCGCCCTTTATAAATAAGTTCCTTCTGTGCCATCAGGGATGGGAGGAAGAGAGAGCTGAACGCTCAGGGAGAGAAGCTGAGGGCAGCCTTTGGCTTGATGGCATAAATGTGCAGTGGGTTCTCCTCACTGCTGAAATAATTGTCAGTGCTGTGACCTTAGAATCTCAGTCTCAGCCTCATTTTCCTCATTTGTTAAATGTGGCCAACAATGCCTACCTCCAAGGGTGGGTATTCAAAATATTTATCTATTAGTAAGGCACAGGTTCCTACCAACTGGAAGTGTAACTGATTAGAACAGATGTAGATGGTGAGTATCAGTTTAATATCTGCTCTCCTTTCCCCATAAAATTGATATAGAAATTAACTGAGACAGCTGCAAAAGCTCTAATAGTACAATATCAATAGGGACTCACAATATTTATCTCCTTCTTCTGCTTCTTCCTGTTCCTTGTCCTTCCCCAAGGCAGACAACTAGGACTTCAAGAACAGCCTCTTGTTCTCAATGGCAACAGTTTCATAAAGTCCTACATTTGCACAAGGCCTACACTGTGTCAGGTCAACTCTAAGGACTACAGATAACTAACTTGTTGCCTATAAGAACACATATTGACTCTTATAACTTCCCTGTACATGTGCTTTTTAAATTCTTATGAATTACCACCTCAGTACTGATGATTCTGAATATATGTCTCTAGCCCAAATCCCCCCAAATTAATAGTTCCACTTATGCCATTCAGTCATTCATTTGTTCAACAAATATACATTTAGCAACTGCTAGGAGTCATGTCTTTGCTAGGCATGAGTTATTCAGTAGTAAACAAAGCAGATACTCCAGTCAGAACATGTTTAAAAGAAAACCTTATCTCTCACTGGAATAAATTCATTTTCTCTTCCCTAACTCAGTTGCCTAAACCAGAATCTCAGCTGATGTACTAAAATCTTCCTCCTTACTGTCCAACACTCCACATAAAATCAATTTCATGCATTATGAAAATATATTCTCCAAAATTAAGTATTTTATGATAAGTACTTGTTAGGATCATCTTACTTGATAAGAGAAAGAATATTTATATCTCTTATACTGCTTTTAGTATTTTTATTAAAATTTTTTTTTTGCCATGTTAGAGTATTGTGCTTTATATGTGGGAGTAAAAAAATGGAATAAAATAAAAGCACATTTGCTTGGCACACCAGAAAACTTTTCCTCTCTCACCTCTTTTGTCAGCATCTTGAAGTATTATTGCTCTGGCCCCCTGTCAACTCAATGGTACTTTTAATGATCATTTTGATATTGATTCCTCCTCGAGGTTTGTTCCACAGCAACTGTGACCTCTGACATCCCATTTTCCCATTGAAATGCATATATTTCACTCCTGCTAAGAAGCAACCCACATGTTTTGTCTTATGAAGCTGAAGTCTCAGCCTAAAATTTTCTTTGCTATTATGCTTTATATTCTATCAGCAAGAGGCAAGGTTCAGCAAGTGAACACTGTTCTTTTGGTGGTGTTATATTCTGTCGGAGTTTGCACAACATCTGAAATTGCAGGCTGAAACAGTGGGTCAAATACATAGTAGCAACTGCTGGGCTTTGAAAACCATTTTTTTTTTTCACTTAACTAAAAAATTCTGCAAGGCTCACGCTGTTCTATCACAGTTATGTTCTTTCTCTGAATAACTTATATTCAAACTTTTGCTTTATCTTATGGTTAGGAGAATTTCACATATCAAAGAAGGTTTAGGCAGCTCAAAAGAAACATCTGAGTATCTAAGTGATAAGATTGTCATTACATGGCAAGGAACAAAATAAAAACTAACATAAGCCCCATGATAGCAGCTGCATTTTTTTTAACCTATTATCACCTTACAGCTTTTATGCTTTCTGGAACTTTGAATCAATACATAATCCTACCAGGATTTACTCATTAATTTAACAAATATTTACTAAGAATATCCTGTGAGGCTATGAACCAAGCCCCGCTTTATGTAAGAGGAATACAGAAATGAAGTCAAGCTCATAGTGCCAATTAAATATTTGTTTAAAGAATAAAAAAGGAATATGCATAAAGAGCTTATTAAATTTGTTTCTAGAAAGGTTATCATTCACAGTCCCCAAATTAAAATTTACTCTCTGATTTTTGTGGTCACTGGCCTGAATTTAATAGAATATTGGAAAGGGATTCTTATGTGGACTGCCTTCACAAGGACAATACAACAGAAAGGCAGAGTCAGGCTGCCCCATGAAATGCGAGTGAATTTGCCAAAGGTTTCTGTTAATTCACTAATTCATTCAATGAATATCACATAAGTACAGAAATATATCAGATACTTTGCTACAGGCTAGGGTTATGATTGTGGTTAAAGCATACAAAGTCCCTGTCCTCAAAAAACGTAAGTCCTCATGGAAAAGGAAGAAATAATCAAATATCCAATTATAAAATGGGAAGTGTTCTATGGAAAGACAAAGTACCTAATTTGGAGCCATGTAATTCACGCCATGCTTTTTGATCTTTTGTCTACACTGATAATTTCTCTATTCTTAAAAAGTAAAGAGCAATTAAGAAGTGAGAATGCAGAGACCAGTCAGGGGAAAATTTACAGGGAAAACTCAGGAATGACTCATCTTTGTTCTAGGTACCCATGCATAGTCTGACATACACCTTGAATGTATTGTCATGAGAATGGGTGAGATTTCTCAAAAATTTTAAGTTTTTCATACTTTTTGGTGTTCGATTTTCATTTTAACTTATCCCCAGCTGGTACAGCATAATTGCTGCTTTTTTTTGTTGAGAAGGTAATTAGTTGTCATGATAAGCACAGGTTTTAGAATAACAAATCCACCATGTGACAGTTTTTATACCTTCCTGCCTCTTAGTTTTCCTGGAAGTAACATGAAGATACTGCCTTCCCCTATAGGATTATAATGGAGAACAAATAATAAAAGTACTGAATCCAGTCCTGTACCACATAGATTCAAAATACATTATCATCATGTTGTATATGTGTGTGTCTGCTTGTGTTCTTTTTTCATAAAAATTCTTTGATCTTCTGTTGACAGTGTCATCTCCAATTCAAATCATATATAATTGCCCAGATGGCATGTCTGCTGGGTTGTCTACCAAACATGTCAAATGTAACATATCCAAAATTGAACTATTAAGTTACCTCACCACCATTGCATGGCCCCTATTCCACTCTTCAGGGTTTTCCATCCCAGGCTCATCATTCACTGAAGTTCTCCAAGCTTTGAAGTTCTATTCACATTCTCTCATTCTCTTAGATTTTACATTAAATTATCTCTAAACGCTGTCAGGTTTACTTTAAGAACATATCTACGATCTTACTACTTATCACCCCTTTCTGTGCTAGAAATCCTGATATAAGCCATTATTGTCTCTTACCATCTCATCCACCTCTCTGCTTCTGCTTTTAAGTCTATGCGGAGTAACCAACGTGCTCCTTCTTAAATGCAAAACATATGTCACTCATTCATTCAGAGCATTTTCAATGATTTCTCATTGCAATTAGAATAAAAATCAAAGTTCCAACCACAACTTAGGAGCCCCTCTGTGATCTGATTCCTCTGGACATCCAGATTTTTCTCTTCTGCAAATCTTGCCTTCACTCGCTCCAGTTCAGCCACTTTGTCCACCTTGCAGTTTCTGAACTGTACTTACTGTTCCCTCTGATTGAAATGCTCTTCCCAAAATATCTACTTAGATCACCCCAACTTTTTCAGCTCTAAAACTATCCTTCTGCTAACATAATCATGTAATTTTTCTATTCAGAACCCTGTGTTGCCTCCTTCCCTGACTTCAGAATCCAGGTAAACATTTCAGCAACGCATGCAAGAGGCTCCCAGTCTGGTATCAGCAGAACTGTACACTCGCCACCTATCCCACTGTCTTTTATTACAGCTTATTTTTCTTCTTCCTGTGATAATTTTCCCACGAAGTCTGTTATATGTTCTTTTGGGTTTTAATTACAGTGTCTGGATTCAAAGCAACATAATGTCTGTGATTATGCTTCTTTTCATCCACTGTTGGACACTTGGTTTTTTAATAAAAAGGAAAGATAAAGAAAAATCATCCCTGTTCAGATCATAGGTGTTAGCTTGCTGTGGATACTGCTGTTCTCCCCCACAACGGTTCACAGATATGGTCTATTGCCTGAAGTTGTGCTCCAGGATTTCCTAAGGCCATGTTTTAAAGTATTTTTTCCATTCTTATTCATCAGTAACTTTTTGGGTATTTTGCTGTCGTTAGCCTTTTGCCCATATCCCGTTGAGTGGAGCTGAAGGGTAGCAAGGCTGACTTCTCTGCTGGCAGACGTTGCCTTCCGGACTCCACCACTGCTTTTTCATGTTTGCCATTTGATGACTCGTAGCTAACTCTAATGTAACTCATCCACAAGCCTCCTTAAAGACTCTGACGGGGAACTAAGAAGCGCAGATGAGCAATATCTGATAAAAATCATTACGGATAAATATATTTCTCTACTTTAGGTTTGTTCTTTCCACTCAAGGCCGTGATAATGACTGGGTTTTACTCAGCTCCATTTATGCCTCCTATTTATTTCAAACATTTGGTTGCCTATAAAATATCACTCCTAAAGGGTAGGGTTATATCTTAATGCATTTTGATCTTCCTCCTGGCCCTATAACAAAACTGTTTGTTAAAGAAGACCTACAACAAATATCTTAAAATTAGATATGGACTAGAATCTTGGTGACAGATTTCAGTAAACATTTTGTGAGGTTTTAGTTATGATAGATATAAGCCTATCACCTTATAAATGCTATTAAGAATAAGCCACATGTGCAAATTGGTTCATTTGCCAATAGGCACATTTATGTGTAAGTTGGCCAATTCTATCTATTCAAAAATTCAAGAAAACATTTAGAATGATTTAAAAGCAAAAAAAATTATTCTTACTTCAAACAATTGGTATAAACTACTTTTACCTGTAATAGGAATAGTCACCTGCAATAGGCTTCTACCTTTATTCAAATATATTTCACTTTCTATACAACAGCAAAGTTTGTAAGTTGTGAAGTAGATATCACTTTAATGCATGAAACCCTTCCGTAGCTTCCCAATGCATTTAGAATAAAATCAAAACTACTTATAATAACATTAAAGAGTGCTATTATCTTCCATCTCAGTTTATAATCATCTTCCTCTCTTTCAGTAAATAAATTTCTCTAAGTAGGTCTTCTTCCTGTTTCCCGAAAATAACACCAAGCTCCTTTCCCTGTATTTAATATTACCTTGGCCCAGAATTCTCTGCCAACAGGTTTGTCCACAGCTGACTTCTTATATTTATTAAAGTTTCAGGTAAAATATTTTCTTAGGATATCCTTCTCTGGCTGTCCTAACAAAGGTGCCCCTCTTCCTCTAGCTCACATTCTACTCTGTTATAATAGTTTATGTTTTTAAATTTTCAGAGCACTTTTTATTCTTTAAATTCTTACTATTTACCTATTATTATTGGTCTTATCCTAGAATGTAATCAGACGTTTTTCTTTTCACCACTACACCACCATCATCCAAAACTGTCACTGGCACTATTAGGCATTTATCATAAGTATTTGACTCAATAAATGATTAAATGAATGAAGAAACTGCCTCTGTGGTTTTATTTTTAGCTTTCTTATTCTTTCTATTATAGTTTATGGTGCTTTTCAGAGTATAAGCAATTACCCATTTGATGTTTTAACTGATTTCTGTCAAGGAAAGTTAATATTTAATCTGGTTTGGGAAAGTGTTTGGTGTTTTATCTTATTTGGCCAAAAAAAAAAAATAGCTTACTTTCTATATGCACACAAAGAAAAACAATCCAATTGTTGCAGATGATTTGAAACAAATATTATAGCTCCAAGTGCTGCTTTAACTATGGAACATTAGAAACTACAGCTATAAACAAATCAACCCAGTGGACAGAAATCACTCATTCATACTCCAATCCTAAAAGGTCCTCCTGGCTCCATCTCGCTAAGTCTGTGAAGTGTCCCCAGAGTCCCCCATTCTTCTCAGTTTAATCACTGTTGAATATAAGTTTCTATATACACTTTATACTTACCTTTGCTAGAATGGAGAATTATATTTAACTGTTTAGGTATCTATCTGTCTCTTCTACCAGATTGAGGAGTCTTTCAGGACTAGGATCATATTCACTTATCAGTCTAGACCTAGTACCTGTTACATAACAGAAATAAAACAATTTAAGGAATTGAAGTTTTTAAAACTCAAAATGTCCAGCATAGACCCAGTCTAAACATCTGCTGATATCCATCACCATCCTTGGGACACATCCACTAGAGCTTTACAGCAGAAGTCAGCAAACTGTGACTTGTGGTCTAAATCTTGGGCTTTATACAAGCTAAGAATGGTTTGTATATTTTTTCACGGACTGAAAAAAAGTTCAAAAAAGAAAAATATTTCATGACATATACAAATTATATAAAATAAAAATTATGGAGTCCATAATAAAGTTGTACTGAAATTGATGGGGTTCCTGACATGCTACCCCAAAATACGGTACGTTGGCGTTTGAGAAAATAGCAGAAACAGAAAGGTCTTTCTCACTTTCCCCTGCCCTTCTCTGAAGTAGGTCATAAAATCTAGGACGAATTTTCTGACCTTCTGAAACAAGTGAGACCCTCAGGGGTGCCTACACTACACCTAGAAGAAAGGGACAGCCTTATCTCTAAAGACACAGGGGAACAGGGAAGAATCTGAACAAACAGGACTTGCTAAGTTTCTCCCAGTTTATTACCATTAGATCATATTCCTTTTGTCCAAACCTATTTCTCTACAATCATCCACTTCATCAAACCTAGCAGATAAATACACAGGTTTTTGGTTTTTTGTTTTTTGCTTTTTATAGATGAGGTCTCACTAGCTTCTCAGGCTAGAGAGCAGCAGCCATGCACAGGCACCATCATAGTGAACTACAGCCTCAAACTCCTGGGCTCCAGTGATCCTCCCGCCTTAGCCTCCCAAGTAGCTGGGACTATGGGCACACACCGCCACACCTGGCTCTCTAAAAATGAGCAAGGTTTAACCGTTTCTTTTGGTCTTCATTTTCTTATAAAGACTCCCATGTAATATAAACTTATATTTGAGAAAGAAAAGTGACTCAGAGAAGTCTGAAGAATGTGAAGTATGCAAAAGAGAGATCTGAGCATGAGACTTCACTCACACCTCCTCACTGCCCTGCACCCATGCCAGGGTTAATTGTTTAAAAGCATTTTTTTTTTTCACATTTTTTCCCTTTCCTTCCCTGTAGTTTCCAGACTAGCTGATAAATTTACCTAAAGTATTACCACAAGTTTCACAATGTGACCCTCGCTCAACATCTTCATGTTCCTCGAATTTGTGATATAAAGAACAAAGTATAGCCAATCAATAGCTTGTTATCAACTTAAAAAGTATCCCATCTTTTTTTTCTTTAAAAATCCACTTGTAACTGCTACTATTCAAAGTATACATATATATATATATATCCAGAGCAACTTGAATCTATGTCTCCAGGGTTGCAGTCCTCAAACTTGGCCCAAATAAACTCTCTACTTTATTGATTTTTTCTCAGTTTCTTTTAGGTCGACATTTCAAATACATTTGTATGCCTTCTCTTGTTAATCTGTCTTTTGTTATAGGACCTCAGCCATGAACCTAGGAAGGATAAGAAAAAGATATTTTTCCTCCCCTACCAAACACAACCACTACATAATAGATGTGATAGAGCTGAGTAATTGTGATAGAGACTGTGTGACTATCAAAGCTTAAAATAACTGGCTCTCTACAGAAAGGGTTTGCCAATCCTTACACAAAAACAAAAAATAGTCTTTATTTTCAGGCATTATGAGAAAGGATTGTCTTGCCCCAAATTTTTCCACCAGCCCCAACCTCACTGAATGTGGTCACTTCATATTGCTCATATAGACACAGAAAGTGTATTTGTTAGCTCAGTAATTATTTTTTAAAACAATGCTGTGTTTTAGGGGGCAAATCCAACATCTCTTCTAATTCATTACACTTGTAAATATCCTCCAGAATCAGTACAATAGTACAATTGACTTTAAAACTGAGGGCATTCTCCTTATTTTTATTTAATTAATCTAACCTGACTTTTCAAGCAAATTGGCTGTTACAAAATAGCTTGAAAGAGCACCTAATGCTTATCTCAGAGAATGTACTGTTACTCCACTTGACTATACACCTTGAAATAAAGTCAATTTTCTTTTTAGTTTTACAAAGAAGCAAGAGAAGGAGGAAGTGGGAAGGGAGGAAACAGAGAGATCGTGAAAGAGATTCCTTCTTAAGCTTCATGAAACCCTGGAATGGGTAAGTTGCTATTTCATTTACTTGATAATAAACTTCTTGGAGAACAGGAATGTAATACTCAGAAAGAAAAATAGCACATCACTTACTGTAACCAGATAGTTTTCCTGAGATGTGTCTGTGTCTTTTGTATTCTCTTTATTCTTTGACTTCCTCACCTCCATTTCTAGGGCTCAACACAAATCCTAGAAAGCGCAAGCAGTTATCCACAAACACACCTTCCCCTTTCTCATTTTCCAAGTAAATCAACAAATTTAAGCAGCTGACAGAGCCAGTGAATTGCTACACAATACCACTGCCCTCAATTAACATTTCCTTTGGGCAATCCACACTGAATAAAGTTCCCTTTGTCTCCAGCCAGCCGACATTTTAAGGAAATGAGGTATAAAATGATAAAAGGGAGAGTAATCTTTTGGATTGAGCTCGTTAGGATAACATCTAAGTGGCCATCATTTTTTCTCTTATTCAAAACTAGGAGAAGCAAAGAAGCTTTAAAATACTTCCTATTTGTTTTGAAGTAATCACTCTCCGGGTCGATTAGAAATGCAGTATTATGATAGTAAGTAGACTTTAAACATTGCATCCTGTGTAAGAATGAAGTATTACCTCTCTGAACAGAGTTTGTGCCCTTTCAGGATGAAAATAATTAAGATACTTTCTAAGGCACTGAAACATACTAAAGTCTGAAACAACAAATTCACTAAACATGCATACACAGACACATATGCACATATACCAAATGAACAGACACATATATGTCTAATTGGAGAGTGTTGGACATTTGCAAACTAGCTCCATGAATTAAGAAAATCATTTCTATTTAGTGAGAAATGTAGCAAGTACAATGCTGTAAGTGAATTTCTCTGTAGCTTGCTCACCCTATCTTAAGAGAACACTTAGATAATCTTTTCCTCAGACTTATAGCCAGGGAAAAGTATTCTACAATTTCAAAGCTGAAGAGAAGAGCTACATTATAGAGATATAACAGCTGATAAAAGTAATGCTGACCAGGAAGCTTTTAAATTATTTTCAGAATCTTTTATCAAACTATATTCTATTATAGAATATGGTGGGTTTTTAAATTGGATTTCCCTCCCGCTGCAAAAGCGAGCGTGTTGTTCTGCTACCTTCTCCTTGACGTGAGTACCAGGTTGTTAATCTTCTCACTTAGGAACGATAGACAACACCCCAAAGCCTGGTTCTAAGGCAGGGTTGGTGTCTGCAAACCTACAGAGAGACCGGCAGGGTGTGTGTTCATTAATTCTACTGATATTTATTGAGCCCCACTAGGCGCTACGGATGCACCAGCGAACAAAACAGACAAAAATCCCTATCATTGAGAAGTCTACCTTCTAGCTGAGGGAAACAGATAACAAATAATAAGCATATCAAATAAATAAATGACATAATGTATTAAAGATGATATGTGCTATGAAAAAAATTAAAGCAAAGCAAGGAGGATAAAGTGGAGGGGGGATTGTCACAATTTTAAAAGTTGTCAGTCATGGTAGGATTTGTTGCAAAGGTGACATGGGACTGTCTGAAAAGTGAATATCCAGGAGAAGAACGATTCAGGCAAAGGGAACAGCCAGTTCCCTTGAAGTTGGACAATGCCTGGTATGTCTGAAGAACATCAAGGAGGCCAGGTGCATGGTGTAAGGTTTTAAGAAGGAAGTGGCCAGCGCCAGAGAAAGAAAGATGAGCAGAGTTAAAAGGGATAAGTAAAGAGGCTTTATTGGGGCACTCCTAGGTGGGGGTAACGGGTCCCAAGAGAGGGGCCCGGGTGAGCCCCATAGTCCCACGAGTCGAACCAGAGAAGCCGCCCCGCCCAGAAGTCTGGGTGGGCTTATATACCTTTTTAGGGGTGGGGGATGGGAGTTTCTCTGGAGGGAAGGTTTTGGCGGGAAGAGTGAGGAATTTCTTTGTTTCAGCTTTAGGGCGGGTATGGAGGGGTAGGAGGGGCTTCTTTTTCCATTAGGGAGGGGAGGGGTGCTTGCCACCAGCCTTACACATGGGAGTATGTTGAGTGAGGGCAAAAGTAGTCAATGAGCAAGTTAAGGCAGAAGAGGGTAGATCATATAAGAATTTAGAGTGATAATCTGAAAAATAAATGGGGACCCACTGGCAGATTTTGAGCAAAGGTATAAAGACATCATTTTGTTGGAGTTGTAGGGCATATCACTTTGAGAAGGGATGTGTATTTTAGGAACTGTATTTTATTCTCATACATGAAGTATGACTTGTCTCATATGAGGTGTGGTGGTATAAGGATAGTAAAGACTCTTTCTTTAGAACTCATAAGAACTGACTAGTCCCAGTTTTGCTGCTTGATTAGTGAGCCACTTAATCTCTCTATGCCTCTAAGAGGTTGTAAACAATAATGTTACTCACCATATATAGCTCTTAGAAGGATTTGAGAAACTGTCAAGATGATGAAGAAAGATAAAGTATCAAATCAATATGGATTGTCTTATAGCTGAAGAGTTGATGGTGATCTTACATACATTCTAGTTGTCACAACGATTACAGTCTTTTCTATCAGGAGCCAGAGTATCTATGCTGAGGCTGGAAAGCCAAATTTTTAGGAGGCTATTATAGCTGTGAGAATGATAGGATATAAAGTACATGTAATAGAGTTTTACAGTGATAATGTAAAATTCTGACACCTATGATAGATGTCAGATAAACCTATCAGATGGAAAGCTCAGAAGTGGTATGCAAAATGTGGGAGGAGAAGGTCAATCCCAAGTCAGGCATGTCACCAACGTTGAGTGACAATACTCGCTACTGGAAAGACTAAGAAAGAATAAGAATTGACATTATAAAAACGTCTCATTTGTCTTCCTTCACCACTACTAAAACAGAAAACTGGATTTTTGTTAAAAATTTTAATGGAATCAGATTTTCTAAATGTCAAAAATGAGATTATATTGTTCTCTAAAATTATAACTATGTAGCAAAATAATATATCAATATGCATATATAAAAATAGTAGGATAATGTGGATGATCCACAAATAGACCCTCTTGTACAATGTGAGGGAAGTTAAACCTATCTAATCAAAATCCTGCAGATCACATGACATAGAACACCAACAACCAAAAGTGAGTTTGCTCCATTATGACACTTTCTTTAGGAAGCATATGATTTATTATAAAAGAAGCCAAATCAGTTAACTGTAATTAGAAATATTAGCATCCCCTCCCCATAGCAGAATAAAATAAACAGGTTTATCAAATATCCTCTCCTAAAAGGGGCCTACTGGGATAGAATCATAAAATAGAAATGTTCTGATGCTAGAGGATAAAGACTGAGGACAGTACTTCCCAAAGTGGCTTGTTTAACATTTTTTGATGAAAGTGGGTGGAAGGTCTGTAATCAAATATATTTGGGAAATACTTATTTATTTCAGCATATTACAGGGGTACAAATGTTTACGTTACATATATTACCTTTGCCCTGTCCAAGTCAGAGTTTTAAGCATGTCCATCCCCAGACAGTGCACATTGTACCCATTAGGAGTATATACACCCATCCACTTCTCCCCCATCCCACCTGCCTGACATCCGATGAATGTTACTACTATATGTGCACATGAGTGTTGATCAATTACTACCAATTTGATGGTGAGTACACGTGGTGCTTGTTTCTCCATTCTTGCGATACTTCACTTAGTAAAATGGGCTCCAGTTCTATCCAGGATAATACTTGTTAAGAGTGTACCATGCTTCAAAAAAACAGAGACTAGATAATAGGGTAAAATGGTGGGATATGTAGAAGGAGGAATGTAGGATCAGCAAAGAATCCAAAAAAAGAACTAACTTAAAAGAGGCATAATACAAAGGAACTTGGGAGTCCAAGGAAAAAACTGCTTCTTAGCTTATAGTTTTGTTGAAGACATACTTGTAACAGACTATAAAAAAACTATTTTGTGTTCATAGTATTTTAGATTTGGAAGCACCCTAAAGAGCATCTGGTTTTCTCTTTTACAGCTGTGTAGGCTGAGACTTGAAGAGGTTAACTGATTTACCTAAGGCCACAGAGCCTAAATTAAATCTTAAATTCACATCTTCAATCAAAATAATATTCTTTACTTCAAAACTTCTAAGCGTCATGAAAAGAATGATCTATTCTTGCAATAAACTTATGCTATTCCTCTCTTTTTTTAGTGAATTATTTATAATGGCATTTGCCAGAAGAGCTGAATTTTCCTTCTTTGGCAGAGACTCCAATTCCTAGAGAAAAACTCTTTGTACCTACCAGAGTTTCGTAAATGTAGGTGCACTGAATACTTGATTTATACTCTAATTTTTTACTTTCTCCCATCATTTTATCATCAATAAAATTTTATCAGTGTTTGCAGATCTGAGGTAACTATAAGGAAGATGTTAGGAAGGTATCATGACAATATAGTCCATAAGACACAGCTGCATGACAAATTTAGATCTGATACGAGAAACGTAGGATGAGACAGAAAATTCAAAGTTGACAATCTTGATAATGCTGAAAGAAAATATATTATACATACACATACACACAGGCACACAAACAAGCAAATAATTGCATTTGAAAACTGATGACAACTGAATAAGATCTGCAATTAGTTAACAGTATTACATCAATGTCAATTGCTATAGTTACACAAAATGCCAATATTGAGGGAAGCTGGATGAAGGATAAACACTTTATTTAATACTTTCACAAATTCCTGTGAGTCTCTAATTATTTCAAAATAAAAAGTTAAAAACAAAGAAGCAAAGGAAAAATAGCATAATTCAGAAGAGGGATCCAAAGACCTCCCTAAACTGCCAAGAGGTACATCGCACAAAAATATTAAGAATCCCTGACCCAATCGTTCCTGACAAGCACAAGAAGAGGATGACCAGGGTGAAGAGAGGCCTGGACATCAACCTCCAAGTTGACAAGATTCAAACAAATCTATTTTCAGGAATCTTTGAGAACCGTTATTTCCTCACCTGCACAATGATTCAGGTCACAATTTTTCCTCTAATCCAGAAGAATATAGCGTTGCTGAATGATTTCATGCTATCTTTATGGATCCCTCCTCTCCCTACCCGCCCTAATTTAATAAAAAGCTAAAAATAAATGAGATCAGGTTGACAAAAACTGCCTTCCAAGTTAAAAAGAAAAGAAAAAAAAGTGAACCATAGAAAGCTCATTCCCTTTTACTTTTGCCATGTAATTAATTTATTAGTTCCTTCCAAGACTAAAGACAGAATCAGAAACATGACTTAGTATGGAAGGTGTAAGAAGTGTTTTTCTGTTTCATGTTATTATAAGTATTACAGTAAGAAATACTAATAGGTCATGTATTTTACTTATTAATATGTATCAAATACTTCAAATATCTAACAAATTATATCAGTCATTAAGTCTATTAAAATAATATAATGTGAAGAGGTATCTTCCAAAATTCATTTTGTGACAAATGTAGTTCCAAGTAAATAAAACAAATACAATGTTTGGAATATCTATGCATATACGCATACCAAAAATGTAACTATAAATGCATGGATGGTTTACTCTAGAAGGGGTTGAAAAGAAACTTAAATTTTTAAAACTAATTTTTGCCTAAACTTCAACAATGGAATGTAACTTTGTATTTCAAATATGAAGTGTAACTTTTAGAACTGCAGCTTAGCCTACTTGATGTTTGAAAGGAGAGCAAATTTTAATATTCAAATTTCATTATTTCTCCACAATGAAATCATTCTAGTCAAACAGGTTCATATCCTTTGATGGAAGTGTGGAAAGCACTTTGAAAGTGTTTGCGAGCCATTTTTTTCCCAGTTATCATTAACGTCGAATCCAGAATAAATTCAGTAAACTCAGTAGTCCAGGCTGATCATTCTAACAATGCCGTAGTCACAATTGTATTGGTTTCCTCGAGCTGCTCTAACACAATGACACAAAAGGGGTAGTTTAAAATAACAGAAATTTATTCTTTCACAGTTCTAGAGGTTAGAAGTCCAAAATTAAGGTATTGTCAGTGTCGGTTCCTTCTGAGACTCTGAGGGAAAATCTTCCCTATGCCTCTTTTCTAGCTCTGAGGGCTACGGTAATCTTTGGTGTGATATTCTTTGGTTTAAGGCTACATAACTCCAACCTCTGCTTTCACACATCTCTTTCTCCTTATGTGTCTCTGTGTCTCCAATCTCCGCCTGCCTTTTTCTTTTTTTTTTAATCATCCCAAAGACATTTTTATTTATTTTTATTATTATTATTTCAGCATATTGTGGGGGTACAAAAGTTTAGCTTAGGTATATTGTCCTTGCCCCCCCCCAAGTCAAAGCTTCAAATGTGTCCATCCCCTAGACAGTGTGCATCGCACTCATTATGTAGGTATACATCCATCCCCTCCACCTCCCCACATCTGTCCGACACCCAATTAATGTTATTCCTGAATGTGCTCTTAGGTGATTATCAGTGAAACCAATTTGATGGTGAGTACATGTGGTGCTTATTTTTCCATTCTTGGGATACTTCACTTAGTAGCATGGGTTCCAACTCTATCCAGGAGAATGTAAGAGATGCTATATCCCCATTATTTCTTATAGCTGAGTAATACTCCATGGTATACATATACCACATTTTATTAATCCACTCATGTATTGATGAGCACTTGGGTTGTTTCCACATCTTTGCGATTGTGAATTGTGCTGCTGTAAACATTCGAGTGCAGATGTCTTTTTTATAGAATGTCTTTTGTTCTTTCATGTAGATGGCCAATAATGGGATTGCTGGATCAAATGGTAGGTCTACTTGTATCTGTTTAAGGTATCTCCATATTGCTTTCCACAGAGGTTGCACTAGTTTGCAGTCCCACCAGCAGTGTATGAGTGTTCCTGTCTCTCCGCATCCACGCCAACATTTATTGTTATGGGACTTTTTGATAAAGGCCATTCTCACTGGAGTTAAGTGATATCTCATTGTGGTTTTGATTTGCATTTCCCTGATGATTAGAGATGTTGAGCATTTTTTCATATGTTTCTTGCCCATTCTTCTGGCTTCTTTTGAAAACTTTCTGTTCATATCCTTTGCCTACTTTTTGATAGGGTTATTTGATTTTTTCTTGCTGATTTTCATGAGTTCTAAATAGATTCTAGTTATCAGTCCTTTATCAGATGTGTAGCATGAGAAAATTTTTTCCCATTTTGTAGGTTGTATATTAACCCTCGTGACAGTTTCTTTGGCTGTGCAGAAGCTTTTTAATTTAATGAGGTCCCATTTATTGAGTGGAGAGACACCTGCCTTTTTCTTATAAAAACACCTATCCTTGGATTTGGAGCCCAACCTAAATCCAGAAGGATCTCATCACAAGATCCTTAACTTAATTACATCAACAAAGATGTCTTTTCCAAATAAACTACTAGAGATTAAAATTTGTACATATCTTTTGGGCAGCCATGATTCAACCCACTACAAAAATGATTTATCTTAGGAGTAAACAGGAAAAAATGATACTCTCTGTTTGATCACAAATTATAGGGGCCTAAGGTTTGACCATATGATAATAGGAAGACGTAGGTTGGTTGGTTGGTTTTTTTTTTTTTTTCAAGTTTACAGAGGGCTTTCACATTCACTTTCTTTTCACTATGTATAACATACCTTAATGATAGTCTTATTTTCATTTTAAGATAACAAAGCTGATGCCAAGAACAATTAAAGTAAACCACCAGAGAGTGTTAGAATGTGACGGGATTTGATCTCAGTCCTGGAACACAGGTTCCCTGATTCCAAGATAAGTACTCTAAATGATGAGAGCTTTTCTACTCCATGCCTGACACAATGATGAGGTATAAAAAGAAGCTGGTGTCTTAATAAAGCCAGCATAGGTAAATTGTTGCCAGTAATAGAGTTTGAGCAACCTACAGACAAAAATAATTCAGCCCATTTCTGAAAATAACTGGACAATATCATAAAATAAATTGTTGATTCGCATCAACAAAATTGTTGGTATAGCCTCAGTAAAATGCTCATTTTTTTTTGTTTTCATTTTTTACTTTCAGTGTACACATAACAGAGCAAATGATCCGTGTCTGGATTATTTAGTCCCTGGTGGGTGAATTACACATTTGTCAGGGAAAAACAGATGCATTGATTTCTATATTACTACCACTTTCTTTTGCCTTGTGGTAGGATTCCTTCCTTACCTCCTGGACAAAGCTGATGCTATATTTGTCATGTGAGATTCTGAAAAGGACCACAGATAATATGTTTTTGACACTTCACAAGATTGTGTGAGATGTCAGCAGGATAAGATTTCAGTTCTTAGATGTTTTTTGAAATCCTACATTTTCTTTTGGATTGAAATAATGGCTATGGTGCCTTGCTTTTATATAAGAAGCTTTAATGGTCAGGATCCTTCAATACTTGATTTTGTGAAGTATGCCTATTAACTCCCCAGAAATAATACCTTCCCATCTGTCTATAAAGTCATATGGATCTGAATTGTTCAAAGGTCTAATCTGAACCTCTTCTGGATTAGAACACTCCAAATGATATAACGAATCTGTCTACACCTGCATGCATCTTGCGCACAGCAGGTTCACTAAATGAAAACACAGAAAGTGCCTATTAACTTCTCATCTAGAAGAAAAAGTGAGTTCACTGGAGTTGATTTCCACAGTCAGCTACATTAATCACTAGGTTCTTGGCTGTTATGTTCTGCATGCTTGCTGCCTAGTATGTAAAAGAGGCTAGGAAAATCTCACCAGTTCCTTGACAAGCAGCTATAGTGTTTTATTCTTTATTACAGAATAAAAATCCCACCGAGAAATGGATTTTTTGATCACTCAATGTCAAGCAAGTCAGGAAGTATTATTCTGTAATACACTTTTCACTTTCTTGAACATTAAAAATGGTGAGATGCAAAGGAATATGGAACAAATTGTGAGCAGAGTATAACACAAGGATATTAGAAGGATATGGGAGGAAAGTAGCCTCAACTTCAATGATGAATTTTCCTTCCTTATTTTTTTCTCTCCTTTCCTCCATCCTTCTCTTTCCTTTCTTCCTCCCTTCCTTTTTTTCCTATCTTCCCTCTTTCCTTCCTTCTTTTATTCATTTCTTCTTTTCTCTCTTCCATTTTTTCTTCTTCCTTCCTTCTTTCTTCTTTCATTCATTCATTTTTCTTTTTCTCATAGTAATGGAAATTGTTCATGCTAGAAATATGACTCTAAGCATGAGACAGAGAAATAAACTTAGATAATTCACATTCAGTGGGATGATACTTTACAGTTGTAACGGTGTTATAATAATGGGAGACTATTTTCATTCTTTTATGCATTCATTCAACAAATGTCTAAGCTTACTTACTATGTTTCAAATAGTACATTGGACACCAGGGAGTCAAAGGTGAACAAGACAATCAGGGAGTTCAGGGTCTTATAAAGGACCCAGAAAATAGAGAAAAAAACAAAAAAAAAAATTTAAAAATTAGGTCCAGATATTATTAGAAGCTCAAAAGAAACTGTTTTCTTGTTTATAGAGAGTAACACGGTAGAGTAGGATGACCTAATTTCCACACTATAGTCAAACATATAGAAAAATCAATTGTACAATCAATTTTATACTATTTGGCATACTAGAATAATAAGTCTGAAACAATCAGATATTCTAGTTGATGGAATAATTCTTTGACTGTCAGGCAATGTCAATATTATTTGCCCGGAGGAATATAAAACCATATACCAAGAAATGTGGGTTTAGCATCATTTATATGCAAATTCATAGTTATGCACTACGTGTGATACAAAACTGAGTAAAACTTAGACTCTGTCCTTGGTGAATTTATAATTTATAAGAGGATACTTATACACAAATAACCACATTACAAAAAATAGCCCATTGTAAATGTCATATGACTAGTAAAACAAAAAAAGCTCCCAAAGATCACAGGAACAATTTTTTTTATTAATACAACATAAAACAGATTATATCACTCCTCTTCTCAAACCTTCTAAAGGCTTCATGTCTCACTCAATGCAAATATCAAAATCTTTGCAATGACCTTCAGGGCCCTACACAATCTGGCTGCTATTATATCTGTGATCTCATTTCCCACTACTCTTGCCCCTAGTTCATTCTGTTCAGCCACGTTGAATTGCTTGCTGTTTCACAAAGCACCCAACCCTATCTCACATTAAGGCTTTGGAATTGGCTCTTTCCTCCAGATATCCACATGATTAACTCTTTCACTTTATTCCAGACTTTGCTCAAATCTTACCTTCTAAAGGAGGCTTAATATGACCCTCCTTACTCTGCTATATTGATTTCTTTATTCCCCTGTACTTATTATATTCTAGTGTACTGTGAAATTTACTCAATTGTCATGTATGTTGTTTATGGCTAATCTCTCCAACTAGAATATAAGCCCCATGTGCACACATTTGTTTCATTCCCTAATGTATTCCAAGCATGATAAAAATGTCTGAAACATAGTAGGTGCTCAGTAAATATTTATCGAATGAATCAGTGAGTGATCAGCTTTGATTAGGAGGGCAAAAGTAGTAAAAGAAAACTGAGAATGGCTTAATGGATGAGGGAGTGCCCCAAAGATAAAGAACTTTGCCAGGACAGTATGTTCTTCCTAACTCATCCGTTGCACTTCAGATTATTACCGTTTCAGTATGTCATGATATTTCTCAAACACAGATAAGTTCGTAAAATTTCTTTCTGTCACTGGTACATTAGATGAATATGACTCATGCATGGGATGTGATCATAAAGCAAATTTATTTCAGCTTCCCATTGTCCCTTTAATGTATTTAGTTGTTTCCTTTCCACAGGATGAAAACTCAAGACAATACCATGATTCTTTTGGTCATTCACAGGAAATGGTCACTCTAAATCAAAAATACCATCTCAGTTTTGTAAGAAAAACATTAAGTCCAACTTGATGTAACACTAAGACTTATTCTTTCCTCCCACCCATCAAATCCAGCAGAAGGTAAAAGATGAGGACCAGGGAGGAGAGAGAGCTCACAGTAAAAAAAAAAAAAAGGAGGATGGTTGGGATTCTCTCCTTCTCTTCCAGGCACACAAACATCTGACAACACCATAGTTGGAGCCCAGGAGAATGGAGGACAAGACAGATCTTATTTGAATTAGTGTCGTAAGTTGATATTCAGAGGGTCTGGCAGCTGTCTAAAGCAGACTCTTTCCCTAATTAGTGGCTTCATGAGCTTTCCGATTGCTCAATCACTGATGATCTCCCAGCTTCTACTCACTAAACCCAAGAAAAAAAACATCTATATTATGGTCAGTTACTCCTTCTCAAACCAGATACCAGAAAGTGACGTCTATTTCCTTCTGCGGGCAACTCTTTACAGAGCACCTAAGATGTCTAGACTTTCTCTAATTCCTGACCTCCATGTGACCCCACAGAAAACACTCAAGCATTCAAGCATTCTTTGCCACAATAAAAACAGCTTCTCCTTTGCTCTAGCTATTAGAATAGCTATATAGCCATTTTTGTGCTTTCAGAATTTTTAGAGTAGGAGTCAACTATCTGCCTGTGCTCTCTACCCTCCTCTCAACTGCAGAAAGTGCCTATTAAAATATTTGAGTGATTTTAAAATACTCCTTTTGGAAATCAAGTGAAAGAAAAGCATCCCCAACTATCCCTATCATAAGTGGGGCTGAGATTCTTATAATAACTCTCTTCTCAGTCCTCTCTCAATCTCCACTTAATGAGCCATATACATTCATAACCTTTTGACCAGCTTAAGAGTTGCAAACCTGGTCCATTGACAATTTCTATTTGTTAAGTCCCACAAGATGGCCTATTTCACTGCAACTGTGGTATCTTATCTGGTATGTTACCTATTTTCTTAAAATTCTGTCCAAAACTTTTATTGTAACATCCAATTCCATCTGCAAACATTTTCTCTGCTTCTCAATTTTCCATAAAAGTTAAACTCTTCACCTGGCATCCACACTTGGATTACGATACAGCTTCAATCTTGTTTTCCAACTTTGTTTTCCATCGTGCACCTTTAATATTTCTAAGTTCGATGGTCTTTTATGCATTTATGCAAGAAATATCTATTAAGCACATACTATTTTCCAGGCCTAGACTTTGGTATGTGTACATGAGATAAAAATGTGCCAGAATATTTATATTTTCCAAAATGTACCATAAATTGTTATGCTTTCTAAACTTTCCCCATGTTGTCCCCACTTTGTGGAATACCATTTTACTCTTTCCTGGATAAGAAACTCCAATTCATCTTTGACATATCTGCTCTGAAGCCGTCTTCTCTGTGAAGCCTACCCTAAATTCCTTAGATGTACTTCATCACTTTCCATTCTGTGCTCTCATAGTACTTTATTGACTTGGGCCAGCGTATTATTACATTGTATCAAGAGCTGTATATATCAGTCACCTGTAAGTTAAGGAGATACATTATATTTACCTTTTAATTTCTAACAAGCAAATATTCTTTGCTTATAATAGATGCTCAATACATGTTTGTAGTATTAAATTGAACTGTGAACGGAATGCCTTTGAGGGAGATATATGTTGACAGCCACAGACATGCTTGCAGATTAGTGGGCCAATCTAGACTGTAGTATGCTTTGGATAGTGGAAGATAAGGCTTTAAATGTAGATTAGCTCAATATTGGTTGATATTGTGACAAGTCATGAATGCCATGTGGAGTGTATACTTAAGTCAATAAACAAAAGAGACTTATTCAAAGCTTCTCAAGAAATGCATTATTGGAATTTAGCTTTAAAAAGAATAATCTGATAAGATTACACAGATTGCTTTGAAACAGGACAATTCCAAGAGAGTAGTTATTAAAGTAATAAATGTGTAATATGAGAAAGAATAGCACAAATGTAAAGGAACCATCACATGAATTGTTGTGGAGGTGGGAACTCTAAGTCTTTCTGAAAGGACTAAAAAGAGGAAGCATAAAAGACACTCTGATTGAAGCTGGATGATTGGCAGAATGACAGTGCAGTTGTTGTAGGAGTTCAGAAGGGGAAGATGATTGTTAGTCTAGTTTGGACATGTTAATTTCATGGGAAAAGTGAGGCACTTTTAAGATTGTCAGGAGGCAGACTGAAGTACTGGTAACCTGATGAAGTCCTCTATGAAGGATTTGGGTAGAGATTTTCAATAGTTTTTGGCAAAACCCAGAGCATATGAGAAACATATGAGAAAGGGTTTCAGTACAAAAAAAAAAAAAAATTTGTGTCTGACTCAGATTCCCCATTTTCCTTAAGTAATAAAGGAAGAACAAAGCAGGGAAACGTTGCTACTATGAAATAGGAACATGAAAAAAAATGAGGAAAAACTGTTGATAAACAGCACAATTATTGCATTAAAAAACAAACACTTTACTCTGACTCAATAATTAGCAGACTTGACATTGCAGAAAATTTAATTAGTGATTTGCAGGACAAAACTGAAAAGAAATTAAAGAATCCAAAGGAAAAGGGCAGAGAATGTCCTAACAGAGAAAATGAGGAAAATGACAAGTAAAATGAAAATACAGCTTACATAAGAGAGATGTCTATAAAGAAAGCAGAACAAATAGACTGTAAATAATAATCAGATGACAAATTCTAGAAAATTCACCAGTTTAAAAAAACGAATGGTCTGAGATTAAGAGACTCATGTTCCAAAAAAATTAACAACAAAATCTACACAACAAAAAATAGGCTGGTGACATTAGTGAAATTTAAGGATAAAGAATGCTTCAAACACAGAAAAAGTAAATGCCAGATGGCCCAAAACTCCTTTAAAACACCAAATGCCAAAACACAAGGGAACGGTATCCACAGAGGTTGAAGGGGGAGATCATGACCCAGGATCTACACATTTAGGCAAGCTGCTATTCCTATGGGAAGGCAATAGCAGGACAAAATGTCACAAAACAGACTATTATTTTGAAAAAGTATTTCTAAAAGGATTCATAGGTGATTGACAGATGAAACAAATAAACAAGATAAAGGATCGTACATGGTGGAAGGAAAGGATAGTGATGAACATTGAAAAGATACAAATAATAGACAGAAGTAATTAAGCATATGACAAATGTGTTTGCAAAATATTAGGTGTGCACAATTTTTACTGAAAGATATTTTTAACATTTTTAAAAGATAGATGTATCACCTGAAACAAGGCAGGGGTTAGTGTAGAACAAAACGGAGACTTTAAATTGTTTATATTCTAAAGCACTACAAAGTCTTCATTCAATCAAAATGGAAAATAAGGTAGATTTTTTAAACATTTGGATCAGAAACAGAACACTAATTTCAAAATATTTGCATAATATAAAAACAAATCAGTCACCATAAAGCAAATAAAAATATATAAAAGGAAGCAAAAATAAAATATAAAATGCAGAAAGGGCAAAGATGAAACATAACATCTACTCTGTACAGAGTATTTTATTATGTGCCCTGTCTCCCATAAATGTGTATGACTCATCTCATTTAATACTCAATATTACCATATGAAGTACACTGTATTATTATTTCATTGTTACAGATGGAAAAGTGAAATTTGAAGAAGTGAGGTAATTTGCCCAGGGCCAGACAACTAATAAATGGCGAGGCTAGGATTACATACATATGGTCTGAAAGTCTTCACTGTTAACCTGTAAACTATGCTGTCTGGAGTGTATATATGCTCCCACATGCAAACAAAAATATATACACACAACCCCTCATGGTATCACACATATATCCATGCATACAAACATTTATAGATACATTTATTTATACAGATACACATATATATTCATATATGTATAAAGATATACACTTACATGTATACAGATATGCATACATACATAAGATTAAGAGAACAGGTTTGAAAACAATGAAAATTATTTAAATTCCTCTATAAAAAGGCAGAAGCTCTAAGATAAAAGGAAGAACAAAATTTAATTCATAACATCTTGTCACCAAGCCTAAAACCTCCATATAACTTAATTGTTCTTTCTTGCCTCCAATTACAATGGAAGAGCTGTTACAATTTTTGTCTAAGGGCAATGTCATATGAGCTCTGAATCCCTTTTTTTCTTTCCCAGTGACTTGCTTTGTACAGTGTATCTTATTTCTCTCTACTGGATCCTTCTCCTCAGAACTTATGTATCATCAAGCGTTTCCCACTTTATGAACAATCTTTCCCAATTCAACCCTAAGTTCCTTTTCTGCTACCTTATTACCACTCCCCTCTTTATACAGCCAAACTCTACCTAGAGATATTTATTTCCCTTTGCCTATTCCTTCCTGCACTCCCCATTCCAAATTTCTCCGTCCAAGGTCATTCTGTTGTTTGACCCTTAAAAACCTACCTACTTCCTTTGGTTGGCTTAAAAATTTCACTCCTCATTATTTTTAAAATTAATATTATTTGAAATTTTGAAAGTAAATGAAATACAGGTGAAAAAGAAACCAAAACAAAGGAATAATGTGCTTTTTTTTTTTTTTTAACTATACATTTGCCCCTTATTTCCTGGGCATTCTCTTATCCTTGGTAACCCCCAACCCATCTCGCCACCTCTATTCCTCTCTCTGATTTGAGAATCCCTGCCTGAAATCCTTAAATGTTGTCATTTCCTAGGATTCTGTGCTAGGGTCTGTATTTTACACACTCTCCTTGGGGACAGGTAGCCATCCAGACCAATGGGTCTAGTTAATATCAATCATATATGCTTATGACCGTCAAATGTTGATCTCCTACTTAGATCTCCTTCCTGACTGCCAGACTCATATATTCAACTACTGTCAGGAGCTCAATTTCAATGAAATTCTTCCTCCTAGGTAGCTCTTGAATACTTCAATTCTCTTCATTACCGGAGTCACCACCCAGCTTGGATCAACATATGTATTTCCCGTCTAGATAACTGGAATAGCCTCCTATATTTTTCGCTGCTTCCATGATATTTTCTAACGTACCCTTTTAATCGTGTTAATCTTTTGGTTAATACACTTGTTTAGCCCTAAGACCCAACCTTCTTAATAGAATCATCAAAAGGGTCACTTCACTTTTTAAATTTGAATAAAAATGATAAATAAGTATACTGTAGTTAAATGAGATCCAAAAGCAAAGATTGGGCAATGTTTATTGAATGAGTTTATAAAACTAATCAGCTTGAACTGGACACTTGGTATAACAAAATGTACCTTAGAAACTGTCGTCACTGATTGCTATTTTTATTTGACGGCTGCGCCACACCTCCTATGCTGGGGGACCAGTTTGGAGGCCAGCATGGTGGAATGGTGCATTAATACATATGCTGCCTACTTGTCCAAGGAATTTGCCCGGTTAATTCATAGCTTCTGTTGTTGGATTTCTTCCTGTTGGTAACCGTAATGACTGGAAGACTTTAAGCAGTAGGGGACATGATTTGGTTTGTATTTTAAAGAGTTCACTGGGGTGGCAGAGTAGAAAATTGATGGAAAGGGAAACAAGCTAAAAAGAAGAACACTTAGAAATTAGCAGTAGCAAACTAAATGAGAGAAGATACAAAAGAAATTAATTCTGCCATGTGGGCTTGTAGGACATCATTATAAAAACTGCTTATCTATGTACTATAAATGTAAAGAAATATAAGTTAACTAAATGATAGACAACAAAGCACATACTTTATATTTTATAAAAGGTTTGGAAGAATCTAGAATGAATATTATAGCCAATGATACTAAAAACTTTTTAAAGATGGTAATATTTTATAAATGCACCAGATTTGTTGGAAAGTCTGCAAGATTGGTTAACTTTTTAATACAACATGTGGGAACCATGACAGCAGCACGTGCTCATGAGAATGTATTTTGTTAGTCTTATTTCTGCTGGAGGAGGTTCAGTGCTATGCTCTCAGAAATGTAGGACTTTAGTAAGTCCCATCAAATTTTGCATCAGAACACTTGAAAAGTCTTATTTCTGCTATTCAGTGACCTCTTGGCTATACACTAATAGATTTCCAATCCACTGAGAGGCAAACCCTCACAGACACTTTTCAGACATTCAAAGCTATGATTAAATGTGCCTTTACATCAAAAATCAATCTCTTTTAAGGCATCCAAGGGATTTGCTCTGCAGAGCAGAGACTAACATGCTAGACAGGCTCTCCTAGACTTTTAAATTATCTGTCTTTTCCCCTTGCAGGAAGTCATTTTTCCAGGGGCTGTTTATAGAGGCAGATTTTCAAAGGTCCCCAAACCCCAATTAAGATCATATTAGCTTAAGTACATCCTCCTTTATTACAGGATATTCCTAAAGTACACAAAAATTACATGCTGTATATAAATAAAACAAGCATTAATTACTAGATGTGCCCTTTTGATACTTTGGTTCATTGGCCAAATAGCACATAGTCTACTTTTTAAAAAACATGCAGGTAATATATAAGAGATTTATCTTTTCCAAGTAGTTGTAGCATTTCCATAAAGTAAATAATATTTTGCTATCTAGAATTATCATAATAAAACAAAATATTACAGGTGAATTCATCTAGCACTTCTTGAGTTCCCCATATACAAGATAACTTTTGTCAACATAGATAATTGATTTTCTTTTAGCTTTTTGTAGTTTTAATGGTTTCCTATGCTTGTTAATCTTGCTTCTCCTAATAGACTTGTAAACTCCCTGGAGACAGGGATCTCATCTAATATTTTGCTTAATTTCTTCACCACATTTTCTAGACATTAGTCGGTAATCCTCAATAAATACTAACATTAAGCCTTTAATACTAGAAAAAATCCAATTACAAATTTAAAAAAAAATGTTTTCATGTGCAAATAATAGCCCCATTTAGTTCAATGCATGAAACAGTAGATTGAGATTAACAGGTCCTTTTGTCATTGATATGACATTATCAAATCATTCACAGATTTTTGTTGTGGCATAACTACAATATTAAAGCAGTCAATGAAACCTTTTCACCAATTGTCCTAAATGTCATATTGATCTCTTACAGATTTGTGATATCATCCTCTATTAGCTTCAGCTGTATCATTCTGTTACATCCTAAACTTTCATTTGTGCCACTATTTCTTTATTAAATATTGTGTCTCCATGTGTCATCCATCTAGGTCTTCATGATATTTCAATGTTTATTTATGTTGTTAATTTTCTAACAAACCACATAAGTGGACTTAAATTAATGAAAGAGGTCTGTGCATGATTACAGATTACTTGGCCAAAGCTGGTACAACATAAGTCAAAGAAAAACTTTAGATCATTTATCAGCATGCAAAAAGTAGGCCCTACAAACCACTGAGAGATGTTCAACAAGAATATAGAATAAAAACCCAAGAGAACATAACAGTGGCTCAAATTTTCAACAGAATGATTCAGAGTCACTGAAACTCAATCAAAACCTAGCGCCAGATATTCTGCCTCAAATCTGCTATATTCCCCAGATTGGTGAACATACACACCACGCATCCTGTTCAAGCCAGCAACATCATTTCTTTTGCTTTCTCACAGCCCACATTTAATTAGTCAACACATACTGTTGATTCTATTTTCTTGATATCTTTCAAATCACTCTAATTCTTTCTACTCCTACGGCTACCATACATGTTCTAGCTACTATTATCCTTTCTCTAGTGTATTAAAAAAAAAAACAAAAAACTTGTGTCCCTGCCTCTAGGCTTGCTACATAAATCCATTCACCACATTACCTTCACCTTTTACTTTCCAAACTCATGATCATGTTCCTCTTAGGTTAAATATCCTTCACAGGTTCCCCATAGCCTTTATGATAAAATCCAGATTTCCCAGCAGTACATTCACACCCCTTTATAATCTAGTTTATGGTCCTTTCCAATCTCATCTCTCACTCCTGCCTCATTTACATTGTGTCTTCTGATGATCTTCCACTTGCAGAACTTTGTGTTTTGGGCCACGTTGTTATCCCTGCTGCCTCAATCATCCTTCTACTATCTCTTCTTTATCCGGACAACTTCTGCATAAAAAACTCCCATTCAATTTTTATGTTTCACCTCTTCCAGTCTTCACACCATGTAAAGAACACTTTGTTGCCATACTTTCTATCTCCTTTTGTCTATACAAAATTTAGAGCCCTAAATTTCAGAGAAAAATTAGATTTTAAAAAAACAACAAAATGGCCATTGAACTGTGTTAGCATCAAAAAGAAACAAAAGTGCAAGGTTTGCTACTTAGTAGTGACAAAGGGAGGGAAAATGTGAAACAGAGAGAGTATCAATGCCATGTGTCAAAGAGGGCTTTATCCTTTTCAATCAAGTACAATAATTTTCAAATTCAAAACATTGAAATAAGAGAGAATAAAAAGCCAAAATAGGTGGATTGGTTTGTTATTTATGCTATAATAAATTATCACAAATGTATTGGCTTAGAGCAACAAAAATTTATTATCTTATAATTCTGGAGGTCATAATTCCAAAAATGAATCTCACTGGGCTAAATCAAGGTGTCAGTAGGACTGTCTTCCTTTCTGAAGGCTCTAGGGGATATTACATTTTCTTGCCTTTTGCCTTCTTAAGGCTACTTATATTCCTTGGTTCAACTCCTCCTTCCATCTTCAAAGCCAGTGATGGCCGGTCAACTCTTTCTTTTATGTGATTTCTCACATAGAATCACACTGACATTGACTCTTCTCTCTCCCTCATTCACATTTAAAAGACAATTGCAATTATATTGGACCCACAAAATAATCAAGGATAATTTCCCTATTTAAGGTCAGTTGAGTAGCAACCTTAATTCAATGCAACAGTCTTAATTCCTCTTTGCCATACAACCTAATATATTAACAGGTTTCTGGGATTAGGATGTAGACATCCTGAGTAATTAGAACATTATTTTAATTCCATAATGGATAATATCATAAAATCTTCAAAAAAATCCAGGTTTGTGTACTCTGAGGTCTTGTAATTATGTTTGTGGGTTCTGAAACCAGAGAAACCTAGATTAACATTCTGGCTCTCTTGCTCACCAGAAAAATAGACAAAATTCCCTAAATATGAGTCTCTTAATATTGAAGCCTGGGGAAATAGGGGTTATCATTGGCAAGGTTGTTGGCATATATGCTTTTAAAGCATATAGCCTCTTCTCATAACCACTATGCTGTAAAATGGAATACTAATGGAGTTGTTTTGAAGATTAAATGACTCAAAATATGGAACATGAAACACATAGAATGGCCTTTAGCATGTTTGAAGAGCTCAATAAATGGTAACTATAGGTATTTTGTGTCTCAGAAAATGGTAGTAGTTATTATTATGATGCTGATAGAAAAACTGTACCCTTTAAACATACCTGAAGTTTGAGTTAGATGCCATGACAGAACATCAGAATTATTTTTAGGCAAAAACTACTCTCATCTGGAAAAGCATCTAGATAGGTGCTCTTAGAATTACAAAAGCTAAGCTCTTCTGAATGTAATCTAGGAGGATAGCAGAGTATTCTGAATAATAAACACACACATCTGGAAGTTTCCTTCAGGCAGCTGGAACAGGAGGAGGTTTTGTGGAGATGAACAAGACCCTGGGGGTGGAGAAGGCTCAGTAATGACGACAAAGAGCAGAGGTCAGATAATAATATGGGTCAATGATATATTCTCCAACACAGAGAAAGCAAAGAAACTTTTAAGGACTCTGATAATAACAATACTTAAAAGTTGTTCTTTTTTCTGTACTGTGCGATAAACTCCTCTATTACAAAATTTTAAGTCCTAAAATTTTTAGTCCTAAATATTTAAAATTCTAAAATTTATAGTAGAAGGTGGTTCACATCAACAACCTTTTTAGTGGTGCCATGGGGGATGATGCAGAAGGAGCATCATCTTAAGCTTAAGATGTTCAGCTTTACACAAACAGCTCAACCTGCAACAGTGCATGGGTACATCAGGCAACACAGAGAAGTAGGAGCCATATGGGTATGATTTAGTAGGGAATAATTTTAAAGAGACATAAGACAAATATCTTTCTCTCCAAATACACTAAAAGAAGGGGAAGGCTTTTCCTTTGAAGAGACGGAAGGGAGAGGGAGTTGTTGATTCCTGACCTCACATACATACTGTTACAGAGGTTAGAGCTCTCTAGATAGCAAGTATTATTATATGATGATGATGACTGCTGTTATTACTGTTATTTCCAGATGATCTACATTATTTGGACATTAAGAAACTCTTGAAGATTATTCTCAGAGATACCAGAGGAATATTTAAGAAATCTTGGAGCACACAAGAAGCACAAGAAGAATGAAAATGTTGTATCTTAATTTCCAAAAAGAGACTAATTTAGTTTTTCATATATGAAGACCGGTGAACAATGTAATTCTCCATAAAAATCTACAATTTGTTACTAAATTGATTAATTATACTTTAAATGTATTTACTAGGTCACAGGGAACTTAAATGTGTTCACTCTGAAAAAGATGTCATGTGAAAAACACCTTTTATTTTGAAAGCATTTCTAAAATTTTCAAGGCAACTAAGAAGTTTCCTAAAAAGACAATTTTTGTAATATGGGTAAGATGCAGTAGAAAAAATTTCTTCCACAGCATAAACTATTCCCAAATAATACTGTTATGTTTTAGGATATTATATTAATGTTACTCTTCAGATCACTAGGTTATAAACATAGCAATATAACAAGTTCTCTAGAGGTCTAAAAAAATTACGATATAGTCTAAAAATATCTAATGTAACTAAGATGCAATATTTTCCAATCTGCTTGAATACATCTTATTTCCTATGATAAAAATGTTGTAGCATCCTTTATGTGCAAGATCCACTATAAATGTAGAACTTAGCTGATAATACTTTAAATCATATTGTACAACTGCCAAGTATTTAAGAAAGTAGTGAACACATTTCTGATGAAATCAAAACTCAATTAAATCAACACTTTATTAAATAAAAAAATCTTTGAAAGAAACGTCTATAAACACATATGATGGAGCCATTATAAAATAGTCCCAATCATCCCTGTCTCCTGGTATTCATGCTCATTGTAATCCCTTCCCGTTGTGTATACGGAGGCTGTGAGTTGCTTTCAACTAATAGAATACAGAAAAGTCGGTGGACGATCACTTTCATGATTATATTATGCATGATTATTATGTCTGTCCCGCTAAGAGACTCTATCTTGCTAGCTTTGGACGTCCACGTGGCAAGGAACTGAGCGTGGCCTCTGGTGGAAAAACCAGCAAGAAATCAAAGCTCTCAGTCTGCCAATCCACAAAAAGTTAATGCTACCAATCACTGCATGAGTGTGAAAGCAGATTAACTTTCCATATTTTAATTTTTTAAAACAACATTAATTTATTATCTTACAGTTCTAGAGGTCCAAAGTCCTGAAATCAAGGTGTCGGTAAGACTGTGTTCTTTCTAGACACTTAGGGGAGAATCACGTTTCAGCTTCTCAAAACCACCTGCTTTCCTTGGGTCATAGCCCCTCCCTTCATCTTCAAAGCCAGTAATGGAGCATCCTCCAATCTCTTTTTGACTTTCCCAAGTTAAGCTTTTAGATAAGCACCCATCCCTGGCTGACAATTAAATTATTTCAGCCTTGTAGAGAACCCAGCTAGGCTATGCCTGGACCTCTAACCTACACAGAAAGTAAGATAATAAATATAAATAGGTTTAAATTAAACTTTTTATTTTGAGATGATTCTTGATTCTCATGCAGTTGTAAGAAGTACTACAGAGAGATATCCTGAATCCTTTACCCAGTTTTCCCTAATGAAAATGTTTTGCAAAATCACAGTATAATACATCAACTAGGATATTGACACTGACACAGTCAAGGTAACAAAAAAAAGTCTATCACCTTAGGGATCCTCATGTTGCCTCTTGTAGCCATACTCATTTCCCTCCCACTCCACCCCCTACTTAATCCTTGGCAACCACTGATGTGTTCTCCAGTTTTATAACTTTTGTCATTTCAGGAATGTTATATAAATGGAATCATACAGTATTTAACCTTTTTGGTTTGAATTTTTTTATTCAGCATAATTCTCCAGGGAATCATCCCAGTTGTTTCATGTCACAATAGTTTATTTGATGTTTAAAAAGAAAAAAACACAGACTGTTTAACCATTTACTTTTGAAGGACATCTAAATTGTTTCCAGTTTGGGGTTATTACAAATAAAAGGACCATAAATATTTAGTATAGGTTTTAGTGAACGTAAGTTTTCATTTCTCTAGAATGCCCAGGAGTGAAAATTACTGGGTTGTATGATAGTGGCATATTTAGTTTTTTAAATGCACTGACAAATTGTTTTCCAGGGTGGCTGCACCACTTTACATTCCCACCAGCAATGGATGAGTGATTCGGTTTCTGCACACGCCCACCAGCATTTGGTGTTATTTACATAAATATATTTTACTTATAAAGGTACATTAAAACATATAGTATACATGTAGGTATATACATGAAATTCCAATACATGTGTAATGATACATCATTTTGGTTTTATTTCTTTAATGACTAATGATATTGAACATCTTGTCATGTGCTGACTTGCCATCTGTGTATACACTTTGGTGAAATGGCTCTTTATCTTCATTTTTTAATTTCCCATTGCTGAATTTCAAATTGGTGTGCTTATTGTTTTCCAGTGTTGATAGTTCTTTATATATTCCAGATACTATTTATTTGTCAGATATTTGTTTTGCCGATGTTTTTCTCCTAGTTTGTAGCTTGGATTTTGATCCTCTCAACAGAACCCTTCCCAGAGTAATAGTTTTTAGTTTTGGTAAAGTCCAACTTAACAATTTTTCATTTCCTGGATTGTGTTTTTGATGTTGGCTCTAAGAACTATTTTCCTAACCCTCTATCCTGAAAATCGTCTCATAAGTTTTCTCAAAATTTTATAGTTTTATGCTTTACATTTAAGTCCATGATCCATTTTGAATTAATCTTGTATATAGTGTGAAACTTGGGTTGAGGTTCATTTTCTGCCCATCGATATTCAATTTCTGTAGGGCCATCTGTTGAAGAGGCTATCTTTCCTCCATTGAATGGCTTTTGCACCCTTGTCAAAAATGAGGTGGGAATATTTCAGCCAGTCTTTTTCTGGGTTCTCCATTCTTTCTTATTGATCTATGTGCCTATCCCTCCACCAATACCACAATTTCTTGTTTACTTCTCTATACTTTTCTGAGTCTACTTATGTTTGTTGTATATATAATGTCCAGAGATTCTACTTTTTCTTAACAAGAGGAATAGGAAAAAGTACACCTATTCCATCTTCCTGAAAGTAGACATCTCCAATGTGTGTTATTTTAAGCCTAGCTTGTGGTAATGTTATCATGCACTAATAAATAATACAACATGTATAATTGTATGTGTGTCCAATAAGCACCAGGAAGTAAATATTTATCTCAGGGCATTATGATTAACATTACATTAGATAATATCTAATAAACTATCTAATAAATTGATAATAACATGTCAATTCTACCTATTTCTCAGCTTTGCATGGTGGTAGAGCATAGATAGATGAAGGTTCAAATCCCTGCTTCTCCAACTATCAGAAGTGTCCCCTAATCAGTGTTTCTGAAGTCTAGTAGCACATTAGAACCACCTCGGGATCTTTTAGAAAATTACAAATCCCTGAGCTTTGGTTCAGGTTGATTGAACAAAAATATCTGGACATAAATCTCTTCAGTTAGTATTTTTAAAAATGTGTCATATGACTCAGATGGTCAGTGAGTTTGGGGAACCACTACTCTAAACCTTTCTGAAATTGTTTCCTATTCTGTAAAATGAGGATAATGTCATAATGATATCTCTCTTACAACTTGCTATAAGACATATAAATAACTTAGTCTAAATCGAGTTCTGAGCACAGTACCAGCATACGGACGTAGAAGGAGTATAAGTTTGGTAACCAGGTTCATGCTTTAGCTGCACCATTTCTTAGGCCTGTCACAGTCAAGTCTCAGAATCACAGGAGCTGGGAGCCTCAGTTTTCTTGTTTCTCAGCTGGAGGAAATAGTACTTAACTCATGGAGCTGGTGTAAGGGTAAAATTAGATAACATATATAAAAAACACTTCACACATTGTAGGTGCATTTATTCTCATTCTTTCTTCCTGAAATGTCTCTTCAAAACACAAGTATAATCATCCTTACCATAATATAAATTTTCATATGGTGCTTTAAATTTTAGGAAGGAAGTTATTGTCCCTGCCATCTGGATACTACTGACAGTGCTTTGACCTGTTCTGGGCTTGGCCAGTGGTACAGTATAGCTTTCACAGAAAGAGGCTACAGAAGTTTGTCATTCAGGAAGAAGCAGGTTTATCTTTCAGTCTTTAGTTATTCAACTTTGCTTTTACTTCTTCCATACTACATATTTTACTCTCCCTTTCTTGAGATTTTGCCCGTGGTCCAAGAATTACTGAGTTCAAAAGGCCAATATGCTATCCACAAGATGTCTTTTCTGACATTCTAGAATTGTTATACACTTGAAAAAGATCTTAGTGTGTCTGTGAAATGGGGAATGTCTTCCTAAAATTAGCAGCCTGGTAGATTTTTGGGATAAGCAATGAAGGAATTCTGAGACAACCTCTGCATTGTCTATTATTTCTTTTAACCTGATGATGTTTGTTCAGAATCCACCTAAGTGGGTTAGAATATGAAACAGACTGCTTCTGGGGATCTTAAACATATAATGCAAACCCCAAAATTTCCCTGTTCCAGCCAAATATATATGTACATATATATGCACATATGTATGTGTGTGTGTACAGGAACTCTTAACTTCCTCATTTTGATTTAGTAAACAAAATGCTTAGCTATATTGCTGATAATCTGAAAGTTTGATGGACTACAACAAATCAACCATCATTCTTTCCGGTGTAGTTAAACAAACTATAAAATATACTTGACATGTTGTCTTATCTTTAGACTTTTTGTCTGTTTAGTGGAAGCATTATTAGATTCTAGAGTCTAATATTTGGGATTACACTGTTACAGCAAACCAGAATTTGAAATAATCCATTACAAGAGCTTTAAAGACAAAACCACTCAGTCTCAATTAAAAAGCCAATATGAGATGACAAAAGAAAATATAATGACCAAAGAAAGACAATTACATTTTCTATTCATGAGTGCCATTAGAATAGCTACGTCATATTGTGAAAGTATGATAGTAAAATGGCTTGTTTTAATAAGCTATTGCCAAGGAATTTCAGGATAAGAATATCTTTCCACAACACAAATGAGTCATCCATAAGTACAGATTATACTTTCTAAACAGATTCTTTTGGTTAGGGTCTAGGTTTAATTTCTGGCCAGATTTTAAGTGCTTTCTTACAAAAGAACTAATTTTAACTGAGTCATGATTTTCTTTTCATTCTCAGAAGTAGTTTTGTGGGATTGGGGCTGAAGAGGCTGAAAATAGACGGATCAGATACCGAGTAACACAACCATGCAGCAGGAGAACAAAGATGACTAGTATTTAGAGTAATGATTTAGGGTTCCTGGATTTCTGTTGACTCCTTTAACTTGAAAAAATCTAAACCTTTTCATTTTTTTGAATCTAAACAGAAACAAAATGGGCTCTCAACTACTCCAATCTAAACTAAGCTCCTATTTTCCTACTGGAAAGTACTGTTAACCTTCCCTTGAGAAAGACAGGTTATATGAGAGCCACATAAATACGATTCCATTTAGAAGACCCTAAGAGTATACACAATGAACACAAAAATCAATGCAAGCCCCTTTGACAGCTGAAATTAGATGTCTCATAACATTTTGCCAGCTTCACAGAGCATTATATATTTTCAAGCTACCTTCTATGCCTTTGTGCTCCTTTATCTTCATTTGCCTTTCTTGTTAAAAATACAATTTTGCCCTTTTGCTAACATTTCATGGGCTTAGGGACTTACTTTTAAAACCTGGCCACAAAGCCTTGAATTGGTGGCACAGTCATTGCTAACAGCAAATTAACTTGGAAGAATATGTGCCTTGGGGTTATTCAATAACACATTACCATTGATAATTTTTATTTTGAAATTTGGCTTTCTTTTCCTTTTATGTCACATGGCACTCAGACAAAAATGGAAAAAAAAAAAAGGCTACAGAGAGTTGCCTAGAAGAAACGAATGGCTTGTGATTTTTGTAGTATCAGTGACATTCTCATGTCTAAAGATATGGAAGTGCAATGTGAGGGACAGGTTTCAAGTTAGGAGAGGGAGGTGGGAAAGTAGTTAGCAAGCTAGTTCAAAATCAGGTTTTTTAGGGACAAAGAAAAACTATGGGAGTAAAGCCATTTATTAAACAGATGGACAAAGAAATAGGCTATTTAATAAAACATCTTCGATACCACATGTGCTTTGCTAAACTTTCTATTCCTTACACTGAAAGCCAACTTTATTTTTAAGGAAAAAGAATTGATAAGAAAATGATTCATTTCAGGCAATATTTATTCCATTATAAAATGGTAGGCCCTCTAACAGCCTTTGAGGACCTGAAAACTCATTTGTAATTCAATGTCTCGCCCCAACACAGCATCCTGGTTCATCTTAAGTTGCTCTACTTTTTCCTTTTTGCCCATTGTAACATAACTATAACATGTACTTAATTTTTCTGTATTCTTTATTTATTGCAGATGTCCTCCTACTAAAATACAAAAATCTATGAGGTCAAAGGTCTTCATTTGTTTTATTCAGTGGTATATCCCTTGAGTGTAGAATAATGCCTAACACAACATGTTTGGAGAATGAATGGATGAATGAAAGATGAGTAACATGACCCATATTTATTAGCACCTTTTTTCCTGCCATGCACAAATCAAGCCAGTGGGGGCTGACTTATTTTTAGTGCTGGCTCTGATATTTAGTCTCTTTATTAGCTGTTTGCCATAATTTACTCTTTCTGCCTTCATTTTTACAAACAAATTCTATGGTTTGAAAGTTACTGCAATTTTTCCCAGTCACAAAGTTATTAAGCGATAAAGCTAAAAATCAAACTTAGGACCATATAGCACTACAGGTATGTTTTCTTATTGCAACATCATGAATAGGTGTTTAGCACCTACATACAAGTCTGCATGATTTAAAATAAAGAACAAATAAAAGAAGAAAAAGGGGGGAAAAGCACTAGACTATATCATTTTGCTTTAGTTTAATGGACCAGCAGAACCAAATATTAAAATGCTAAAAGAATTCTATGTGAAGGAAACCGTAGCTCTAGAGAGAGCTTGTGTCTCCTGACTAAAGTTCTGAACTTCAGTGTAGAGGAATGGCAGATTTCTGTTTAAAAAATGATTGTCTGTGACATTTCAGTGACTTGTCAAATCTATAACCTCCATTTTTTTGAACTGCTGCTAGAGGACAGATGCCTTTCCTGTGGGGGTTACACCTCTGTGAGTGGTTAAAAAAGGAAGGGCGAGCTTCCTGCACACAGCACCACCACTATTCACTGAAGGAGGCTATTTTCGTGCTAAATCATCTGCACAAAACCATATGGTTGGAAGAAAATAAACCGCTAGCCAATATATAGCATCTCCAGAGGGCCTAGCCTGGCATAAGATGCCTGCTGATTTGTTTGCTATTTGAATAGATGCCTTCCTTTCTTGGCTCAATGAAGGAAATTATGATTTGGGACAATAATTCCACTTAAAAAGAGAATAGAGTAGAATGTAAGATATACTTTCCAGTATTTATATATATATATATTCATATTTTATTACAATTTCTAGGTGTTATCTAATGCCATTTACTAATCATTATATACCATTGGCAGATAAATGATATAAATTTATTCCAGACCATCATAATACATGCTATGAGATGAATTGTGTCCCATCTTCCTTATCCCAAAATTCGTATCTTGAATACTTAACCCCTAGTACTTCAGAATGTAACTGTATTGGGGGTACAAGTCTTTAAAAGGTAATTAAATTGAAAGGAAGTCATTGTGGTGGGCCTCAATCCAATATGACTGATGTGTGTCCTTATAAGAAGAGGAAATTGAAACACAAACATGTAAAGAGGGAAGACCATGTGAAGGCACAGGGAGAAGACATCCATTGAGACAAATCAAATTTTTCCCTCACATCCTTGAGAAGGAAACAACCCTGTTGAGACCTTGACTTCAGATGCCTCTAGAACTTTGAGAAAATAAGTTTTTGTTATTTAAAACACCAAGTCTGTGGTACTCAGTTACTGCAGTCTTCGCAAACTAATACAATTTGAGGTCCAAATTTTCCAATATGAAACTCCAAAAACTGTCTCTTCTGAAATTAATTAATATGCCTAACAAGGAAACTGATGAAAGGCAAGTGATTTCTGCTCCTGTAAAAATGACACTAATCAAAGAGCAGTACCTTTATAGAAAATGTCTCTACTTAGGCATAAAGAAAAGCATATTCAACTTACATGAATTTTAGAGAAATAATAATGATAATTACAAAACAATTAATGTTTGCAATGTAATTTTGCCAACACTCTTTTGTTTAAAGATAACAAACCTATGAAGTGGTTATGTAGATTTCAATCTGCAAGTTGGCTTATCCAATTCACACAGCTGGGATCTGAACCCACATCCTCCAGCCTTAAATACTATTTTATCACAATGTCATCTCTGTGCCCTGATTTCATTTGAGTTTAATTTCTTTTATGTTAATTGCCTTTAGTAAAAGAAGTTCCCTCTCTCTCTTTAAAAATTTTTTTTTTTAACCTAGGTAAAGACCATGTTTACCCATAAACAATGGAAATACTGGCAACTGGTGGTGTATTAGGGTTCTTTTTAATTGCCAATAATTTAAAATTATTATTTTGTTCTTATGATAAAAATGAATTAAGCTCCTCACAACACTAAAATCACTTAGCCTTGTGGGCTTGTAATATGTGTCTTAAAATTGAATAGTGAAATATATTAAAGTGCCCAAGATGTAATACAAAAACACCTTAATTATTTGAGAAGAACTCAGTTACTCCCAGCATGATTATTGCTAAATCTATTATTATGGAGTCACAACTGATGCATTTCAATTTTTGCTATTTTCCGTATTGTTGTATAATGAGAACCAATGTTTAGGATGAGGGAATTGTAAATTTTCTAACATCAAATAGTCAACTATATCTAGCATAATTTATTTATAAGTCAAGAAAATAGAGATCTATGTTTTCATTAAATTTTAGGCCAAAACCATTGAAATAAATGCACTTTGTGTTTTTACATTGCATTTATCACTTTCTACATTCACTAGAGTTTTATGTGTACGTTTTATCTTTTACTGATTTGTTAATTCTTTGCAATCAAGATTCATTTCTGATTCATCTTTGCAACCTATACCTTGTTTGTAGTAGGTGCTCAATAAATATTTAATAACAAAGTAATAAGATTAAAAATAATCTATGTATCATAAACTTCTTAAAATATAAATTAAATGAGAATAATCCACTAAGTAATTTTTTTTCCTATCAAGGAAAACTTGTGCATCAAAATAAGAGTAGTTATACCATATACAGATTTTAAACAAATGAAGTACTAACAACAGATGGTAGAGTTCTTTCATCTGCGTTAAACAGATTTTTTTATATTAATTTATGAATGGTATTTATCAAATTTCTATGGCATAAGAAAAGTTTTCTTTCTTAAAATTTCTGCATTTGGTCTGTGGCTTAAGAAACCAAAGTCCATTAGTCTAGCTTATTTATGCCATCATCTTGGCACATTGGACTCCCCCAGGATATTTTGAAAGTCACCATTCTCTCCTGCTGTTTCAATTAACACTCTAGAACACTCATTATCTTCATTGGAAACTATCTTTGAAACCGTAATACCCTTCAGCTGGAAATATGTTATTTGATTGTTTGGAGGTAAAAGGCTTAGGGTTTTTATTAAGGGACTCACATGGGGATGAAAATTACAAGTGAAGGAAGACCTTGGCTAAGACATTCAGAGAAAGTGATCACCAAGTCCCTCCCGCTGCTTAGAAAAATAACCCAGTCCACATATGAGGGCATAGCTGAGGTTAAAATGCTAGGAACATACTTTGCCAGCTCTCTAAATGAGAAACCTTTTGCTTTCTAAACCATCCACCTCATGAGCAGTGGTTTCAAGACCTGCTTTCTCGATCTGCCTACCCCTGAGTTGAGAAAGTAAAAACAGTTCTTTAATCTTTCCCCATTTGACAATGTGGTTCCAGGAACCAGTCAACAAGGTTTATCGAGCCCCATTCTACGGAGAGCTTGTGTTTCCATGTTGTATCACCACAAAACAACTGGGAAACATTAGTTTCTCCTTCAAAGACCTTCAAATATGGGAACCCAGGGAAGATGTTAATTCCTACATTGCTTAATTATTTTATTAAACTGTACAGAGAAAGACACAAAGATCAATGTGAATAAGTGCTACCAAAAACATTTTCTTGTGCTGCTTTGGGTATACTGTAGTGAGAAAGACAGATGGGATAAAATAAGAATCCTCAGCTCCCACAAATTAGCCTTATTTTTAGGCAAGTGCCCCACAAGAATTCGAAAACATGCACCATTTACTGAAAGGTGACCTTATTAGGAAAGTTAGCAACTACATGCTGTAAAGAAATGTATGATAAAATGGTTCTAAAAATACGCAGCCTTCACATTTTCAGGCAGAGACTACTTGATTAATGCAGTTAAAATCAAAGTTTATCAAAAATCTCAGTTTTTAAACCATAATTTTAACATAAATACTTGTAAAAATTCTTATCAAAATGCTTTATTTCCCATTAAAAGGTTTGAGGTTTTTTGTTTCCTTTTTTTTTTTTTTCCTGTTTCCTGCAAGCAAGTTCATTCTTTTGTTGGAAGTGCAGTGTTTTGATAAATGAATAAAGACAATATACAGCAGCTCACTGGGAAAGGGAAGCCAATTTCTAGAACCATTTTGTGATAACATGAATCTCTCCTAATATTCTCTTGCAATGGTCTTTATGATCAATAAATAAAGTTTCTCAATGTTCCTGAAATTGATTGGTTTCATCACAGGCAAGAAATTTATTCTACCTAAGTTCACTGAGTTCTATCCCAAATACAATTTTTGCTTCCTTCCTCCCTCTTTTTTTTCTTTTACAAAACATTTCAGGAGGAAAGGGGAAAGACTAGAATGAAGGTGATTAAGAAATATTTTTTATCAAATGTTGATTTATGGAAAGTAGGGATGTAGTTAAAGTTGAATTTTTGCCTACACAAACTCAACTTTACCTGTTATATAAATGAAAGATCAATACCTAAGTTGCAGCATCTATAAAGCATAAAATAATTTGCACTGCTAAAACAGATTATTAACTAGTTATACTTTTACAGAAGTCTATTCTAATGAAATAAAACTTAAAAATTTGTCTTTTGTGCGTAGAATTAACAGAGGTTAGAATAGCAATGACTTCCCACCGGCAAGATATTTCTTCTTAATATCCTACAATAGAGCCTTTCCGAGGAAATTTGCTCTTGAAATATTCAGCTACTGCAAACAAAGAGTTGGAAATTGGAGCATTTCAGGAAGTTATAGTTTGTGAGGAAGAAAACAGGTGATAATTTGACGAGGAAGTCAGGGTAGTCAGTTCTGAAACAAGTTATTTCACAAAACAAGCATGTTAATGAACCAAAACTAAAAAGACAAAAACACTTACAGGTTCTGTAGTTCGTATTCATGGGAGTTTTATTACTTTGAAGGCAAAGTGAACTAACTTTATAAAATATACTCTGATGTCTTTTACAAAAATGAAAATCTGAATTATTTTAGAACTTTTAATGCATGTGTAGGCTCAGACACTGACTCAGGTACTACATGAGATACATTGTATTTTTTTCTGAAGGAAAGGGAAATATTTTATTTCTTGAATTTTAATTTTTGTATGATTCATGCCAGAGAACTTACTGCAAGTTTGAAGTATAGTATATTAGAGGTTTATTTCTGGTCTCCAAGCAGGGGGTTGAAAAGAATGATTCAATAACTACACAAATATAGCAAGGGTTTTAGCTATGCATACAATTGAGGAAAATGTGGTACTTGACCCAAAAAGCTTATAGCCTAAGAGAGAATTTATAGCATACATGCATGTCCTTATAGTTAAGTAAGTTATATTCAAAATCATTAATATTACAAAGCACTTTGGAATTGAGAAAAGGAAAAAAAACGTAATAATTATGCATGGAAAATTTATCAAAGATTTCAGTGAGGTAGTAGCCTTTGAATTGGGCCTTCATGTTTTGGTAAAAATTAAATGAACTGAACGAGTTTGAAGGGAGTAAGTATCATTAACAAGAGACTACAGCAATAAGAAGGTAGGTATAGTCCTTGACAGTGAATAATCCCATTTGACTAGACTAGAGAATAAGAGTGTGGGAAAATGAAGACAGAGAAGGAAGTTTGATAAAAATCTTCCATGTTTTTGAATGCAAGCTAAAGAATTTTAATTTTGTCCTCAAGCAATGAAGAATGAGAATTACTATGAATTGCGGGCACTGTGCACCTTCTATAACCAGTTCTTTCCGTATGCTATATTATTTAATTTCCCCAACAACCCCCAAAAGAAGGCAATTTACACAGAGCAATCTGCAAATGGGATTTAAGCAGTTCTTGTTCCAAAGCCCTTTCTTCTAAGTGAATTCTTTGTGGTCACAAATGATTTTGAGAATTTCATGAATGCTATGGAATTTCTTTCCAGAAAAATGTATACGCGCACGTATACACAAAATTTTTCTTACACTTTCAGGATATTGATTAATTCCCATTTTCATTCAAGAGTTAAAAACTCTTGATCTACACAAAAAATCTCTCAGTGAGGGAATATATTTCTTTCTGATTTCATGATACAGTAATATTTCAACATGGAAATATATAATAGAATGCAAAAGAAGCTATTCAATAAGGTCATTTTTTTCTTATTATATCCAATACAAAAAGAAAATGTAAATTAAATGATTAACTAAGACAATGTAATATTAAATAATTTTATCGCAAATTTGGAATTGTTTGTCTTATAAAATAAAAACAACAGATTGGTCTAAATGTGAACCACCTCAAAATCATTTAAATCCTTTTAATGTTTCACTAGCTTTTGTTCTATTTGTCTTAAAATTTTTCTAATGCTCTCCTTTTTTAAGGAACTCAAATCATATTAACTTTACTTGTATCTTTCAAATGAAATACTTTCATTTTCACCAGTTGAAAATTTGTGTATTTTAGTTGCATAGAGGACGGGCCTTAGGGACAAAATGGCTAAATCTAAGTTCTAAATCTGGGCTTACTAGCAACATGACAATGTGAATCTAGACATACTACACCTTTTGTAAGACCATAAAAACCTATTAGATTCTTTCTCTGTGAAATGGGGATGATAATTACACCATTTTTCTACTATATGTAGAAAATTTCTAAATGATGGAAGTAGTATAATATTCATTACTGTGCAATTCATCAACCGTTCTTAAAAACCAAGTTGGCATTACAATATTAGGTTTGGGAAATAAAGAAATAAATAGTTTTTAAAAGCAAAGATTTAAAAATAATAACAAGGTCATATTATGGTTAAAGACACAAAAACATAAATAATAAACAGTTTAAGTGATGTAATAAAAGCATAATGTAAAATACTAGGAGAACATATACAACCTATGAGTGCTACTACTATATGTACACGAAAGTGTTGAGCAGTTAATACCAATTTGATGGTAAGTACATGTGGTGCTTGTTTTTCCATTCTTGGGATGCTTCACACTTAGTAGAATGGGGTCTAGCTCTATCCAGGATAATACAAGATGGGCTAGATCACTGCTGCTTTTGTGGCTGAATAGAATTCCATGGTATACATATAGCACATTTTATTAATCCACTCATGTGTTGATGGGCACTTGGGGTGTTTCCATATCTTTGCAATTGTGAATTATGCTGCTATAAACATTCGAGTGTAGATGTCTTTTTGATAGAATGTCTTATTTTCCTATGGGTAGATGCCCAGTAATGGGATTGCTGGATCAAATGCTAGCTCTACTTGTAGCTCTTTGAGGCATCTCCAAATTACTTTTCACAGAGGTTATACTAGTTTGCAGTCCCACCAGCAGTATATGAGTGTTCCTATCTCTCCACAGACACTGGTCTAGGCAAAGAACTTATGAAGATGATCCCAAAGGCAATCATAGCAACAACAAAAATAAATAAATGAGACTTGATCAAATTAAAAAGCTCTGCACAGCCAAGGAAACTATCACCAGAGCAAACAGACAATCTACGGAACGGGAGAAAATAATTCGCATGCTATACTTCTGATAAAGGGCTGATAAGTAGAATCTATATAGAACTCAGGAGAATCAGCAAGAAAAAAATCAAACAACACTATCAAAAAGTGGCCAAAGGACATGAACAGAAAGTTTTCAAAAGAAGATAGACTAATGGACAACAAACATACGAAAAAATGCTCAACATCTCTAATCAGGGAAATGCAAATCAAAACCACAATGAGACATCACTTAACTCCAGTGACAATGGCTTTTATCAAAAAGTCCCAAAATGGTATCTTTTCTGTTAATTGAGAAGTCTGCATATCGCATTTGTTTGAAATTTAGGTTATCAGAAAAAGTTGGTCATATAAATGATATTTATGAAACAATCAAATGTGATTTCAATTTTTTTCAGAAATTTGAAATCCCATCATTCATAAATAATTGAGACTTGAACACTTCTTTTCAATTCATTGATTAAAAATAATCTTTCATAGATTTCATTTTTATTATAAGAAAATATTTTTCTGTTTTGCTAATCATAAAGTGATAGCATTTCTTCAATTTGTATTTTTAAATCTTTATATATTTATTTATTTATTTTTGAGACAGAGTGTGGCTCTGTCACCCAGGCTAGAGTTCAGTGGCACAATCATAGCTCATTGTAGCCTCCAACTCCTGGGCTCAAGCGATCCTCCCAGCTCTGTCTCCCAAGTAAGTAGGACTACGGTCATGCAATATTGTACCTAGCTAACATTTTTTTTTTCCATTTTTTATAGAGATGGGGTCTCACTATGTTGTTCAGGCTGATCTCCAACTCCTGGCCTCAAACAATCCTCCCTCCTCCACCTCCCAAAGTGCTGGGATTATAGGTGTGAGCCACCACACCCGGCCAAATAGCACTTTTTAGTACATTTATCAAGAAAAAATGTTTATACTCCCTATCAAAAACATAAAAGTCAATACTTGCATTCTCACATCTTGACACTTTTGTCATGCAGAAAGCCTTTGAGTTTGCATAAACTAATATCCTCACTGGTAATATTTTCCATTAGATGATCTTAAATGAATGTGATCAGATTTAGCATACATTTAAGACCATCTATTATAGCCTTAACATCAATGATTACATCTTACTTACTCTTGTATCTCCAAAACCTAAAAACGTTCCATTGCATAGTGAATATTCAATAAATATTTGTGGAGGAAGTTTTTGTCTGCTATTCATATACTGTCAACTCATTTAGACTTCACAAGGCTTTGAGATGTACCATTAGTATTTCTGTATTTTAAATGAGGTGATTACATTTTTATCCAAGAAGATCCAGCTAGTAAGTGATAGTTGAAATTCAAAACCAGAACCTCTGACCCAAAATCTAATTTTGAAGGCTACACCAGTGAATGCAATAATTCAACAATTTATAATTAAGAATAAACAATTTAACATATATATAGCAAACACAACTATAAGAAACATCACCAGGCATTGTTAATATTCATTTAATCCTCAAAGCAATCTTGAGAGGTATGTATTAGTCCAACTTCACAAATATGAAAAAAAAAAAGAGCTTAGAAAATGGAAAAATTTGGCCAAGGTCACACAACTAAAATATGGCTACTTATTATGTGCAAGGTGTTTTATATATATTTGATCCACATTAGCTAGGGAAGTATTTGAAACCCCCAAATCCAGCTCCAGTGTTCATAGTTTATGATGCTTCATATATTTATTTGGTGAGATTTTTTTAAATTTTCTGAATTTGATATTAGATATTTGGATTCAAACAGCTAAGCAATATCCATAAGACATAAATTCCCAATTCCCTCTCATACAAAGACTTAGGGCCGTATCCACAGTATTTGTTGGACTTCAAAACCTGAAATACATACCTCATTCTCGTCTGTTAAATCTCCTTCTCTACTTGGCCTGTTTTGAATATTTAAACCTAAACCTCAACTGCAACAACATCTGATTCTAGATGTTATCCTAGATTCTAGTATAAACCTATACTAGAATTATTTATTCATAACTATAACACAATTCAAACCAAAACATTGAAGATAGCAAAATGTTCATCCATTATATTGAAAACATATTAGGCAGTTAATATTAGGTGTTTGTATGCTGGTTTGATGGTTTAAACATCAGTTTTATTTTATGCAAAATAAGATAAGCAACAGGTGTTTTAATGAGTCAACTCTAAATCTAAAACTGAGGATAACAAGACAAGGCCCTGCCTTGATAACCTTGAACATTTTGGAGAAAGGAAGTAATTATCTGTTCTTTACACAACTCTGCAGTGAAGATAACCCAGAAAGAAAGTATGACAGTGTATATTTTGCACAGAGTTGAAGTAATAGAGATTTGGAAAGTTAAAAGCATACAAAAAGGAGCACCCTATTCCCCATACTACACTGTATATTTGTAGGTCTGTCATTGTTCTCTCTTTTGGTTTGTGAGCTCCTGAGGGTAGTGATTCATGTTCTCATATGTTGTTATAAATCACTAAGCACACAGACTGTGCTCCATAAATATATAATAAGATGAACAGGAACACAAACATTGCAACAAGAAAATGAAGTCCACAGTGACTCAACTTCTCAATTTCTCTGGCTCTGATTCAAATCCTCAGGACCTCTGAGCCTCTCCCCAGTCTGTAGCTGTTTCCATATACTTAAGAACTGACCTTCACCTTCAAATCCCATGCTTACAAACACTGTCCAAGTCTTACCAAGTCATTATGAAGTAGCATCTATTACTAGTGCTGAATTCATTAAATTCAACAAAGATCCCTACTCCATTTAGTAAAAAATATTACTAGTGTTAACTGATCAAATTTAACAATTACCCCAATACCATGAAGATAAGGAAATGAGTGAAGAATTATGAATACAGAATTGGAGATGGCATTTTCTAGGAGAGCACTCACACAAATTACTTGGGACTAGAATATTAACACCAAATTAAATAAAGTGATTTTCATGAAAAGAAACAGGGAAGTACATGGGATATATTTCTTCAAATGTGAACATGTTCCTTTAAGATTTCCCAATGTTGGGCATAGCTGTATTAAAAAAAAATGGTGATTAAGAAATGTCCATAAATGTATACAAAATTTTTGTTGCCCTTTCACAATTACTACACCAAACATTTGTGGCAAATTATCAGGGACTTCTGTGAAATTGTCTTCTATTTATTTCTCTTCAAAATAAATATTAAATACATAATTCATTTTTAAAGTCCAAAATACATTGAGCTATGGTAAAATCTGTTACAATGAATAGGTATGCCTAACTTTTAGCTGATCTGGCACAGATATATGCCAAGATTTTACTTGGTAAATTAGCAAATAACAATTTGATTCTAATTTTTATCCTAATGGAGGAACAGTCAGATTCTGTCCCTCTCTTTATGCTTCAACTTGTCTTTTTTTTTTTAAGTTTTAGAAATGTAAACATGTTGATTTCCTTTTGGTATGTATAGTTGAGGCAATTAAGTCTTTAAGGTGAAAAGTAGTGGAAAAAAAAACACATAATTTACATCTATAAAGCCATCAGCTATTTTTAGTTCTAATCTCCCTTGTGAGGGAGATACATAATCTCTAAAGTAGGTTATATTACTGTTTACACATATTTGTGCCTCCCTTTCAAAGCTCCTCCTTGTGGAAAGTTGATGCGTCCCATCCTGTTTAACACATTTGGCCACATGACTTATTTAGGTCAGTGAAAAGTGACCAAGTGAATGAAGGTGATGTGTATGATTCTGAGACAAAGCTTTAAGAGTGAGTGCATGGTTTATGTGGTCTCTATTGCCTTTGACAACTCAGTCATCAGTGTTTCAGAGAGCAGTTAATTGATCATAGATCCTAAAATAAAAACAATGTAGAATAGAGCTGAAGCTGCCCCACAATGAACATGGAGCATAAAAAAAAAAAAATACATTCTTTTTTTTTCTTTTATAAGCTACCAAAATTTTGTAGTTGTTTGTTACAGAATTACTTAGCCAATTTTGTCTGATACAACCTCTTCAATATACCTTGAAAATATTAATAGTTGATGCTTTCTTTAGAGAGAGTGGCTGGCCATTATTTATACATTGGAACATCTAAAAGAATTTGTTCAATAGGATCATTTATCATGAGGAATTAATGGTAAGCAGATGAACAAATCATTGTTACTTTGGTCAGGCAACAGCACATAACAACAGTTTTGCCTTTAAAATTCTCTTAAATCTGTTAAATAAAATACTCACACCCAAGTTTAACCCATGACTTTGTAATAATGTGAGATTTCTCTTTTTAGAATGTTTTTATACAGAAAACCAAGAGTACAGAACATAACTGGGGAAACCACATTTAATGATTTGCCTTTCTGTAAGAGGCACATACATTTATTATTTTTTTTTAACCACGACAAAGAGCACTGTTCCCTAGTCCGGTGAGAAAAATACAAGCAAGAAAAATGTTCTTTGGTTCAAAGCCCAAATTTTCCCACCTCACTTCTTATTTTGTTCTTGAAGTGCTAGTACTGAGCAGCAATTTTACAGTGTAAACAGCTCAGTGTTCTCATTCAGTTCTAGCAGTTGCTAACTGGCCTTTTATTATGACTTATGAGAATTATTTGTTTTACTTATTGCCATATAACATGTTTGATAGATCATGTCTAAACTAAAAGGTGACTGGGTGCCATGTCATCAATGGTGCTACATACATACAAATATGCAGTGTCAATAAGAAATAATATTGGTATCAGTAATACCGAAAGATTAAATTAGAGAAAGAGAGAAAGAGAAAGAGTGAGCACAAAAGCAGCTCAATTAGCTTTACAAGGGATTGACATGTTTTATTTTATTGTCTTTCCAGGGAAGAATGTTGCAAAGAACTCCAGAATAAACTTTCTGCGGATGATTTGGAATTAGAGAATTCTTCTTTTATATGAAAATATGAATAGATTTCCCAGCTCAGATTTTATAAAATATTAGGCAATAAAACAGCAAATTAGACCAGATTAAGAAAATAAAACTATCAAAATGTATCCTCGAATTGAGCTACACTGCGGCGGCCTTAATTGCATGCTATGTTCAAAAAGATGGTCTGTGCCACCAACAATATTCGTATTCTCTCTGTAGATGGCAGATGATTAGTCTCCAAGAACACTGTGATAAATGTCCTGCTACGCTGGGCACCTAATGTTTGACTGCAGATATGCTTTGTTTTCGTATCTGTATCAACACAATATCTGTATTTGCAAGGTCTGTCATTTTGACTTACTCGTGAGAAATGATTTCTTCTTCTAGAGATAGTCAGTGCTCATCTCCCTGAGACACAAGATGTCAGCAAGGGCAGGCAGTGGGGGAGTCCTAATGCCAAGAATACACAAACATCTTGTGCCAGAAAAAGATATTTTTAGTGATTGTTATTCTAAGAAAGGGAGAAAAAGAGCCATTAAAAAACACTCTCAGTTCAATGAACCATATCTTACCTTTTCTCTTTCTGGAAAAATAAAATATACATGAATGAAAGATATAAAAGCAGTCAGGTATATCAGTGCTGTTTCACTGTTGAGTGATTAGCCTTCAGAAGTTCTTCAAAGGCAGTTAGGGTGAAGGAAAATTTCTTGGCTCTTGAGAAAATTAGTTGGAATAACAATGATAAGAGATGAGAAATGTCTACACGAAAGCAGCTAGGCTTCTCTCACTCAAAAACCAGATAAAAGACAGAACACGGAACTTGAATGATGCTGATTAGACACCATTCAGGGGCAGCCACAGAAATCTCAAACTCCTAGTTTTTGTAAGCATGGAGAAAATACTGAAGAAAACAACACAAGGAAGTTGTATCAACCCTCGAAAATATAGTATACTATTCTCAGCTAAAGGGAATGAAACAATGGATAAGTGATTATGTCTGGAATAAAGATGTTTTCTTAAGGCAAGCTAATATGCAGCCAAGAATGTATTTTAATATGTCAATATTATTTTCAATAATAGTTAAATTGAGAAGCATTACCATTTGATAAACATGCTTGATCTCAGCCTAAATATCAATCTTACTTATTCAGGGACTATATAGCCCGTGTGGAACCACATGTCTAAACGCATTTTCTTCTGTGCTACGTTTAAGGCTTTATGCCATGCTGATCTCAGTCCTTAACCATGAATATGGCATCTGGAGAGTCTGGCCGATGAAATCTTGAACTGGCAGTTTTCACCTCTGAGATAGGCTTGACTGCCCTGGCCTTTAAATGTCAGGGGTTGTGCAGGAAAGGTCGAGACATTGCTTTTAAATATCTAGCAGCACCAAGATCTTCCATGCTGATAAAGAAAAAGCAAATATTTTATTTCTTTCAACACCTAGAAAATTTACCCTCCTCAAACAGCATGGGCAAACACCTATCTCTATTCTTTCAGCTAAGAGAGAGCTATTAAATTTAGCAACTGTCTTAACAAATAGGCTTTAATCTCCAAAAGATGTGTCTAAGACATGTTCTTAAAAGGAAAAAAGTTAAATCTGAAATAAGAGGCCTTACCTAGAGCTGCAGAACAGACACTGATTAACAGTAAATATGAAGAGCTTGTATTCCTAAGGAAAGTGACATTTTTATCCTTGTTCCTCTAGGATATAGGCTCCCTCTTATGAAAACTGCTTTAATTTTTAAAATGGAAGAAGAAAACTATATCTATAGAAAAGACAATTATAGCTCATTAATATTTCTAACATTTATAGCCATTTTTATAAACATCCATAGAAGTAGAAGGGTAGTTAATGGAAATTATTTCTCTAGAAAAGCACTGTCCAAAAAAATAAATAATGAGAGTTACATAGGCAACTTAAAATTTTTTAGTAGTCATGTTGAAGATAAAGTAAAACAAGATAAATAAAATTTAATAATATGTTATCTAATTTTATTTTAATGAATAATCAATATTATAAGAAATTTACAATGCATTGGTTTTTACTTTGACTATAAATGAATTAGAATTAAATAAAAACAAAAAGTCCCATAGCTGCATTTCAAGAACACAATGCCCACTTGTGCCTAGTGGCTCCCATACTGGTCAGCACAGTTTTACAACACATCAAGGTTAAAGCATTCACATAAAAACTGAGGAAAGGTAGGCTCAGATCAGGTAAACAAACTTCTTAAACCTACTAGCTAGTGAATAAAACAATCTCAACTAGAACCTTTCTCTAACTTCATAATATTTCTTCTAAGTATAGTTTTGTTGACCTCTCATGCTAAGTTTCAATTTGGCATAACAAACTAGTAAAATTTTGAGAGCTATCTCTAATTCTTACTATTGATAATGCAGATCTATGAAGACTGATTCATTGACTATGCTAAAAATAACTCAGAAGTTTCCAAATGGGGCTCTGTTTGACATATTCAGCAACTCTACAGCCTGATTAGGGGAAATGGACACTCTTATGGCTCACATTGTGTTCTTCAAAAATCAGCTAAACTTCCAAATTGTCACAGGTCTCCTGCCCATGTTTTTGTTACTCGTTTTAGTTGGCTATTAGGTTGGTGGTTTTTCTAAGGGTCTCCTGGCAGTGTCAGCCACATTCCAGAAATAAAGTGCATGTCATGCCTTATCTGGATTCTTTTTTACAGTGTTCTTCCAGACAACTGGCCACAGGCCGAGTCACTTCAGTTAACTCAACTGTAACAGATGATGGATCTCCTTGACTGTAGGATCTCTCATCCATCATAAAGCACACCCTGCCCTCTGTAGAAATAATACATCATTACAAGGCTCAGGGCCATAAGAGAGAAGAATCACAAAGAAAAATATACAAAAGAATGGGTTTTGTCAGCACAAGATAGGACTACTTCAAGCAAACAAAAATGTAGAATTTTCTTCAGGTGTGAGCACATTTTCCTTATGAAAATCCTGTTTGATGCCCCCTTTGTCACTGCAAACAAGTTTTGTTACTGCATGAAATTAAGAGTCATCCTTTTGAGTTCTCAGACCTTCTATCTCTCATTGAATTATCCTCTAATGCCCTGGACTGAACTGGGAACTGTCCCAAAGCCTTGTCAAATCCTTTTATTTTTGCTATGAAGCAGGTTTTACCTGAAGGAGATGCCCATTTGTTGCCAAACTTAATTAAGGAAAGTTGGATCTTTTAGAGCATATGAGTTGCTAAATAGCAAAGGACATTTTCTGTGTTTTTCTATGGCACTGAGACAACACCATGTTCTTTTCATCTAAGTAAACAGACAAAACAGAACACTTCCAACCCCTGCTTACATTGTGTGCATTATTTGATCATCATTATCCCCATCTAACAGGTGGAGAAATTGAGACGGTGAAAGATAATTGAGGCTACCTAGTGCCATAAAGTAGAAGACAGAGCTAGAAGTCATTAACATTGTCAATTTCCACAGCACAGCTGAGGCACTGTGTTTTTGAAAAAGAACAGATGGTAAGTGAAGGCAAGAACTAAAGACGGAGGCTTTCCTTTAGTAACTTGGAAAGCTGTGGAATGCTATTCTGCATACTAAATAGGATAGAAATTCCAGATATTGAAAGCAAGCCATACTGCCTTACATGGGATTATAAAAAATAGATCTCTTTGGAAAGGGTGGCCTATACTAAAAATATTTTTTAGTGCCCTAATTTCAAAGTGTCCAATTCAAATAAGTTTGTTTTTTTAATAGTGGGTGTTCTTGGTGGTCTATTTTAAATGGATTACCCTAAATAATAAATAGGCTATTAATAGGGTACAATTTTACCTTTTATCTGAGCTTTCCCCCGATTTTTTTTACCACTCATTTCTATAGTGCATTCAGAAAAATATAATCCACAAATAAAGTCCATTCCTTTTCCACTGATAAATAAATTCTAACCAATCAAGGTTTTGCTTCTCTTTCCAGAACCCTTATGAACAAAAATATTTTCTGTAGTGCAAAGCTGAGAACCAAAAATTATAGATACTTTTATCATATTATTTTCCATGTACCTATGATGCTTTATCTCTTTGACACATCAAAGAATGGGTATTTTAAGCTATGAGATATAATTTCCTTCTGTCATATTCCTATCACTGATATTATTTGATTTTATTATAATCACTTAATTTCATGCCTACAATTAAGATAGATTAAATTATTCAACTTTTAACTATATACTCTAAAACTGTAGTGTCTAATATGGCAGCCACTAGCCACATGTGGATATTAGTACTTGAAATTTGACTAATTCCAATTGAGGTATGCTGAAGTATAAAATGCACATTGAATCTTGAGAGCTTAATACAAAAAAAGGATGTAAAATATCTTATGAATAATTTTAATATCGATTATACATTGAAATAATAATTGGATTATAATGGGCTCAATAAAAGATATTTTTTAAAGTAACCACTTTTTGATTTTTTGCTTTTTAATGTGGCTATTAGAAAATTTAAGACTACATATGTGACTCTCATTGTATTTCTAGGGGGCAATACTACTACAGAGCAGGAGTTGACAAACCTTTCTTGTGAAGGCCCAGATAACAGTATTTTAGATTATTTTGGCCATATGGTCTCTATTTCAAGTACTAAACTCTGTCACTATCTAGCATGAAAGCAAGCATAGATAATACATAAATTAATGAGCATGGCTGTGTTACAATAAATATTTATGGCACCGAAATTTGAATTTCCTATCATTTTCATGTGTTGTGAAATACTATTGTTCTTTTGCTTTTTTTCAACCATTAAAAATGTAGAAAAATTCTCTCTTCTCAGGTTAAATAAAAGTGAATGAGGGATGGTAGGTCAGATTTGGCCCACAGGATGTAGTTTGCCAATACTTGCTATAGAGTATAGGTTACAAAAAGTACAATGTGGGGCAATCCTGTCATACCCCAAAGCTTATTCATGTCAAAGAGGACCAAGTTATGTTATAAAATTAGAAAAGAAAATCTTAAATGAGAGTTGCTGGGATAAAATAGAGGTAGGAATACTGGGTTGATTTCTCATATAACAAAAAACACAAAAAATTTTTTTTAATTTATCCTCAGGAATTAACACTATTAAATTGTATTCCAAATATTCTTACGCTGGTATTTTTTTTCATGCAAGTTTAGAAAATGAAAGAGATGAAGCTGAAAAAGAAGGTAAATAGAATTCACAGATGTGAGTTAATTCTCCTTCGTAGGTTCCAGTTGCCCTACTGGTTGGGCAGTAGATGGATCAGGTGGTGATGCTGAAGGAGAAGTCAGCAGAAGGCTGTGCTTTGGCAGAGTAGAACAGCAGATGAAGTTTACTATTGACATTTACCCATCTCTTCCAACTTTGCCTCCTGTTAACCGCCCCCTCCGACCTCATGCAGCTTATAGTTTAATGGGACAAACAGGTTTTAAGCAAATAAACAGATATATCATTTAAAAATGTGAAAATGTATGAAATAAGAGCAAGTACAGCAGAAGAGTGTTTCACAAACAGATATGCATATGTAACCTGAAGATTTTGTTAAAAAGCAGGACATGAGTTAGTATGTCTGGGTGACATCTTTCATCTTGCATTTCTCTCAAGCTTCCAGGTGATGCTGACACTCTCGGTCCTTGGAACACCCTTTCCCCAAAATGCAAGATTCACAGTGACAGGTATTTTTTTTTGTCTGCTTTTTCTTTTTTGTCTCTTTGTTTTACTGATGTATTCCAATTACCTGGTATAGTACTTAGCACATAATAGTCATTCACTAAATATGTTTTTAATGAATGAAAGTTGATACAGCAGAAAATCACATGGAGGGACTTAACATTTAGATTGTGGTATCCAAAAAAAAATCTCTGATGGAGAAATATTTTAGCTGAACCTGGACCGAGAGCCCTCTCACCTTCTAAATGCTACCACTCTATCCCTCTCCCCTCCACTGTTTACTCTCAACTATAAGAATGGGTTCTCATAAAAGACCTCAAATAAAGATGAAGTTTATGGATAATAGTCAAATACGTTGCCTCTCCTGTGACATTTACATTTCTAACATTGGTGAAGAAACATTTTCAAAGGAGGGACTCTCTAACCAGGGAGTTTAAAGACTAATGACAACCAAATGGAGACATATTTACTCTCAGTGTCCTCTTGATCATGCCAAATAAAAAACAACTTACTTGCAGTCTCTGCATAAAACTAATAATATAATCTTTAACAAGTGTGAGCCACATTTTTTTTTCTGTAAACTAAGGCTGGCATTCATGATTAATACTATTTCCCCTCACAGAGGAACTGATAGAAAAATGGGTTCTTAGAGTTGAAAAGGATCTGAGATAACATGTATTTCAACTACTTTCTTAAAGTACGAATCTTTTTTATTCCATATTCCATCTTTAAATGGTCATACAATCTGGGTTTAACTCATGAAAAAAAATCCATTGCATCATTAGCACCTGCTAAATGACACTAAGTTGTTTCTTTAATGATTTCTCTCTTCCTAAAACTTTTATTTACTGGTCCTGGTTGATTTATTCAACAGATATTTTAGTGCTAACAACATGCTGGTATATAATAGTATAGTCACTCATGGGCCCTGCTTATATCTTCCTGTACTTTGGTTCCCATCATAGTAAGTCTGATTCATCTTCCCTGTGACTGTGCTTCATAGTTTTAGAAGACAGTTATTCTTAAAGATGTAGAAAACTGACCATTCATCTTTATGAGAAGTGACTTCATTTGGTAACTTTGTCATAACTGCCATATATCAGTTGCTGTCAAGCACTGGGGATTTTGCTCTGCCCCAGAGTGACATGGTCTTTGTTCTCATGGAAATTAAAGTTTATTGAGAAGTACATGCATTGGACAAGTTAATACATTGTTTAACATTATGATAAGGCAAGAAATGATGCTATGAGATCTGGGTAGTCAGAGGGTAGGATCCCTAACAAACTCACCTTTAAATTGGAGCCTAAAAGACTGAGGTTGATCAGAATGTAGGAAAGAATATTCCAAGCCAGGGAACAGAAAGTGCAGAAACCCCATTTGCAAAACAGAGTATCACGTGGGGAACAAAGATGGCTCTAGCATAGTGTGGGAGGGGAAATTCTTACGAGGTGAAGCTGGAGAGGTAACCAGGAACCAGGTCTCGAAGGGCTTAATCACTTAATTTGGAAGTTTTTTACTTTCTTGAGCCAAAAGATAAGAAGAAGTTAAAGAGTTTTAAGAAAGATCATGATCAGATTTCAATTATGTAATGATTGCTCCGGCTTCAGTATTCAGAATGAAATGGAGGTGAGTGAAGCTAGAGGCAGGGAGCAATGTCAGTGTTTTCTAAAATGTAACATGCATAGAAATCACATGAGGATCTTGTCAAAACACACATAATACGTAGGTTTGGGTGGGGCTTGAAGGTCCACGTTTCTAACAAGCTCCAGAGTGACGTTGATGCTGATGAACTGAGCTCCTCAGTGTAAGTAGCACATGGAAGGCTGTGGGGAGAGGGATGATGGAAACCGGATGAGGTGATGGCGGTATAGATGAAAATAAGTGAATAGATTCAGGTGAGTTTTAGAAAGTAGATTCAGTAGGTCTTCATAAATGATTTGATGAGGGAGATGAGAAAAGATCATTCCCCAGGTTTCTAGCTTAGTAAATGAGGAGTTGGGAGTCACCATGTCTTTAAACATATTATTCATAATTCAAAACAAAGCAAAACTTTCAATTATTTTCAGCCTCTTATAAGTATAACAAATTGCCTCCAGTCAGCTGTCTCTGGTCCATGAACTTGTATGTATTTATTCTAAGATGTGTTAAGTGGCTTAGAAAATGCATAAGCTTAGGCGTAGTGCCTTGATATGGTATTTGGTTTTCTTAAAGACAATCTAAGGATTAGCTTTCAGTATACATCGCAACATGCACATTTGGTATCTATGTTCTTGCAGGCGTGCCCATCTACACTCCTACAGTGCACTGTGAACTTCAGTGGTTTGCATACCAATGGGGTCCTCTTTTGGCTTCAGTAGAAGAAATGGGTAACTAAAGATGAAAAGGCTTATTTCCTAAATTTTTACTACTGGTGTGGTAGTAAGAGTGGAAATCACATTTCTGTGATGAGCTGACATGGTTTTTAACAGCTAGCATTCTTTCTCCGCTCCCACAGCATATTCTCTGGCAGATTTCTGTTAAACAGAAGAGGCAATTTAAAGGTTTGATTATTATAGATTTCTTAAAGTTTAGCCCACATAGCAATTGCAGCCAGTGTTTCTAGAATAGTTGCAAGAAGAGAGGGAGGAAAAAAACTTTGATGCATTGAAACAACAAAACCTCATTTTGAGAGACAGGTCTGTTCTCTCCTGTCTGAAATATATCCATTTTGTGTTTTATGAACAAAACGTTTATTTGTTGAACTATTCAGGCATAGGAAAGATGAGCAGGTCCTAGACTTGTGAGCTGACTTGGAGAGCTGAAATATTCTTGGTTGCTAAGCTTAAAAAAATGGTTGTTTATGGTATATATTCCATAGTTTTCCATCTGCTTAAATTGAAGCTGACACAAATTGAAAGTTAATGCCTTCCTTATAAAGTGATCTTTTGTGATGTAATTACAGAATGAAATCTCTTGGCTGAAATAGGATTTTCTCCCCTAGAGATGACAAAAAAAATAGAGATTACTAATAAACAATCTGAGAACCTGGATGAGTATCAGTGAAAGGAAGTAAAGTCATTTCTTTAATTCTCTTGAATGCTGTCAGAAAATAACATCATTCAGCTGAAACAAGCAATTCAAACTAGGCTGCAGGAAACAAGCAAGCCAACTGAGGCACTGCTGAAGTCTCAGAAAAAGACAGACAGTTATCTTACAATAGAAGACATCATTATGGAACCTGCCCAGTACCCAACACTGCTCTTTTGATAACTTCCCCGAGGACCAACAAGGATAGTCCTTGTTCAAAGGATGATTCCATTTCTTCCCTGCTGTGTTCATAGATAAACTGAATTTCCCAGCGTCCCTAGCATTTAAATAGCCCTGTGACTGGGCTCTAGCAATGGAATGTGCATGAAAGTGATGAATGTCACTTCTAGGCCTGGCCCCTAAAAACCATTCCAAGGGCTCCTGCACCTGCTCTCTCTCATCACCCATTGGTTGCCCAGTTGAAGAAGATCCGGTAAAAGATTCTGACATCATAGGAGAAGCCAAAGCCACAAAAGCCACTGATTTTCTTAAATCACAGCACTCAGGTACACTATGACTCATAGAGTCCCTATAGCCATATCCTTGCTCTATGACTCCAAGGCCCAAGTCAATTGTACCAAGGGTGAGTAGCTCACTCTTGTTGGGCCAAGTTATCATGTTCTGGGTAGAAAGAATCCACTGCTGCTGCCCCCTGCAACTAAGAACATGTCAATTTAGGAGCATGGGACAACTATGTTTGGCCATACGCACGTGAAGTCCATAAAGTCAGACTGCCAAAGTGAGTGATGTGCCAGAGTGCCCATGAGAAAGACCAGGAGACATGCTGTGAAATGCATTAGAACAGTTTGGCGTTCTGCAAGTTTGCTATTTCCTAGTTTTATTTTCTTATTAAATAAATCTTACTTTTAACCAATACTGGGCTTTTATTGTTGTTGTTTTTGGCAAGCTCCATTGGGTTTCTATAAACTGGCCAATGAGACACCCTCTATTAATCTAAATTCAGGTGACTGATGGAAGCTGGGATTTGGGACAGTTTCCGCAGCAGGCCTTAAAACAAGGCCATTTATTGCTCTTCTTTCCAGAGACTTACAATTGAATTTATTCTAATGAAGATTTAAGAGCTCAAATCATACTGTTTCTATTCAGTAATTCAGGCTATTCTTCCAAAATTGCAACAGGGAGAAAGAATCATTACCCCATCTGGACTGCCTGGTGCTTTATTTCCGATTGCACGGTTTCCTGAGAACACCAAGGTCCATTGGTTAAATGAAGAACCCTCTGGCTTCAGTGATGGGAAGAGAGAAGGAAAGTGTTAAAATATTTTGATTCCACTTAGGAAGAGGGAAGGGAGGAAGGAGGACCGAAGTAGGAGGGAGAAGGCAAGGAAGAGATCAGAGGCAGGTGGGAAGACAAAATGAAGCAGAAAAAAAAAACAAGAGGAAAAGGAAAGCGGTGCTGGTCAAGTTTATCCCTGGCAGTGGGCAGGTCAACAAAGAGCAGAATGGGAAGAAAAAAAAGCTGCTCTTGTAAGCCTCTACAAGTTTAATCTTCCTCAAAACAAAATACAGTTATTAAAAAAGAAGGAGATTCCTTCTGTGTTTGAGTCTAAAGTGTTCAGAAAATAGAGGAGTGACCATGTTGATAAATGTAGCTACTTTGTGTAGATTTTTAAACTCTGTGTCTGAAGTGCTATGTATATATAAGAGATGTAGTGGGAACCTGCATCCACATAGGAAAGGCAAGTAAAAATCTGCAGACCTACTGAAGGGGCCTTTAGGTAGATAATGCAATTTTTAAATTAATTGTCAAGCTAACCAATCATGTTTCAGCAATGATCATGGTTAACCCTGTTCTGGATTTTGCTGCCACTCTCATCTCTAATCTCCCTGTCTCTAGATTTTTCTACACTCAATTTTTCTTTCATAGAGATACCAGAATGATATGTTTATAGCATATATCTGACTCTCTATCTCTTGTGTAAAAAATCTTCAGTGACTTCCTATATCTTTGATTAAGCAACATCTCATTAGCCCAATGCAAAGGGTCCTATAGGTTTAGACCTACATTTTCCTGCTTCCTATTCTATTTGCAACCAAACAGCTACTGCCTCTTGCCCTCATAGTTAGCATGTTGTTATCTTAGCCGGAAGGGCCCTTTCTACCCTCTCCCCTTAATAAATCATTGACAATCCTTAAAGGCTATTCTTAAATCCCAAGTGTTAGTTTCCTTACCAGTCTTTCCTCCCTCTTAACCCCAGGACTTTTTTCCCCTTTATTATGTGTTAATGAATTTGCTATATGCCAAGCACTTTCTGCAATGAACTCATTTTCTTCAAAACAATCTTATAAGGTATGCATTCTCATTATCGTCTGCTTTATAAAGAAACTAGAATAGTAATTTGTCCAAAGCCACAGAAATATCTGGAGGCAGAACCCAGATTTTAATCCTAGCATGCTGGCTCCAGGGCCCACTGTCCTAACCATGCTGCCTCTTTTACAACTTGTGTTCTGTCTACGGTTATTTGCAATTTGTTTATCTCCTCCACTAGAGTATAAGCTCATTGAAGGCAGATATATCTTATTTTTCTTCATTTCCCAAGCAGTGATTATGGATTACAGGGCAAAGAAGCATGTGTGGATTTTTCCTTAATGGGATGGAGAGAGAACAATGGTGCTATGTCTGGAAAACTGTATAAAGAAGGCTATAGGATTTCACACTGCAATTAAATATTCATCTGGGGTGTCTCTGGTAAAGGTAACAGTCAACTCATGAGCAGCAGGTCAAGTAAAATAGTCCACATTGTGTGGTTTACAAAATTTTATTTTTATAACCTACAATCTCTGTGATATGAATCCTTTTTCTTACTAGGAAATGTGAAACTGGACAGAAGGCTCCATTAGACCTGAATGTGAAGGAATCTTCAGAACATAAAATTGTGACCACAATCCAAAACCTGTCAAAAATAAATATTTCTTATTTTCAAGATGATTCTTCACTGTTTTTGTAAAATTTTGTTTTCCTAGCTTTACTCCTACTGCCTTTACACCATATAATGACTCTAAAAGATATAATTTATCTAATATGTAAGGGGAAACTTAAAGAATTCACTTGTTTATTTGACCCTCATACAAATGACCAGATATGGTTTGATTTAAATGTTTCCACTGGATTTTTATCATGAAACTGGACTGTAACACCTTCCCTGGCTTCTGTTCATGCTCACCATCTGAAGCTATTTTGTTTGTTTGTTTGTTTTTATGTCTCCCAAGCAAGTCTCAGCATGCATGATAGCAAAGGCAGCTTGCAGTCCTTTAAATGAAGGTTATGGGGGATGCTGCCCATTTCATTTGTATCATTTAAAACTAATTGCTGAGAAACTACTTAATCATATCACATTTAGAAAATGTTTGCAAACTCTGATAAAATAACATGTAAAATAAAAATTTTAAATATAGGCGGATTTATTATACCCAATCATTTTTAAAACTTCTATTATTTCATTAGATTACTTCGTGTGATTTTTTACTTAATGTTCATTGGACATGGTACTGTCATGAGCAGACAGAAGTGGATCTCTACTCTATTCACTTCACAATGAGCTATTTGTCTGTGATTATTCCAGTCTTGTTACGTTAGCATTGTAGCAACTGTAGCATATTTCCTCCAAAAGAAACATGGCACGTAAGCTTGTAATGCCTTTTTCAAGAGCACGAGACCAGACCATTCTAAACTTGGAATGCTGCACTGCCATCTGGGGGAAAAAGTCTTAACCGTACATTTACTGTCAAGCTGAGGTGGAGGGGTGAGATTCCACAGCAATCAGAAGAAATGGGAAGCAATGAGAGTTTTTCTAAGATACAGTTTGATGTCCAGTCCTCAATTTTGGGTTATTTCTCAAAGGCAAAATATATACATCTAAGTCCATCCCTATCCTTCAAAACAGGGTTCCATCATGATGACATGCCACTTTCCTTTATTGATTACATTTTATTTCCTTTAAGTCATAATTTGAACCCGAAGGTGTTTTAGACCTTATTTAGCAGAGTCCCTTATTGCCGAGATGAAATGGGGATCCAAGCATTGTATTTCTACACTTTGCCATGTCACATAACTATTAATAGTAGTAGATCGAAGACATACCAATTTCCTATATCCCAAATAAATGTCCTTTTATTTGCAAGACCTTGATCCGAACATTATCAGAATATAGATGCTTCCCAACCTAGTAAATAGCCAGTTAGCTAGTATCCCAGGAGTAAAACACGCGTACAAGTGAGTCAACCATAGTGTTGATTTTCAGGTTCTATTACATATATTCCTTTAGTGGAAGGCAATTAAGATATTAAGATGGAGGGGTAAGTGGCACTGATTGTTTTTTGAGCTTATTTTTCAGAATCATATACTTTATTAATCTTTTGATATTTATCTTTCACAAAGCCCAGAGCTGTTGATGCTTTAAAAAAAGGAAATTAAAGAAATAAAAAACTTTAGTCCATATATAATTACCATTATAATACCTAAAGCCTAAAACACATTAAATTTGACTTCTTCTTAGTGAGATAACTAATCATTAAGTTATATGGGAAGTAGAAATAAATTATAAGTTACCAAAAATGTGGCTTCATGTGGTTCAGTATTTTTAGTTTTTTTCTGCTAATCATTAACATATTTGTTATAAGTAACCAATAATATTATCACTCATTTATTAACTTATTCATTAATATTATATTATTCCTACTGAAAAAGGATCAGGCATTTTATTGATATGAGCTAAAATTAAGTTATCCATACTAGCACTAAAATTCAAAAGTCCTAAGCCATACTTTGCAGTGAATGAGATTCCCAAGGGTCTATCCTATATACAGGAAATAGCTGAGGCTTCCTGGGACTCTCTCCATGGCTTCCTAGCATCTGCCCAATCCTTTAAGCGTAATAGGTAGGATACCTTAGTCCCCAGCCACACCTTTGGTAGTCTGCAAGCCAGAAGGCACAAAATCCTTTAACTTTGGCGTAATTGACTACAGGTGTTATTTATCAGGGACGATGAAAGCATAATTACTATCAAGAGGCATTGAGCTCATGAACCCTTAAATCCACTGAGGTGATATAAAGAAGATAATGCTTAGGAGAAATGAACAAACATCAGATTAAAATAGTATTAATGGAATTAATATAATGGAATGGTCTATTTAAACTTTTCTAAATTGCTCCCCATAGCAAAAATAAATCTTATTGTCAACTACACACATACATATGCATAAATTAAGCATATGAACAGATGTTCATATGCTGTAAGAGAGAGACATAGATTAACAATGATTTATAAAAGAAAGAAATTCATTTCTCTCGTGTTAAATTTCAAATGGAAGGGCCAGGCCTGGAATGGCAATTCAATTTCAACATGAGTTTTGGTGGGGGCATTCAAACCATAGCAAGGATATACATCTTCTCCTAAAGCACATGCAGCAGAAGTTACAGATTTTACTTCAGTTCACCCCACTGGCAGGACTTAACCATGCAGTGATATCCAAATGCAAAAGAGACTGGAAAATAGAGGCTTTAGCTGGGTGGCCACGTGCTGAATTAATATTCTATTAATATTCAGTAAAAAGATGTGTTAGGTAGGATAATGCTAGCTGTTTTTTAAAAAAAAGAAATAGAGAGGTCTCCCCAAATGGAAAATAGGTCAAACACAATAAAAGTTTCTTTCTCATTTATGTTTTGTATTTGCTTAGAGGCCCAGGTTGATGTTGGCTCTATCATATTCAATACATGGATTCCGTTGCCAGGGAGTAAGAGTGGTGTTCTCTTCTTTCCACTGGTGGGGAAATGAAAAAGGAGGATAGAGAGGTATTCGTGTTTCTTAAACACCTTGGCCAAGAAATGACAGATTTCACATGTGACTTTCATGTACATCCATTAGCAAGCAGTTATACGATCCTATGTAGATACAAGAAGGGACAGAAAATACTAGTTCCAGGATGAGCATGCCTTTCCCAAGATCAACTCTGCAGTATGAATGGGAGCATGAATTTGGTAAAAAGGTAGTTTGCTCTGCAACAGAAAAGGAGAATAGATATTGAAGTCTACTTCAGTCTTTGTCATCACTGCAAATTTAGGTCATAATTTTCTTCTCAATCATAAAGAAAACATTCCCACTCTCCAAAAGAGACAACTGAAAACGGTATCCTGTTCCAAGTCTCACATATCTGGGTGACGTGCATTTCTATCAAAACTGAAAGTGGCTTCTCGTGAATTGGCAATCTGTAAATCAAAATTAAGTTATCTGTCCCTCGCTGCCCAACCTAATATACAGTGGTGAATAGGAACAGGAGAGACACAAAATTAAAGAAAAATAAACTCAATTTTTAAAAGGGAAGAATACAAACAACACAGCAGGACTGGATTTACTATCATGGCAGTGGACTAATTTCCTGTATTAAGCCACCTGGCAGCTCTTGGTCCCACTCTGCAGCACAGCTCCTTGGTCATTAGCCTGTGAATACATGACTTTGCCTTCAGGGAGATTCTTTCATGTCCATTATCTCCACAGCCACATATGACATAGACAATGCAGAGTATTACCAACTTGGAAGCTTTAGAATGTTGCCCGGCTGCTTCCCAATGGTTAGTACAGGTTCAGGGAGACAAAGTTTGCTTAAGGGGTGAACTGTGACAGACTTTTGTAAGCCTGGCATGTGGTTTCTTTGGCAACACAATGCAGCCAAAACCTTTAATAGGTCTGTGGACTCTATTTCCATCAGTTCTGGTTGCAAGTAAAAAAAGACAAAGTACTCATCTATATGTTGTTTTTTAGCCTGAAAACTCTGGTCTTTTGTTTACTTACTTCTGTGTCCTGGCAATCTCCCTCTTGCTCAATTTAATGGTGACCACGTTAAGGAGAAATAAAACAACTGCCTTCAGTAGGAAGGCAACATTTTTAATCTAATGTTTCCCACTGGGCTGGCTCCCTTTGTCTGGTAGTCTTAATGGTTGTGTCCAGTCTTATCTCCTCCTCAGACTGTTTCTTGATTTAGAGACTCATCTTATCACTGCCTCAGTTTGGGCACAGAAGCCTTTGTTTTCTGTCAGGACTGATTTATAAGGCCCTGAATTATAAGACTCTCAGTCAATTTAGATCACAGGCCAAGAAAACAGAAAGCTTACCTTAGAGAACCAACTACATATTCTCTTATTTTTCTTCTTGGAAGTAGCTAGTTCTATCTTTTGTTATCTCTAGTAAGACTTTGCCATGTGGAAAAAATAAAAAATTATTTTTAAAAAGTCCAGCTAATAGGCAACAAATATGAGCTAAAATGTTGGTTAGCAAATAATCTTACATTTGAGGTCTTTCCAAATCAAAGTTAGGAAATGTTTTGCCACGATATATGTACTATCAATAGCTTCCCAGCCCAAGCTCTATACCCTCACTCCCTGACATCTAATCACTAAGCCAATATAATATTTTTAAGTTGTTTCTACACTCCACTCAATTCAACCATGGTCAGAGAGAATTCAAAATAATAAAAGCTTAAATGAGAGAGGTCTGTTTATCTCTTCATTAGCAGTCAGCTAGGAGGTCCAGGGATAATACGAGTCCCCATAATCATCTGGGTTCCAGGGTCATTCAAGCTCCTTGTCTGGATATTTTCAATATGTAGTTTCTATTTAGTGGTACAAGTTTCTCTAGTTCTCATCAATATGTCTGCATCCCAGCTAAAGTAGAAGTCAGGATAAGACAGAGGTTACATTTCCTTTTCTCAAAGGCATGACCTCAAAGTAGCATAATTCCCTTCTGTTCATATTCCTTTAGCCAGAAGTCATATGGCCACACAGCTAGAGGGTGGCTGAGAAATGTAGCCAAAATGTAGTTGCTTAGCATTTAAGAAGAGAATAGATATTTGAGGGATATCTAGTAGTCTTTTCCATTCATTTATTTGTGCGTATAACTGAAACAAAAATTTAACAACACATAATGTACCCTAACTACTTGTGATATCCTCCAATATTTTCTATTCATATACTCTAGCAAAAATGCTGGTCAAACCCCAAAAATTCATTTCTCCAATTATTAGTGCATCAAAACCATCAGTTTTAAATATGTGGCTCTAGAAGGCAAGTTTAAGGGCCATGCTATTCAGTCTAATTCTGCATCCTTTATTATTAAAGGACTCTTACATTTAGGGATAATCTCAGGTGTAGAATGATTTCAGGAACAACAAAACAAACCTACTCCTAGATACAAGACAAAACATCAACAAAAAGAGAAGAAACGGAAAATAAATCTCTCCTATCAGCCTTTAACTAGAGACTAAATCCTTCACAATTAGAGATAAAAAGCTTAAAGATGCAAGAATCCAGAGGTGTTAATACATGAATGCAAATGAGTTTTAGTGGGTTTGACACCCCACAGCGTAACAACAGTTTACTACTTTCGCTATTCAAAATAAAAAATAATACCCTCATTATCATACCCCAAATTTTTAGCATCCCTCTGAACTCATAGTCACATCCTTTTCAGACTGCATTTATCTCCAACACATGAATAGGATCTAGAAAATTGGCTGTCTTTTCTTAGCACAGGTCTGAGGGGGTGTGTTCCATATGGTTTCACAATAGAAAAACACAAATGTGCATCTTTAAAGAATGAATTATTTTCCCTTTATTTTTTTTTAACTTTCTGATTTGGAATTATATGAAATCTTGAGGAAAATAAATACTAGTTCTCAGGGGATAAAAATTTCAATAGTGAATAAAGTTTTGCAAGTGTTTCAACTAAAATGAATCTTAGACAAAGCTTTATTTTAAAAATGTGGCTTGAGGCAATATACTGAATCCTCAGAGAAGGTAGTGGTGCTGAAATTTGATGCTTCTGGGTTTTGAAAAAAAATTTTTTTTAAATAAAATTGCTTGTAAAATAGCATACGTCATTAAGACTTTTAGTTGCAGAAGTGTACAAATGTAACATTTTATAAGTGTTTCCAAAGAAAATGTAAAAGAGCAAACCCATTTTAAAGTAATAAGATGTGATTTTGTCTATTTTGACAAGCTAACAAAGAATCTCTGCTCCATCTACAGCAGCCCCTTCTGTAATGAGGAATCTATCTAAAATATTTATCATTTTCCATTCTTCTTCCATTGAACCACACTCTGTAATTGATGATCATTGATTCACTATCTCCACTATTTTCATAAAATGGTATAATATCCAGAAACAAATTTACCACTCATGATTAGAAGATGTTGTTTCATAAAGAACAGATTTTCTGTTAACATATACTAACAGACAAAGGGCAATTCCAAACAGATGGTATTTAGCTGATTATGTTGTAGAATTATGTTTCCCTTTTATGTTCACCCCTTCCTTTACCCCTACCCTGCGTCACTTTGGCCACCATAGAGAGGAATCAAGCTGACTTAGCTGTGTTGTTTGGCTCACACAATCTGCACAGTGACCCACATTAGTCCCATTTATGCATGCGAATGTTAGCTTCAAATCCTACCCCTCTTCATCTTGCACTTGAAGCGTGAGCAATGCTCAATCAACCTAAATATTATATGGCTCTAGGTCAAACTTTTGTTCATGTCATCTGCTTTATCTGGGATTAGTTTTTTCCTTTTAGAGACCCTGCTCCACCTTTCTCCTGTGTGCTTCCTAGAATTTGTATTTACCCCATGTACTATAATTGCTGGGTTTTATATCTGACCTTTCCTTTAGACCATGAACACCTTAGGAATCTGCCTGCACCTAGTTCATCTTGTGTTCTCCAGCACCTAGAGCAGTGCCATGCGTAACAACTCTTTAATGAAGGCTTCTTAAACAAATTCGTAAAGGCAAGAATATGAAAGTACTCCTGAAAGCCAGAACACACAGTGCTGTGGAGTGGGAGTGGAAGGGATGGGGGTAGTTTGGGGGTTTGGAGGGAGAAAATGCTTAACAAACTGTGCTACAGGAAAGTCATCATTAAACATTCACATCTTGTTAATTCTGACTGATGGACATTTTCCAAACTTCAAGTTGATTTGGATTCAATTACAATCATATTTATAAAATATAGAAGTACTGAATTGGGTAAACATTTTTATTTTCTCAATTAGAAGACTGAGATTCTGCCCAAGCCAAGCAACAGGCATCCTTAAGTATCAGATTCTGATCCTAAACCAAGTTTTATAATCTGACTTTTATGGTCTAGCAGATAAAGCACCTGTGACAATTCACATGGGAGACTTTCTAAGGACTGGTGTCTATCTTCCAAGCCATCAAAAAACCTTTCAGAACAGCCCAGAATGGGTCCTCCTAAGCAATGTGTAGAAGTCATTAGAATGGCCCTTTGTGTTCTGACAAAAATGTAACAATATAATATCTGGTTGAGTATTGAATTTACCAAGAAAATATAATGTAATGAAGGAAAGCAACAGATAAATGTAACTAAAATTTTTTCAAGTATTTTTAAAATTCTTTCTACAGCTTCTTCACTGACAAGTATCCTTTATGCATTGTTTTCTCTTAGATAGGCTTTAATTCACAAGAACCAACACATTTGCAATGAAATATTTACAACATAGGCCGCAGCAAAAGGCATTCACATGGTTATACGTTATTTACACAAAAAGAAAGACTACAATGGAAAAGCTACAGTTTGGTCCCACTGTCTCTGGAGAAGGTTTAAAGTCAAGAAAAACTGTTTTCTTCTTGGAAAGCTTTCTTTGAGCTATTCTCAGAGCCAGACAACTAAGAGGTGTCATTCCTCTCTTTTGCTCTTTCTATTATGTCTGAGTTTTTTTTCCTTAATATCGGGGAGGGATAATTTGGTAAAAACAAACAAACAAAAATCACTGGAGAAAGAACGTGTACCTTGAACTTCACAAAAGGTGCCTGCAGAAATTGGCACAGCTACAAAGCCACTGCCAGTTCTATATGGCATGATAAGTCCTACAGAATTCAAACCTCCTCATGTAAGTTATCATCATCTTTGTGGTAAGAGCACTTACATCCACTCTCTTTGTCTTTTTCAAGAACACAATATATCATCATTAATGATAGTCACCTTGCTATATAATAAATCTCTTGAATTTATTCTTCCTGTCTAACTGTAACTGTGTATCCTTTGACCAAAATCTCCCTATCCTCCCTTTTCCCCTTATCAGCCCAGCCTCTATAATAGTAACCACCATTCTACTCTCTACTTCTATGAGATCAACTTTTTTAGATTCCACATATGATAAGATCATGTGGTATTTGTCTTTCTGTGTCTGTCCTATTTCACTTAACATAATGTCCTCCAGATTCATCCAAGTTGTGGCAAATGACTTCCTTCTTTTCTGTGGTCGAATGGTATTCCATTGTGTATATATGCCAGATTTTCTTTATCCGCTCACCCAGTGATGGACACTGAGGTTGATTCTGTACCTTGGCTGTTGTGAATAGTGCTGCAGTAAACATGGGAGTGCAGATATCTCTGTGACATACTGTTTTCCTTTCCTTTGTGTACATACCCAGTAGTGGGATTGCTGGATCACTTGGTAGTTTTACTTTATTACATAGCTATAGTAACCAAAAGAGCACGGCACTGACATAAACACAGACACATATACCAGTGGAACAGAATAGAGAGCCCCCAGAAATAAATCCACACACTTACAGCCAACTGATTTTTGACAAAGGTGCCAAAAAACACAATCAGGAAAGGACAATTTCTTCAATAAATGGTGTTGGAAAAACTAGATATCTACGTGTGGAAAGATGAAGTGAGACTCTTATCTTTCATCGTATAAAAAAATCAATTCAAAATGTATTAAAGACTCAAATGTAAGACCTGAAACTATGAAACTACTAGAAGAAAGCATAGGGCGAAAACTCCATGTTCTTGATCTGGGCAGTGATTTTTCTGTATATCACCTTAAAAGGACAGGCAACAAATCCAAATATAATTTAATTGCTTATTTATTCACTTGTTCAGAAACTGAAGTCAGCAAGTATTTGGTGTGTAGCTCACAGCCCCCTGGGGCTACAATCAATCAAGACAAGTTGTTCGTAGCCCAGCAGGGGGAGACAAACACGCAAAACAACATAGTACAGCTGGCCCCTGTATCCTCGGGCTCTGCATCCACAGATTCAACCAACGACAGGTATAAAATATTCAAAAACAAAAAAATGGATGGTTGCATCTGTGCCAAACATGTACAGACTTTTTGCCTTGTCATTATTCCCTAAACATTACAGTATAAATACTATTTGCATAGCATTTACATTGTATTTGGCATTGTAAGTAATCCAGAGTTGATTTAAACTGCAAACGAGGATGTATGTAGGTTATATGCAAATACTGCATAATTTTATATAAGTGACTTGAGTATCTATGGATTTTGGTGTCCCCAGGGGGTTCTGAAACCAAGCTCCCATGGATACCAAGGAAAAACTGTATATGTAATCAATTTTTAAGTGCTCGCATAGCAGTGTCTCAGCCTACATAAAGAATTCTACCAGCTTAGCAAGGAAAGGCTTCAGGGGACAGGTAGCTCATAGAGAAATGTACAAATGGCAGAGAAAATGAAGAGATGGGCTTGTGAAATAGAAAAGGATATTTGAGAAATTATAAATATTTTTATATGGCTAGAAGATGTAAAAGGGGCTGAGAAAGAGTTAAGGTAGAAAAGGCGTTGATATCACAGATGCCTTTAGAAAGTATATTAGGTACTTAAATCTCATCTTGAAATCAATAAAAAGCCTAAATATAAATTGCTAACAGGAAAGATAGGAAGACGAGTCAGAGAACTATTCCAATAGCCCAGGAGAAAAATGATAACGACCTGAATTAATCAGGGCCAGTAAGAATGGATAGAAAGTGGTAAAACCAAGAGATGTTAGTAAGAAAACATATATAAGCTCTAGCTTGATGTCTGACAGATAGAAATCGCTATATATATATTGGCTATATTTGCTGTATTTATTATTTACAAGCAGATTACTTTGAGTAAAGCAGTGGGCTCAGGAAAAGCCCCTGATTGTTTAAGAAATGAATGAGGTTCCTTTTATTTCCAGAATAACAGCAATACTGACATTAGGCCTAAGCACGAGAGGCCCATGTCCGAGCCCCACACACTGGAGGGGCTGCAGGGGCCGTTCTCTGCTCCCACTCATCCTCACAGGGTAAGGAGTATGTGCCTATGGAGACCTGCCAGTCCGAGTTTCTACCTCTCCCCTTCTAGATCATGTTCCTGGTACACAGGAACCCAAAGTTCCCTGCCCATTTGACCTCAGCCTGTTTCACAGCTTGCTGGGGTCTCTTCCCTGTTTTGGTCATCCTCAGGGCAGCTTGAGCTGGGGCTATTCACATCCCAAGGCTGGAAAGATGGGTAAGGGAGAGCCATTCATAGGGACAGACAGGGATGGTACTCGGATGAATGGATGTGGTAAATACACACAAATGGAGGAACCCTCCCCCTTATGGGATGGGATCAATGGTGGGTAGAGAAGGGCAGCTGTCTGCAGGCTGCAGACCAGGAGCCCTGGGGCTAGGGGTTAGTTTCATTTGTACCACTATATTCTAGCACAGAAATATGAACGCTTCAAGAATTCTATTCAAACCTAACATTCCATGTCATTACGAAGGTTTAATAGTCAAAATTGGAAGATAGGACATATTTTATTTAATGTTTTAATTTATAATGCTTAAACATGTAGACATAGGATATTTAGGCCTCTGTACACCTGTCCTGAGCTCTGCAAAGATTAATGGAACTTTATGGAAAAAACAATTTTCTTGAAAAACTCTACCAAATAAATTACTTATATTAGATAAAACCCAAAAGAGACTCACAAATTCAGAGCTGATTCCCTTACCAAGAAAGTAAGAAATAATTCCAAAGTCAGAAAAACAGAGATGGAAAATATAAAAAGATTAAGAGACAGGAAGGATATAATGAAACACGTCTTCCAATTCAAAGGTGTGAATAAAAAAAAAAGAGAAGCAAAATTTTTGAAGAAGTAAAGTCTGAGAACTTCTAAAACTAATAAAAGATATGATAGTTCATATTCAGGGAGGCTCAACAAATCCAAAGCTGGATATAAAAAAATCAATCCAAACTCAAACTCTTAACAATAAAAATTTGGAAACAAGGGGGAAGGAGATTTTCAAAGCAATTACGGGAAAAAGCTGTAAGAGGCACAGAGGAATTAAAATGGGACTGACAAGAGACTTCATACTGCATCAAAGGAAGCCAAAAGACAGAATAGTATCTTCATACTTCTGAAAGAATATAACTGTCAACCCAGAAGCAAGTACATAGATAAACTATCATTCAAGAGCTAGGACAAAATAATGACATTTTCAGAGAAAGGTGGATAGTTTATCACAAATAGAACCTCACTAAAAGAACTTGCTTTGACAAGTAGTCAAATCCAGAAAGAAACATTTTAGAATCTAACATTTCATTTCAGAGCAAAGAAAATGATGAACATGGGTAAATTTAATCAAAAATTTGCAGCAAAAATTTGCAATTGTCATAATAATAATGTCTAATTTGGAGAGTGTTAGGAGTTGATTTACATCCCCCCCACCTCACATTCATATGTTGAAGTCCTAACCCCTTGTGATTTATTTATGAGATAGGGTCTTTACACAGGTAATCAAGTTAAAGTGAGGTCATTAGGATGGGCCTTAATCCAGTATGACTGGAGTCCTTATAAAAAGGGGAAATTTAAACCGAGAGATATGTATAAAGGGAAGATGATACAAAAAAATTTAGAGAAAAGATGGTCATCTACAAGCCAAGGAGAAAGGACTGGTTTCTTCCGGTTCTTTCAGAAAAAAAGCAATCCTGGTGACACTTTGATTTTGCACACCCAGCCTCCAAAATTGTGAGACAATAAATTTCTGTTATTTAGACCACTTGAAGTAACAAAAAATAAATAAAATTAGAATTAGAATTTGAAATTCATGACATGTGACATGTAAGACTCGGAGGTTGTACAATTTTTTAGCTGTCCAAGAATATTAGAGATATTAACATCGTATCTTAAGTTAAGCATGCATGTAAAAATTATGCCTATAAATGATAGGAATAGGAGAGGATTTATAAAATCAATTGGGGGGAATTAAATTTCTAAAATTTCAATTAAAAATACTATAAACGAGAAGATAATGCTTAAGAAAGACAAAAAGTGAGTACATGATGAAATGGTAGCTATAGTTGCAAATAATAATATACTATTTATCAAAAAAATAAACTAAATTCAACAGTTGAAGGAAAACATAGCTAGACTGGATAATAACCCAAAATCTAGTAGCATCATTTACAAAAGGCACCTCTAAAATATAAGGCATATTCATGTGAAACCAGGGGCCCATGATGTGTGACAAACAGTTTGGAAAAAGAATTACAAGAAAATTATGGTAGTGGTTACAGAAGTAAAATATCTTTGGATATTTCTTTAAAATGCCATGGCATATTTTATAAATTATTTTTAAAAAATCATTTAAATACAACACATTCAATACATTCCCTTTGCCACTATATGGTGCTTATAATTTATATAATAACAAGTGATCAGGGAGAAAATATTAGCTCTTCATTCTTTCTGTTTAAATATTTAGAAAACACAATGGGTTTTTAAATAAGAAATTTATTTCCTAAATTAAAACACTGAGGGCCCATACAGACAAAAAACTACTTTCTTAATAGTATATTTCTGTTCTAAATAGAACTGAATATTACACTGTTATTGGAATAAGACATAACTTTTCAGGCAACTTTGATGTTCATAACATTATTATTGCATTATTTATATAGACTGAAAAATAAAATAAAATTTCATCTAGGAATATCAAATATACATATGTTCACAATTTTTTTATAAATCATATTGTAGGTCAGCTTAAAATTACCTATATCTTTGACAGAAAGACAAATTACTATTTATAACTCATCTCACTAGCAAAGAATTAGTCACTTCAAATGTGTGAAAAGACATAATTTTCAAAATAGCAAATAACATTTTTAGATTTGCTAGAAAAGCATTCATTACTGATAATCTTTTAGGGGATATACTATATTTGCATCCCAAAGTTTAATTAAAACTAAAAAACACATTTTTTCCACATTTTCATATATAATGTATACAATGTAAGTAATACATCAAGACATGCTAAAATAAATGAAGAAATTCTAGGAGTATTTGCTTTATATTTAAAGTCACGGTTTCAAATTCAATTTCATTACGTTATGCTAACAGGAATACCTGAGGGTAGGGATCAATAATCTCCGAATGACAGAACCTACATTTTACTTGCTTATTGTGTGATTTAATTCAGGATTTCCCAGCCTTGACACTATGGACATTTTAAACCATGTAATTCTTGGTTGTGTTGGGGGCAAAGAGAGGGAGGATGTCCTGTGCATTTTAAGATATTTAGCAGGATCTCTGGCACGTACCCACTAAATGCCAATAGCACCTCCTGGTCCATCAAGTCATAATAATGAAAAATAACTGCAGGAATTGTCAAATGTCCTCTGTGAAGCAAAATCACCCTGGTTGAGAATCACTGATTTAATTCTCATATTTCTGGCTAATTTTCTTTTGTTTTTCTTAGTAATACTTCTTCAGTGGTCTCAATTTTATTTAATTTTATTTTAGATTATAAATGTACCCAACACATAGGCCAGAAAACTTTCTCTGAGGCAATGATTGGCACTTGAAGGGAAGCATTGATGTCTATATAAAGCATGTCTTTTACAGGGTATTTTTAAAGTGGATCAAAACATTTTTAGTTCTCTAATATGACTACTAAGGAAGCTCATTAGCATTCCTTTTGTCTGGGTGTATATATTCCTTAGAGATCTTTGTTGCAAATGGAATTTCAGTGAAAATTTAATTTAAACAAAGAGGAGTTTGAGGATATCTCATGTAACCCAAGGGCAAGGTAGCAGCTGTGCTATCTTCAATAAGCTAGGATGTTGTTAAGGACCAGAAATATTCTTGCTCTTCTTATTTCTGTTTATATGCCTCTCATCTTCTCTTATTTTAAACTTTTGATTATGAAAAATTTCAATCATACACAAAATTAAAAGGAATAGTACAATTAACACCAATTCACTTATAACTTGGCTTTATCAACTACAATGTTCTATTAGTCTTGTTTCATCTCTTCCTTCCTTCCCTTTCACTCTACTTCATGCTATTGGGAGCAAACAAAACCAAATCCTAGACATTACAACATTTCAATAGCAAATAATTTTTCTGTATGTACTGGTAAAAGGTACATGCTGTTTTGTAACGTAACTGTAAAACCATTGTCACATGTAAGTTCAAAATGAAAATAATTTATTAAAATTATCAAATATCTCATCAGTATTCAACTGTCCTTGATCATCTCATAAATGTCATTTAAGAGCTTTAGGTGATTTGTTTAAAATTAGAGTCCAAACAAGTTCAATACTTTGCATTTTGTTGATGTGTCAATTAACTCTGTTTCAATCTACAAAAAAAAAAAAAAATCCCCTTGCTCTTTTTTATGGTCCCTTGGCATTGTAAAAGCAGCAAGTATTTGTTTTATTAACTTTTCTAAATTATGGATTTGACTGTCAAATGTCACCTTGCCATTTGATATTCCTCTCTCCTTTGTATATCTTTTAATTTGGGATTTAGATCAAGATGCTGATAAGACACAGGTTCAAATTTTGGGCTAGAATATTTCATACTGTATAGTTCTCATTACATCACATCAGACGGTTAAAAAAAAAAAAAGCCAGATAGCCTCTTTTTTTGTGAAGTTAAGTTTCTTATGTCTGTTTTTCATTAAATGTCTCATTGCCCAAAATCATATATTTTGCATTATGTAGCTTTAATGTGTGCAAGTATACCATATTGACAACTAGTTTTCTTTAAAAACACAAGACATTTAGTCGACCCATTAGCAATGGTTCCCTCTCTAAATCTTGAAGTAACAGCATCATTGGAATAAGTGGATAACTTCCCAAATATTATTTGAAGAGGCGAAAGCGCATTCAGATGTTTAATTGCTAGTAAACTTGTTTAAAATGAAAATGTCATGGCCTTATAATCACACTATAAAACTGGTGACAAAACAAATAGTAATGATTCCCTGGATGTGACTAGAGCTTTAGACCTTACCAAGCAGTTTTATATCCATAATTTTGTTCAGTTCTCGAGACAGATGAGAAGCCACGCTAGCAGGTTGGCTCGCGCATCCACGATGGATGTGGGGCTGGGCTCCTACCTGCGAGTCCATCTGTTGTCGTCCAGCAGCAGGGAGTTACGGTTAATAATGTGTCTATTTCTTTAATGAATGCAGTGTTTCTACCACAGATTGCTTACTCCATTTTAATAATCAACTTTAAAAAATGAAAATAAAAGTGGCAAAATTAGATGAGGTCTGGATGAATGATACTATTAAAACAGGCAAAAAAATATCAGAATGCACAAGCTGGAATGGCTCTAGAGATCATCCACATCACATTTTGGAAGAGAAAAACTAAGGCCAAAAGTCAGAAACATAAAATGTGGCAATCATATGTGGGTGTTGTTTTTATTTTTATTAATTTATAAATAATATCCTAATTTTCTAGGCTAATTCTATTATAATTCCAATTTATAATTCTAATTTATGAATAAGATTCTTGTTATTTGTGCATAAAAAATTAGCTTTACCCAATACTACACTGAGAGATTAAATATTCAAAATTAGATCTCTGTGAGAAAATGTTGACAGAAGGCCTGTCAGTGAGATGTATGTACTAATTCCTAGCCAGGCTGTTTCAAAGACAAGAAACAAGTGAAAAAATAAATCAAGCATGTGGATGCCATGAACACAGGAAAGATTATTTAACTACATTATATTAAATATAATTATATCAATTCTGGTTTGATAAATATTTAAAAGTTCTGTACATTCAAGGGTCTAAACGGGTAATGTAGAAGGCCTAGCGAGGGATTAGAAGTAGTCTTTGCTCAAGCATGCTGGTTAGCAAGAAATGTGATAAAACAGTTTTTTAAAAAATTAGTTGGGAGGCCATTAGGCTGAGGCAGCTCCAGTGCCCTGGGTTTCTATCTAGTATGCAAACAGAAACCCAACTCGGTGTAAAAGGTAAAACAAAACTTAACTGTAACCAATCAGAAACCACTGAATAACTTTTACCTAGGGACTTTCCGCTGTAATGAAACAAATAAGGTTACTGCTACACTTTAACCAAATATTTTCTTTCCCTTGCTTCAGTGTTCATCTTATAAAAGCCTCACCAATCCTCCCCCAATTTTGGAGTCCCAAATTGCCTACAGTCTAGAGCTGCCCAATTCATGAATTGATGTCTACTCAAATAAACCCTTTTAAATTTTAAGGTACCTAATTTTATCTTTCAACACAATTGAAATGAACAATTGGAATAAAATGATGAATATTATAAGTGCTATTAAAATGTTATAGGTAAAAACATCTATAGAAAATTAATTCTAACCATAGGTAATTAGAAAGACTTCAGGAAGGAGGTAGCAGTTTTAAAGGAACAGTAGGATTCGGGTCTTCTAGGCAGAAAAAAAAAACAGCATGAACAAAGGGAGATTTAAAAAAAAAAGTTTAGATCATCTAGAGAGAACAATGAATTCGTGGTTTGAGGAAAGAGTAACATAGTGGAAAGAGAGCAGCAAGAGATAAAAGCTCAGCGGGGTGAAGTCAGGAGGGTTTGGATTCCAAACTAGGAAATGGGGCTTTATTTTATTGACAATGGGACACCATCAAAGGACTTTCAGCAGAGAGTACATATTTACTACAGTGGTAGAGGAAGATTTTTCTAGCAGCTGCTCTAAAGATATATTGTAAGGGAAAGACAGTGGAGATGTTCCTGGAGAGAACCAAGCAACCTCTAGGTCAGGAAATGAAAGTAGGCACACAAAGACAAACAGGAGAGCTGGAGAAACAAATTGCTAGGCCATGACTCCATAATGGCTGTTACCACCTGTTGCATGTATTTGTTTCCTCTTTGCTGTCAATCAGGTTTTTGTGTTTAAATCTCTATTTGAATTTGTAAATAATTTTAAAATGCCCTAAAATTATATGAATTGGATAACAGCATAGACATATACCGTTTTGTTCTTTCTGCCATAAAGTGGTTCCCAATAATGCCTGGCAAACATAAATATTTAATGAGTTTTTTTAAAGGTTAAGTGGGAAAAAAGTGTAGGCCGCAAACACCATATAAATAGATGGGACACTAGCATTTTGCCTTTGTTTTATGTTTTAATGACCCAGCTGAGAAACAATGGAAAACCACAAGCATCAAAAAAGCCTATCTGCATATTCATCTATAGAATCACTCAATGTTCATATCTAAAATACATGGCCAGAAATAATTTATGAAAAAATCTTTTGAGGCCTGTATCAGTTCTCAAGACTGGAAAAGATTTCTTATCTGGAAAAGGAGGGAGAATAGTCCAAAACTTAAATTTTATATCTGGATAAAACATTGAAGAAACATATTATCTATTTGCTACCATCTATAAAGAACACAAAGTACAACAATATATACAAATCAACGTATGAATAATTCAAAAAAAAATCAGAGTGGTTTATGTTTTTCCATATGAAGGGAGGCAGTTATTTTTGATGAGAGAAAAGTCCTCAATAAATTATGTCGTGTCAGGACTTTGGTTAGACTTTTGTTTTTACCATATATATTTCTGAACACAATTTAATTCAACATGCTGTTGCAAGAAAGTGGAACAAATAGGACACTAACTCTTATTATCTCCATGTCATCTGGGTCCCATGAGGCCTTACGATGATGCCATTGCTGCTCCATCAGGCGGCCCAGGGTAGTCCCAGGGGGACTCTCTCCCTTTTGTGTTGCTTCTTTTTAGTTATTCCTTTACATGGGAATCATATATTTTTATATGTAAATAAGATTTTCTCTTTCACATTCAGGCGTATTCAACCTCCTCCCAAATCAGACTGAAACATGTGTCTGTCTACCAGCGATGTGGGCAGGGGCAAAGTGGGATTGTTACAACAGGAGGCAAGTGTTATAACCTTTACTTTCTGATCTTTTTGTGCACTGCCCCTGGACCAACCTAAGAGTGGTCACATTTATTTATTCATTCATTCAATAAATACATATTTCATGAATGTTCATTTTATTTCAAATACTAGGTTATTAAGTATGAAATGTTCAATTTCTTAAGTACTCAGTTTGACAGTTGATATCTCTGACATTTCTCTTTGGCACTTCTTGTCTTAACTTCATTGTAAGGATACATCCTCAGTCTTTCAAATCCACATTTTGCCTTGTGATTATCTTTCAATTTTTTTTTTTAGAACAATTTTTGTGAAACCATGGATAAGTAAAAAATTTGTGTTATTTTCAAATATGAATTCTGTTATGGAACCAATGCAGCACAGACAGCTTGAAGTATCAACAAAGTGTTTGGAAAGGATATGGCTAACACACAGTATGTCGATGGTTTGAGAAGTTTTGTTCTGGTGATTATAATCTTGAAAATGAGCCACATGGGAGACCAAGGTGGATAATGATGAGCTGAAAGCTGTAGTGGAAGCGAATCCATCTCAACCTACACGTGAATTAGCAGCAAGGTTTGGACCTTACTATTCCAGCAATATTAGACCATTTGAAATAAATGAGGAAGGTAAAGAAGCTGGAGAGATGGATTCTGCATGAATTAAATGAGTGTCAGCAGAGAAATCATCTCAAAGCTTGCCTTTCTTTGCTGTCAGGACATAAAGGCGAACCATTCCTACACTGTATTGTGACATATGATGAAAAATCAATTCTTTTTGATAATCACAATCATTCGGCACAATGGTTGGATAAAGATGAAGTGCCAAAACAGAGTCCAAAACCAAATATTCAGCTGGGTGCAGTGGCTCACGCCTATAATCCTAGCACTCTGGGAGGCTGAGGCGAGAGGATCGCTTGAGGTCAGGAGTTTGAGACCAGCCTGAGTAAGGGTGAGACTCTGTCTCTACTAAAAATAGAAAGAAATTAGCTGGACAACTAAAAACATATATAGAAAAAATTAGCCAGGCATGGTGGCGTGTGCCTGTAGTCCCGGCTACTCGGGAGGCTGAGGCAGGAGGATGGCTTGAGCCCAGGAGTTTGAGGTTGCTGTGAGCTAGGCTGATGCCACTGCACTCTAGCCCGGGCAACAGAGTGAGACTCTGTCTCAGAAAAAATAAATAAATAAATAAACAAAACCAAGTATTCATCAAAAAACCCTAACGGTATCTGTTTGTTGGTTCAGAGCTGGTATTATGCACTACAGCTTCATGAAACCTGGTCAACTGATTACAGCAGATGTCTACTGAAACCAACTCGATGAAATGATGAGGATGTTTGCAATTAAAGCAGCCGAGAATGGTCAATAGAGACAGGCCAATCCTCTTGCAAGACAACACTCAACCACATGTCACACAAACAACACTGCTCAAACTACAGAAGATGGCCTTGGAGACTCTGTCATCCACTGTATTATTCAGCAGAGCTTGCACCAACTGACTACCACTTCTTCCAGGCTTTGGACCACTTCTTGCAAGGAAGTGGAAAAATATTCTATTCTCAGCAAGCTGTGGAAAACACCTTTTGTGATTTCATCGCCACTCACTCTCCAGGCTTCCTCCCTGCTGGCATAAGCAAGCTATCATGAAGATGGCAAAATGTCTATAGTTTAGGTGCATACTTTGACTAATTGTATGGCTTCTTGTTTGAAATATTAAAATAATAAACTACACTTTTGATTTGAAACCAGTAATGCTATTCTAGGCCCTAGAGATAAATTGTGAACAATTCTTTTTTCCTCATGGAGCTTATGTTATAGCTATGTTTCTAGAAGAGCAAATAAATATTAGGTGGTGGGTTAATTCCATGAAAAAATAAAATAAAGCACATTGAGGAGACTAGAGAGTGTCAACATAGGGTGGGAGGCGGTGAGGGGAAATGCTATTATTAAAGGGCAGTCAGTGAAGGCCTTGATGGTAAGACAGATGGCCCTTGAGCAAGTCCTGAAGGAAAGGAAAAACTGAACTGCATTGAACAACTACAGAAAGAGAATTCCAGTGAAAGGAAAGTGCAAAGAAAAGGCGCTGAGAAGAGAACATGCTTGGATCATTTGAGAAACAGTAAGATCAACCAGTGAGGCTGGAGGGGAGGAAGTGAGAGGAATGGTGTGATTTGTGCTGAAAAATTAATTTATACAGGTTACCAAGTGACAAAAGAGAGAGGTTAACGTCAATGAGAGAAGAATTTATCACTCACCGTTCCCAAGAGTAGGGAACACACTGTGCCACACAGGGCCTAACATAGGCAGCCACCAGGTTTGGTCAGGAGGCAGAAGCAGGAAATGTTGTCTCTTGCGAAAGTGTTGTCTTGCAAGAGGATTGGCCTGTCTCTATTGACCAATCTCAGCTGCTTTAATTGCAACCATCCTCATTATTTCATCAGAAAGCACTGGCCAGAGCCTTACTGGGGTTTCCATGGTAAAGGCAAGGCAGAACATGGTAAACACCTTAGGATGGGCTAGTGTGAATAATTCTGGTGAGCTTTGGGGCAGGCATAGAGCTATCCTTAGCTGTTCAGTACCTGGCCCTGGTTGATTTAGTGCAGGAGAAATATTGGCTTGGTCTGTGAGCTAGATAAGGGGTGGCTGAGGGTAAAGACTCAAGGTTGGTTGGTGAGTTTGTAGGATGATTTTCACACACTGTGAAAGCTGGATCACAGGAGAGAGATAAACAACTTTGACCATTAGTCTGGCCTTGTGATTAATGGAAGCCAAATTGACAAAGACAGAAACTAAGAAAACAGAACACAGCGGGAGAACACAAGGCCAGAAAAATCAAAGGGAGCAGATGATCGATAGGAATATCTGTAAGCCATTGTAAGTGTTTTGGATTTTACTCTAGATGAGACAGAAACGCAGTTGGAGAGTTTTGAGCAGAGGAACAACATCATCTGACTTATATTTTTAAAAATTCTCTATGGTTGCTGAGCTGCTATGGCAGAAATAGTTGAGGGAGAGAGGAGAATTTCACTCGTTTGGTTTTTTACTTAAGCTTGAAGTGTCTATTAAAAAAACAGGTGCAGATGTTGAAAAGGAAGTAGGTTATACATAACTGTTCCTGATTATAGATAGATTTGAGAATCTTTGGTGTATTTAAAATGGTGTTTAAGGCCTTGAGATTAGATGAGATCCCTCTAGACGGGGCTAAATAGAAAAAAGGAGCTATGACTGAGCTCCCTGGCACTGCAGCAGTGAGAGATTGGGGTGATGAGAAGAAACCTATAAAATAGACTTGGAAGAAGTAGTCCATGAGGAGAGAGAGGAACCATAAATAGTACTTCAGAAGATATATGAAAAACATGTTCTGAGAAGGAGGGATTAATCAAGTGTCAGATGCAGATGATGGTTTTAATAAAAGGAGGTCTGCTAAGTGACTGGATTTAGCAATTTAAAAGTCTTTGATGACATTGATAAAACCTGTTTTAGTGGAATAGCATTGATGAAAAACTAATTGGAGACAGGAGTCAAGAGAAATTGGAAGGAAAGAAATATAGCTAATCTTTTTAGAGAGTTTTGCCATGCAAGTGACCAGAGCATTGGGGAGCAGCTGGAGATAAATATTGGGTCAAGAAAGTTGTTTTGTTTTTAACATGGTTGATATTAAAGTGTGTTTTTATATCTGTGGGGTTCAGCCAGTAAACTAGGATATAATAAAAATACTGACTAGAGAAAAGGAAATTAATGGAGAAATGTTCTTAAGTAAGAGGGGATAAGATCAAGTGAGCAAGCAGAAAAGTTAGTCTTAGATAGGGGCAGGAGAATTTTATCCATAGCAACAGCAGGGATTGCAGGGTATAGGAATACAGGTGCAGATACATAACGATGGAGATGGTAGAAGTTATTTCCTTTTATTTTCTTTAGTGTCAGAGGAAGCTGAGATTGGAGCTGGGAGGAGGTATTAAACATTTTCCACTTCATGCACTTGAGACACATACCATCCTTTCATCATCGGCAGATAGTAACTCACCTAAAGCAGTGTCTGCATCCACTGGGCCGCATCTCTGGAGGAGAATGTATTAGAACATGCAAAAGCTAGGGATAGCCCTACTCCATGTAACTCAGATATGCCTCTTTAGAGAATGATTTTCCCATCCTATCTCTATTGGAAGTCTATTATCTAGAATGAGTTTTCTCTAAGGATACTCTCTGACACTTGCATATATGTTTTTACTGGACTTGTCTTTACTATTTACTAGACATGTCCAGGCTTTTATGATTTTTAGAAACAGATTCAGCCCTAGTTCCAACTAATACAGAAATTAGTATGTCACAAATATGTAATCACCAATTCTGATAAGTACTGTGAAAGGGAGAGGTGCAATTTGCGATCTGAAGGAAACATGGGGTAGGATAAAATGAAGAGAAGAAAAGAAAATGCACAAAGATCTTTAAGTAGGTATTGAAGGAAATGAAAAGAAGCCAGTGGAACAGGAACACAGAAAGTGAAGGAGAAAAGGGTGATAGAGACAGGGAGCAATAAGGTTGGAGAGACAGGACAGAGCTGGGTAATGAAGAGCCTTGTAGGTCATTTTCTGAATTTTGGTCTTTATCATACTACTAGTGCAAAGGGATTGAAGTCATTAAGCAAATTTGACATGATCAGATTTGCAATGCAAAAGCAGTTCAGAACTAAGGCAGCCAGAAGTTCTGACCTTGAAGCTCTCTGCATAATGAGGAAGAAGAGTCTGGGTATAGTGGTTTAAAGGAAACGCAGAGAATCAGACATGTACCATTAAGTGCTATAGGTATTTAAAGACCAAAAGGATGAACGTATGAAAGGAAGCTAGAGAGGAAATACAGGTTTAGTCCATCACTTAATTCTTCCATCTTTTAATTCTATATTTCTCAGACTCAATATCTCAGTATTTGTCTTACCAGTAACTTGCATTCTTGAATCTCCCCTTACTTGTCTTTCCTGAATCCAACACAGGTTTCTTCTATGTTCTCACTGAATCTTAAATACTATTTTTTCTTCAGTGTTCCCAAAGGCTTCATATGCTCAAAACTTAAAGCCCTTTTTCACAGCATGCTCTTCCCTCCACTATACCACTTTTTGCTTCTGAATTTCTACCACCGTAGCCACATTAAGGTAGTTATAGTTATGCTTTCTCACCTCCAGTAAGTCATCACGCACAACCTATTACCTAGAGTTTTCTTTCCCTCTATTGCTTTGTAGAAAATCCTGAAACTTGGGGCAGCATTCAAGGATCAACTGAAAGTGTTGCTTGAAGGCCAAGCAATTGTTTGTTTAAAAGCAATCAGGTAAATTAATGTGGCTGATAATTTGATTAACATAATAGTTTTATTAAAATAATTATATGCTGAAGAATTACTATTACACTGGATAATAGTTTTCAGCTATACCTCATTGAAAAACATTTAGTTTGAACCAAAATTTCCTTGTATAGTTGGGAATCTCAACTATAGAGGAAGGAGAGTCACATAGTTTTTCTTTTAAAATTAGCAAAAATCACTAATGAGCTTTAATCTAACTACTATGGAATTCTATAAACACTAATGAAAAAGGAAAGAATTAAAATCTTTTTTAAATGGTAATTTACCTGAATAAATTTTTCTAAATGTTCTGCTTAAAATGCATGTATCATTATGCTAAAGCATAACAATTTTGTGAGTTTTAAAGAATTTTCAATTTAACTTTTTCAGTAATGACAATAACCCCACCTAGATTTTGTTTACTTTTCACGTAATGTATGTAGGGTCACATACTTTATATCATAATGATTTTAAATTATAGACCTTCTCACAGTGATGATGAATACTAATACAGACAACAGAATAGCACTATTACAAAAATTTCTCTGAATCATCTTTGGGACTTGCTTTTCAGCTCAGCTTAGAAATTAATTTGGTTAATTAATTAATTTGAGTTAATTCAATAAATGATTTCTCATGTGTAACCCTCAATACTAGTATTTTCCAGACAATGGCATTTTATTATAACAATGAAATTTCATCAAAATTCAGTATAGGAGATTAGCTCTGGGCTAATCTTGTCCAGAGTTGTAGAAAGTACAATGCTCTTGCTCTTTATATTTGCATTAGAAATAAAACTTACAACATGTGGAGGACACTTTCAATTGCACAAAGAGTAGCCACTCCCTCCTCTGCCTTATTCTTCTTTGCTGATAGTTCCTACTTTCTACACTATAGAGGCAGAAAATACCATATAGTCACCCAATCTTTCTCAAGTAGATCATGGGCATGTGACTCAACCCTCATAACTGGGACTCAAGGTTAAGTTTTCTGATAGGCTTTTGGAAAAGGTTTTTTATCTTTCATAAAAATAGGATGTGATTCCTGGAGCTGTGGCAGCCTTCTATTGACCATGAGAAAACAAACCTAAGGATTAAAGCCAGCACAATGAAATTGTAGAGCAGAAAGAGCTTGGGTCTATGATGTTATAATAAAGACAGTGAACCAACCTTTGAACTATATCCTATGTTTAGACTTTATGTTATATGGTCTATCACATTTTCCGCTAGTATAAGGCATCTTTATTTGGGAAAAATGACCTGATTAAATCTCTATATAAACCTGCTAATAAAACATCTTAATAGTAGCTACAAGTAGGAGGTAATGAAGAGTTCTTATTTCTGGATGATTTTTTAAAATTACCTAGATCATTCAGATTGTTAATGGTAAACAACCCTGGAATTTATGAATTTATGAAGCCTGGCCAGCTACAAAATGCCATGCCAGCTACATAATTAAAACAGTGTAAAATGAGTTTTATGAGTATAAAATGAGTTTTATGACCATAACCGGTCTCTTTGTTTCAGCAATGCCCTACAGCCATCACTCAGAGACTTCAAATATTAAATCTGGGTCAAAATGGATGCTAATTTTGGAAAGAGGTGGACAACCATGTTATTATTAGTTTCATATTTTACCATATATCACCTGTTTCCTTTGAATTCTTAGTGCAGCTTAATATTGCATTAGTTCTCTAAATTTTGTGAATGTGTCTTGATAATTCAACCCTCAATGATATTTTACTGACTGCCACTCCTTATAAATTTCATTTTCTAATGAGAAATACAACATGACAACTCAAGTAGGACAATATTTTTCAGAAGATGCCTAAAGGGCAAGACTTGATGTCTTCTCCTCTCTAATTAACTCTATATGGGTTATTCCTAACAAGAAAAGAAGCCAGACTCTGAGGCTGGCCATGGATAAAATTTTTATTTTAAACTGTGGCTTGAGTTCTGAAGAAGAACATTGTACATATTCCAGAAATCCTGGATTTTGAGTTAGCTATGGTAAGTGGTTGTCTCACTGGAGGAAGAGAAGGAGAGCATGCTGAAGGTAGAGGGAAGGATATATGGCTGAACATTTGGGTGCCTTACTGTAGAGACTAATATTTTCCCTCTCAAATGCATTCTTTTAGTTTTCCATAGTGACATGATTTTCGGATGAACACAGAGCTGCTCAACTTAAGATAACATTTCCCAACTTCTCTTGAAACTAGGTATGACATTGTGACTAAGTTCTGGCCAATGAAAGTGAACGGGGCTATCATGTGCAATCTCCAAATCATGGCCATAAGGCAAAGAAATGTGCCCTCTGTTTTTTGTTTCCATTGTCATTTCCTTTGGTAAAAATACTGCACCATAAGATAGACACTGTTGTTAAAGATGAAAAGGCACAAAATAGAAGGAGCCCTAGCTATTTGATAATTACAAAATTACCATGCTAGCCTGGACCAAATTCCTAGGCTTTCACATGAAAGAGAAAATAGCCTTTTCGATCAAGCTGCTATTATCTTTGCTCTCAACTGTCAAGATGAACCAATATTCAAACTAATATATTCATCCACCTCTGTAATGATTTGGTATTCACTGTATATATTATATTTGGTCCTTCAAATATATTGTTTGCATTTATTTTCTTTGCAGTCCCTCTTTAAAAATCTTAATGTATTCAACACAAAGTGTTATTACTATGAACAAAAGGTAGAATAGATTTTAGGGAACATCTAGAAGTTTCTGTCATATTGGATTATTTTAGTAAATGAACAAAACACAATTTCAGTAGACACATGAGCTTAAAATGTTATTTAGCAAATTGTATTTCTCAATTATCACCATCCACAGATTTTCCTCACCTGTTATTTTAAGAAAATGTTAGCATTTGCCTAAAGTTCTTAATATAAACTCTTTTTTGCACCATGAGCCTTCCCAAAATAATTAGTTTTAAACTTGTTCCTAGAAAATCTTTTTTGTTGGAAGGATGTCAATATAGAAGCTCCTACATTTATGAACTTTTAAATTAAGAAGTTCTATGCATGTATATAAAGCTGCACTCTAGGGCAAGAGCCCCTTAACTCTCACTTTTACAAGCATGTGGAAGAAGGGTAGTATAAGGTTATTTTATTTTCTATCTAATTTTTCTTGCTGATATTTTTCTTTACTTTGTGAGGGTTTTGATTTGTTTTATGAACTTATATTCACCATCACCTAAAAAATGCAAAAGCAGTGAGAATGAGAAAGGTACCTGGAAAAGAAGACTTGTGATTTGGAATGAAAATGATAATAAAATTAACCAATTTGTGAGAAAATTATATTAGACAGGCATAAAGAAATAATAGCAGGAAGTATTATCTTAAAGAAAAAAAGTAAATAATGCAAAGTGTGGAAGACCCGTGTGCCTTTGCAATATAAAATAACCAAGTGATGAAAAAAATGAGTGACACATGGGAAAATTAGATGTGGGTGGCCAGATCCAGAGTTTACAAGCTTTGCCAAATGTTGGAATTTCTGGAAGCACATTAAAAATACTAATGACTGCTTGCCATTTCTTAGAGGTTCAATTGTAATTGGTCTCTGATGTAGCATGTGGCCTGGAGGTCTTGATTTTTTAAAACTCTCCACTGATTCCAATGTGCGGTCAAGATTGAAGATCACTGGACTAAGGCACAGCATCAGTGCCAGATGCCAATTAGCTTAATATTAATGCAGAAGGTTGGGAATTGACTTAAAGCCTTAAGATTGGAGAAGAGTCTGCTTGTAACAATATCTCAAGCCACAGAAGATCAGAGACTAATACCCCATAAGTAAGGGAGTAGCTTCTGAGATTCTTTAAGATAACGCTAGCCAATAGCAATTTCTGCAATGATGGTAATGTTCTGTCTGTGTTGTTCCATGTAATAACCATTTGCCACATACTCTACTGAGGATTTTAAATGTAGCTAGTATAGCTGAGGAACTAAATTGCTAATATTATTTAATGAACAATATTTTTAAATTAATACTATAATCAAAGTTTAATTAATTTATATTTAAATTTAAATAGCCATAAGTGGTAAGTGACTAATCTCACTGGATAACACAACCCCAAATTAGTCTCAGGGAACATCAAGTTGGAGCATGCCCTGATTCCACATATTTTCAATATTGAAAAGTGGGTGGCCTATTTTAGACAAAGATGCAAGATACAACATACATTTGCAAGAAAAAAACGTGAATTTTTTAAATCTTCAAAGAGTGTACTCATACTCTTGTACTTGCAGAAAGAACTAAATATTAACCTTAAATCGGCCTATGTAAATCTTGAAACTCTGAACAAATAGGTTCATAAACAGACTTTCAAAACAAAAATCTGGTTGCAAATATGAGTTTATATATGGTTTCCATTCTGGTGATTTTAATTAAACCAACCACTTAGTTTTTAAATATAAAACTATGGCAGTAAGCTTCATGTATAAAATAAATTCACATGAAGGCTCACATATAGAGGTATAAAGCAAGAATCTATGGCAATAAAATAAGCACGTGTTCCTTTTTCTGTCTTTATACTAATAACTAGACATGTGGCATTATTGTAGACTAGACACTCTGTTAACAGTTTCATAGGCATATTCTTATTTTATACTCACAATCATCTTTTGAGGTAGGTACTATTAACACGTTAAGCACATGCAGAAACTGAGCTTTGAAGCAGTTAATTATATCCTCAAATTAATCCAGCTAATGAATGTTAAAGCTGAATGCTGCATTCTGTCTTTACTAATAGTAACAATTGACATACCGCCTTATCATTATGTAGGAATATGTAGTAATGTTGTTTTTCTTGCTATTCAATATTTCAGTATCACCATTGAAGTAAATGCTCTATCAAATGAAAACAATTGGTCACTGTCTGAACAAGGTGTTACCTATTTGTGTGCTTGTGAATGTATTTTTACTTCTTTAATGCTATTTATATTTCTATAGCTCAAGCTTTCCAGCAATAACTTGAACAGAGCCAAATTCTAGAAACCACAGTAACAAAAAAATTATTACTATTCAGAGATTAGAACAACTGATTGCTTTCCATCGTCTCCTGTAGTTTTGCCAAGGTAGCAAGAACAAAAGTAGAATAATGATTATTACCCATGCCTTTTCTCTTAGAACTATTCATTAAGTAAAGATAATTTGAAAATACACTTCAAAAAGAACTTGCTGATTTGCACATTTCTTACAAATGCATCCACCAAATGACAATGGCATTGAAAAATCTAAATTTACAGTAAAAAGATATCACAGGATTTTGAAGCAGCAAAGCCATTTCTAGCTGCTGAAGTGCAAGAATAAAGAGACAAAATAACGAAACCTTGGGAACACGTCTAAAAATGGGACACCACACACTGAACATCCATCTCAAGCTGTCTACAAAAAAGCTAATGTAGACTTAAAATGCATGACACTGCCATACCAGGGCCTTTTTCAAAATGTGTTGCCTGATTTCACAAGTTTTACTCTAGATTCTTCTAGAAAGGTATGGACTTGGATTAACTGATGCAGTGTCATCAGCCGGTGACTTTTTGCAAGGTCGTTCTCCAAATACTTTGGAGATGGATATCTCCAGGGCCTCATGGTATAGACCAAAGTTGCCATTTTCAATCAGTGAAATGACACAATGCATTTGAGGATTCATATTAATGTATACTTCAATGCTGCCTTTATTTTTGGTTAACATAAATGCATATATTCCTAATAATATTTTAATCTTTTGAAAAATATGGAATCACCTAAAATAAAATCCAACTTCAATAACTAAAAACAGTTATTAATTAAATTTCACCATGTGCTAGGCACTTTATCTCATTTCATCCTCTCCACTTTATGAACAAGACATTATTTCTCATAATTTGCCTATAAGGAAACTTAGGCTGAGAGGTAAATGACTTCCCAAAAGTAACAAAGCTAGTAGGGAGAAGAGCCTCATGTTCTCAATTATTCTCCTTTATGCTGAGGTAGGAATATACCTGGAAATGGTTAAAATTTTTCTAGTCTTCTCTTGCCTGACAGTATACTGCCATGACGTTCACAGAAAGTGGCTACTTTGAAGAAACCAGGAAAACTAGTTTTACAATCTACTCCAAATACATTCTTATTTCCCACAAATAATACAGACATTATCAACAATAAATCATTTCTTTCCTTTTTATAACATGTTAGAGTATTTCCTTATTTTTCCATTAGTAAGAAAAATTTAAAATCATAAATTTATGAACTCAAATGTATTTTATTATGTTTTTATTCTCCATTATGAATTTACTCTCCTACTGAGATCCCAAATTGAGGAAGTGTCAAATTGTGATAGAACAACAGAATAGGCAGTAACTAAGTTTAAAAGGTAAAGGAAGATCATATGAATACTAGAAGAAAACATAGGCACATATCTCTATAGTGTTGAAGTAGGGAAGGTCTTCCAAATTCTGACCTCAAATCCAGAAGTCATTAAAAGTTTTATAAATTCTAATACATAGATATAGATAAAAGTATACATACAGATACATAGAACTTTTGTATGATTTAACACAATATAATCAGAAGCAAATTACAAAAAAATCTCTCAAATTATGTATATCACAGAAAGAATGTATGAGAAGCTACTTGAAATTAAGAAGTAAAAAACACTCAATAGAAAAACGTACAAATATGAACTTGATGCTTATAGGTTAAAAGAAAAAAGCACATGTTCCTTAAATATATGAAAGCATAATCTCTCTCAGAATAAAAGAGCAGCTAACTAAAAACCATACCAAGATACAATGTTTAACCCACTAAAAATACGGCAAAAACCCAAAATTTATAACAATCTGTGCTAGTAAGTTTATGAAGAAATAATTCCTCCAATATGTTGCTAGTGGAAGTAAAATGGTGAGACCCTATAGAGGCAACCTGACAATGACTATTAAAATGAAAGTGCATTCACTGTTGATGCATTAGTCTCTACTTCTGAGAATTTATTTTTCCAATTTACCTGTATGTGTAAAACATGACATACATAAATGGTAATTCATTGCAATTCCTTTTTGTAATACCAAAAGACTGAAACAACAGCAGCAGCAGGCATCTGTTATTAGGGCCATATGCCATCATTGATTTAACTATTTTCCTGCTGATAGATTTTTCTTTTCTGTTTTCACTTTTTTTCCAATATTCTATACCTCAGCCTTGTTCTAGAAGGGAAATGATATAAACTGGTCTGTGACCACATAGAATTCTGGGAGTAAGTGAGACACAGACAGAGACTCGAAAGTTTGCCTGGGAAATATCAGGACAGAACTCGCATGACCTCCCTGTCCTACAGAGAATCAGGCACAGTACAATCACCAAGTCAGAGGGAGGGAAGCAAACTTGAGTTGGGTCCCAGGCAGTCATTAGTCTTCAAGGGTGATCTAATTCCAAGGAAGAGGATTGAGGTCATGGGATTAGGAGAAGAAACAGATGGAAGAATCATTTGAGCGTTATCCAGGCCTTTTGAAAATGGTGAAACAGAAGAGAGAGAGAAAATTGCTTCAGACAGTTTTGCTGAGAAATTTGCCTCAAATAAATTGGGAAGTAACATCAGAGATCTAAGAAAATAAGAAACCCCCTAGGCAGAGCTGGTAAAAAAGCAAACAAGCAAATAACATTCTTCCTTTCCTAAGCCTTGCCAGCATAGATGGACTAAGATGCTGCCCGATCTAATTGCCAAGCTTCATGTTTCTCCCCAGACCCTTTTGCCATTAGTCTTAACACTGCATAGGAACATTTTATGAACTGCATTCATTAATGGTTAGAAAGCTCTTAATGGATTAGATGACTAGGCTACAGTCTCACTTGCCAGGCAGTACAGCTCCACATCTGGCTAAGCATCACATCAGGTGAGAAAGAGACTAACACATAATAAATGCTTTTACAAATTATGAGTTTATCAAGTTTATCTTCTGCTGATTAATATTCTTAAATTGAATTCCTAACAGATGGATTTTGAGGGGAAAAGAGGGAAAGACAAAGATCAGCATTAATTGTATTTGGGTATGTGGTGGGCAAAATGTCAGCACATTACTTGCATTTTCTCTTAATTGTCTCATAAACATTAAAAGTTAGGCATTTTTATCCTCTATTCTGGAGATGAAGAAATTGGGACTTAGAAAGCTTTTAAGATTTATCTAGGATTGTATAAAGGCAAAGATCAAATTTGAATAAAAATGGTCTAATTCTAAAGTTCCTGCTCCTTCTAAATACACTGAATTGTCTCTATGCCAAATGTCAAAAACTTGGGTTTTACCCTATTTGAAGCTAACAAGATAGTCTGCCATCCTTTCAGGGATATTGGAAGGACACCCAAGACTCCTGGGTCAGAGACAAAGGACAGTTTCTTACTCACAAATATAGCAATAGCCAGAATATCATCATTTTTCTTGTATCAGATTCTCAAGGAAACTTGTATCAGTAGCCAAATCCCACAAGTGATGTGAAAAAGGGTAGATAACTCTTGCACATGCAGTGAGCTATGTTATAGGAGAGGAACCCTGAGTTTAAACAATCTATATTTTATAATGGATAATAAGCATAACTGCCTTTCACTCTGTAGAGAGACATTACTTTTACTATATTGAACAGTAAAAAAGGAAATATCCCTATATTCCTACTATCATTTAAAAGATTATCTAGAACAAAGCTTATCGGTGCTTCTGTTCACAAGATGTACAAAAATAAAAGAGACCTGTGGAGAATAGTTTCCCCACACGACACCAATGATCATATTATGATATTGCTTAGCAAAGAATGTATATCAATTCTCAATACCTTCTAAAGAGTATTTATGCTGTTCTAGTTCTAAAATGGCAGCATGGAAGCAAGCTGGCTTTACTTCCACCAAAAACAAATATACAGTGCCAATATTATCACTGGCAATATGTCAGAATATAAATATGAAGAAGAGTCAATGCCCTGGGGCCATAGAGAAGTGAAAAAATTCCCAGAACACTGTAAGGTAAGAGAATTAGATTTTCGTATCTGGGATCGCCCACCTCCAATCTCCCTGGCAGCAAGCATATGACAAATTTCTCTCCACGCATGGTTTCTACACTGGAAAAAGTGAGATTAAAGTGCACAATCAGCTTTCCCATCATCTTGAGTTTCCTGGCAGGAGACCTGTTACTGCCTAAACCCCTGGAAAGCATCGTGAATACCTAAAGGGAGAGATATCTGTGAGCACAACCAGAGACAGAAAGGGGAGGCAGGACTACCATCCCCAGCCCTGGAAACTGTGTTCTGTAACTTAGCAAAGCAGATGCCAAATTAGAGTGGCTGGTCAGCAAGAGCATCTGTAAGAGGAACATTCTCCCAGAGAAAGAAAGGAGAAAGGGCATAGGAGTCAAATTAGCTTCTAGGGACACCATGATCTTTTATTCAGAAAAACCTAAAGACTCCACCAAAAAAAATTGTTAGAACTGATACATTCAGTAATGTTGTAAAATACAAAACATAAAAAACAGTAGCATTTATGTGTGCCAACAGCAAACAGTCTGAAAAAGAAATCAAGAAAGCAAGCCTATTTACAAGAGCTACAAAGAATATAACATATCTCGGATTTACTTTTATGAAAGATACGAAAGATATGACAGATCTGCATAAGGAAAACTACAAAACACTGATGAAAGAAATTAAAGAGAAAACACACAAAAAATGGAAAGATATTCTATGCTCATGAATTGGAATATTATAATTAATATTGTTAAAATGACTATACTACCCAAAGCAATCTACAGATTCTATGTAATCCCTATCAAAATACCAACAAAATTCTTCACAGAAATAGAAAAAACAGTCTTAAAATTTATGTGGCACCACAGAAGACAATTAATAGCCAAGGCAATCCCGGACAAAAAGGCTGCAGGCATCACATACTACGTGACTTCAAAAACATAGTACAAAGCTATAGTAACCAAATTGGCATGGTGCTGGCTTAAAAAATATACTCATAGACAAATAGAACAAAGAACTCAGATTTAAATCCATGTATTTACAGCCAACTCTTCTACAAAGAAATCAATAACATACAGTAGGCAAAAGGCATTCTCTTCAATAAATAGTGCTGGGAAAATTGGATAACCATCTGCAGAAGAATGAAACTAGACCTCTATCCCCTACTGTATACAAAATTCAAATCAAAATACATTAATGACTTAAATTTAAGCTCTGAACCTATGAATCTACTAGAAGAAAATATTGTTGGGGAAATGCTTCAGGACACTGTTCTGGGCAAAGATTTTTGTGCATAAGACCTCAAAAGCACAGACAACCAATGCAAAAATAGACAAATGGGATTATAGTCAACTAAAGCTTTTGCACAGCAGAAGTAACAACAAAGTCAAGGGACAACTCACAGAATGGGAGAAAATATTTGCCAACTATCCATCTGGCAAGGGATTAATAGAATATATAAGTAAGTCAAACTGCTCAATAGCTAAAAAACAAATAACCTGATTAAAAAATAGGCAAAAGATATCAATAGGCATTTCTCAAAAGAAGACATACAAATGGCCAATAGGTATATGAAAAAATGCTCTACCTCGCTAATCATCAGAGAAATGCAAATCAAAACTACAAGGAGACATCATCTTACCCCAGTTAAAATGGCTATTAACAAAAAGACAAGAAATAATGGAGGATGGTGAGAATGTGGATTAAAGGGGAACACTGTATACTGTTTTGGGAAATGTAAATTAAATTATCATAGACACTAGGGAAAATAGTATAGAGTTTCCTCAAAAACCTAAAAATAGAACTACCATATTATCCAGCAATTCCACTATTGGATATGTATTCAAAAGAAAGGAAATCAATGTATTGAAGAGATAAATGCATGCCCATGTTCATTGCAGCACTATTCACAGCTAAAATATGGAATCAATCTTAACTGCTCATTAATGGATAAATGGATAAAGAAAATGAGGTATGTATACATAATGGAATATCTTAAGCCATAAAAAAGGATGAAATCCCATCATGTGCAGCAACATTAATGGAATTGGGGGTCATTATGTTAGATGAAATAAGCCAAACATATGAAGACAAATATCACATGTTCCTACTCACATGTGGAAGTTAAAAAAGTGGATCTCATGAAGATAGAGGGTAGAATGGTGGTTACAGAGGCCAGGAAGGGTTTGGGGGAGGGGGATTAAAGAGAAGTTGATTAATGGGTACTAATATATACTTAGATAGAAGAAATAGGACCTGGTGTTTGATAGACAAGTAGGGTGACTACGGTTAATGTTAATCTATCAAACATTTCAAAATAGCTAAAAGAGAACAATTCTAATGTTCCTAGCATACAGAAGAGATAATGTTTGAGGTGATGGATATCCCAATTACCCTGATTATGATTACATGTATGAAATTATCACATGTACCCCCAAATATGTAAATTATGTGTCATTAAAAAAATAAAAATAGAAGAAAAGGGCATCTGTGAGTAACTTTCCCAATAAGATCACTTGTACCTGGGTACAATCAAATGTATAGTATTGTTAATTTAATAAGTGTAAAGTTATTCACAAGGTTGATTTAATTGATATTTCTTTAGTTACTAGAAAAAAATAATTTTCATGGAATTATTTTTATTATTTATATTACCTTCTGTGCACATTGTTTTATTCTTTACATGTTTATCTCTAAAGATTTCAGATCATATCTTGTATAGGTGTGCAAGCTCTTTACATAATGTAGATATTAACTGCTTATATGTAGTGTAAGTGGTTTTCATTTTATGTATTATTTTCATTTTATTATATATTATCAAAAGAACATAGAAGTTTTCTGAGGTGAAGAGGTATCTGTCAACGCTTCATGATTACTTCTACTACTTCAAAAATAAGGAAATTATCTTATAGGATTGATAAATATCAAATTCTAATTTCTATTTTTCCTAAAATTTAAATTTATTTTAAATTGTTTCTATATCAATCCAGAATTTAATAATTTTAAATTATTAAAATTACAGTACTAAAATAAACTTTTTCCCAAAATATAACATTTTTAAAGTACTTCTGTGTGTATTATCTCTTAATCCCCAGAAAAATCTCGTAAAATATGGAGGATTGATATTAGAGTCTTGGAAAGGATTATCAACCCATCACTTTGTGTTATCATCTATTTAATAGATACACTGTTGAAATAACATATATGCCCAATGATGGTCTAGTCTATTCTTGAATACCCAAAAGATGAGATGTTGATTATTTTCTTAAGTGACTTTTTCTACCTTTGGAAAGGACAGCTATGTTATAAAATCCTCCTTTAAATCAAGCCTTAATTTTTCTGTCTTTAGGTCCCTGTTTATACATTTGGTGCTGTGTAGAGTAAGTTTAGTCTCTCATTCCTATGAGAATGAGGAAAACATCATTTTCTGCCGTCTCCCTAGATCTTCTCTCCAGTAGCATAAACATGCTTGGTGCCTTGAACTCTTTCTTTTATGAGTCACTTTACCACGTAATTTACTATAAGCTTAAATATTTGAAGTCAAAACTCCAGTCATAAACTGACCAATCAAAGTAGAGTGATCATGATCCACTCTGGTCTGAGATATTGCACCTCTATTAATTTAGAAAATTTTCACTTACATTTCAAAGTCTTTTTTGTCAATTGCTGGTTCTGAGCCATATCTCAGTATCATACTATCCTTCTGTTGTTGTTGTTGAGGGAAAGAGGGGTGATGGGGAAAAGTTTGAAGTCTTGGACTTGATTTGCTGGATCTATCCCAAAAGTCTGTGGACACTTGATATAAAAATACATGGAATTTTTAAATTCACATCTTGTATCATAATAAATTTTGTGAATGTGCCTTTATAAATTTCCTATAGGTGGACACAATATTGAAAAAGGTAAAACTTTCTAGCCTACCACTAAATACTTCCTTTCTGATTAGCAACGACTATAATTAGTTTTAATCACTTACTAAGTTATCTCTTATTTTTGCTGATTTTTAAAGCTTAAACATGAGGTTTGTATGATAAACCTTCTTAAATGTCCTGCTGTAGTTTAGGTGTGCTAGCTTTTCCATATTTCCATTTGCTACAGTATCAAAAATGAAAGGGTACATTTATAAAATCAGCAGTGAAACCCAGCATTAAGATGCTGAATCTTATTAAAATCATATTGGCATTAATCTAGGCAATTGTCAGGAAATCAAAAAGATAGTGAAAAACTGAACAGCAATCAGATATTCTGGATATTGTAGTGACATATTTGAGTAAATTATCTGGAAATTTGTTATAGCTATATTAAAAATAACCAGGTAAGTTTGAAAAGAATCATTCCAGTTGGGCATAAAAAGGTAGGCGGAATTTTTCTGTGGTTTCAGCTATATCCAAAACATTAAGTTTTCTTCTCTGTGATTATTTAAAATAGTCTTGCAAGTGTTAAAGCTATAATTTCTGAATATGTAAAGTTTCTGGAGGCCATATTTTAGCCACAGAACTCTGACTGCCTAAATTATTTTGTACTATGTAATTTGAGTCTCAATACCTTAAGACTATATAAATCATTATTTTCTTAGATGGAAGTTAATAGAAGTGGCACTTTAAGATACAAAGCCTTTATACATACATTTGATATGAACACCTTGACTCAAATGACTACTCAATTAATCAATCAGTACAAAAAGCAGTCAAACTAATTTGTTTTACATTATTGGAAACTTCTTTAAAAAATTAGTCAAATTAATTGGCCATTTTATGCAAAAGACTGTATTATACAAATATGCTTTATAAAATCTATGTTTTAAGATAGATAAAATGAAATTTATTCAATCTAATAGATTTAATCATTTTTTTTCATTTATTCAATCCAATAACAAGTATTTGTTATTTTTTTCAAAGAATTCCTATCCATAATTATTGTTATAAGATGGAGCCATGGCCAGGCACGGTGGCTGACGCCTATAGTCCTAGCACTCTGGGAGGCCAAGGTGGGAGGATCGCTTGAGCTCAGGAGTTCGAGACCAGCCTGACAAGAGCTAGACCCCGTCTCTACTAAGAACAGAAAAAAAATATCCAGACAACTAAAAAATAGAAAAAAATTAGCCAGGCATGGTGGCACGCACCTGTAATCCCAGCTACTCAGGAGACTGAGGCAGAGGATCGCTTGAGCCCAAGAGTTTGAGGTTGCTATGAGCTAGGCTGACACCATGGCACTCTAGCCCAGGTGACAGAGTGAGACTCTGTCTCCAAAAAAATCAAGATGGAACCACTTAAAGAACATGTAAATTAATCTGTAAAAAGTAAACAATACTTACAGGATGATGCCGGATGTGATTTATTCTATTTGAAATGATATCTCCTGATGAATAAATTATGAACAATTTAATTAGAAGAACTTTTGAGTGTCTGGTTTTTTTGGACTGAGTATTTTAATAGTCTTACCATATATTATAAACTTGTTATAATTCTTATGGTTTTGAGCTATAAGAACTGAACTAAATTTATTTTGAGCCTCACAATGTTATTAAATCATGTAAGACATTGCCCATGCACTGCATATGACATCAGAATCAGATAAGATGTTGTAGAAAATACCCATTTAAAGACAAAAAATATGTACATGAAGAAGATAAATCATAGGGAGATTTCAGTAGTTTTATACTTGAGCTTTATTAGATGGTAAGAGTATATGGTGACTCAAAGTGCTTTGTCTATGAGAAGTGACAAATAGAACCACAATTTGGACACTTCAGCAGTTAAGTGAAGAGGTTTCCCTAGGACTAAAAGCTTCATAGCAAACAGATGAATGAACATAGAGATTCAAAACCAACTTTACTCTGATCTTCTCCTTCCTTCACTTACAGAATTTCAGAAATCTTAAGTATTCTATACATTCCTATAGATAGAAATTCTCAGAAGACAAAAAGACTTAAAACAAGTTGTCAGAAATAGTCAAAAACACTCCAAATCCTACATACCATTGTTTATACAAGACCAAGACATAGAGTTGATGAGATGCACCCTTCTGATTTTAGAAAAAATATCACTTAATTATCCAACAGCATTGTTGGCTGCTCTCCAGATAATTTTTAAGAACGAAAATACTGATATGCTAATATTTATGCAAATATTTCATATCTATGGAAAACTGCTAGTTGTTTTCTAACATCTTTCTCTTTTTCCCATAATAAAATGATGGTAGTTGAACACATGACTGCCAGCTAGAGACAGTATTTCCCAGCCTTCCTTGTACCTAGGTCTAGTGATATGACTAAATTCACAACAATGGAATGTAAGCGTAATGGCAGCTTCCTCCTCACTTACTTAAAATAAAACTGATACCATCCATTGGTGTCTTTCCTATCTTCCATGGGTGGATGGTGACTCAGTTCAACCACAGGCCAAGCACACTGCCTTTGAAAGTGGAGAACCATGGCAGAAGGAATGGGTCGCTAATGCCTTCCAGAGCAGGTCTACTCCCACAGCTGTGACTGGCTGGATTATTACAGGAAAATAAAATCAAGTTCTATAAGTATTTGAATATTGATATTTAAGTTGTAATATCAACTTAGCCTTTACCCTAAGGAATACAACCATCCTCATCCTGTATCAAGTCTGTGAAATTCTTAAAGAAAAGAACAATGATTTCTTTACCTGGTCCAGGGCCTGGTTCATAGTAGCATTAAAAAAATATGCATGTGCATTGAATAGGTCATCAAGAATTCTCCGAAAATGTAACAACTTTTTTTCATTCTACCACAGTGTCACACCAAAAAATTTAAAAAAAAAAAACTTATAATTGAGAATAGTAATCATTTTGCTCTTCTCCAGGCTAAATGCCAGTTCTTTTAACCTTTTCTTATAAGACTCAATTTTCAGCCCTTTAATCATTATGTCACTGTCACTCTTCTGTTATTTAGTTTCTGAGAATTTCTTTAAAATGTATGATTAAATATGCACTAAAACTGTACAGGAAGTGTCTAACGCACATTAGAATGCACAGATTATTTTCCAATCCCTACAGGTGACAGGCATATTTAATTTAATATACTGGTAAGGACAGGTAGTTGTCAACCCCAGGACCATAACAATAACATATTACCTCATGATCTACAAAAATACTCTGCTCTTTCTCTAGCTATTTCTTTGCTACTGTACATTATCATCTTTACTATTAGTACTTGTTGATATTTCTACTTCTTTTGAATTCCAGTATGTTTTGTGGGATTGTATCCTTTTTATTATTATTTATGAATACAGTAATTGAATTTTGATTCGTTTGACCAGGTCATCAATTAAAATATCAAATAAAAGAGGAAAGAGTTCTGTGAACTATCACCTGAAATGTTAACCAGGCTGATCCAGAAAAGCTGATAATTACTAATACCTGACCTTGTTGAGTATCAATATGTGAATCACATTAGGGATTGAATTCAACTCCATATCAAAAAAAAACTTTCTTTAATCAAATAGGTTTTATTTTTTTCATTCACTAAAAAGCCTAGGAAGGGAATAAGGAAATAAAGCAAGATTGGAGTAACCATTCCACAATGTCCGACTCTTGTCTATTATTTGTTTTTTTGTTTGTTTTTGCATTTGCTTTGCTTTGCCATCCTTAGTGTGGGTCTACCATCCTAATGGTTGCTAGATAGTTGCCTTGCACACAGAAAAGAGTAAAAGAGATATATTAGTATGACTATCTCTTTTAATCAGGATAATGAAGATTTTTCCCATAAGCCACACCCGGTAGATATCTGCTTATACTTCACTGGCGAGAACTGCATTAGATGGGTACCCATTATTAAAAAGAAATTCCAGGAGGCAAATATTTGAACTGGGTACATTACTATCCAAAACAAATTTGGGACATGTTGGTAAAGAAAGATGGAAATTAGCTATGAGTGGACAGTTTAGCGTATCTGCCATACTTTATACTGGTAGAGTCCAGATTATAATTCCTACTTTAGGGACAAGAATTTAGCATTGGGTAGAATAAAAAATGAAATCAATATTATCTCTTCTTTACAATAGTTTGGCATATGTCTTCATTACTCATGCTACTATTTAAAACTGATCTAGGTTACAGTATGATGAATGCTTGATGATATATTTTAATATTTATATAGATCTACAATTCCTGAAATTCCTGGTTTTACTCCTTATTAAAAAAAAAAAAAGACTATGGTATTTTTCCTTAACCATTCCTCTGGAAATACGATGTCCTTGCTCCCAAGAAACATGGAGAAAAATAAATGTTTTCAAACTGTTTGGGCCTCCACTTTTGAAAAATAATATTCAAGGTCCCCATCCTCCTCCCTAGTAGTAAAGTCTTAAAAAGAGTATGGATGTAGATTTGTTGAATCTTCAGTTAGTTGTATCTATTTAAATAGGCTAAATTGCCTCTTTTGATGCCAAAGACTTTCAGTTTTTAAGATTATTCAAGTATTATCATTATCTACCTATCTATCTATATACACACACACATTCTACCATATCACATATATGTGATATATATGTTACAGATGGCTTATATAGACCACATAGTCATTTTTCAAGCGAGAGCAGTAAGATTTTTTGGTGGACATTTTCTATATTTTGCTTTGACTGTTCAATCTACTCCCAAATCTAGTGGAGTAAGAAGCAATTTCAATACCTGTGGCACGGTTTCTTAAGAAGCATGAGAACATTCTGGCCATAAGGCAGGTATAATGGGAAAAGGGTTTTGCTTTGAGATTAGACATGCCGAGAATTGAATTCTCTATTTCCTATTATTGGGTGACCCTCACCAAGTCATTTAAGCTCTCAGACCCTGTTTCCTTTTCTGGGAATGGGGTTCATGATATCTTCTTACAAAATAGGAATTAATAGCCTTGCTCTATTAATTTCAGTCCTCACACTCTTTACCAGAACGATTTATCAGAACTATGATTTCATGGCAATTATTTCCAACCTTAGGAAAACTTTACTGTACAGAACTTAGTAAAAGACATCTTTGACATGCTTTATACCTCTGCAAGTTGACAACCCTTAGGAATTGTAGACAAAGGTTATTATTTTTCCATCCTGCTCATCTCTAGAACTATAGATCTGTAGGTAAATGGTGGCTTTTGTCATTTTTGAAATGCGTATTGAGTGTTTTGCTAAAAATAATGCTCTAAATGTTGAAACACTGACAGCCATAAAGACACCAATCCAATACCTACTTGTAGCTATTTTGTTTGTCTTTTTGCCCCAGTGGTCTGTTTCTGTCTTCCATTTTGCACTTTGGTTTACAAGTACTTTGAGTTCTTTCTGCCTTTGCTTTTACTGTACAGATTTTTGCACTATAGGCTTCTACAAAGTATAACCATTAGAAGTTATTATTCAAAATTCTGTAAAATTTCTATTGTAAATATGACATAATTCACTCACAATATCTGATGGCTATTTTTAAAAGCTTTTAATTCACATTTCACCGCAGAAATTTGATGTAGTTATTCAAAACAGAACTGCGAAATAGTGTTCCTCAGTTATATGGATTAAATACAATTTGGTACCTAGTAACTTATTTAATATATAATTGTACTGAAACGTACCCTAGGATACACATTATATAGCTATTTCTTTGCTTCTTTATTGAGACATTATGTATATATAGGGATGTAAATGATAATTTGATACATGCAAATAACATGTAAAGATCAATTCAAAATAACTAAGATATCCATCACCTTAAGCATTTATCTTTTCTTTATGCTAGAAACATTTGAATTATTCTCTTTTGGCTATTTTGAAATGTAAAACAGGTTATTGTTAACTACGGTCACTCTACTGATCTATCGAATAGCAGGGCTTATTTCTTCTAACTATATATTTGTACCCATTAATCAATCTGTCTGCATCTTTCCTTCCCCCTTACCCGTCCCAGCTTCTGTTAACCACCAATTTACTCTGTATCTTCACGAGATCTGCTTTTTTAGCTCCCATGTATGAGCAAGAATGTGTGATATTTGCCTTTCTGTGCTTGGATTATTTCACTTAACAGAAATTACCTCCAGTTCCATCCATGTTGCTGCAAATAACAGGATTTCATTCTGTTTTATGGGTGAATATTTTATTGTGTATATGTACCACATTTTCTTTATCCATTCATCCTTGGTGAGCACTTAGGGTGATTCTATGTTGTGGTTATTGTTAATAGTGCTGTGATAACATGGGAGTGCAGATAACTCTTCAATATGTTGATCTCCCTTCTTTTGGATATAAAGCCTATTAGTGGAATTGCTGGATTATATGAGAGTTCTAGTTTTATTTTTTGAGGAACCTCCATATTATCTTCTATAGTGGCTGTACTAATTTACATTCCCCGCAACAGTGCATACGAGTTCCCCTTTCTTCACATCCTTGCCAGCATCCAGTATTCCCTGTCTTTTTGATAAAAGCCATTCTAACAGGGGTAAGATGACGTCTCATTATAATTATGGTTTATATTTCTCTGATGATTAGTGCAACTGAGAATTTTTTCATAGTATGCCATCTTTTAAGAAATGTCTAATCAGATCTTTTGCTCATTTTTAAATCAGGTTGCTTTTTGCTATTTAGTTGTTGACCTGCTTAAATATTTTTGTTATTAATCCCATACCAGATGGATACCTTGCAAATATTTTCCACATTCTGTGGGTTGTCTCGACCTTGTTGATTATTTCCTTTGCTGTGCACAATCTCCTTAGTTTAACATAATCCCACTTATATACCGTTGATTTTGTTGTCTGTGCTTTTATGGTCTTTCACAGAAAATCTTCACCCAGACCAATGTCCTGAAGAATTTCCCCCAGATTTCTTCTAGTAGTTTCATAGTTTCAGGTCTTAGATTTAAGTCTTCAGTCCATTTTTATTTGATTTTTGTAGATGGTGAGAAATACAGGTCTAGTTTCATCCTTCTGCAGATGGTTGTCCAGTTTTCCCAGCACCATTTACTGAAGAGCACCCTTTCCCCATTGTATGTTCTTGGTGTGTTTGTTGAAAATGACTTAGCTATAAATACATGGATTTATATCTGGATTCTCTATTCTGTTCCATGTCTATGTGTCTATTTTTAAGCCAGTGCCATGCCAATTTTGTTACTATATATAGCTTTGTAGTATATTTTGAACTTATGTAGTGTGATGTCTCCAGCTTTTCTCTTTTTGCTCAGGTTTGCTTTGGCTATTGGTGGTCTTTTGTGGTCCCATATAAATTTTAGCATTGTTTTTTCCTACTTCTGTAAAGAATGCCATTGGTATTTTGATAGGAATTGCATTGAATCTGTAAATTGCTTTGAGTAGTGTTGTCATTTTAACAATATTAATTCTTCCAATCCATGAGCATGGAATATTTTTCTATTTTTTGTGTGTCCTCTTCAATTTCTTTCATCAGTGTTTTGTAGTTTTCCTTGTATAGATCTTTCACATCTTTGCCCAAATTGATTCCTAGATATTTTATACTCTTTATAGCTATTTTAAATGCAATTGCTTTTGTTTATTTTTCAGATTGCTCCCTATTGGCATACATAAATTCTATTAATTTTTTATGTTGATTTTGTATCCTGCAACTTTAATGCAATCATCTATCAGTTATGAAATTATGTTGGTGGAGTCTTTAGTTTTTTCTAAATATATGATCATGTGTCTGTGTAGAAGCTTATTTGACATCTTCCTGTCCAATGTGGATTCTCTTTCTTTCTTTCTGTTGCCTGATAGCTTTAGCCACAACTTCCAGTACTCTGTTGAATAAAAGTGGTAAAAATGTGCATCCTTGTCTTTGTCCAGATCTTAGAGGAAAGACTTCCAATTTTTTCTCGTTCAATATGTTTGCTGTGGGTTTATCATACATGGCCTTTATTATTTTGAAGTGTGTTCCTTCGATATCCAGTTTGTTAAGGGTTTTTATCATAAAGTCATGTTTAATTGTATCTAATGCTTCTTCAGCAGCTGTTGAAATTATATTTTTTCCCTTGGTTCTATTAATGTGATGTATCACATTCATTGATTTGGGTATGTTCAACCATTCTTGCGTCCCTGGTATGAATCCCACTTGATCATGGTGAATAAATGTTTTTATTAAAAATATGTTGTTGAAATTTTTTTAATATTTTATTGTAGATTTTTACACCTATGTTTATCAGTAATATTGGCCTGTAGTTTTCTTTTTTGTGTGAGTCCTTATCTGGTGTTGGTATTGGGGTAATGGCCTTGTAGAATGAATGTGGAAGAACTCCTTCCTCTTTAATGTTTTTGAAGAATTTGGTTAGAATTGGTATTAGTTCTTTAAATGTTTGGTAGAATTCAACAATGAGACCATAAGGTCCTGGATTTTCTTTGCTGGGAGACTTTTTAATATACCTTTGATCTCATTACTTGTTATTGGTTGGTTGTGATTTTTTTCTTTCTAGTTCAATCTTTGGTAGGTTGTATGTGTGGAATTTATCCATTTCCTCTAGTTTTTCTGATTTATTGGCATATAGTTCTTCATAATAGTCTCTAATAATTATTTATATTTATATGTTCTCAGTTAAGTCTTTTTTCTGACTTCGTGTATTTTTCCTTCGATATCTTAGTTTAGCTAAAGGTTTGTCCATTTTCTTTTATCTTTTAAAAAACAATATTCATTTTGTTCATCTTCTGTATTGTTTTTTAGTCTCAATTTCATATATTTCTGCTCTAATCTCCACTATTTCTTGCCTGCTACTAATTCATGTTTAGTTTGTTCTTGCTTTTCTAGTTCCTTGAGGTACATTATTAGGTTGTTTCTTTGAAGTCTTTTTGTTCGTATGATGTAGATGTTCATTGCTATAAACATCCCTCTTAGCACTGCTTTTGCTGTACCTACACATTTTGTTGTGTTGTATTTCCATTTTCATTTGTCTCAAGAAAATTTTAAATTTTCTTCTTAATTTCTTCCTTGACCTATTGTTCATTCAGTTGCGTGTTGTTTAATTTCCACGTGTTTCTGTATTTTTCTTAGGTTCCTCCTATTGATAGCTCTTAAATATCTACTAATATTTTTAAAAAATAGAGAAGATGTTTTATTTTTTTAATGTGAAAAAATAGACTAAGGGGAGAGGAAGAAATAAAGTGTGACCAATAATGGGTAAAAGTTTTCTTTGGTGGATGATGAAAAGTTTAAAATTAGATAGTGGTGATAGTGCATACTTCTGTGAAAAAAATATTAAATTATACACTCTGAAAGACTGAATCTAACAGTATTTTAAACTGTATTTCAATAAAGTTTTCATTGACAGTAAAATAGACTAAGGGGATTCCCTATCTTAGCCTTACTCTTCATGGATAGTTTAAGCATTTCCCAACCACTCCTATAGGAACTTCCATTCCCTGTGAATTTCACTACACTGTTAGATGCTGAAGCTTATGAAAATATCCATGAAACAGTGAGAGTGCACTGGGCATTAACTGTATATATTTTATGAAGTAATATAATTGTTAAGAACTCAAATTTTAAAAAAGGATGTCATATTTTCAAATTCGGGCTCTAATGTCTACTAGTTGTATAATCTGGGACAAGTTATTTAACTTCACACATATATGCACAAAAAATTATGAGCTAAGTATACTTATTATTCTCATTTCACAGACAAATAATTAGGCTTGATCAAGGTCACGTAGCAAGTACCTGAAATGTTAACAGTGGAAAGAAAGAAAATATAGTGGGTAAGAGAGAACACTCTGAAGTGACATAATATGTCTTAAAATTTTAAAATCTGAGATCTATCATTTACTCCATGACTTCTGGCAAATTACTTAATGTCTTTAGTGCTTAGATGGTGTTTCCGGTATCTGTTCCTGTATAGCAAACCATCCCAAAACTTGAGGGCATAAAATGAGTTATTGTCTCTCCTAGTTCTGTAGGTTGGGCACAGCCAGGCAGTTCTCATTGGGAGTCTCTCATGCAACTGCAGGGAGACATTGGTTGGGCCTGCAGTCATCTGAAGACTCCGCTAGGCTGGATGTCCAAGATGCCTTACACACGTGTCTGGCCATTGATGCTGGTGGTAGGCAGGGAACTCAGCTAGAACTGTCAATTATGCCCACTCTCTGTGGCTTGGATTCTTGAAGCATTGAGGCTGGGTTCCAACAGGGAGTTTCTCAAGCAGGAGTGTTTCCAGAGGCCCAGATGGAAGTCTCACTTCCCCAAATGTGACTTCTATTGTACTTTATTGCCCAAGTGGGTTACTCAGGATCATCCAAATTTAATGGAAGGGCAATTCAATCTCACATGTTGATGTACAGATCAGCATGTACAATACAAATAGAGAAGGACTTGATGGTGACTATTTTGTAAATTAATGACCATAGTGTGCCCTCCCTCTAACCAATATGGTTACATTCTTCCCACATGCAAAATATACTAACCCTCTTCTCAAGAGTCCCAAAGTCTCATCCCATTATGTCATTGGCTTGAAGCCCAGGATCTCTCAGCTAAATCATCCCAGCATGCAGATGAGGCTCCTCACATGAGATTCAACAAATGAAGTTCCTGGAGGGACAGTACCTCTCAATCTGAGGACTTATGAACCAAAAAGTCCTCTTTAGTTATCTATCCTCCACACACCTAATATACAATGGTGAGTCAAGCATAGGATGATGGCAAAAGATACTCCCATTTAAAACCAAAAAGGATGGAAGGCACAGAGCTGTCACTGGTACATGGTAATTATTAACTCACTCGTTCCAGGTTTGACTTAGGTGCCCCTACTTGCATGCTCACAAGGCGCCACAGGCTTATCTTTACTATAAAAGTTATCAAATTCCACTCAATTGCTTGTTTTCTTATCTAGCTTCTTCCCTAGGTGGGAAGAATTTTGAGAGCAAGGACTCTGTCTTGTCATCGTTGTTCACCTAGTGCCTAGCATTTACTAGATGCTTAATCAGTTTTAGTGGTGTTAATTAAGGCCTGAAATATGAAGTTGTCTTCTTTCTGCTGATGTGGGACCTTGTTTTAGTCACTTCATTTCTTCATGGTTACATTTCCTCATCTTAAAAGTAAGGAGTTCAGATTAGAAGATGGCAAGAACTCTCGCCAGCTCCATGATTCTATTCTGTCACTTCTGCTTTGACATCTTGTGAGCTCCAACACTCCACTCTTTACAGATGCCACAAGTCAGCATTTATTTCAAAGAGCTCCACTCCCTGATGGGTGCTGATTGATGGAAATAAGGATACTCTGAATAACACTTGCACAAAGCCACGGGAAATGAGGTGCAGGTGCACAGCCACATCGGGCAGAGTAACAAAGGAACAGCTGAAGGCAATGAAAGCCAAGCAAGGTTTGCATTGCTCCTCAGATACCCTGCAAATTAACCCTGGGGCTAGAGGGCAGATCTGAGGAACATAGTCCAGGTGTATTACAGTACACACATCAGCAGATGGGAGCAATTTATACTTACATCCACTATTGTCACAATGCTCTGAAGTTCCCAAGATTTCTGTTCTTGGTTATGCTGTATAAGGATGAAAGTGTGGGCACAATATCTCCTTTGCATTTCTCTGTGTTTTGATTTCTGTTCTTTTGTGAAAGTCTTGTCTCTGAGCTCCTCTGCAATGAGTTGTAAGAAGATAAGTGCCTACCTTTTTAGAAGCTCTGATTGTATGTCTAAGTCATTTCCTAAATATATTTTAAATGACCTTTCTCTGTGTTTTTCTATTGCTGTTTCACTTCCTTTCTTGGAAAGATTAACCACTGCAGAGAGATTTGTAGGTCCCTCCCTCCCCCCTCGTTCCCTTTATTTAATCTTTGTCTGAAAACTCTAGGGCAGTGGCTCTCAAACTTCAACACACATCAGAATCACATAGAAGGCTTGTTAAAGTAGAGTTTGCTGGGCCCTGGCCCCAGAATTTCTGGTTCTAGAGATGGGTCTGAAAATGTGCACTTCTAACTAGCTCTCAAGTGATGCTAATGCTGTTGGCACAAGGACTTCACTTTAAGAACCTACTGCTGTAGTGTATACACCAAGAACTAAATTTGAAATTATTTTCCTTACTCTTAAGTATATTTTAAATGACAAAGTGTTTTTCTGCCTCCCCAATTTAACTTTTGCTAATAACACAGGTTTCAAAAACCTCTTTTGAACTTCTTGCCTTTTGTGAAAACTAGACCTGTTAGCCTACTTGACTAAATTCCTGAATTGTGCAAAGTAACACAGTATCTGAACGAATGTCAGAGATGAGCCATGGTGAGGTAAAGGTCCATGCACTTGGAGTTGTTTTCCTAGGAATGTTATAATCCAAGAGAGGGAAAACCATTCCTCCTTATTTTCTTTCTCTTTCTGTGTAAGCATATATTGTGTTTGTTTTCTTCTCCATAATACCATCTGGAACATTTATAAATAAATACATTAAGATAACTATGTTCAGGACACCAAAGAAAGATAAAGGTCACTTCTAACAGGTAATATTGTTCCCCAGGTTTCCTACTCATTGATTATCATCAATTCAATATTAGCCTTTGGTAAAGCGGGCAAGCACTTTTTAAAAACTCCATTTATAGCTTGAGGATATTGGACACTTAATTTAACCTCACTGAGCCTCAATTTATTCATTTATAAAGTGAAGGTAATGGCAATTACCTTCTAGTGTTTTATGAGAACCAGATCCATAAATGCTACTTTTGCTCCCCATCCAACCTTGAAATTCTGCTGATTTCCATTTCTTTTTCCTCTCTTCCTCTTTCTATGATTATACTAATATTTCATAAAAATAAGGAAGAAAATAATAATAGTTTTCATGCTTTAGCATACTTTTGTTTTACCCTGGAGTAAAGCATAATTGTATATTCAGGGCCTCTGTTGATTCAACGCTCTTTCATGCTATTAGCTTTCTAAGTTGACCTTAACTCATTCTCTATTTTTGTTTATTAGAGTTTAAATTAGGTGTCCCTCCTCGGAAAAATTCTCTTTTCCTTTGTGTCTCAACTGATTCCGTTTTCAGAGTGTGTGACTTCTCTAAATTATTGTCAAGACCTTGAGAGCAGGGTCAGTTATGCTTAACTCATACCAATTTACATGTTCCACTTCATCTTCTCTTGGCTTATGTTAGAAAGTATAGTTCAAAATTTGTAGGGCTGGGTTTAGAAAAATAGCAATAACACATGTTTACTGAGCATGTGTTGCAGAAGTTTGCACATTTAGAGCAGGATGATGCACAAGAACCAAGAAAGAGTGTCTGCAGAAGCAAAGAGGAATAACTCAAAGCCACCATCATGGCTTCCTCAATGTCCAACTGGTTGCTTCTTTCCTGGGACTCTGCACAGACTGGGGCAGAGGGAGTTAAGCTGGTAAAATGGCAACCACACATCTGAGTCAGGTCCCATAATCCTCTATGCGTGAGTTTCCTGTGACTGCTATAACAAATTATCACAAACTTGTTAGCATCAAATGACAGAAATTTATTTGGCAGTTAAGGAGCCTAGAAGCCCTAAGTCAAGACACAGGCAGAGTTGTGCACCCTCCAGAGGGTCTAGGAGAGATTCTGTTCCTTGCCTCATCCAGCTTCTGATGGCAGTTGGCATTCCTGGACTTGTGACTGCATCAACCCAGTTTCTGCACACATGATCACATCACTTTCTTCCTGTCTTTCTGTCTCAAAGTTTCCTTTTTCTTATATAGACATTAGTCCTTAGATTTAGGGCTCACTCAGATGATCCAGAATGATGTCATCTCAAAATTTTTAACTTAATCACATCTTCAAAGACCTTTTTTCCAAATAACATTAATAGGTTCCAGGAACTTGGCTATAACATGATTGAATATTCTTCACAAATACACGTGTAGTCTTTGAAGCAGTGAAACAGTCTATTTCCCCGGTGATGACTCTCCCTCCTTCAAATGAGTCTGAGCTTGGTCTTTCCTTACTGCAAATGTAGGGAGTATAGGGGAAGAGCAGAGCGGGATTCAGTGGCATTTTTAAAAAGACTGGAACTTTTCTCCAGCCCATCTCAAATAAAATCCTGGCTCTTTGAAAAATGTTCTAAGCATACATAATATCATAATACTTAATACCAACAGAAACCTATGAAAAAAATTTTCCATCACCAAAAGCAATTTTCTTCTAAGCTGGATGCTTAAAACAAGTGTGCCCTCTTTCAGGTGGCCAGGGACCTGCTGAGTCATAAATGGTCCCAAGCTTGAGAAACCTAAAAGAAAAATGTCTATTCTACACCCACAACGTGGCATAAGTCTTTGCCTTGAACAACTGACTTGTGATATTAAAATGTTATTGTCTATCTTTATGTAATGGGCCTATTGTGTCACCACCAGGGATGTTAGAAGCTTAGTTAATTTCCCAACAATAGAAGTGAAGAACTAATATTTGGTGACCAAAGAAAGAGTCGCTTTTCTATTCTTATCTAACACAATATTCCTCATTTGCTTTCCTAAAGCATATGACTAAAGACTACAGGAGGAATTACAAATGCTAATTACAATTAGAGCCACAAATTACGTTTTTAAAAATCAAATTATAAATTATAGAACTATGAAAGTCATCATGTTTCTTAGCAAACTGACAGTATTAATAGATAAATGGACATAAGAACTTCAAGATTTTAACTCTTGTAATCTACATCTGTGGTCCCCAACCCCTGGTCTGTGGCATGTTGGGAACCAGGCCACACAGCAGGAGGTGAGTAAGGGAAGCTTCCTCTGTATTTACAGCCATTCCCCATCGCTGTCACATCATTGCATGAGCTCCGCCTCCTGTCAGACCAGCAGAGGCATTAGATTCACATAAGAGCAGGAAGCCTACTGTAAACCGCGCTTGTGAGGGATCTAGGTTGTGTGCTCCTTCTGAGAATCGAATGCCTGATGATCTGAGGTGGTGATGCTACCGCTGGGGAGTGGCTGCAAATACAGATCATCATTAGCAGAGAAGTTTCACTGTACAATAAATGTAATGTACTTGAATCATCCTGAGACCACCCCCTACCCTCTCCATGGAAAAATTGTCTTCCATGAAACCAGTCCCTGGTGCCAAAAAAGTTGGGAACTGCTGATCTACATCATACCTAGGACACAGTAGAAAAAAAATCAAACAACAAAAATAGTAACAAGACAAAAGTACCTGAGACCCCCTTCAAAAACCTACTGAATGTCTTGTACCTTGTTTTTTCATCACCCATGCGTGTATACAATGAGACAAATAATTGGCAATAGAAAAAAATGGTACATGATAAAGTTTTGTTCCCAGTTTAGTTATTTGGTTATTTTTTTAAATCTCCAGATGCCTTTCCTCCTAATTCAGGATTAATACTATCACAGAGAACCTTCTTTATTTTGTATTCACTTTATAACCTTCATCTACATGCCTCTTTAAAGACAAAGCTAACTTACAGAAATATTTTGCTTCACTGGAGGGAATAATTAAGCGCATATTGACGTGGGAAATTTCCATCTTTAATGGGTTAACAATTGCAAAGACAACAACAGTCATCCCTCCCTCCCTCTGTCCCTTTCTCTCTCTTTCCTCCCTCCACTCTCCTCCCTCCTCTCTCCACCCTCCCTCCTTACCCTCTGTGGTTCCTGCTCCCCTGGATCCCTGTCTCCTGCTTCCAAATGAGAACCCAGCTGTCATCATTGTGCTGCGATGTGAGGGGTGTCAAGGACATTCTCCTAGGCAATGAACAGGACCATTGATCATTGTTTTTCTTCACTGTTTACAGAGAATCTCTTGGCAAGGTAAGTGCCTTTGCCAAGCAGAAAGAATTGAGAGTGCCGCAAGGTTCTGCTTTTTGGAACAACACATTAAGCTTATTAAGTTTTGAATATTCAGCAGGTTAACAATAGCTCTGTGCTTTTTATCATTATCGCTTCCATGAAAGAATATATGGATTTATATCCAAAACATAAATCCAGAGTCTCTATACAGTAAATATGGGGGAAAAATTTTACCCCCACAGTTCTGGAGTGACACAAGTGACAAAACAAAACACTCAGGCATAACAATTTTAGCCCAATAACTGCGTACTTTGGAGACAAAAAACAAGTAAAGAACACTGAAATTACCACTTGTGAAATTGCCATGAATTTTTAGCATGCAGCATGAACCATGGGAGCAATACAAGTTGTTCTTTAAAAGCTTTGGATAAGCTTTTCAAGTTATGGATCTGCAACACAAACACATTTAAACCTAAGAAGACATCCTGTTGCCATGACAATATGATACGCTAGCTTCCTGTCACGATGAATCCTTGGCTTCAGAAATATGATCATACCTTTGCATTTCACGATTCTTTGATAACAATGTGCTGTTTTTAAATTTTATTAATGTAATACTTAGATATTTCTTTTTAGTCTTAAAAATAGATAATAATGTATAGGCAAATAACCTAGCATAAATGAAAAAGTATTTAATATATTTCTTTCAAAATGTGTTTTTATCTGATATTAGTAATAACTGTGAAGTTACCAACAAGATGTTTAGGTTAGAGAGAAAAGAAGGTCTATTGTTCCAAAGCGAGAAGTATCATTTGTCAGAATCACTAGTTTTAATGCTTCCATGGAAAAGAAAGCCATTTACTAATCCAAAACCTTGGAAAAAGTCACTGTGATACATTATTCATTACACTATAATGTCTACAAATGTGCATTAAAAACAATACAGAGAAACAGAGGGCAAGCCCTAACTTGCCACAAACAACACAAGTCAAAAACAATCTCTTTTGAAGCCCCAAACAAACAGGATAAGAGGTTTTTTATCTTTTCTGTTTCAAGGCAGATGGCAGCTTATTATCACCAGTCATTCACTTTCTTCCTATTTCTCAAGATTTCCCTTACCTTCTCCTTTTCTTATTATTTTGAAGGTGACAAGAAATGAAAGGTTAAACTGAGTTGCCATTAATTCCTTCTCTCAGGAAACATTTAACAAGCTTTTTGTGTTCTTTAAGTAGAAAAACACCAGGGAAGAGGAAGTTCAGCCTAGAGAAGAAGGCAAATATGAGAAAAATAAATGTAATAAAATCTTAAAGGCTACAGTCCTGGAATGTAAAGGATTCCTTAAAATCACAGAAGAGTGTAGGCCTCAAATAGTCTCTAGGCCTGTTATGTTGGAAGGCAGCATTTTCCTAGGTGATGAGAGGTGAAAAGGAGAGTAAATATTTCAAGGAAAGGACATGCACAAAGGCGCAGAGTTTTGGAGTTCAGGCTCTATTTTGGGAAATCCCACCAGGCCTGCACACCTGCAGTGAGCTGCATATGGGAAAACAGCATGAAATCAGTTTCCCATAATATGAAGTTTGCACTCTGTCCTGTAAAGTACAGGAACCTATCAAAAAATGACAAACCATGGGAAAACAAACTTCGAAAATTATTTCAGAAAGATCACTCGAACAGAATGTTGGAGGATACTTCGGGTCAAAGCAAGACTGAAGACAGGAAAATTAAGATGCTATTATAATAATCCAAGTGAGAAAGAGACCTGAACAAAGACTGTCTATGGAGAGATTTGGAAACTATTTGAGTGATAAATTTAACAAACCTTGGTAACCTCTTGTACATAGAAATTAAAGAATGGGGAATATTTCTGGCATGTGTGATTGAATGAGTGATGTTACAATTTTCCACAATGAGGAATATGACTCAGGGACAGGCATGGTGAGGTGGATTAGTGTATCACAGAAAAATCCCAACTAGTTAGACCATAAGAAGGGAGAATATCAAAAACCAAATCATGGTAATACAGAAAAGATAGAGGAAGAGGATAACAAAAAAGGAGAAACAAAAGGGATAGATAGAAATTGGAAGGCTTTCTTTCAACAAAAGCATTTCTAGAACCAGAGACCTTGCCATAATAAAATGTATTTAAAGGATGTTTCTAGTGTAATAAAGGTATCTGTTAATATGAAAATAAGTGTGTATGATATTTAATAGTTTATTGTTCAACCTTACACAATATGTAAGCACAATTTGATCCCTACTACAAACCTATGTGCCTAGATTAGGTGCCATTATCCTTCTTCTTATTTTATGGCAGAGAACATTGACAGTCAGACAGGCTGGCTGAGTCCCCCAAGGTTACACAGCTGGTAATCCAGGACTGCTGAATCCATTCTCTCTAAATGTTTAATTATGTAATTTCATTATGCCTGAACCACATATATTAATATTTTGTTTAAAAATATAGAAAAGTACTTCATTAATTAAAACCACTCTATATCTTCTGTAATATAGAAATGATTTAAATATCTAAATAAATATTTTGGGATGACTGTCCTAGATATGACTACAAGCTCATTTTCATGCTGAATTTGTGGAACTGAGATATAAAGAGAAAAAAGGAAGAAAAGAAAATGTCTTAAACATTTTGTGCAGATATTTTTACTCAAGTCAGAGAATCAATGTAATTTTCATTCTCAAGTACTGCCAGCTTCAAGGTGATAATTATTATCCATTACCTGTTTCACATATACAAACAGGATACTCAATTTTAGACTCACTAAGTAATGTGGCAATCTCTTAATGGAGCCAAAGAAAAGAATAAATAGGATAAAATTATTCCCAAGATTTCCTTAAAAACCATTAGAAACAGCACATGTAAGTCTCTTGCATAGATATATAAAGGGTAAATGCTAAAATGCTTGGGAAATCTGGCCTCAAAAAACTGATGTAAAAAATAATGAAAACATTAGATTAAAATTGAAAATAAAACCATATTTGCACAAACATTTTCTTTTAGAATTGTGATAGGTCCTGTAAGAGCCATATCGAAGTCAGCAAGTGTAAGAACCACCTCTATTTCAGTGTGGTCACTGAGAATACCTCACTCTTATTAATCTTTTGCAATAAAAAAAATCATTACTTTTGGCAATTAACTCACATTTTTAAATTTTTTTGTACAATATTTTCAATTGTATTTTTAGTATTTTTTATTTTAGTCTAAAAAACTTCTTTGCAATGGGTTGTTTTCACCATTCAAACATTAAGAAGTGGTGGCTTGGGGAGATTAACATTTGCCAAGTTTTATCAGAAGGAGAAGGCAGAAGAATGTGAATTCATGTGTTGTGACTTCAAATCTTGTATATAAGATCACTACGCCAATCCATGCTCCATTCCATAACCTTCTATTTTAATACTCTCATGAAAAAGATCGTGAAATAGTCTTTTGCTAGATAGACAAAATCAAATCGTACTGAGATGTCAATTGTATCACAGCAATTATACTTTATTATGAGATTACTCATCTGATGCATAGATAGCTAATTCCTTTTTCTACTCTAAACATAAAGTACATGCATAAATAGCCCAGGGTGTGTCTTAGGATGTTTTAAGCCCGCTAGAGTGTTACTCCAGGACTCAGAAACTCTGCATTTTAATCATATGCAGTGATTTCATAACTCAGTCCCATGGCAAATCATTATAATAAACACATCAAAAGAAGCTTCATCTCTTTATGCATAATGCAAGTATCAAATACAATGACCTTTCTCATATTTGCACATTAGTAATTTTATTTTAGCAAGGATAATGAATTCCTTTGCTTCACAATTTATTCTTTGTTTTTGTAAAATATTAATCATCTGGTATTCAGAGTCATTCTTTATAAGTCGAATTTTAAAGTCTCTTTGCAATAACCAAAATATAAACATAGAATTCTCAGATAATAATTATGGATTGCCTAAGCTTCTTAACAGTATTTCAAGTAGACCAGCTAAAACATGCCTGCAAAAAGAAAAGAGCATCCACTAAAGCTTTATCCCTAGGGCATTCTTAAAGAGGGAAATAATTCTCTAAAGTGTCCTTGGGCTCTTTGGAAAGTCAAATAAATTTTGTGCATAGTGTCATCAATATTAGACTTACAGAATGAAGCAAGTATTTAAATTATTTATTACATTAGGTTTGGGATATATCTGTGAGATGCGTACGCATATGTAGTTTTGCCATTTTTGAGGTGTGTATATGAGTTTGTTTCTAACAGTAAGTCACCAAGAACTGAAAAACCCTGACTTTGAACCCTGTCAATAAGTTTATTGCCCCCAAAAAGTACTGATTCACATACCATAATTATCATGATATAATTATACTCATACAATTATTATATTATTCTCATATCATTAGTTATTCTTTTCTCAACAATTTTTAAGCACCTACTATGTGCCAGTCATCGTGCTAGGTGCTGAAAATACAAGCAGGGCCATAAATCTCATGGTGGAAATACAAAAGGAACAACTCTCAAAGAAGTAACATCATAAAATGCATTTACTATTAAGTCCCCCTGATTGTAAAAAATACCTTCACATAAATGTAATTCTGAAAAAAAAAAGTGATTCCACATTGAAAAACAGATTTCCTACAAAAAATTAAAATAAAAACATCTCCTGAATTTTTAGCATTTGGGGGGCAGGAGAATGTTTCCACCTATTTTCACTCTAGTCCTATTAAAAGTTATATGCCTGATTAACATTTTGGTGGGAAGGTAAATCCCTGAGGCCTCAGGTGAGAAAAGAAATTCCTGGACATGCACCTCAATTTAACGTCACAGCCCATCTAAGGGCCTGGAAAATCAGGGATAGAGAGAAAGGGAAAGATGAAGGAAAACTGCTGGACAATTTGAAGAAACAGTATGGAGGGGAAGAAAGAGAAAGAGAGCATGGAAGTGCAGGCAGGCTCACAAACTGTGGGAAGAAAAGAGACAGCTAAAGTTATTACCAAGTAAAGAGATAATCAAGTGATAATCCAGTCAGTGACACCAACCCCACAGTTTTTGCCAGCACTGCTCACTAGTCATTTGTGAGAAACCATGTCTCAACTCCACTTCTGCTCCATTAGTTATACTTGAAATATAATCTTTGCACACCTATTGTTCCATGTATATTTATTCCTAAGTCATTTATTTAAAAAAATAATAATATTTATTCAGTATTTTGTAGGTCTTATCAATATACTAAATACTTCATGAACGTTACCTATTCTTAATATGCAAAACTCCATGAGATATATACTACCATTATACCAATTTATAGATATAGAAATTGTAAACCATGGGACTTAATTCATCATATTCCTTTTCATTTGTCCCTCTTCTTGCCACACAAAAACTTATTAGTGCCAGTGTCTGAAGACAAGGTACAGACAATTTGCTGTGTAATTTTGCATAAGACACTTTACTTCTCTAAGCCTTAACTCTTCATTTACAAAATAGATATAACAAAATAGAGTATATCATTGTGAGGATTAAATAAAATAATTCACAGAAAATCATTATATTTATAGCTGGAACAAAATAAACACCCAGGCTGGGCATGGTGACTCATGCCTGTAATTCTAACACTCTGGGAGTCCAATGTGGGAGATCACTTGAGCTCAGGAGTTCAAGACCAGCCTGAACAAGAGTAAGACTCGGTCTCTAGTAAAAATACAAAAATTAGCCAGGCATGATGGTGCACACCTGTAGTCCCAGGTACTTGGGAGGCTGGAGCAGGAGGATCACTTGAGCCCAGGAGTTTGAGGTTGCAGTGAGCTATGATGACACTACTGCACTCTAGCCAGGGCAACAGAGCAAGATTCTGTCTCCAAAAAAAAAAAAAAAAAAAAAAAATCAATAAAAATAAACAATAAATTAAAGGAAATTATTACTATTTACCATCATTTTAGATGGCTGATTATATAGCAATATTAAGCATCAAGACTTTAAGATTACATTCATGGTTAACTGACAACTATTTTATAATACACCAGTGCAGATATTAGTTTAAAATAAAATACTTCAGTTCAATATCAGATCATCAATTTACGAAAAATCTTAACAGTGTCTAGAATATTATCCCAGAACAAATAACACCATGTTTAATATAATTAGATGGACAAGCATATATACTATAGTATTTGGCATTTCTGTAAATGCCTGAGGGCCTATCTGCACTGTTGTGTATGCTGCTCATGTCCAGGCATTCAGAAGAGAGTTATCAGTGATATAATAGTGCCATAACTTCTATATTTCCACCATGAAATTTATGGTCCTTCCTGTATTTCCAGCACCTAGCACAATGACTGGCAACAAACATATGAAAAAATGGCCAACAAACATATGAAAAAATGCTCAACACCTCTAATCATCTCTAATCATCATCAGGGAAATGCAAATCAAAACCACAATGAGATATCACTTAACTCCAGTGAGAATGGCTTTTATCAAAAAGTCCCAAAACAATAAATATTGGCGTGGATGTGGAGAGATAGGAACACTCATACTCTGCTGGTGGGACTGCAAACTAGTGCAACCTCTGTGGAAAGCAATGTAGAGATACCTCAAAGAGCTACAAGTAGAACTACCATTTGATCCAGCAATCCCATTACTAGGCATCTACCCAAAGGAACAATAGACATTCTGTAAAAAAGACATCTTCACTCCAATGTTTATAGCAGCACAATTCACAATTGCAAAGATGTGGAAACAACCCAAGTGCCCATCAATACATGAGTGGATTAATAAAATGTGGTATATGTATACCATGGAGTTCTACTCAGCCACAAAAAACAATGGTGATCTAGCACTGCTTGTATTATCCTGGATAGAGCTGGAACCCATTCTACTAAGTATCACAAGAATGGAAAAACAAGCACCACATGTACTCACCATCAAATTGGTATTAACTGATCAACACTTACGTGCACATGTAGTAACATTCATTGGGTGCTGGGCAGGTGGGAGGGGTGAGAAGGGGATGGGTATATTCACACTTAATGGGTATGGTGCGCACCATCTGGGGGATAGACATGCTTGAAGCTCTGAATTGGATAGGGAAAAGGCAATATATGTAACCTAAACGTTTGTACCCCCATAATATGCTGAAATAAAAAAATAATAAAATAAAAAATAACAATAATTATAATAATTATATGAGAATAATTACAGTAATTATACGAGTATAATTATAACATAATATGGTGTTATAACCATAATATATACATATACCAGAGATATGTTTAAAGGACAGAATAAGATTTTTGAATAATTAAATAATTTTCCCCATGTAAATTCCCTCTTTTGCCCTCTGCTCAGCTCCTGCTCTTCCCTCAAACACTGTCTTCCCTCCTCTCCTCTACTCAAGCCATTGGGCTGTTCAGTACTCACTGAGAGGGTGGAAACCAACGCAAAAAAAAAAAAAAAAAGCCACTTAGCTTTGATTTGTAAAAGCCTAGTAGCCATTTTAGAGAAAGGGAGAGAATTTTTTTTTATCGTAATATTTGAAAGATGTGAGTTGAAGAGACTAGGGATGCCCCAGAATTAGGAATAATGAACAATTAAGGGCTGCTAGATCAAAGCTGATATCATCAACTGGATAGGAGTAAAACATATTTTGTTTTATTTTGTTAACAGAGACCTGTGTTGACCAGACAACTGGTCAACTTAGTTAATGCCAGCACACAGGTCACATGCAAAACTGTATGCCCTCTCCCTACAGGAATAGTAAGCAAGCTGCCAGAATAGGGCCACAACTCTAGTGAAGTTCCATACTGTTAGTAAATTTCTACTGTGTGAATAGAATGAAGGCTCAGATTAGAAGTTAAATTTTTTTATGTAAAATGCAATGTGATTTTCTTGTATACCTCAATTAATGGACTCAGGTTTGTATCTACATATCCTACCTCTATCTGTATGACTGTATAATGTATTTGCATGTTTGTGATTGTGTATGTGTGTGTATCACATGTAGAGACATAAATATGGTCATAAAATTATGCACTTAATTTCTAGCAAGTTCTACATAAGTACTACATAAAATATTTTCCTGGGATTTTTAAATGTCTGAAAGACAGAAATGCTATTTTATTCATCTTTCTATTAGCAGGGCCTGGCATAGTTCCTGAACTTAGTTAATACTTATAATATCTGTTAACCTATTTTAGTAGTCTCTTAATGTGCATGTGTAAGAAAGTGACATGATCAGAAAACATGCTTTCAGGGACATTAATTTGGAATCATGAGTACAGTAGCTTGGGTAGTTCAGCTATGAGGCTACTGAAACATCAAAGGAAAGGGCATGAGGTTCTGAACCAGTTTGTGGCCCTGGGAACAGGACGGATGGCATGCGTGAAATCACCAAGTGGTAACTGAAGACCATGGCAACAGTTTTCTATTTTAGAACTATAGCTCTGTGGGGTTAAGCCTAGAATGGTTTCTACTCCTTAGCCAAATGCTTGAGGATATAAAGTAAATATTAGCTGTCAGTGTTAACAAGGAACTAGTGGTAACAAGCTTTTTAGAAAGAATAGTATTCCAGTAGCTCATCCACTGAAATTGACTGCATTTAAATATTCTGTCAGGTTAAAACACCAATATATTCATAAAGACTTTGAAAATATCTTTTCTTATGTTCCAAGTCAGGTCATTAATATAGTTCTAAGTACTTATCTTTAACAATAGCAGTAAGACCAATTATTATCTATTTTTAATGAACAGTCACATGAGCAAAGGAATATGTGATGTAGCTTGCCCTTTAAGAAAGATTATATATATACACTTTCATTTCAAACTGGAATTGGAATTGTTGCCAATTCCACACTTAAAAAAATAGGTTAGTAAGTACTGCACTGCCTGGGGTCCTTATTATCTTTGAGCTTCAGTGAAATAGAATCTTTCTTTATAGAAATAAAACGAAGAGATTCATGTCCCCAATAGATAGATCATGGTAAAAAGTAAAAATTTATTATTGTAGAGCATAAGAAAATTCACAGTATACCTATTAACTATATGTGTGTGTATATCTTCTTAGCCTTAAAACTTTACCTATGATAAAAACTATTCCAAAAACATCTTGAACATATGCAAAATCTTATAGCACCACATTTATCATTAAATTTTATGTTTTATTTTACAGAGCATGATTTAGATGTAATCAGTAGAGAACTATAACTTCTGACTCTTCTTTTGTGAGACCCTTTCAAATTTCAGATTTGATTTTGATGTTTGTTGATATAAATTGTGATGGAAACCAGTCTGTATTATAGAGAACTTTTTTTGTTAGAAGACAGATTTGTACAATATAGTTTAATACAATTACAATATTTATAACCATGTAATAACAGGGTAGAAATTGTTTTCATTACTTTTATATTTTTATTTAAAACATTAACAAAAATTTCAATAGTGAACACCAAATAGTATTAATAACACGTGCAACTAGAGGCAAACACAGACAAAAAGGATATAAAAGAAAAATTTGCAATTACAAAAGTAGTGGCTTAATAATTACTGAAATTAAATGATAAAAGTAAACCACAGTCCTGATTTTAGAAGCCTTAAAGACTTGCTAGGGAACTGGCATGGGGTTAGGAGAGACCAGCAATGAGCTGCCAGTGACAAAAAAGAATACTAATGAAAGGGATGTGACTAAATAAGTCAAAGATAATAATCAGGTTAAGGAGAGAGGAGGATACCACGTGCTTCTCATAGGATGCCTCTCCCTAGCCACACCTGCCTCAAGTTCTCAGGGAACCCTTCAGCCTTTCTGTCAACTACCATGTTCCAAGGATGTGTGGCTTCCCATGACCCTTGTCACCTATCCCAAAATCTCCTTGTGAATATAGTTGGGTCCTCATTCTTAACAAATTTTGTAAACATTTCCTTATTGCATTATTGAATTATTTCTAGTCTGGAAAAGAATGGTTACAGGTAGAAGAGGGAAAAAAAAAATAACCCAAATACTTCGCATGCCCACAAGCCACGCTGAGGAAAATGGCCCTGTCCACTGCTGCCTTCTGCTGAGGGCAGTGCCTAGGCAAGTGGTGTCCAGGAACACAGACCTCTGTGCCCGCCCTCTTAACTAGAGGTGACTGCACCTAGAAGTCCTCTCTTTTCTGGGCCACCGGGTATCTCCAAGTATTTCTAGTATTTCCATAATGGACTAGAATAGGGAACTTTTACTCCTAGTTCTGGCTGATTTCTTCTAAAGAGTCTGAAATAACTCATACTTTACTCTCAGTGGAAAAATTTTATTTTTGTGAGTTCTTTTATGAACCCTCTTACATTCAAATGAAGAAGACATATTTCTCCTAATAATATAATTTTTTAAAATGGTTTTATATTAGGATATTTTCAGATTAAAAAAAATTACAAAGATAGTACGGAGAATTTTCGTGTTTTCCTCTCAGTTTGCCTATTATGAATACCTTTGATTAGTATGGTACATTTTCTATAATTAATGAACCGATAATGATACACTGATATCATTAACTAAAATCCATACTTACTTCAGATTTCCTTAGTTTTTCCACAATGATTTTCTTTTCTTTTCTTTTGTTTCTTTTAGACAGGGTCTCTGTGTTGCCCAGGCTGGTCTCAAACTCCTGGACTCAAGAAATCCTCCCACCTGAGCCTCCAGAATAGCTGGGATTACTGGCATGTATGCTTGGCTCCCTAATGACATTTAGAATGCCACATTGCATTTAACTGGCATGTCTCTTGGCTGCTGACAATTTTTCAGGCTTTTCTTGTTTTTGATGACCTTGACAGTTTAAAGAGTACTATCAAGTATTTTGTAAAATGTCCTGCAACTGGGATTTATCTGGTACCTTTTCTCATTAGACTGCAGTAATACATTTGGGAAAAAAAAACGGAGAGATAAATTTTTTCAAAAAGACCTACTGACATCACATTTTTTCAAGGGTACATACTATCAACATCACTTAACACTGTTTTTTTTTAATTATTATTTTAGCATATTGTGGGGGTACAAAAGTTTAGGTTACGTATGTTGCCCTCCCCCCCCCACACCTCCTCAAGTCAGAGCTTCAAACGTGTCCATCCCCTAGATAGTGCGCATGGTACTCATTATGTATGTATACACCCATTCCGCCCCCCATCTGCCTGACACCCAATTAATGTTATTCCTGAATGTGCTCTTAGGTGATGATCAGTGAAACCAATTTGATGGTGAGTACACGTGGTGCTTATTTTTCCATTCTTGGGATACTTCACTTAGTAGAATGGGTTCCAACTCTATCCAGGAGAACATAAGAGATTCTATATCCCCATTATTTCTTATAGCTGAGTAATACTCCATGGTATACAACACTTACCATTGTTGTTGTAATGACCATCTGGCTAAGGTAATGTTTGTCAGGTTTCCCCACTATGAAATTACTCTTTGGAAGGGAGTCCAAAGAGTATCCTATACTTACTCTTTGGAAGGGAGTCACTATGTACAGCCCACACTTTTAAGTAGGGAGTTATGATTCATCTCCCTGAGCACAGAACATCTACATGAATTATTTGAAATTTTTCCACAGGGGAGATTTATTTGTTCCATCCCATTTACTTCTTTATCCATTTATTTATATCAGTATCAACTCATAGATACTAATTTTATACTGTGGGTAAAAATCTAGCACTGCTTTTTCAAATTGTTGCAGCTGTGGCTATCGGGAGCTCTTTCATGTGGTTCCTGTGTCACTTTGACAGACCCCCATTTCATCATGTGTGTTAGTACTTCTGGATTTTCTGGAATTACAAGATGCTACAGGCTTGCCTTGAATATTTACTCACCCAGTCTTAGAATTGGTCATTTCAGCAAGAAGCTCTGGTAACCAAGATCTCCACACCAGTTGTATTCATTGCTACTGGAGTGATATTAATATAATTTTGATCATAATGGTCAAGGCCTAGCAAATTTGATCTTTAGAAAAAAACCATTTACCTCCTTTATTATTCTAGGTTTTTCCACTAAAGACTAAATGTCCTGTATGGCAAACTACTTGTCTCAGAGTAAAACACTGAAAATACGAAATAGCTTCATAACAACCTTCTGAGGAAGGGTATCATCCCATTTTACCAATGAAGAAACAACAGCACAGAGGATTTGTAATGTCTTGCTCAAGCCACACAAGATTAGAAAGACTCTGGTTTCAATCTTCTTTCAATCATCACAGCAAAATGTCTTTTTTTTTTTTTTACTAAAGTAAGTATTTTCACTAATATTTTAATTGTTAAGGATCTCTCTTATTAACTAGCCAAAGAAACCCGGTTTGTGTAACTTTCCAGAATATTCGAGTGCCAGCTGGTGACATCTACAGAGACAGCAGGTGTGGGTGTCTTTGCACCTGTGACGCACACAGATGTCACTAAAGGATTCTAGCACTCTGCTCATGAGCCTGTGGTGGCCTCAAAGTCCTCTGTAACACAGCTGCAGCAGCCACTGTTAACAAGTCAATGTCACCACCCCTGTGAAAACATTTTTGGCAATGTCATTCCAAAAAGGCAAAAATTGTTGCCGATTCACATTTAAGCATATGTAATGAGCAGAGAAGTCGGCCTCAAAACAGAGATCCTTTGGACCAAGTCAACATATGAAATGGGCATGACTCCTTGGATCATAAATTGGCAATTCAGACCACACATTTATTTTCCCTTCTCTGTTGTCATGACTCTTCTCACGACAGAAATTAAAGAGCTTTACTGACCAGCGTCTTGGAATTGGAAGGTCAAAGACATGACTCTCTAATTTTATTTATGCTCCTGTTTTTCAATCCCTGGTATTGACATAGGAGGCAATCTTTGGTGATATATTGTATCATGTCAGTAAAAGAACTTGTTCATTTATATCAAAAATGGTCCTGCCTTCACCTTTGACAATCTAAAATCCATACATGAGAATTTGCAGAAGTTTCCACTGAATAGAAGTTTAGAACTTCTTTCACAAACTCAAAGATTTCCACAGAGAGAATAAAAACTTCAGGAAATATGAAGTATATGAATCAAGGCATTAAATAAAAAAATTGTCCTCCTTTCTGCATTCATCTCGGACAGAGCAAAATGGCATTTTTCTTATCTAAAATAAAATCAGGACTCAGAAAGCAGAAGACATTGTATCCTTAGATGGAATTTTGGAAGAATAATTGCTTGTCTGTGGAAAAATTCTACCTGCAAAGAAATATAAACTATTTAAACTCTAAATCAAAAGATTTCATAGAGGTTTTAGTACTGTTCTGGTAGCAGCTGAAAAGAGAAGCTGCCTTCTTTATTCCTTTTAGATTTGGTGATCAGAAACTAACTGGAAAAAGAGACTATAATGTGGTCCATGAACAAAATTCAAGTGTTAAGAATGATACTAATATAGGCTTGTAACATATAAAAATATATATGATAATCCAACAGACTAAAGTCAAAGTAGTTCAAGTAACAAAATAATCTGAAAAATTAAACAAGGTATTGCAGGCAAAAGGTCCTAAATATTCACATCACAGAAATGTGTTCCAAAATTTCACTATCAACATACTTCATTGCAAGACAACTATGAACGCTCTTTAAATAATTAATCTTTCATGAATAATTTTTAAATAAAACTGTACTATATTTTAATCCTAAGCACAACATGCTTATTATAAAAGATAGAAAAAATACAAAAAGCCTAAAAAAACAAAGCAAAAATGAGTATAAATCCAACTATTTAGAGATAACAGCTAATATTTGACTCACATTTTTCAGATAACTTCCATGGTAATAAAATTATATAATATTACATGAATTTGATAAAACAATAGATATGTTCTCTAAAGTATTTGTTAAAAATAATATATTGTGGGCAGCTTTTAATATTCATAACTATTCAACATAAATGTTTACAATAGTTAAATATTTCATTGTGTGATTGTATCATAATATATTTAATCTTGTACTGATGAAAGTATTTATTTCTTATTTTAGTTACTATGAAATTCTGAGAAGAAAATCCAATGTATGCACTTTTTGTGTGTATGTCTAACATCTTTATGATACATTCTTACAAGTAGAATTGTGATATTAAGTTTATCCACCTTAAATTTGAATACACAAGCTGAATATTTAACAAGATCCAAGTATATGCAGTCTGCAAGAGACTCACCTAACCTGTAAGGACACACACATACTGAAAGTAAAGGATGGAAAATTACAATTCATGTAAATGGAAACCAAAAGAGAGCGGGAGTAGCTATACTTGTATCAGATAAAATAGACTTCAAGTCAAAAACTAAAAAAGAGACAGAGATAGTTATTGTAGAATGATAAAGTGGTCAATTCGGCAAGAGGATATAGCAATTGTAAATATATATGTACTTAATGCTGGAGCATACAGATATATAAAGCAAGTATTATTAGATCTGTAGGAAGAGATAGACTGCAATCTTAATACAGTAATAGTAGGGGATTTCAACATCCTACTTTCAGCAATGTACAGATCATCCAGACAGAAAATCAAAATAGAAACATCAGATCTAAACTATACTGTAGATCAAATGGCCCTAACAGAAAATTCCACATGATAACTGCAGAATACATCTGCACGTGAAACTTTCTCCAGGATAGATAATATATTAGACCACAAAACAAGCCTCAACAAATTTTAAAAGATCAAAAGCATATAATGTGTGTTTTCTGACCACAATGGGAGAAAACTTGATCAATACCAGAAAGAACTTTGGAAACTATACAAAAACATGGACATTAAACAATAAACTCCTAAATAACAAATGAGTCAATGAAGAAATTGAAAAGGAAATTAAAAATTTATTGAGACAAATCAAAGTGGAAACACAGCATACCAAAACCTATGTGATACGTCAAAAGCAGTTCTTAAAGGGAAGTTTATAGTAATAAACCTACACTAAAAGGTAGAAAGATCTCAAATAAACAGCCTAAAATTATACCTCAAGGAATTAGAAAAACAAGAGCAAATTAAACTCAAAAATAGAAGGAAAAAATAATGAAATCAGAACAGAAATAAACAAAATAGACACTAAACAATAAGAGTTTTTTAAAAGAGAAACAAAATTGAGAAACCTTTATCTAGAATAAGAAAAAAGAGAGAAGATTCAAATAAATAAAATAGGAGGTGAAAAAAGAAACATAACTGATACCACAGAAATATAAAAGATCAGAAGATGTTAACAACTATATACCAACAAATTGGAAAAAAGAAATTAATAAATCACTAAACACATACAAACTACAAAAATTGAATCATGAAGAAATAGAGTATCTGAACAAACCAATAATGAATAAGGAGATTAAATCAGTAACAAAAATTCATTCATCAAAGAAAAGCCCAGGTACCTGATGGCTTCATTGCTAAATTCTCCCAAACCTTTAAAGAGTGAATACCAATACTTTGTGAACTATTCCAAAAAATTGATGAGTAGAGAATTCTTCCAAAATCATTCTATAGACCATCACCTGATACCAAAATTAAATAAGGGCACAATAAAAAAGGAAACTACAGGCCAATATCCCTGATGAAAATAGATGCAAAAATGTTCAACAGAATACTACTAGCAAGCCAAATTCAATAACACATTAAGACAATCATTCATCATGACCAAGGGCAATTCATCCCAGGGATGTAAGGATGGTTCAACCTATGCAGATCAGTTAATATATCATGTTAATAGAATCAAACACAAAAATCATACGATCATTACAGTAGATGCAGGAAAAGAATTTGATAAAATTCAACAGCACTTTATGATAAAAATCTCTCCACAAATTAGATATAGAGGCAAAGCACTTCAACATAATAAAGACCATATATGAAAAACCCAAAACTAAGATCATACTGACCAGGAAAGAGTTCAAAGCTTTTCCTCTGAGATCTGAAATAAGAAAAAGATGCTCACTTTCATCAGTTTTATTCAACAGAGTACTGAAAGTCCTAGCCAAAGAAATTATGCAAGAGAAAGAAATAAAGGGAATCCAAATTGGAAAGGACTTCAAAAAAAAAACCTGCTAGAACTAATAAATGAATTTGATAAAATTGCAGGATACAAAATCAACATACAAATATCAGTAGTGTTTGTATATGCCAATAGCAAAAAAAAAAAAAAAATCTGAAAAAGAAATCAAGAGAGCAATCCCATTTATAATATCTATAAAAATATTGAAAAAAAAATATCTGGGAATAAATTTAGCCAAGGAGGTGAAAGATCTCTAAATGAAAACCATAAACATTGATAAAAAATCGAAGAGGAAATAAATAAATAAAAAGATATTCTGTGTCCATGGAATGGAAGAATTAATGCTTTTAAAATATTCATACTACCCAAAGTAATTTATAGATTCAATACAATCCCTCTCAAAATACCAATGACATTCTTCACAGAAATAGAAAAAAAATCATAAAATTTATATGGAACCACAAAAGATGCTGAATAGTCAAAGCAATCTTGAGCAAAAAGACCAAAACTGGATGCATCACACCACCTGACTTTAAAATACATTATGAAGCTATAGTAACCAAAACAACACGGTATTGGCATAAAAATAGACCAATGGAACAGAATGGAGAAGACAAAAATATAACCACACACTTACAGCCAATTGATTTTTGACAAAGGGTCCAAGAACATACACTGGGAAAAGAACAGTCTCTTCAATAAACAGTGCTAGAAAAACTGGATATCCACATGCAGAAGAATAAAACTAGACCCCTATCTTTCACCATACGTAAAAATCAACTCAAAATGAATTAAAGACTGAAATGTAAGGCCTGAAACTATAAAACTACAAGAAAGAAACAGAGGAAAAACTTTTTGATGTTGGTCTGGGCAAAAAATTTTTAGATAAGAACTCAAAAGCACAGGTAACGAAAACAGGCAAATCAGATTATATAAAATTTACAAGGTTCTGCACAAGAAAGCAAACAACAGAGTGAAGAAATAACCTCCAGAATGGGAGACAATATTTGCAAACTATATATCTGGTAAGGTGTTAATATCCATAATATATGAGAAACTCAATAGCAAAAAACAAATAATCCTATGAATGAATAGACATTTCTCAAAAGAAAACATACAAATGGCCAATAGGTGTAAAAAAAAAAATTTCACCATGACTAATCATCAGGGAAATGCAAGTCAAAACCACAATGAGATACCACCTCCCTCAGATTAGAATGGCTTTTATGAAAAAGATAAAAAATAACAAATGCTAGCATGGATGTGAAGAAACAGGAATCCTTTATACACTACTGGTGAGAATGTAAATTAATGCAGTCATTATGGAAAACAGTATGGAGTTTCCTCAAAAAATTAAAAATAGAACTACTGTATGATCCAGCAATCTCACTACTGAATATTTATCCAAAAGAAATAAAATCAGTATGTCAAAGAGATATCTGCACTCCTATATTTATTGCAGCATCAGTCACAACAGTCAAAATATAGAATCAACCTAAGTGTCCATCAATGTGCTATATACATAATGGAAAACTATTCAGCCATAAAAAAGTAATGAAGTATTGTCATTTTTGATAACATGGATGAACCTAGAGGACATTACGTTAAGTGAAATAAGCCAGGCACAGAAAGAGAAATACTACATAATCTCATTTATTTCACTTATTTGTGTAATATAAAAAGGCTAATTTAATGGAAGTATGGGGCAGAATAGTGGTTACCAGGGGCTGGGCAGGGAAGGGGGAAGGATTGGCTAATTGGTACAAAGTTACAGTTAAACAGGAAGGTGTATATTGTAGGATGACCATAGTTAATGATATTGGATTGTATATTTCAAGATAACTAGAAGAGAAGATTTTGAAAGTTTTCACCACAAGGAAATGACAAATGTGTTAGAGTTGATATATATTTAAATTCCCTGACCTGATCATTACACTTCCGTGCATGTATCAAAACACCACCCTGTATCCCATAAATATGCACAATTATGTATCAACTAAAATTAAAATAAAACTAAATACATTGAATGCATAATGTCAAACAACTTATAGGAAGCCTGTATATAAACACTCAGGGAAAATGCTTATTCATAATTTGTTAGACTGCAAATTTCCGAAACACAGGAATTACTGTTGTCTTGGTGTTTTCCCTATTCTCAATGTCAGAACTAAGACTAGCATACAGTCAGGACACAATAAATTTTAAATAAATTAATATTGATTAAATTATGTTTGAAGAGTATAATTTGCATCTAATTAGTTCTTTATTTGAAACTGAGTGGAACCTTTTTCAGACTCTTCTCTTTGAAATAACCATTGAGAAACTTTTGACTAAGAAATAAGGACAGATTCTCTCTCCTCACACTCCACATGAATTATACACCCATTGTGCTCTGCCACCAGTTTGTATGACCTTAGACTAACTGAGAAATATTTTTGAGTTTCCAATTTTCAGTCTCTAGGAAGAATGTAACAATAAAAAAACCCACTTTGCCTGCCTGTCAGGGTTGCCCTGAAATTTAAACAATGTAATGTGAGGTAAAAGCACTTTGTACACAATAAAATGGTCTACAAATAAAGAGATTAACAATTAAAGACAGGTTTAACGGTCTGGAATGCATTATACTCAACTCATATTAACCTGGAAAGATTTCTGCAAACATCCTAAAGCTCTAGGCTCAGAGGCTACTGTTTCCAGTGTCCACCTGCAGATAATGTATCAGAATGATGATTTCTTACAGGAATGGAAAATAGCATTTGTTTTCACTTTTATCTGTCATATTTAGCTGAACAAGGCTTCCTATTGATTTGTGGCATCAAAGTTACTTCCTTTCTTCAAGCATGACATTTGCTATTATCTCTTTCTAAGCACAGAAATCTAAAAGTAACACCATAAAAAAATAAAAAAATAAAAGCCTCACAGCTTAAGTATTGATTAAAAACAAACTTGGTTCATTAAAAACACCGCTGGGATTTGAAGCACTTAGAGATAATCTTTTCTTTCCTTCAGCATTAAAAAATAGTGATTTATAGATCTTAGTGGCTCTGAGAAGGAGCTACTGTTACTCAAATGTGGTTTGGATTAAAAAAAAGAAAAAGATTGTTAAGGAAGAATCTAAACTTCCCCTCACTCTATTTGATAAATTATGTATGGGGAAAATAATTTTTTCCTTAATAATATATGTCATTAATATTTGTATAGTAGTTTTTCTATTATAAGGCTATTTCATACAATATATCCTATATTCTGTCTCATCCTGAAATTTTTTGGTTCTGTTCCAAAAGTGACAAGGTCAGGGACATGGTAGAGGTGAGGTTGAGCAGTCACTAGCTTCTGTCTTTAGGGATCTTCCCAGAGAGGGGAAATCTGTGCTCCTGTCAAAAGAAAATATGTGTCCCAATTGCAATCAATGGCATCATGTTCCTTCCTCCAGCCAGGTGTCATGATGGTTGAAGGGATGAGTGGGGAGTCATAGGATGACCCAGACCCTTTGCCCTCCTACAAGGGCAGTCAGGTAAACAGAAGTGAATAGAAGACACTGAAGTAACTAGAATTCCTAAACTTGCTTGAAACTCTTTAAAAATTCTTGGATTTCTGTGTTTAGCTTTCTATCATTTTAAAACTAATGATCCTGTACATTAGTGGTATCAATCTTCTGTGTTAACATCTATCTCAGTTTTTGCCATGTGCATTGATCAATTGCATTGTAATTTTCTTGATTATTTTAAATTAAAATTTTTTTACTTAAAATGTATTTTCAATGAAATTTCAAATCTATTTTGCTTTATAAATATAAAAAGATTATAAACAAGAATGCACAAAAATAATGGTAAAAATTCTATTTTATTATTATTGCCTGCCATAAAGCTATTTTTCTCTTCTAATGAAAGTGCAGTGGTAGCATTGTGTTAAGAGAAATCAACAGTATGAAAAATACTTTATCTTGGTTGATCAGAGGATTGAGAGATAATTTAAAAGGGAGTTGTGTTCTGTCATTTCTGTGTGACATCTTGTCCACATACGATCTAAAAGATCCAGTAATATTTGTCATATCCTTTGGGAAACACACAGCAGGTCTACATTTTTTTATTTGTGATGTGTCTTTAGACCTGCTTAACCTCCAATTCTGGTGCTCCTAACTTGAGTGGATAAGATGGAAGCATGACAAGCATTTTACTGTGCAGGCAAAATATCCAAAAGTGAGTTTTCTTTTATCCAAATGTATCGATATTTTGCAGGTATAATTTCCAGCCATGACTGAAAAACCATAATAAAAGTCTTAGGAACATAAGACATTTTAGACTTTTAACCCAGAATGAATTCCCCAACAAAGTCTTGGATGCAGAAAGAGTGTGCAGTGCTTCTTGAATTTTCATGTGTGTGTAAATCACCTGCAGATGTTGTTAAAATTCAGGTCTGAAATTTTTGTATTTCCAACATGCTCTCAGATGATGCAGTTCCTGCTGGTTAGTGGACTGCACTTGAGTAGCTAGAGCTGGAACACAGGCTCTGGATTCGGGTTGTGGACTTATCCATTGGATCCCAACTTCACTGGCATGAATAAGGACGAGTTACTTGAATTCTTGCAGCCAAACTATTTCTTATTACATTAAGTGAGATAAGAAGAAGTAGGGGGATATACTTCACTGGATTGTTGTGAAGAACAAATGAGTTAATACATATAAAATGCATTGACATATACCCAGCACTTATAAAAGCTGTAATAAATAAATTTGAACCCTGAGGATGAAGCCAAAGATGAAGATGATGACAAACCTTCAGAAGTATTGCATCTGTTCTTTGAAAAACCATCTGTTGCTAAACAGGACAAATTCTACTAGCAACAGAACTCAGACAATACCTGTAATATCTGATTATATCACTTTTTTTGCTACACTTCTTTAATTGCCCTACTAAACCTACATGGTAAAGACTAATTCCCTTGACATGGTTACTAAAGTTAATCTGGCTTGTGATTGTCCCTGTAGTTCTACTTTCTAGCTCTCCACCTCAAACAATTTACTCTTTCAGCCAGATGAAATTATTAATAACTCAGACTCTAAACAGACCGTATTTTCTCATATCTTGGGCCTTCAAGAGACTGTGAGCCCTGGAAGCCAAGAATAGTTGCCCAGCATATTTTATCTCCCAGTGGAGAATTAAGAGTGTCTTGTATGTACTTATACCATTACTATCTTGTTCTTGTCATTATGCCCTCTATCATATGTTTTCAAATGATATATTCACTCTTGATTCTCCCATTGTTACGTTTTACACATTTTGAGAACAAAAACCTTGCCTTGATGTACCATCAGCACCTCATAGTATAGTGAGAACTGTAATTTCATTGTTCATTATTCTACCTGGTACAGCAGTCCTAAATACTTGTTGAATTAATGAAATTTAGAAACTAAAAAGATACACGCATGCTTATAATGTCCTTCCTCTCCTTCCTCATTCAAATTTTCACTTGTGAGGAGTTTCAATATAATAACATTTAACTAGCAAGCATTCAACACATATTAAATGACCTCTACTTTGAAGAATTTCTCAAAGGATACAAAATTTACCCATTACTCAAAAATTAGTAATTTTCAAACCCTTCACAAAAGAACTTTTGATGTGTCACATTAGAAAACCTGAGTACCCTATGTGTGCGCATGTTTTAAAATATAAAGATTTTATATCATAATTTTTTAAAGTTCTTTCTTATTTCTACTAATTTTCTTTTTATCTATAAACTGCAGAAATACGACTTTTGAAAAAACCCACATTATATATCAGATTGTTATGATAAGCAAATTTTCTCCTTGGCCAATATTTTGAGACCCCAAGTTTAATTTAAAAACTGTGTTTTTTACTGTTTGAAATTTTATTCTGTATGATTTCATATTTCATATAGTTTTATATTAACATTATCATTTTTGAAATCAAGAAGCATTTTAAACATCTTTGCCACCTTACAATAATTGATAGCACTTTTTCTTTATATTGTGGTATAGAACATGTTATTTCCTAAAATTGTCATCTTGGAAACAGTATAATTTTAGTAATTTGGAAAAAAATATCAAGAAGGTTTTACTACTCAATGAGCAGGTTAATGTGATCACAGAGGGGAAATGTCCAGAGTACTGTCAAAAAGATAGTGTTGGCACAAGTCATTAATAAAGGAAATTTTAACGTGCATCTTCTTGTTAGGAGATGAAGTTGCATAAAGTTGCTAAGAGTGTCCAGGATCTATTGCTTAGCCACTTTGCCTATCTCGTATAAATACTCCTGGAATGTCTTTTTTTTTTTAAATGAAGAAATAGGGTGCCACTTCTAATTCTGGCTATAATGAACTAGCTTCTATCAGACCAACCTTCTTACCAATAATATGAAAAGATGGTGAATATATATTAATATTAAAAATATTGATTTAAAGGCATGGGAGAGCTACAAAGGTATCCAAACTTATACGCAAGATCTTGAAGAAAAATGCAGAGGGATGGTTTGACATTTAGTACATCTTTTTTCCTTGAAGCATTTACCAGCTTATTAGTGGTTGGTGAGCCACTGAGTAGCTTTTAGCAGTTTCAGAAGGCCAGGAAGAAAAGATGTGTTGTTAGAAGCTATCAATAAGGAAGGGGAGCATGCTAAAATCTCCAAATCTTCAGCTGAGATGTTTGAAAGGCTACGCCAGAAAATTAATGGAGAACCAGAAATAATCTTCACCAAGAAACGCAACCTCAAATAAATTTAATCTATGATTGGCTTAAATGATCTTCTGCTAGTCTAACTTCTGCCAGAAGAAATAGAAATTCCTCACTGAAGAAAGATAACATCTTCAAAAGACTCAAATTATGTCTATAATCTTTCATACATGACATATTCAGCAATCAAAAATTACCTGACCAGTAGAAAAGACCAAATTACCCCAATCAAGAAGTGAAAGAAACCAAGAGGAGATTTCAATATTAGAGATATCAGACATGGACTTTGAAATAGCCATGATTAATACATTAAAGAAAATTGAGAAATACGTCAGCATATAACTGAGATAACTGAGTTTCCTGTAGAAACCATGGAGAAGCCAGAAGTAAGGAATGCAATAAATATCAAAAATAAATAATTCAGATGGATTTGACAGATTAGACACAGCTCAAGAAAGAACTCACTGGAAGATACACAGATTAGTAAAATATATCTAAAGCATAGACAGTCCAAAGGTAGGACAATACAGAAAATAAATGTACACATAAAACTACAAAATAATGTTGTGAGATATAAAGAATGGGCAAATTGTTGGAGGGAATTTCATGAATTAGAACACTCAATGATATAAAAATATCAATTTCCTCCAGATACATAATTTCAATGAAATCCATTTAAAAATCCAGGCAGTTTTTTCCTTGCATTCAACAAATTGATTTTTAAAATTATGTGAAATTCTAGAGGGAAATGAATAGCCAGACAATTTTGAAGAAAAATAAATAGGGTGTGCAATTACCTTAATATGAGTAACCATTTCTACAGTTTTTTAATACAAATTTTACTTCTATTTTTCTTAATATGCTTTTTAAATAATCAATAAATCATCATTATATATCCTGTGTTTTTGATTCACAATTTATTCCATCATTCTGTAAATTTTCATGTTTTCACAGACATCATTAATATATAAATATATCAATGACAAATATAAAGGACAAATAATTCATACTAATATTTGTCTTATTCTGTTCAGTCTACTATAACAAAATACCATAACCTGGGTAGCTTATAAGTAACATAAATTTATGTCTCACAGTTCTAGAGACTGGGAAGTCCAAGATCAAGGTACTGGCAGATTCAGTGTCTGATGAGCGCCTGTTTCCTGGTGCATAGAAGGAGTCTTCTTGCTGTCTCTTCACGTGGTGGAAGGAGCAAAGAAGCTTTCTGGGGCCTCTTTTATATGGGTACTAATCTCATTCATAAAGGCTCTGCCCTTGTAACCCAATCACCTCCTAAAGGTTCCACATCTTAATACCATCACATTAGTGAGCACATTCTGACATATGAATGTGGGGGAGATACAAACATTCAGACTATAACAATGGTATAATTCACTTGTTAAAAAAAAAAAAAAAAAAAGAGAGAGACCACTATAGTCTCTCAACCATTTTTTACACGCATATCTTCCACCACATTTAAATTGTACTAAATAGCATTAATAGGACTTTTCTTGTTTGTTTGTTTTGCTGCCTCTTTTTGACACAAAACATTTTGACCATTTCTATAATAGGTTAATTTTAACTATAGTAATAACTACCTAAGAAGATAAGCTCATATACTATCCTAGAACTTGACTTTCTTATGTAGTTCTAGAGCCGACCTTGAAATAAGCTTCAAGTAATATTTTTATTTGCTGTTTTGACTGTGGCAATTGTTGTGTTGTGCTCTATGATCAATACTTTTCTTCTTTTATCTGCAAAATCTTCCAGTGATTTTAATTTAATTGTCCATGATTATCATGCACCTACTACAAAAGACGTCTTGAGTTCTGAGCATTGCAAGGTTTCATCCCTGGATTAGATTAAATTTATGGTTGATAAGCAGTATCAGTCAGCTAAGAATATAATCCTCAAAAATTCCCTTGTGGAGACACTCCTAAATTAATTGGAATGAATCATATTTGTCAGTTAGGTAAATGAAGTACCTAAAGAAGAAACTTTGTATTTTAAAATTTATTATTACAGTTTAAAATACTTAAAGGCATTTATTTTCCAATTCTATGAAAGACACCAAATATTAATCAAAATTCCCCTTGAAAATGATTGTTCATATTTGCTAGACTTACAATCTGAATAACAATATTTGTAAGCTAGCTTAAAATGTTAAGAACTAGCCTCTTTATGAAATCAAATATAAATTCTAAAAATCAAAGTTGACCTCTGAATAATCTTTTGTGTTTGCAAAAGCCACTTTTGAAACCATTAAAAATTTTCCTTTAATAATACAAAACTTATAAGTTTAGATTTTTTTTCATAATCCTAATTTGTACTATTGGTAACTTTCAACAAATAGTATCAATTATAGTATGGTTCTTATCACGCCTCTGTTGGGAAACAAGTTTTCAGGTGCAATTGATCAGTCAGTGATCTTCACTGGACATATATGACCTATGAACACTATCATGGTGGTAGTGATAAAAGAACACACAGTCTTCAATACGAATCAAGTTACTCAGTAACTGGAGATCAGATCTGTTTAATGCTATCGTTATGTTACATAATACATAAACTTTTCTTTCTGTCGAGATTTGAACATGAGCAAACTAGTTAGATCAAATGTCTGTGAACTGCCCAACCCTAGAGAATGTCTTTCATAGTGCAGCTTATATAAATGGTGCCACCTAAGATTGGCAGCCTGGCCACTACTGTTATTATAGTCACAGTAACTTTTACTGGAAATGGTATGTTTTTCAAGAAAACTTTCATAAACTTATTAAGTGTTCTTTGATTCCTGTGGTTCATCTGAAAGGTTAATTTTCCATCCAGCACATTTTAACTTACGAACACAATATTTTATTTTTGATCTCTCAATAGTATGCTGCTGTAACTAGACTTTTTCATAGCAAAATGAATTTAGCATTATCTAATATTGCTTGGTAATGTTGTGAAAGGAATTACAGGCACTGAGGTAATGTACATTACTCCCACATCTTTCACCTCTCTGTGCAGTCAGCCAAATTATATATTTATTAATTTTGTTAAGCTGGCCTCATGAGTCAATAGATTGAATAGAGTCCCTGTTAATTAAGTTTGCTGATGAAATGACTAGAAGCTTGGAGAGTAGCTTTGGAATTAAAAATGAGTTTAACCAGCTGGAGGGGATTTATGCATTGGATAAGTATTGGACCAAATGACCTTTGTGGTATTTTTCAACTCTGGGATTCTATAAAAGACTGAGAAATCAATACAATAAGAATTTATATGAAAATAGTCCAATATAAAAAGTTAGAATTCATTAATATAAATAATCAAAATTAAAAATAAATGGTTATACACAGGCATAGTTTGAGATCCTAACAATCTAAACATGTGTTACCAAGTTAGCTTGATTTAATTGTGATACTGAGATTCTTTGCTTTCTAATAAAAACTTATATATAAAACGTTCCTGTGTCAGAGACTAAGTATTCAACCAAACCAGTGTTCTCTACTTGCCCAATCAACAAGATTACATTTTTTGTAACTAATGAAACTCCTATAGCCAAAATAAACTTTAACAGAATATGTAGAGACATGATGCACATTGATTTCAAGCTTTCTACGAAAATGTATCCTCATGTAATTCTACATTTTCTTTCTTTTTCAGGCTGGCTATTGTGAACTAAATGCCAGGACAAACTTTGGATGTTCTATCTGTATAAAAGATGGACTCATATCTAACACACACACACACACACACACACACAAGCACAATGATATGTAATTTTCTTATTGAACAATTAAAAATGGCAGAAGTCATGAATAGGTATTTCAGAAGAGAATATCAAAATATCCAATAAGGATATGAAAGACTATTCAACTTCATTAGTCATCAAGAAAATACAAAGTTAGAACCTCAATGAAATACCATTGCATACTACTAGAATGGTTACAATTTAAAAATAACTTACAACATCAAGTAGTGGTAACATTGTGAAGCAACATAAATTCTTATGAACTGATAGTAAAAATGTAAATTGAGAGAGTTTGGTGGTACTACTAAAAGAAATCATACAAATATTCTATGACCTAGCAATTGTACTCCTAGATATTTTTCCAGGAGAAATGCATATATGTATGTTTACCAAACGCCTGTATAGGAATGTTCAAAACAACTTTATTGATAATAGACAAAGCAGAAAAAAAGTCTGTCTCCAGTGAAATGTATAAATTGTGATATATTTATAATGGAATATCATGGAACAATAAAAAAGAACAAACTTTTTTATTCCAGGCTAAATAATATAACATTAAGCAAAGAAACCCAGAAATAAAGAACAGGCATAATTTCATTTATAATCAACAGGTATAAAAATAAAAACACTAGATAGGATATTGACACAATGAATTGAGGGAGGCATCTGGAATGCTTGGAATGCTGTGTATTTTTATTTAGGTTATAATTCCACTGCTATATTTGTAAAAATTTATGGAATTTTAAACTTAAAATTTGTGTGCTCTGTTGAAATTAAAAAAATATTTAAAAAGTTATAGTCTGATGCATTTAGGTTACATGTCCCAAATATATATCTGAGATATTAAAACAGTAGAAATACTGTACAATTTCCTTTCTTACAGGAGATTCAATGATTTAAATGCAATCATTCCCAGAGGCAGGATAGGAGATTAGATGACCTTTCTAGGTTCCTTTCAGCCCTATAATTCTATGAAATTTCCTACAAGATGTTGTTTTCCTTAAAACACCCTTTGGGGTCTTTCTATTTCTCTAGTATTGAGTTGTCTAGGACTGAATTTGATACACCAGGGGGTTTCTCACAAGGGCAACAAAAGTAGAAAGTCTGTCACCCCCCTAATAGGTAATATGATGGAGTTGTATCCAGTGGGAAATCTCAATGGCATTTTGTGCAGCTTTGCTACAGTTGGGTGGATAATGCAAGGTCATATACAATTTTCTCTCTGCTCTCACCTCTGGATATTTTACTACTATTTCTTCACAAGTTTTCCTTCACGTTGCATGCTTTGCACTAGATTCATTTTTTTCCCCAGGAGGTACTAAATTGACTTCCTTTTTGTCAACTTCAGAACAATTTTTTAGACATTCGAACTCTGACTATACGAAATGGAGAATACTGGTGATTTGAAGAAATTTTACAGAAAATATCAGTGGGTTTTTTGTCATTTCAAAAGGGTATAAATTGACCAAATGATTTCTTTTGCCTTAAAATACATATTAGTGCCATGTGGACACAGCCAAGGAGAGACAGTCCAGAAAAAAGATGAAAACAATTATGTAAAATGATTCTATCATAACTACACAGACAGCAGATTTCAATCATTAAATTTTCTTTCATGGGAATTATACATGTAACAATACTGCTTTAAAACAATTGACTCAGCTTCAGATATTTATTAAAGGAACTATTTCACACCAACAAATACTACAGCATGAATCAAATTATTACTGCTCACATATTGTAACTATCAAATAAAATATAATATTAATTTATTTTTAGTCAATAAAATGTGCTGCATACATTTTGCTTTGGCTTTCTTGAATATCCAAAAAACAAAAATAAAGAATCAGCTTCCTCTCAAGACAAGCATCTTAAGAGCATTTTTAGTTGGAGAATTCAAAGCTTATTTTTTCTGGAAGTTCCCCAAGCAAAACATTTACTCTGGAGAAATAAGCTTGCAGATTTGAAGACATCTACATTAATTGACACTATAACATTTGTTCCCAGACTTTTAAGGCTCTCCAAAGGCTGTAATTTCAGGACACCCATTCAAGCTTCATGCCACTGAATGGTTTGGGGCAACTACAAAAAAACAGCATTCCATTGGTACTGTGCATCTATGTATATAGCAATCTCTAAATGAAGCTAATGGAATCTCAGCATGAAACCAAAAAAGATTTTTCCAAACTCATTATAGTTGCAGGTTACTCTAGCTGAAAAATTGATTTTGCACTGGAAAGTGAAAATCTAACTTCACAATGTCATCAATCATTGGGAAAACATGTAATAACAATAATGTTTTTCTATGTATTGAGGCCTGGGTACAAACTTATCCATTCATAATTCAAAGAAAAATTTTATGTCATTCAATTGCAACCAAAATGTCAATATAATTTGAAAGAAAACTTGTAGGGATGCAAATAGAAAACCAGCATTTATTTTAGAGTAAAAGACTTTTTTTAAAAAAAAGTACAATTTACTTAGATATTCCAATCCATGGAAAATTTTAAGAGAGTACATAGCAACCAGAATTAGTTTCCATTCAAGAAAAACCTCATTCCTCAGATGACTGATGACAAAGATAAGAATTCTAAATAATACCCATCACATTAGCATGCCTAATAGGCAAATAAGTTTCATTCATTCTCTCATGTAATGATTCATTTAACAAGTTTTTTTTGTTGTTGTTTTTTTTTTTAAGATTCAACTGCCCAAAAAGCCCATAGAAGAGTAGATTTTATGAACCATAATTTTTCTGATGGGTACATTTCCTATTTTTAAATCAAATTTATGACCCTATTTCCTAATTCCAGTAGAATATCTAGCCTCATGTTTTTAAAAGCATAGAATTCTAAAAGTATTTCTTAAAGCCCCAGCATTTCATTGATCCTTGATTGACAAACCCTGGTCTAGTTGATTAAAGACAATCATATTCTCTTAATGAGCTTTGTGAATACAACTCCACAACCAGGCCCAGAGCCCTGTTGCCACCTGAAAATCACAAGTTCTTATATAAGTCAGAGAAGAATCTTGATTAATACCCATTTTATGTATTTGTAAAACAAGTGTATTAGAAATCTTCCACTTTAAGGTTATTCCTAACGTGTGTGAGGCAACCTCTGACTTGCCTGCCAATATCCTGCTTCTTCGTATTTACGCCCTTGTGTCTCCTTCCCTCACGTGTGAACTAGACTTACGGAATCACTTCTAACAAATAAGAATACAGCAAAAGTAATGAGAAGGTCATTTCTGAGATAAAGTGCTGAAAAAGATCATGGCCTCCATCTTGGGTGTTAGTTCTTACCCTTTCCCTCACTTGTTCTGAGGGAACCCCATTGTCACATTGTGAGCTACACTGTGAAAAGGGCCATGTGGCAAGGAAATGAGGAAGGCTCGTGAATGATAAGGAACGGAGGAAGTGAGGAAAATTTCCCACTAACAGCTATCAAACAATTAAATACCGTGAGGAACTAATCCTACAAACCACCATGTTCCTGAGTGTGGAAGTAAATTTGTTGCTACTTGAGCCTTCATATGAGACCACAACTCTGGCTGACAGCCTGACTGAAACATCACGGGAGACCTTAAGACAGAGACACAGGCACTGAGCAAAGTTGTGCTTAAAGCCAGATTGGGAGAAAAATTGTGAGATAATAAATGTTTTTTGTTTTAAGCCATTAAGTTTTTTCAGGCAATTTGCTATAAAGCAATAAATAACTTTTTTTTTTTTATAACTTGTGTAATTAACTTGTCTTATCACATTTGTGATTAGCCTCTGAATTTAAAAATGCTTTAAAATGTTGATAATTGTTAAAACTGGGTTATGGGTATATTGGACTTTATGATATTCTTTGCCCCAAAGCAACTTGACATTAAAAAGTCTTAAGAGATTTTTTTTTTTTAATGTAGGATTTGTAGGAGAAAGACATTTCTAACTTATAGGTCTGTTTAGCAAGCATGGACTTTATTATTAAGAAAACCTGAGTTCAAAATAATGCAAGAATAGTTATTATTATTAATCCTACTTTTTAAAAAATCTTAAAAACTGATTTAATAAAACTTGCCTCATTAGCCTGTGATATAGAGTGTTAATATAATATCAGCTAACATTTGGTCAGTACTTATTCTGTGCCTAGCACATATTTTCATTTTATCTCATACATACCTCTGAAAAAGCTAGTGAGATATTCTATATTTTCTATTTATCAAAGAGAAACTACACACCAAAATATTAACTAATCTTCCCAAGGACACACAGGTAGTAAGTGATGAATCTAAGAACTGAACTGAGGTTTTAATCACTAAGCTATACTATACGTAGTATGTGTTAAATATCTAAAACAGTATCTAGCACAGAGCAAGTGCTAGTATGATTTCTTTTTCTATATCATCCTCATGCTATAGAGAGGCAGTGAAATAGATTTTAGAGGCAGTGAAAAAACTATCTGTATTTATCAGGTTTCTACTGACATATGCTATATAGCTATCCCCAAAATCTCCATGGCTTAAAACAAGCAACTATTTCATGCTTACATGCATGCAAGTTGGCTAGAGAAGTTTGGTTTCTGACTGGAGATTAGGTTCAGGACCATGTGTTTCTCATTGTAGTCCACCAGATACTCAGAGAAAGTGCTTTTTATTTCAGATGGAACGATTCAGAAGAATCTCCAAGAAGGTTTAGCAAAAGTCTTTAAGGCTCTTTGCGGCTTCATGTCAGAACTGGCAGATTCTCACTGCACCCTCATTCCATTGTCAAAGGAAATCACATGCCCTAACTCAAAATCTATAGGGGCAGGAAAATATAATGGCTCATAATAAATTGTGACAGAGAGAAGGAAGGAAAAATTATAAATAATACAGTCTGCCACAACATTTATAAATATGTTACAAAATAAACATTGAATATATAGTTGAGATATTTAATGTTTAAATTTTATGTACTCTGAAATTCTATAGTTTTAGCATAATGAAAAAGTTGCTTTCTAGAAATATCTCTGGTCATTCAATTTTCCTAGTCATTCTCTCGTTAATATGTCTATTAACACAAGTCATCTCTTTATTTGCTTTATAAGGCCATCCTTTTTAAAATAAGGAAATACAGAGATCTTTAGTCATTCTCAGGAAACTCTTTCTTCCATAATTATTTAAATTAATGTCTAATGGCTCTAAAGTAGTATCTATAATTACCAATTTGAAATTATATCCTTAGTTACTGTAAATTACTGTAAATTTAAATGCATTATGATTTGTAGGTACCTCTGAGTAAAACTTTTGCAATTATGGTCTGATTTCCACAGGTAGATTACAACTGATATTTGTTTTTGCCTATGCTCTACATCTGATCTC